>NC_054065.1:28831449-29452199 GCF_017639655.2 Falco naumanni | reverse complement strand
TGAGCAACTACTGAGTGACACTTTCTGTACACAGCTACTTACTAATAATTTAGAAAAGTGGATGTAATAGGTACATAGTCATCTATGTCTTCAAAATGCTCTACTTTGCCATCTCTTGTGAATTCATTACAAGTCTTGTGATATTTGATGTCTTTCTCAATGTCAAATAACTCTCTCTAGAAGTTTCTAGTCATCATTGCTTTGGGGAAAAAAGGTTTAAAACTGTGAGGTAAGGTTTTAAAAGCTTCAGGCAAATTAACAGAACTTGCCAACAGTATTATTTTCAAGCCAGACGCATGATTTATTAATACTAGGGAGTGGAAATATGGCTAATAAAAAGAAACAAGAGAGAAATTTAGTACCAACGTGTATGCTTTATAAAGCTTATGGTCTAATTAACAGTACTAAGTATACAAAATAAAGAATTTGAGCAGATAATCATGTATAAGAACCAAAACCACAGCCCTGCTCTCCATTCATAATCATTATAAATTACAGGTATTTTAAGGCAATCTGACAAACTCCAACACAAGCAGGCATTAGCTACAGATGCTTGGGTAGCTCCTGCCCCTCCTTCTTCCAAGAGCTGCAAATTGAAATGTGTTAGTGAAGCAAGTGAAAAAAAATGTACTACTATGAAATCCCCACTGTGACAATTAACTTTGCTTTCATTTAACATCGCAATTCTGATCACTTCCATAACGATGCAAGAAAGAACACCAAAATCCTGCCACCATCCCTGAAAAGATCTCTTTGGCAGAACTCGGTGCCGAGAACACTGATTTACAGCCCTAGAGCACTGGTAACTTTACGCATTTCCCCAAGGCTTGTTAGGAAATGCACGACTAAATCAAGCCAGACCCTCCCCGAGTCACGGCTGGCGAGGCAGAGTCCTGCCTGCGGGATTACAGGATCACTGGTGTGCTGGCAGTTACCCACCAGAGTTTGGTATATTGGATATGGCAACCTTTGACTTAGTTTTGAAGGTACCTGAAGCTGGAGAAGGCATTTATCCTGTAAACGCCCCCCCTCAGATGCAAAGTTTTCCAGGCAATTCTCAAATATGCTTTTGTGACGGCAATCCACACCGTATGAATCTCAATTCAATTGCACACCATGGGATCATACTAGATGAAGAATACTGGGATTCCAGAGAGCAGTAAGGGAAAGCATTTATCCCCAGCAGACCAAGCTGTTGAGGTTTGGATAAAACACAATGATTCCTTCTCCTCCAGAATGACATGCTGACCCTATGGTTATTTCCTCCCATGTCTCCTTCCTCACAGATCACTCTTATTGATAGAATTGCAATATATGTAGTAGGAGGGAACATAAATACAGAGCCAGCAGCAGTGGTATCACACTGAAGCTGATCAATACCAGCACAGAACTCAGGGGGGGGTTGTTTTGTTCAGTTTTTTAAAATTTCAAGAAATAAAGCTACTCTCTTGCTCAAGTTGCACAGGAGGCAGGGAAACAGTTCCTTTCCTTTCCTGCAGCAGATTTGTTTCTGGAATCAGATGGTTTGGGTGATTCCCAGCCAAGAGGTGGGACATATCTAGTACAGTAACTCCTGTGAGAGTCCCGAGTTGTACTCTCAGAGAACAAGCACAACTACACACGCAGATGTGGACGGCAGCACGACAGCTTCACCCACTGAGGGGCTGCAGCCACAGCACGTGCGAACTGCTACTCAGTGCCATCTGTCCACCTTTGCAGGCCCTTGCTGTAAAGTCCTGTCCCCTCAGTTGGGCTGGCTAGCGGGACTCGGTCCCGTGCCACAGCGCGACATGGCATTCAGCCTTGGCACGCAGCAGCAGCCAGCACCAGCGCGGGAGCCTGGGCTGCCTCTGTGCTGAGCCCGTACCCAGCTCGGTGTCAGAGCAGACCAGGAAGGCGCCCGAAAGGGCACAGGAGCAGTGAAGTGTGAGAATGAAAATCAGCCTTGCCACCAGCTTTTCCTGTAAATCTCTACATTACAGCACTAATTAATTTAATTTCATGTGCAGGCTGATTTATCCCAGGCTGGCAGCTCTGACATAGGTGACAGGAGCTCCAACCTTGCTGTGTCCCCTGGCATTCCACATGGCAGGAAAAGGTGCATGTAAGAGACAGCAGCTCTGGACCAACAGAGTGAGGTTGCTGGGGCAGTAGTTTAGCGTTAATGGAAACAGTCCTGGAATGCGAAATTCACTTTTTGGTGTGATTACAATGTCTTCGTTTCATGGAGAGCATTGGCATTTCATAAATATTATCTCTCAAATAAATGCACTGGATTAGGAAAAGAGCAAATTATTGTTAATTATGTTATCCTGAAAATATAACCATCAGACAAATTGCTGTATCTTCTATTTAATCAAAGTGTACAAACAGCAACAAAAATGTCCTTCTCATTAAACTGAAAAGCCTCTCCTCATTTCAGAGCTGCTAGCATTTCGGTATACACTGAAACATTTAACAATATGAAACTGTAACATATAATTGGAAAAATTAAACTATATTTTTATAGCTAAAGAAGTAATAAATAAGCTTACATTGTGCTCTGGAAGGGCAGTGGTTTTTTTTCCTACTTGCATATCGCTTGAACATTAGACGTGCCAGACTATTGATCTCACTAGTTCTGCAGTCCACCTCTAGCATACAGCCACTACACAATACTTGGGAAAGAGATAAGGAACAGCAGTGCTGTAACACATTAAATAATTGTTACAGCATAATAAACTGAAAAAGAGATCATTTTTTTCTGACCTCTGAAAGGTATTAAATACCCTGCATTTATTCTCTTCCCAGGTACTGAATGAACCCAAACTCAATGACCTCACAGAAAAAAAGAAATTCACTTTTGAAAATTGATTTGTTAAGGATAATAAACACCAAACAGAAACTACCTAAGCTGCAATGTGTTGAGTCAGACTCAACATGTCAGACTGGATGTCAGACTGGACCTAACTTTTTTGAAAGTTCACAGGAATTTTGACTGAACAACATCGAGCCCACCATGAGTATACAACATTCAGGAAAACACATCTGGGGATACAAAACAGAGCTTTAGCTGAAATGAAGAGATGAACATCAGAGATCAGGGTCTCATTTTCAGACAACAAAATCATAAAAATGTTGATTGGATCTAGTCTGATAGACTCTAAGATGATGTGCACCATGCCCTTTCCAGGGAAGGGAATGGGGGTTGATGAGTTCCCCAGGTTCTCCACCTTCTTCCCTTTCTAAAAAACTGGTATAACACTTGTTAGTCATCAGGAATTTTCTGGCCTCCTTCCCAGTTACCATAATTTGTCAGACATTATACACCAACCCCACCAACACGTCAGCCTGCTTTTTCAGGACCCTTGGGAATAGCCAGCTCCATGGATTTGAATACAACCACCTTCTGTAATCAGTCCCTGACTTACTGCTCCTCTGATGCTGTCTGCACTTCTTCCCAAACCGTGCCAATATGCACACAGACCTCAGATCAGGCTTTGCTTGTGAAGACTCAAGTTAAAAAAATATCCATTACTTTTGCCTTTTCCTTTTACCAATGGACAAACATTTTTGCTGCATTTCCTTATACTACTACAGTACCTTCTTGTTAGCTTACATGTTTGTTACTCATTTGTCTCCAGCTGGACTTTGATATGATTTTGGATTAATTACTTAAGTCAATGTTTTCACAGGTGCCTACTGCTTTGGGTTAATAATTTGACTTGAAGGCAAGAACTGACACAAGCTTACGCTATAACTTAACTTGGGGGTTCTATGTGAGGAACCTAATCCATTGAAACAAACAACAGACAGTGCAGTTGGAGCTTGCAGAAGTGGTGTGAAAATCCCCAGTGGCATTGGCACTTAGTTGACCAAAAATTCAGGCAGACTTAGCAGGTACAAAGGTGAGATTTAGACTTAGCAGATACAAAGTTGTGATTTACAGTGCCTCATGACAATGATTTCTGTGAAACAATTAAAGTAACTTCTAACTAGGGCCTCATTTCAAAACTGCATGTGAGCACTTGAACATTTCCAATAGACACTGCAGCCAAATGTTTATACTTTGGGTGGTCCAAGATCACATATTCTTTAACAAGGTCCTAACATTCCTCAAGGCTGAGGAAATCAAAACAAAAAGCCTTGCTCAGGATGATCCACCAGGTCAACAGCTGAACTGGATGCAGACCTTTGTTCTCTTCCCAGCTCCTTCAATGGCACTGGAGTGCATTGTTTGTATACAAAACTGAGAGCACAATATAATATTACAAAAGCATGAATTGCTAACAAAGCAAGTGGAGAAACATTTGCAGACTAAGGACACACTGCACAGTAAGACCACATTCTGTAGCTCTTCATGGATACACAGTCAGCGTAAAAACCAAACCCAAAACAATAAACCAAAATAAACCCTGGAGTGGCATAAATCTGTGATAGACCACGTACACATCTAATATTACAAACAATCTCAAGACTAAGAAACAAGATCCCAGTCAGTCAGACAGCAGACACTAACAAGCATCAAGAACTACTTGAATTTAATTCAGTGTGTTAACTGGATCTCAGGAGGGGTCTGTGAGTCAGATCCTCTTGCAGGGGAATCTCACAATGAGAATCTGAAAGGCAGTAGCAGCAGCAGCATGAGAAATGTTGTATGTTACAGAGTGAGTAACACATGCATGGAGATCTCAAACAGGCTAACGTCAATCAAGCAGCAACTGGGGACAGAAGTGGCAGCAGTGCATACGGAAACGCTCTAGTGAGTCATGTTGGGAGAAACAGAGCAGATTAAGCTGTTAACTCACTTGCACACACATTTACTTACTCCTCCTAAAACCAATACACAGCTATAATAGTTGTCACAACTCAAAGCCTCCTTCCACAGTAACAGTGATTACTCAATGCTTCCAAATGTTACAAGCTGGGAGACAAGTAATACTAACAAACAAGCTGTCAGCTGTAATACATGGCATTAAAACCCCCTGGTCAGAAAGGGACTAGATCTTTCTAATAGCATGGAATGTTAAAATCATTAGAAATAATTTGTTAAGAAGGCACTGTCAGGAATTTTCTGGCTAAAGACACTTTTATCTGAAAATGAAAATATAATAGAACAAATTTTTGATAGAAACATACCTATCTCAGTTATGCTGCCTTCTCAAAAAAATTTTTCATTTCATGGTGGAACTTCTGTTAGCAAAAAGAGGGATCAATACTCACCTCACCCAAAACAGCACTAGAATAGACAAATCCCAGCTATGAGTCAGACAGACCAGTATTTCAAGGCTGATACTCATGGGCAGGGAGTAGTCTAGGCTGTGGGCATCAGGATATACCCCAGGCTGTTCTGCAGGTCCAAAGGGAAGGGCCTCACAAGGAAACGCATCCAACACTTGAAAAGGTGTTGGCTTTGTCTCAACGTAAAACAGTTAAAGGCAAAAAATGAATTAATGACAAACAAAAACTCTCCTAAGATGTTCTTTTATTAACCTAATTCTTTCAAAGCCTAAAGCAATTTCTAGCTGTAGAAAATACTAGGGTAAAAAATAGGTTAAAATCTAAGATGTAGAAAAGCAGATAATCCAGCATCTACTTAATGCACAGTTTTTTGAAAAGACTATTCCACTCCTGGAAACACAGTATTAGACCTAGAAAGATCTGATCCAGTCTGTGTTCCCTATAACTCTCAAAGCCAAATCTCAGCTTTCACATTTGGGCAATTCCAATGTTTGGCCAACTCTTCAAGCCTACACGGGAAAACAGGGCAAGCCATGCCGCACATCGACACAATCTTACCACCTGTGTGCTTGGATCTGTCACAAGATGTTGGCACCTGCAGAATGTAATACAGAAGGCTAAATGCCCTCCAAAATCGCTGTATGCATCTCTAATGGAATGCCATGTGGCAGATCTGCACACTATACACTAGAAACAAGAAAGGAAATGATAGAAAGGAAGAGTATTTAATTTAGCAGATTACAAGTGGACACATCTCTACTGATTCAGTCAGGAGCAACGAATGAATGAATATCCAAAGACCATGTGAGATTTGAAGAAACTGTATGTATCTTAAGGACATAAAAGTTTTCAACAGCAGCACTCTGTGCTGTGAAGATTCAACTTATGCTTAAGTATCATACTAAACTAGAAAGCTGAAAATAGTGACTGAAAAAGAGCTAAAGGATAAAAAGAGAGCTCAGCAGACTTCAAAATTTCATTCTTTACAACTGTACCTCCGCACCACTGGTACTGCCTATCTTTCCAGAACACAGCTTTCCTGCCACTCATCCTACTCAAGGAAACCTGGATTGATCTGGCACTTCTATCGGCAACTTCTGAGAGAGATGAATGTCAATGGCTATTATAATGAGTAGAGATTTGGGTTAATCTTACAGTCTTTATAGCAGCAGAGACTACGCACCGAACGTTTAGGATTGGTCTCTTAATTTTAACTACTGAATTTTATTTGTTAGTCTGACAAGGGAAAAAAAGATTCTGTTTGCTAGGAGTACAAAAGGGAACAACAGGGACACTGGGCTAGCCAGCGGTCCCAAGCCTGACCTAACCCCCTTTATGCTGTAAAACTATCAGGTACTTACATCTGATGACCACCACCTTTTCATGCAAGGCAACAGCAAAGGTTATGAGCAATGCTAGGAAGAGCACATTCTGGCAGGTCTAGTGAGCCTTTTCACCTAATGGAATATATTCTATGTCACCATACTGACATATGTATTCAGACTTGGTAAGAGTCCACTGCCACCACTGATCGCTTTTTGAAGGGATTACACTCGCTATAGCAAGACAGATAGATAATAATAATGAAATAGGAAATTGTCACATGTGTTTCTTTCAGCCTTTTCTAGTCTGTCTACAGGCACAAAACACCTCCAGGCTACGTGGTGGCGGTGGTACAGAGCACTATACTTTTTCCCTAGGAATCAAACATTTTGGAATCTCTCTAATTGTCATGCTTTGCCCAATATTCAGAATCAGGGCAGGTTTTGCTTCATGCAGACAAATATCTGCTACTGTTTCCCAATGAACTCTGGAAGATATTTTAAGATGTCATACCTGCTCTGAGCAACAGTTTGTCCTGAACAGCAAAGTGATTCCATCTGTTGCTCTGTTTTATCAGACTAAAGCCATAAACCCTCTCATTACAAAATTCGCTTTTAGCACTTGGAGAGCTGAAGGTTGGGATCCCAATTATGGTGATTTGATGAAGAAACAGCACTCACAGAGGAAATAAAAAGGCAATATAAATAACGTGATGACAAAAATTCAAGGTTCAGAGCAAAGATTCAGTAGGACAATGGCTACACCACCACACACATAACTGTGACACAGGACTGCTGGGTTCCGAATACAGAGCTGTGAGCAGTCCCTTAACATTGCCAGTCTTCTGATCAGCTATCTGTAAGACAGCAGAAAAGCTGTCACAAAAAAAACCCTCATTATTTGATGGAGGCCTGAAGATTTTTACCTGAAAGGTGTTGCTGAAGTGCAAAGCATTAAATTATATATGGGTAAACCATTAGCATAACTTTGTTCTCTAGTAGCTTGTCTTTCTGCCTTGGTGAACTTCTCACACTACCTACCCCCACCCCCAGGATAAGGTTTACTAGCAGCCAGCATTCAGAGTACCTAAAATCAACATCTATATCCACAATTTACTTGTCTGACTGTTACCGCTTGAAACTGATGTATGGAAATTTACTTTCTGTAAATTGCAAGGGAAATACAGGCCAATTTCCCATTCTGCTAAAAAAATAATTAAAAAGGAAGAAAAAAAGTGTGTACGTGTGTGTGTGTGAGACTTTTAGGGGTTTTCTGGTTGTTGGTTTGTTGTTTTGGGGTTTTTTTTGAGATTTGAGAGATGAGGAAATTGAGAGATTTCCACATATTTCTTTCATCAAACTTATCTGCCACATGTTGCATACATTAAAAATGAAAGATGTAAAAATACTACATAGACACAGCCTCTGGTTTTACATATTTCAAAGGATGTTAGAAAAGTGAAATACATCTAAAACTCCTGGCTGATGACTAAGACTTGACTGAAAGGCTACTAAGCTCTATGGACAGATTCATAATCAAGAGGCCTTGAAACAGCCACCAAAAAGACCTGATGCTACCCTGTTGAAGACATACACCATAAGATACTAATTTTTCTAAACATTAAAAACCTCCTGCCCCATGCAACTGATGCTACGCACAGCTGAATATATTCTTCCAGTTACCAGCCTCTTTTAAGTGTTTTACAGACATTGCTGAACTCAGCCTTACAGCACCTATACTTGACAGGTTATAGTCTACAGAAGAAAGCAGCAAGTATGTTTTCAGCAGCTATCTGATCTTTTAAAATCTGTTTTGACTCACATTGTACCTGCTCCATGTATGTTTCCTGCAAGTATAATTATAAATACATTTACTACTACAAATAGTCACAGAAGAGCAATTTTAGAAGAAACATCAGAGAATTCATAACAATGCCTCTTCGGTGTCTCTGTTTTTGGGGAATGATGAATACCACAGGAAAAACCTAATTTCAAAACATTTGAAATATTCAAGGAAATACAGAGGGAAATACAAAAACCTTTCTTAGATTATTTCCTGAGTCAAGCTGCTTTACTTCTAGTGAGCTGGACACTGATAAGCACCTGGGTAATACGCTGTACTTGCATCACAGATTGGGCAGCCACATTTCCTCTACAAAATTAAATTCCATAGTTTCATCACAGTATGTCTTCAGTACAGTGCTAATTGAGATGTCCTCATTCACACCTGAGCTCTGAGATTAACCTGTTTCAGCCAGGCAACCTCATGACAAATTAACATTTGAGTTACTCATTCTGCAACAGTGCTTCACTCTCACCCTCGTTTCTCCAGAATTTTGGGGGCTTGTATCTTGACAACATGTGGGACTGCAAGTAAATTGAGTGGCTCAGATCCTCTGCCAAGTGATAGGGAAGAGGAAAAAAAATCACTTTCCTTTTGAATACAGAGGCAGGGTATCTTGGTGTGCCACTGTGGCTTGCAATCTCAGTAGAAGAAAAAGGAAAATTAACTACTTTCATTTAATTAGAGAGTGTTTCACCGGTTTGTTAGAACCATTTCTGGCTAGCAATAAAGTACTTTGCAAATCTCTTTCAACAAGAAGTATTTTGAAAATACACTGATAAGGCTATGCTGTAACATTACTAAGATGTTAATGATACTGTTAACGTAAGTTTAATGTAAATATAAATGAAGGAATGGTGTTGCTGATATGGATTAGATATCCTGCCATCTCGATGCTACATCATTAAGGCACAAATGCGAGCAGTACATAAGATTTGAGGGGCAAACTTTACGCGATGCTTCTTTGGAGTCTTCGCCAAGGCAACTACGTCCAGCATCCCATTCTGCCAGGCCACAACAGAGCTGCACAGGTAAGACAATGGAATGTTTCCAGAAAGCAGTAATTACAAGAGTGGAATGAAACCAATGTTAACTGCATCTCTTGACTTCTAACATCAGCCTGGGCCTTCTGTAAGTTCAGAGTGATTAGTTAGTCAAAGTGTTAAGATGATACTTTCACCCCATCTAATCTTAGCCAGCCTGTCTGCCAAACTGAAGAACCTTCAAACAAACCACCATCTCTTCCTCCTGGCTTTTATATAAGCTCTTGCAGAAATTGGAAATAGGACCCTGTTCCCCATAGACTCAGTTTTCTGCAGCTTAACAGGGCAAAGAAAGAACTAGAAACTTCACTGTCATACCACTTTTGGAACTACTGTTGTCTCTAACTAAGACTTTTCAATTTATACACCTAGCAACTAACACACTAAGAAAAAAAAAATTATCCCTTTCTCACTTTCACATGTATTTGAAGACAAATTCCAAAGTGCAAGTACATATCAATGATTTCATTCAGAAATCAGAAAATGCAAACTGAGGTGTGCAGTCAGAGCCAACTAAACAGCTCAGGGATAAGAGCTGGAGGCTGTTTCTTGAGAGCATAAAAGGTGCCAAGTGGTAGACTACTTGTCTCTCCACTAAAAGGAGGAGAGTAGATGAAGATGAAGAAGGGACACTTCTTCCTCTAGGAAGGAAGTTAGTGGAGGAAGGAGAAAACTCATCATTCTAACAACACAGAAATAGCTTTTTGCTAGCAACATGTTAATACAGAAATTCTCAATGATATTGTAAACCTTCTTCCAAATTGTTGTGAAGACAACTGTGACCTCCTGTGCAAGGTCATAAAATTAATTACAGCGTAAGAAGGTAATTAAAATAAGCAGCTTTCCAAACACAGACACCTCCTGGGTAGACAGAGGGGAGTGGATGAAACAACTCAAAATTTTTAGGCATGGTAGGAATAACATAATTTGCACTTAGAGCACAAATACTGTTATGTGGTAATATCCAACTTCTACAACATGAGGTCTGTAAATTCAGCATGGGAAACCACCCTTTACTAGGTATATCCAGCAAGTCTCATTTTCACTCTGGAATACCTTTTTTTCGTTTAAGCACAATGAAAGTGAAGAGATTCACATATTTGACTACTATTAGTGTAACCCAAACTACATGTGTAAGTCCATCAAGTATCCTAGGGTCAACTGACCCATCATTCTGTGAAAGCATTAACTTAAATTTATAAGGTATAACTGATATAACCAGATAAATAAGATCTTAATTCTGCTTACAGAAGAAATAGTAACTGCTATCTTTCTTCCCTCGCTCTGTAATACGCACAATTCTCATTTGAAATAATAGCTGAATTCGCAATAATAATTTGTAATGTGAAATACTGTTAATGTGTTTCCTCTGAGAGTTCCTTTTCCAGAACATAGTAGAAACCACTTTTATTGCTCAAGTTTTCATTACAGAAATGCCATAGTACATATATCTTTGGTCCCCCATGTACCTTGCTACAGAGCATGACAAGCTAATGACAAGGCTTTTTTTCCTGCCTCCTCTGCTATCCTTGTATTTTTACTATCATCAGCACACCAATATTTAGATAGATTTACTTTGGAGCAAATAGTAAATGACTAGGAAGCTGTTTCCATTTCGCATTCTCATTCTGATTAATGAGAAGAGGAACACTCCCTCCCTCCCTTCTCCTTCTGTGGCTGAAAACATATTGGGCTTATGCCTCCTCTACACCATTAAAAAATAATTTTAGAATTGCATTCCCTAGCAGATGGATGGGACTTGCATAATAACACTGATGGCTTTTCCAAAAGGGAATAAGGATCAGCAAAGCCACCCTTCAGCAATCATTCCAGGATGAAGGATGTAAGAAGATACAGTACCAGACTGTTGAAACAAAGTCAGAAAGCAAAAATGTCTTTTTGTAGTATGTATGTATGCATGTGTATGTCTGTGTGTGTGCCTCTCACACACATACAAATCACGTGCACAAGCCCATAAACAAAAAATCCCTCACTCTACATAAAGTCAAGCAGAAAGAGAAAGAGAGAAAACAGTAACTTTTAGGAAATGGGACAGAAAAGGCCAGTTCCTGTATATAGTATAATACACATGTGAGGAAGGCACAATGAGGAACAAAACCAGGAATATCATATACAGAAAAGAGCAAACATCCACCATAGCTCAGTAAGTACTGAGAGTGGCCCAGAAACAAGACTAGAGAAGCTTCTGGGCTAGATGAGCTGTGAAGAGCAAATTTTTATGGTGTTTGATATCTCCGGTTTTCAGGAACACAAGGCTTTCAAATCAACAGGATGACCAAAACCATCGGTCTCGTTGCCAACTTTTCTTCCTTACAAAGACAACCTGTGGATCCTTCAACTCTGAATAACTATTCTGGTCAAAAAGGGTAACTGTATAAAAAGAAGTCAATTAAGGCTAGGCTATGTCTTCGCCCCTAAAGAACAGCCTGGACTTTCCAAGACAATGTTTACCTTTCTAAGGTAAAAAGGCATAAAAAGCCATTTTACATCTAAACAGTGAAAAACCCCACAAACCCAAAGCACTCTCACTAGGGCTGTCACAGACAAGGAACAGCAAACAAAATACTTTCTGATGGATAATTGAGCAACAGCTGAGTAAAGAAGTTATTAGTTATTAACCTGCAAAAGTTATTACCATGGCTTGCTGTGCCAATACTGAACAGTTACATTACAATGAATGTTGTTTGTAAAACAAACTCTATTATCAGTCAGTAGATAATAACTGAGCACAATCATGGCATAAATTATTACAGAAGTCTACAAGCAGAAGTCATTAAGAAAAAGTCAATACTGGGAAAATGCAGTCACATTAGTCCCAGAAACAAAACAAGTCACTTTGAAATCTAGCAATTTGACAGACAACTTATTTTTCACTCAATAATTAATAAACTTGTCTTAAACTAGGGTGATTTTTCTCCACAAAGTAACTTTACTCTTCAGTCTGAGAAAACATGGGACCTTTTGGCTTTGCTATTACTCTTCATTAACTTCAAGAAACACAAAGAATTTGTAAAGTAGCATCACAGTTGCAATTTTAAAGCAAAATACGGGTAATCATTTATCAGCATGTTTTACTTTGCTTTATATAGCTGACCTGTAGTATTTCTCTCAGAGTCAGTTCATCATTCAGTTGCACTCCCTTATGATACCATACTGCTGTATGGCACAGTCCTACAGAGACACTCAAATGGTACTGTTATTCCTGGTACAAAGTTTTCCCACCAGCACTCACGACGATGCTCCTCAAGTCATGCCACTTCCATGGCACACCACACCGTGGCTGAGGAAGACATGCTGTCTCATCAGAGGGATGAAGAACAATCCTTCTGGGAAAGGACATACAAACTTTGGTACACATGAACTAAGGCAGCAAAACAACACCCACTGTAATCCTGACCAGGTATTGGGGGTCAGCCCAATAAACCAGTATTTCACCTAGCTTGCCCTAAAGGAAAACACTTCATCAAAATTGAACTTCTCCTATGAAAAGTTCTGATTTCATGGAAGGTACAGTTTCTGGATAAAAGAAATCATGTGATTGTCGTAAATTACTTCCAGCTTTTCAGTTGGATACAACATGCTTCATTCCTGCTTTTGCCCCTTCCACGACATCCCTGAGACTCCGTTATATACCAGGGGTTTCAGTTTTTCCAAATGGCTATTTCCTTCCTAAGTCCAGCTTCAAAAGAAAGAGAGAACTCATTTCACCGACTTGCAATATCTCTCCCAGAACGTAAGCAATGCACAACACATTCTGTATTCTGGAGCTAAAACGTGGCATACCCATTGCAGTTAAGCCTGCAGCTCTGTCAGAAAAGGAGAACTAATATGACAGTCACCACAAAAAAAAAAAAGGCAAGAACCAACTAAAAATCATACCATTTAAGTTGACTGCGGAGGCTGATAACTCAACTGAAAAAAAGCCATCAAGATTTTGCAATTTTAATTTCTCTGTTCATTGAAGCTTTCTACTTTAAGGCAATTAAAGCTAGGCATCAAAGGCACATGAAATCAGGATTGGATAGTGATTAATTTGGGAAAGAAATGTTCACAATTCAGACACAATTCAGACATCTGTGTCTTAGGCATGGGGAGTATTAATGCAATAAGGAGAGCCGGGAATGGCATCGGGAAAAGAACATGGAAAGAGTATGTGCAATGCCTGTCCCCTGCAGGGTAGAAATGTATCTGCCATGCGCTGCTCATGATGAGGGCAGGAGCAAATGCACAGCTAGAACTTTTCTAGCCTATGAACAATTACTATTTTTTTTCTCTTAACTTTGCCCCTACAAGTGTTTCTGCATTGCAACAAATGCAGAATCTAGATTTTTTGCGTATGCTGAAATTCAGCGGATTAATGTCTGCTCCTCAAACAGTGCTAGGCCACTTACCTGAGGTGATGGAGATACACATTAACATCTCTGCTGGAAACGATTCCTTTGACTCTGAAAATCCAGACATCGTTATTTGTCCCCATTAAAACCTGCACTCTAGTAAAAATAATTCCATAAATACAGTGCCACTCAGCCACACTTCTGTTGAACACCAACCTCACTAATGAGTTGCCAGATTATCCCTTTAATGCTTGAGTGTGTCCACCTGTACAGTACCACCTACTTCAGCGGGGTCTTAATGTTTTTAAGAGTCCTTCAGATCACTTGATGCAAGCGCTGCTGAAGCGCTACAGCATCACTTGCTTTATTTGTGTGGCCCGTTCTGTGAAAATTCACCTCAGTGAGGCTGGTTTGCAAGCCTCTACCCAGATGATGTTTGTGTACGCTCAGCAGAGATCTTCCTCCAGAAGCAGCAGATGAATTGCACGAGGTAAGGTGTCCAGCGCTCCCCCGGGGTGGGGGTGGTCATACAGGGATAGGGGTTGAGCAGTTACCTCTTATTCTGCCTCCTCCGTTCTTGTGGTGGCCCTGCTTTGTCCTCCTTTACTAACCAAGCTGGGTTTCGTGCCCCTTTATTCTTGAGTATAGGGGCGACAGATACCGACACGGGTTGGTTCCCATAATCATGGCTCAGTTTCCAAAACCCAACAAAACAGGAGTGGGGCCCCCTCCCATTATTCCCAGCTGCACCCTGGCAGTGGCTGGCCTGCCTTGGACACTAATTTTCTCACAGTAAATGCTTCAGGCCGCACGGAGCACTCAGCGAAGAGCACCGAGGGGGAGCCGAAAGGCAGGGGCTGGGACAGGCAGCGGCCTGCCTCACGGTCCCGAGATCCAGCTACGAGCAGGCACTACTACTACCAGCTGTGGGCACGCCAAATAAGCCACTCTGGGCCTTCCCCAGCCTCTAGGCCCAGAACATGTGAAGAATAAATATACATACCCGAGTCAAGGGCAAGCAGGACAGGAGCAAGAAACAGGGTGTAAAGATGAAGGGAGAGAGAGAATGAGACTTGTTGAGGAGCTGGAAGGCTTGCTTAGAAGAAAAGCCTAGAAGACAAAACTAGAAGGGAAGAGTATGTTGAGACAGAGACAGCAGGGAATGAATAAGCCCTGGGAATAAGTGAGAAGAGATAAAAGAGCTGATGGAAAGACAGAAATTCTGTTGCCCAAGACAACACCACTCTCCCTGTTTTCAAATTAAGGAAAGAACTCAGCAAAATTACATAGGATATTTTTTTCTTCCTTTCATAATAGAATACTGACAGCAAGCATGCTGTAAGTGAAAAGAAAGCAAGATGTTCTCAAGAAAAAAAAAACATTTAAAAATTGATAGTGGTCTGATTGTTGATAAACACTGAAGTTGATGGTATCTCTCATTGTTTGAACAGGGCTGTTTTACCAGGCATTGTCAACTGCAACTGCCTTGATACTGGCAATCAAAATCCCCTATCTAAACCAGGAATAGTTAAGAGCAAAGTCAATTCCCTTTCAAACAGTTCAGATACACGCCCCAGCCTTGACCTGGAGAAATTGCCTAAAGGAATGAAAGGAGCCCAAGTTCCCAGACAACTGGCTTTAAAAAAAAGGAAATCAACTTGTGTCATATGTTATCAAGAGACCTCTATAGAAATGAGCCTCTGAATAGCTCATCTGGCATGAAATAATAACAAATTGCAATCATCAAGGTTTTGATATGGATCTGAATTGTCAAAAGCATTAGCCCACAGTTCCCACACCACTGCCTCCTGAAAGACAGGCATTTACAAAAGAAAGGAGCAAGGATGCAAAAAACAGTTGCTAGATTTGAGAACACTGTCTCCATTCAAACTAAGACAATATCCAGATGGATCATCTTGCATTTTTGTTATCTGGTGAGTTAGCACATTTAGCTAGACACTCTTAGGTTGTTTAACATCCTGAAAATAATCAGGTCATCCATTGCTCTTAATGTACTGATAGCAATCTTCTAGCTAAAGTTATCTGAACATCTCTGAGCAAGCACACTGCACAGGGAGTTTTTCTACACTTTGTATTTTTCTTCTGCTGAAGAAAATCAGATTATTTGGCTTCTTTATTAAAAAGTATTTCAATGTAAATATTTTGATAAAAACTTCCCCTTAGTGTAATTTTGTTCTATTATAAAGGCGTCATAATAACTGGCCACTGATCTGAACACGAGAGACAGCCGAGTTTGTCTCATTTACTTTACTGCTTGTATTCCTTGCTAGATGAAGCATAGTTATAAAAACTTCATTGCCTCATGAAAGATTTAGACTTGCACCGATCTTCTGCAGTCTTATCCTCATGTGAAGTTCATCAAGGATGGCAGACAGTGCTGCTGGTTCAAAGTCCCAGTTTAGAATGCTTTGCCTTATCAAAAGAAACCTTATTATGCAACTTTGTGGCCTCAATCCATCAGCATGAATGGCATGCCAAGCCAGGGATGATCAGGAAAAGCTCCAATTACATTCACTAAACAAACTTCACTGCTGCTATTTCCAACAGAAAATCATATTTAGTCAGCCTGATATAAGAGGCAAAAAATATAAGGTTATGGACTGATGTTTATAAAGAGCTGGCAACTGTACTCGGTGACTCAGAGAATTTAATGTCCATAAAGAAACACAGATGAACACAACCCTTGCAAAAAAGGTAGGGAAAAGGCAAGTACTTTTAAATGTGATGGGGAGGACTGTTCATTTTTGTGTATAAGATACCAAAATGCTGCTGTGCAAGCCATGAATGTTTATGGCTTTGCTATATTGAATCATTTTAAGAACAAGCATTACTCAGCAGTGTGGGGAAACCCCTCCTGCCACAGTGGACAAGTCGAGAAATAAGCAGTATGAAGCGGATCTGACAACCCTTTCTGAAACCTGTGCCTTTGGTGTTGGTGTCAACCCAAACCCATGTTTTTGCCAGACTAGCTGCTGACATTAACCGTTTGCCACTGTCAGTACAAAAAAGCCCTGTGACAGTATTTTGTTACAAGGATATAATTTCTACTGTACCAGATGTGTGCCATAGAAAACAATAAAATTGCAAAGCAAATAAAGGTAGCTGTTTGACAGAAAAATGCTTTCAGGCATTAGCAATACTATTTAACAAATATGGTACATGAGTTCTAAATTCTTCTGAAGCTCTGCAAAGTGCTTCACACTGATGTCAAACACTGCAGTCCTCACTGTATTCCTGCAAGAAAAAAGTCTCTTCAGTATTTTCCTTGATCACTGAGAAGAACCCCAAGCCTCCTCTACCACTACAGCAAGCACCAGAATCTAGTCAGTTTCTTAGCCTTAATTTCCTTAAATTTTCTAATTAGGAAATTTTTGAGAATTAACTTGAAATTCCTGCTGAATAAATCTTTGATATTTTTTTTTTTTTTTAATATGCAGAAGTAAATTGTAAGCTAGTGGTCAGGTTTATCAGAGTTCTTTCTTCTTTCTTGAGTGGCAAATATATGATTTACAAGCACTTGAGAATAACAGGCACCATTTTTGGTGAGGCAGCAGTATGGACAGTGTTAAGTCTTGCAAGGTTATCAGCACTTAGTTAATAATTTCTCTCTGAATTTGAAGGAAGGCATGCTACCTTGTAAATCTTCTATAGTACTTACTACGGCAGGGTAGATTTGCCTTGGATGAGAAGGAGGCTCTAAAGCATTAGCAAGGGAAGCCCCAAGGGAATTGTGCGCAATGACAAAACCACACTCCAAGGTGGGACAGCCGCAGAGGAGGTTGCACAGAACTCAGAAGGTTTTTAAGGTCAAAAATAAGTAGGAGACACAAAGGAATTATACCACAAGTAGTTATAAAACTTTGCAACAGCAGAATGTCAGAGAGCTTAGCTTGAGGGGAGCAGAAAAATAACCAGAAACAAGGCTGGCAATATGAATGAGGTGCATTGCCTAGTGTCTGGAAACAAACGTTGGAAGCATTTTGGCTGCGGGAAAGCATACTACAAGCATACACTATGTAGCAAAGGATCCTAAAGAGACTGCTTGCAATTCTACATAGTAGAAGGGACACTAAACGAAGAAAAGAAAAGAAAGATGATAAAATGAAGTGTGTGTGCGTGCTCGGGAGCAGAGGCTGGGTAGTGTGTGTAGTGCGTGCCACCTAATAACTGTCTGATAATATGTATTAGAAGATGAGAAAGAGTGGTGGGCTGTTTGCTTGTTTAGGTATTAGGAAACTGAAATTCATCCTGGCACGTCTACACTGATTGGAAGTGCAACATGGGCTACTGTCAACATGGGGCTGTAAAGATTAGTTTGGGATGATTTTTAAAAATTAAAGTAGAAGGCTCAGGTAGAGAAGAAAATAAGGTATCTATCAAACAAGGGAAACAAGGAGAAGGAATGAGAGAATGGGAGAAAAAACCCAAACCCAGACTTTGGAAAGTGAGAACGACATAACAACTGAAAAGAAGAGCCTGCAAATAATTCTGAAGGATACAATGTATAAAAATTTAAGATTACAAGATTCTTTTGCCCAGTATAAAAGTGGGATTATGTTGCTCAGCTGGTCTGAAGAAACTGTTTCAGCCATGTAAGAAATAGTTTATATTAAGAAATCTTTTAGTTTCAAAAGAACAAATACATAAACCAGCCACTTTTAAGGATGCCCCAACTGTTACTATGGTCAGTTTTGCATCATTCCTACAGGGTCAGATGTGCCAGCCTCTGGTGTTTCATGCACAGAAGCAGCTTCCAGAGCTCAAGGAGGTCACCAACAGGTGCTGTGATTATTTCAGAAGCTACAAGGACCCTTGTGCCAGCACACACTGGGCATCCAGCTCACCATCTTAGCCCTCCTCGGCTACAGTGTGTTCAGCACTTCACTAAAAGCACGAGAAAAGGCTACTCCACTAGGTATCCATAAACTTGAAATCTTACCCTGAAAAATAAGTTTATTTTTATTCTACTGCTCCATTCTCTACGCAATAAGTAATTTGCTTCTGTAGTAAGCCAAATTGTGATACGTTTGACAAAGATTTTCCTCATTTGCTACTGTTATTTCAACTTTAAAATGGCTTTTTTTCCTTGTCCTTTTTTATAATTGTAATTGGAAGTAGACTGCACAACTCTGACCTTCCCGTTTGCATTTGAACCTGGCAAACATCAATAAAAGGTAGCACTGCCACATAATAACTGTCTGATAATACATGTTAGAAGATGAGAAAGAGTACTCCCCTCCACTACCGCCCCAAACTGATTTCCAATCAGTTCGATTGGGACTGTAATCAACTGCTAAAAAAAAAAAAAAAAAAAAAAAAAAGTAATTGCACTTATTCATTATTGAATTTATGCTGATTGGCTTTGGTTGGTTCAAGAGGTCACACAATACTATTGCTTCACAATATGATATACCACAACAGTGAACGGCACTCAAAACTCAGTTTCTGGTAATATTATTATATCATTCTTCGTAATAAACAGTTTGCTTCCATATACACATCTGTAAGAGGAAATAAACTGCTACAGTCCAATCGCAATTGACAATACAGTAGATCCTTCTGGAGCAGTTTGAAGCTACTGCTTTGTTGTACTTGAGGTGACATGCAAAAATAAGGCACGCTCTAAAGCAAACTAATGCTGCAGAAAATCAACAAAAAGGATCGAAGTTTATCTCCAGAAATAATATAGCACTTCATCAGCAGCAAAAACACTAAGAAGTTTAAAGCAGGAGCATACAGACATGTACCTACCTCCAGTGCTAAAGTGACAACTTAATCTACATAATCTAGTGCTCAGGTGGAATGGGAAAACAACCTTTCTCCATCTGCAGACTTTTGTATATCAGGTTCATACTGTTTCATAAAGCTTTGAAGGGCCCCATTTCACCTGATGCGTTCTGAGGGGGTTTGAGTTAAACCCCCTCATCCACTGAAAACAAATTAGCAATGAACTCCTCAAGGTACCAACACAAACAGAGTTAAAACTTTCTTCAGATCCAGGCTTGAGATACTAAAAGAACCAAGGTTTTGTTAGGTGGAGATGAAAAAAATTTTTCCAAGTACAACAACTGCTATGAAAAGGACTGACTCCAACTCCTCACAGGTATCAAGGACAGTATCTTTTGAAAAGGGAATGGGAAAAGGGACACCAATATACCTTTTTTTTCCTCTCTCTCTTTTTCTTCCTTTGCATTTAACTTGGCAGACTGAAAGAGACTAAAAGTTGTCTAGTAGATAACAGCACGGGAGAAGTTTAAGTGCTAATTTTCTGTCTAGAAAATTGGTTTCCTCTCTGATTAGCAGTGCCTCATCACTAAGGCAGGAGAGTTTAGTTTGTAATGAATCTCTAAATCCAGATTATTTTCCTGGATTACCTGAACTTCTCAAATATATAATTTAGACTAAATGACTTAAACTCCTGGTTTAGAATTCTCTGAGAGTAAAAAGTGCTATAAATTTTTTGAGACATATTTTGATGCATAAAAATGAGTTCAAATGCCCATATGAAGTACCCCAAATACACACACTTTAGTCTTTGTTCTCCTTATATTGTAGTCCAGGCATTTACAAAACAAAGGCTTGAACTCAGTAAAGTGTTTTTTCAAGGAAGAGGAGGAAAAAAACCTCATCCACAAAAAAGCCAAGAAAATTCATATTACTACTAAGTTGAGAAAGGTACTTTAAAGGTTAAAAGGTTCCAGGAAAGTAAATTCCTTCTACTAAGCCCATGGTCTGTGAGACAGACTAGTGAAGCTATTGGAAAGAAGACAAAAAAAAAAAAAAAAAAAAAAAAAAAAAAAAAGAAGAAACCTTCAGACTTCAAGACCCAAGGTCAAATGTGACAGATGCTAGTGATTCCTTCATATATTTTTCTTGACATCTATCAATGCAATCAATCTCAAGTAAAGTTGTAGATGCCAGAAAGGGAATAGCCTATCATGATTTGTAGTAACCTTCAAAAACAGGTGCTTTGTCTCTGTTGGAAATGCTCTGTGCAGAAATATACACATACCTACTAAAGTACCGGCTCTATGGACTAGCAGTGTTTTATGGCTTCCTTGCTCATGCATGCATGTTCAGATCTCAGGTTTTATTTAAGAGACACCTTTTACTTCACATATTTACACAAAAGTCTTCAGGTGAATCTCAAGTTTGGTTAAGGCTATAGAATAGTCTATAGAGGTCCTACTCAACAGCTCAAAAATCACATATGCCCTGCCAAGTAATTTTGCGTGGTTTGTATAGGTATGCATAAGTTAAAAGATGTATTAGTTCAGTTCCAACAACTCTTTTCAGGGATTCTACTGCCCACACCACCTAAGCGTGGGGTGACAGAACAGATCATGTTGATCTGTCAGTGCAACAGCCTCAACCTCCCTTTGCCTCTAAAGCACCATGAGGATTTGCAGAAAGAGACAGAGTGCCACTAACATAAAGCAGTTACAATCTAAAAAGACACACAAAAATATCTCAGCGAAACCACCCTGCCCTTTTCTATAGAGAAAAAGCAGCAACATGACAAACAGGCAGCTTGCCCAGCTGATGCAGGAAACGTGGGATAGGTGTCAGAAGTGAACTCAGTCCAGTAGTTCTAGTCTTATCTTTTGAATCCACATCTGAACAAGGCTGGCATCCTGGTATTCCTGCTGAAGTAGCTGATCTGAGGATCTTTCCTGCCTCATATCTTCAAGGAAGCCTCAATTACCTTCAGTCATGTGAACACTATTAAGATCCACTTGCTACATTATTTTGGGGGGCAAGAAGATGCTAGTGGAATTCGTGATGAGGAAGGTCTACAATGAAAGACCAAACTGAAGTTATGTTGTCATTTGCTATGGGTTTATAAAAAAGTTTGGTTTGATATAAAGCATATAATACTGCAATTTACCATTAATAGTGCAGGTAGAGATGTAAAATGATAATGGTAATTAAAATGAACACTGCTATTTTTGTCCTTTCCCAACTCTAACTTCTCTGAAATACACAGCTCAAAAGAAACAAAAGTCAATCCTCTATTACAAACTCAGACCCTATTGACAAGTTTCGCTTTGTTTTCCCCACGTTACTAAGCAGATTTAGACTCTTATGAGCTTTATCATTATAAATTTAACAGATGGCAAAACAAATAAGAGGTGAAATGAAATCAGTGGCCACAGTGACAGTCTGAAAAGCACCCAGAAGTCAACATTCAAATTGCGGCAATAACTCTGCTTTGCTAAATAACCAATATGCTCCCTAAATGTACTTGCTGTCTCCTCACCTCCAGTAACAGAAAAAAGGAAGTTGATTAAATAGCAACAAGAAAGGATTGTACAGAGCACCACAGGAGCAGAAAAACTGCGAGAGACAGTACCCACATCTAGGGGCATTCGGGATAAATCAGAAAGTGCTGTGCTCCATGGCAGGAATTATAACAACTCTTCTGCCATTACAAAGGATCAATAGCATTGCACTGATGCTCTCTGTATCATTTGCAGGTGCTTGTATAACACAACAGAATTGCAAGAGATGCCAGAAGAGATTAACCATGCCAATAACACATCCACAAAGTCAGATCATCTAGAAATTCTATCATGCAACAAATCTAATTCTAACAGAATACAGTAATGGGTTGTCCCTCTAGAGGAGTCTTATTGATTGCTTAGAGAAGGTCTAACCAAAGGTGTTCCAAATGCCATAGATTAAACACAGAGCAAGATCCTTCTGCTCTTAAAAAAAAAAAGAGCATACAATTCTGTTGAACTGATAAACAAGGACATAATTATCTTCTGAACGGTAAGCATTGTTGTAAATAGTATGTAGAAAAGTTATTACTGCATTTGGCAAAGTTTCTGTATAATAAAAAACAAGCATCCCTTTGCCAGCCTCCAGTGTTTCATCACTCAGGAACCATTCACAGCTATCACTTCTGGCATACTCTTCCTGGTATCTGCTCCATCTGCCCTATCCTACTGCTATTTAATGCATCTTACATTAGCTAGCTTTCCTATGTGCAATAGATCAGCTGCGGTAAAATATGTCAAGTAAGAAAATAAAACAAATGTGTGTCTTCCACACAACAATTTCTGTAATGACTATGCATCACTATGAAATTGGTACAACTCTACTCCACAGGCTTGGGGTACTTTTTTCTAGGGCAAATGAGACCAGAGGAGCAAACAGAACATCACTAGTTCTGCCTTTGAGTCTTTATGCATGCCGAGTATCCATCAAAATTACGCCTGGTATTTTGCACACAAAGACAACACAGTTGAACCCTGGTAACAAACAAATATTTGGTGCCATGCTGCTTCTACCTAATAAAATGTCATAGCTTTACATATATTCAACTTAAAATCAGCTCCAAGTGCTGTCAACTGAAATCTTTGCTTGCCTGGTTTCACCCTGGATGAAATAGCAATACCTGACAGCATCTACTTTTTTCCCTTGTAAATGTAGGTGAACTGTGAAGACCTTGTAAGATATTAATATATGTGTTACGCACTTTAAAAAGACAAAAAAAAAAAAAAAAAAGAAGGGTAAAAAGATAGTGACACTGTGCATTGTCCAAGATATGAGAAAATCCACCCTGAAATTAATTCATTGCTTTACCACACTTCAGGTGCATTTGTTTCAATAAAACATTTCCTCCTATGAGTTTGATTTTAAGCAATGGCATGGACTCACTACTGCACATACAGCTATGCACACTTCACATCTCTTGTTTGCAGTATGTAAAGTGCATAGAGTCAAAGTGTCACCTGTGAAACTTTAAAGTGCTTTTATTTCTAGCACATGCTCATCACCGAGGAATTCATTACCATGCACCCAGAGCTAAAACCCATATAAAATTCTAGAAATAATTTGGTTATAGCATGATCAAAGAATTTGTTCCAAAACAGTACAATTCTTTGTAATTTCCAAGAGAAAATAAAATATTAAACAGAAAAGATTTCCACTGCAGGGTTGCCAGTTCATTTAAGAGCTTTATTGAATTATTCTTGACTTCCGATCAGCTACTCTTGATTCCTATCTAAAGAAAAAAAAAATTTACAAAAGTGAGATTTGCATGTTTTGTTATCAGAGCTGGGATAGTAAAATATTATCGCTCCCAACAAAGGGCACAGGAACACTCAAATTCTGGAATGAAGGTTCAGGGCCAATTATAAGAAACCGCTACCCTATCATCTGCGGCTGCAGTCTGTGGGTAGACACTGAACTATCCCTGTGTGACATTTATGCGGGCACAATATCAGAGCCTTTCTGCATTGCTGAGCTGGGGGAAGAGCTACTGCCTCTTACAGTGAAGAGACAAGACCAGAGGGGGGAAAATGAGCCAGCCAGTTACTCTAACTGTGAAGCTGTATAGCACACAGGGTACCAAGGAGTCAGCCATACCAAACCATGAAAGCCACAGGCACATCCTTACTGCCCTACATGCCACAGAAATGTTGTTGGGGAGCAAGCTACACTTCCTGCCAGCGTATGGGACAGGCAAGCTATAAGCAAACCCATCCTCTTCAAAAGCACAGACCCTCTTTACTGTGGTGACAATCTCCATCTGCAATGCACAGCTGAGTAGTCCATATTACCTCCAGCAGATGGCAAAGGTACTCATTTGTTATGGTAGTTAAAGTGATCTTTCCCTTCCCTTCAAGGCTCCTTACATTTGGCACTTGCCCTGTGCTCCTGGTGAGTTCTGCCTGCCCAGAAATCCAAGCTAGAGTTCCTCCATGCCGCACAGCAAAGCATTTTGCACACAGCAGTATTCTCTGCAAGTGCCAAGGAACGCTGACATTGCCAATGCAGAAGGCACTTCGCACAAAGCATGTTTATTAGCTGTGACATAGAGCACAGCATTTGCAAAGACCTAAGGAAGAAGACAGCTGCTGCAGCTCCCCTAATTACCTTTCCCCAGACATCAACAGTAATTTACAATTTGGATGATGTTGCTGGAACTAAGTATGATCTAGATCTGCACACAAGCTCTCCTCCTCACTTTTATAGGCCATGTGTTATACGAGAATTACAACTATTCAAACTGTTTCTATGAGTTAGGTTATCTCCTGTAAGGTTTTTTATTGCACATTCTCCTTTTGCTACTGGAAAATACTGAATTTGCTGTAGACAGTAATCAGATAATCGCATCTTGTTACAAGCACAAGCCAGCAGGACTTGCTATTAGAAACTCTCTAATCTATCACATCAAAACAAAGAACATTTGAGATGCTTAGTAAAAATTATGCTTCTTAACACACATTTCACAGCAGAAGTAAAAAGTAAGAATAAAAAAAATCAGTATACTTAACAAGCAGAACATTAGCTTCACAGATCCAAATTCAGTTTTAAGTTACTCCACTACTATAGCATTTAGAGATATTTACTTACAGCTCCTGCTGTTTTGCTGCTAACCAAAATTTACAAGAATGCACAGGAAGTCTGACAAATTAAGACATCATCAACAATTAAGACTAATTGCACAAAGAGGATAAAACATTTCAAACAGTTGCACCCTTGAAAGATCAAAAGCTTTCCTCCTCTGGCAGTAGCTCTGAACTGCTTTATTGGCAAGAGACAGCATTTTAAAAAAAAAGAAAACACAAATGCAAGACAAAACTTAAAATGTTGCAGACACATGAAACTGCAAAGAGTCAGTAGATATTCTAAGCCCAATAGTATACTTGGGTAAAGAAGCAGTAAAAAGAAACCAGACAGAGCAAATTAGACAGAAAAGCTTTAAACTTAGGATGAGTATCCACATTATGTCTGTTCCTGCAAGCGCTGAGAATAAAGATGATGTTGACTTAGAGACTCACTGTTACACGGATCTAGTAGTTTGCTGATGTTTTGTATAATAAGCACCAATCTCCAGTTTCTACAATAATTTAGACCCATGCAAGACACACATCTACTCGGTGTGTTGTCCGGCTTCCCTTAGTAGATGTGCAGCATGCATGTTGTGGCTGTATTGCTACACACTATTTTGATTCTTCTCAACCCAAGCTGTGAGTCAAATGAGGGGATGAGACTTACCCATGTTTCCCTGGACTCTCTGCTGCTAAGATTTCACTGCTGCTTTCGTCAATGGGAAGGACACGAGCAATATATTCTCCGCTCTGCTGGTAAAACTTATAAACAGCCACTTGAACTACGCATTGGTCACTGCTGCTTCTCAGCCAAGGGCTCAGGATGATGGGGCTTGGTCTCTCTGATGCATTGAGAAACAGAAATGAACCTAGAACAGAGACAACAAGAAAGCTTTAGGAACAAAAAGAACCCAAAACCAAACAAACCAAAAGGCCTCATCGAGTGCAGATGAACACTCACAATTTTTATGCTGCAGCCCTTCCATAACTCCCAGTCAAAGATCATCTTTACCAACTAGTTTGGAAAGTTTGCCCATTTTGTATTAAACCCATTAAGGTCTTCCCAGGCAGGCAATATCTCAACTCACCTTGGGCAGGTCCAAAACAAAGACTACATTTACATTTAACTCCCAGAAGAAAAGGCATAAAATGAAAAAAAGCCATAAACATTAAGGGCAGGGAAAAATAACAAACAGTAACAATAAAACTCAATCAACCATTTGAAATTTAAGTCCAGGCAGGTGATTAAGGAGTTTTAGGTTTCGAATTTTGCTTTCATGTACCTAGTCTTCCTGGACTTCATTCCCATCTCTGTAACCTCTCAAGTATGGTCCAGACCCAAACATTATGGCCTTGGTTCAGTGGGATCCTGATTTGACAGCTCTGACGATATATATACACACACTATTTCTTTTTTAAGTAATATTTTGTATCTATTTCTCTCATCCAAATAAAGAACAAAAATTCAATAGCTTTACTTTTGCTCTTCTATAAACAGAAGAGTGCAGCATTTTTAAGTCATTAGAGCAGGATAAAGGCCTGACAATTTTATTTCTTTAGTATTTCATTCTAATGTATTAATTTTATATGCAGCTAATCCACATTAAACATTTCATCATTATCCAATACATTGACTCCCTTGGCCTAATTCTATTTCAATACAATCTGAGGCTTATCCAGTGGGACAGAGGTAATGTATTTTCATCACACTGTTGCTCATTTCAGACAAGTTAAATTACTCCCTTTCGGCAGCTGACTAATTTACCAATTTGCCCACAGTGCAAGCACACTGGGGTGTGTAGCTGGTAAATGAAAGGTGCAGTTAGGTAAATGAAAGGGACCAACCCTTGAAGCAAAAAAACTGTGACATTCCACAGATTCTAGCAAGACTGGTCAGATAATCAAGACAACAAGATTTCATTTCCTGAAGCACCCATTAATAAAGCCCATCTATTAAAACATGCAGTTCTGATTAACAGTTTAATTTCACAGGGTGAGAAACTAAGGCTCAACAGGGCTGTAATTTAAACCTCTTCCTAAGTGTATATGAATTTTAGCAGAAGCAGCAGCTTCAGCTTTGAAAATACCAAGGTTGAACCATCAGAAGAATGATCTACATCACTGAGATGGCTCAGCTGAGATCCAGGGTGTCTAAGAAATCCTGTAAGAGGGGCCAGAAACAGAATCCTGCTCACCTTCACCTCGGTATCTAAGATATGGAACACAAGATGCAAACTGGCCACTCTAAGCTCATCCTAAAATGGATCTGGTGAATTGTCCTTTGGTTGTTCCCATTTCTCTCCACTGAACCGTGGGTCAAGAGCACTGTCAGGTGGCAGTTTCAAAGAAGGGAATTGCACTCGTGCTCACAGATGTTCACTTTGAAAAAGTCCGATCTGGCAATTTATCTCAGGTCACACACAGGTTAATAATGGGAGGGCTAAAAATGAAACCTGGATTCCTGTCAACCACCACGTTTCCCCTCCCATACACACATTTATCATAAACAGCATTTTTGCCATGTTTGTCAAAAGCAGCGTTCTTGACACAGGTGTCACATTAATGACATCTAAAGCTAGAAAACATTTGTACTGAAAGAAACATGCAGAAATACATAAGGTACAGCCTGCTCAGATGTCAAGGTTTGTAAACTGAGAGAAGTAAAATGCAGTTGCAGCATTTTTTTTTTTTTAATAACAAGATTCCTTTATGTGAAATAATGGCCTTTAATCCAGTTACTAATGGAATGGTTTGATGAGTTTAAACAAACTCTGTTATTGTCACAGTTATATATACACAGTACTTTTGCTGGTCAGCAAAATAAAAACAAAACCCCAGCCACATGTATCATCTTTCTCTGTCTCTCCCTTTTGTTGCAAACAAAAGAGAATTAGAGCACTAAATCTTGTGGCTTTAATTGTACCATCCCCATAAGAACACTGAAATCTGTGACATGAAAGGGAGCAACGAGACTTCTGCTGGTGGCAGAAAGACACTAAGCATTGCAATAATAGCTGATGGTAACTTGCCAGGTGCAAGAGCCGTTTGCTCATCTTACTGCCATGCAACAGGGAGTCAGATTTTACAAATAACAAACAAAGCAAAGGCAGTTCTCATTCCTTCTTTTCTTGCAGTGGTTCTAAATAAAAAGAGCTTCCAAGAATAGTCCCTCTTATGCCCTGACTGGGGGCCAGGCTTGAAACATTGGTGCAGTTTAGTAGGAGACAAGGCTAGCTGCCACAGCCAATTTGTGAGAGTCACTTAACCTCCTTTCTTTTGGCTTTTCTATT
Source organism: Falco naumanni (assembly GCF_017639655.2). Lineage (NCBI taxonomy): Eukaryota > Metazoa > Chordata > Aves > Falconiformes > Falconidae > Falco > Falco naumanni. The sequence continues at coordinate 29,423,760 of NC_054065.1, read as the reverse complement.
TATATATATATATTTCTATTTACAGGGCTCACATTTTGCAATTGTGGCTTATTACTCATCATAAGGCCAGTTCCACCTACCAAATTACAGTGCTAAAAGGAATACAGTTTTGCCATAGTGAGGGCTACCCTGCCAGCTCTCCCAGGATGCTAGGGGGAACAGCCGCACGCTGTGCTGCTGTGGAGCGGTACCTAGAACATCACTGAAGGGCACGGCTGTCACACAGTGCTGGCCTCACCACCCGTACACAGTCTTGTCAGAAAATCCCTCCTAGTGCATACTTGCGGCGAGATCGCCTACCTGGGCTGATGCTAGAGCTATGACACATTACCTTATTTTATTTTAAAAAAAAAATATTTTTAAAAATTTTATTTTAAAAAAGGAGAGAATAGATGTAACTTTATTTATTCTTACTTTTGAAAGCTCAACCATCTTGTGGGTGACTTCCCTGCCTGCTGCGGTGTTTTGGTTTTGCTTTTACTGTCAGTCCATAAGCGCTAAGTTTTTTATTGTCTAGTCCGTAAGCGCTAAAGAAAGAACTCTCAGAGCCACATTTGGCTCCAGCATTATTGGAATGGTTTCCAAAATTGAAATGAGGAGTACTTGCTATGAAACCACACAGAACGTGAAGAGGCTTTGTTACACAGCAGAATTTGAAGATTCTTGTTCACGCACTACAAGTTAGATCTGCTTATTCCAGAGCAGACAGATGAGTTCCTATAGTAACCGGGCCTGACACATATAGTGTACATTAACGTCACACATACTCTCTTCCACATAAGCAATAGACTCAAAACACCAATTCAAACAAACCCAATTTCATGAATTTGCTGTCTCCAAAGCATACATGACACATCTGTCAGTCAGCTGCATACATATTCACAAATACACAAAGACAACAACCCATTATCAAAGGCCCAAATCCTCTTTCATTAAAGCTGACTGGACTTACGCTACTTAAATCAATGGGGTCAAACTCCACCGTGTTGGTTTTGGCTGGGACAGAGTTAATTTTCTTCACAGTACCTTGTATGAGCTACATTTTGGATTTGAGGAAAACAGTGTCAATAATTCAGGGATGTTTTAGTTATGGGTGAGCAGTGCTTGCACAGTGCCAAGGCCTTTTCTGCTCCACACACCGCCCCAGCAGCGAGTCACCTGGAGGGCACAAGATGTTGGGAGGGGACACAGCCGGGACAGCTGACCCCCACTGACCAAGGGGATGTCCCACAGCATATGGCATCATGCTCAGCATACAAAGCTGGGGGAAGAAGAAGGAAGGGGGGATGTTCAGAGTGATGGCGTTTTTCTTCCCAAGTAGCCATTAACGTGTGCTGGAGCCCCGCTCCCCTGGGGATGGCTGAGCGCCTGCCTGCCCACGGGGAGTGTGAACGCAGTCCTTGCTTTGCTTTGCTTGCGTGCGGGGCTTTTGCTTTACCTATTGAACTGTCTTTATCTCAACCCATGACTTTTCCCACTTTTTCCCTTCTGACCCTCTCCCCCACCCCACTGGGGGAGAGTGAGCGAGTGGCTGCGTGGGGCTTGGTTGCCAACTGGGGTTAAACCACAACACCTACAACACCCACAAAGAAGTTCTTAAGTGAGAAATTATACACTTCGAATACAAATCCTTATACTTCTCCCTTGCCTCTAAGGCACAATCTCTCAGTCACTGCTTGTCACTGTTTCATGACCTCCCATGGGATCACTATGACCACAATGTCCAGGATCAGATTAGAGATCACTACTTAAAGTTAAAAGATCACATGAAGATCAGTTCCCCATCCACACCAAGGGAAAGAATATTCTGTTTCACACCAATGGACTTTCTGGGCAAAATTAGAAGCTACGTGCTCACTTGTATTTCCCTCTGGTGGGAGGGAATCCATGTGGCATGCTCTAACCAAGATCATTGTGTGGACCTGTAAGACTACCGTTTCAGCTATAATTTCCTCGCACTTATTTTCTCCTATTAGCTGGCAGCTCTAATAGGGCTCTTGGGATCTTCCTGGGTGAATAGCTAGAAAAAGCACTCTAGCTTCAAACAAACTTCTGCTGCTATTTAGGTATCAAGGGATATAAGCAGAGATGAAAGGCCCCTTCACAGTACATGCTGCTAGCATCATGTTCAGGAGTCTGAAAGGTCTATTCACTTTTCAGAAAGATGCTCACCAATCAGTCATTTCAGGAGGCTTCCACTACAGGTTTTAAATTGGACTTTGGCTGCACAGCGCAATGCTGATATTAAAGAGATGCAGTTAAAATAATCATGTTGTAACTAGATATACAGCCACAGATCCAGGCACTTAGCACTTCCTGGGTCCTGAGCTCATTTATCATCATCACGCAGAGCCGTGTGGCTGCAGAGGGAACATCATTCAGCATTTTCCACCAAATACACCTGTGTTCATGCTATGCGACAGAAACCCTACTAGCTAATACTGCGCTGTGGTGCTTCAGAAGCTGCTCTAAATGCAAATACTTTATTTTCCACATCCCCTCTAAACACTGTGAGAGAAACCTACCAATAATGCTCAGCTTTTAATCATATTTTTCCCTACTTTTTAATACCTGCAGTCATAATGCAACAGTTTTACTCATCTTCCTGCATTGTGTCTGATAACATCTCTGGCAACTTGCTGTCACTTCAGACAAACATACATGAAAAGATATTTATGCTTAAGCACAGGGAATTGCTGCAGTTGACATAAAAGGAATATTACAAGACAAATTAATATATCCTGCATTAAACATTGCTGTTGATCCTTTAGAAGCTTGTTTACAACATTTTTACATTCATGTCACAAAAAGGGAAGGGTGGCTTATCATCTTAGCAGCAAGATGTTTTTGAGATGATGAAGACAGCTTTGAGTTGCACCATTCAGGACTAATGGGGTAACAGAGATATTTGTAAACAAGAAAACCAATGCTAATGTACTATGCATGTACAGATACGTTATGAACAAAGCACCTGTCCAAAAAGGTTTGCAAATGAATGGATACGGACTGGTAAGGCTTCAACTCTAAACCACACTAGCAATGAAGCCCATTCCTGGCCCAATATTCTTGCCTGATACAGACACACAAAAATCTGAAATTTGTGCCAACGAATGCTGAGGCAACCCTGAGATGTTCAAAAGACAGAGCCATCACTTGGCCCTAGGAACTGGGCAGACTTAGTATCCTATTGCTAGCTCCTTTAAAAGCCAGTCATCTGATAGCTACCCACCAGATCTGACTGCACCCTGCCAACAGCTTACACCCCAAATCCTTCCTACTCAGTCTCAGGGTAAATGCAGTACAGAGTCAGGTCAGGTTCTTCTGCTAAACAACCCCATGATGCTCAGCAAGGTCAGTGCACCCTATTGCAACCTCTGACCTTTCTGAGGCGGTGGTCTAGGAAAGATAGCTGCAGCCCAAAAAGATGTCAGCCTGAGAATTTACAATGGAAATTAAGGTTCTCCAGGAACATGTTCACTGCAGAAAGCAGCAACCAGCTCTTCTGAGACAAACACATGGAGGCAACTCCTCAACTTGCACCTGAGGTCTAGGATTTTCAGCATGAGATGTTATTGATATCACACAGTCAAATTAATCCTAAAGGCATAACATCAAAGAGGGAAATGGGACATAAAAATCAGTTACAGAAGAGGCATGCATTAGATTTCATGACTAGGTAAGTTCACATTATTTGAAAGTATTTAGCATCACACCCAAGCCAATAATACACACAGACATCCATATACCTGATACAAATTAAAGTGTCCCCATGCCAATTCAAGCAGATTTCTTCCCTAATAGCTAAAGACCATATTTTTGTTATTTTGACTTCCTTGAAAAGTAAGTCTCAAAACACATCTAGGCTGACTTAATCTGATCACAGTTATAAAGCAGTAATTTAGCAATCCTTTGCAAAACTGATAGATTGTTGTTCTGAACATAAACTCCATCTTCCTACTAAAAGGATTTTATTACCTTTCACATACAAGTTCAATACTCTAGCAGATTAAATTAGAGCTGTAAAAACTATTAACAGTCAATGTCTGATGGGGACTGTACAGTAGAAAAAAAAAACTTAAATCAAGTTTTATGGTCTTTGGAGATGCTGACTGGAGAGAACGTTTCCACTAGTCTCACAAAACATCCCACAGAGCTGGTCTTTGGATTCGTCAATTTACACTTAATTTCCAAATTAACTATTTAAGAAAAACTCTCATAGCAGGAGCTCAGCAGTTGATAAAAGTCATGGATGAACTGGGCACTACCTGAGTGACAACATCAAGAAAAAATACTGTTATACTTTTTCTAGGCTTATTTATACGGATTTTCTAATTGCCTCATCAAGGCTCTGAAATGTGCTGAACACTAAGAATGTGAATAGTCTCCAGTGCCGAGTGCAATGTGACTGCATAAGCACCAGAAGATTTGCAACATGCTATACTGCATCTGACTTAAAATTCATGAAGGTAACGGCCTTTGAATTATTACAAAATTTGGAGCTGGAAAATTCTTAACAATCTAATTATGGTAATTGGATGATATCTTACCTCTTTTGAAGTCGATCAGAGTTCTTGCTATTAGCTTAAATAGAACCAGGATTTCACTTCTAATACCTAGCAGGTATGTGAGCACGTTTCTTTAGATGATGCAAGAGCAATTCAGAAACGCTAATGAATTCATACTAACTCTTGTAGGCATGTAATACATTTCACAAATGGACAAGTTAAGGCAGTCATTAAACAACTGCAAACAGCATGTGGCCAAGATCGGTATCAGAGCAGAGATCTGCAAGCCAAAGGTCTTTAAAATTGCCTCCTATTCAAGTATTTTTCATTTCCTGAATATAAAGTGAAGACAAATATTCCATCAAAGCAAAATAAAGTCATCAGGCAAATTTGATTTGCTCCAAATGATTTCTCTTAAATTCAAAGACTTCACTCATACAAAACCTCTCTCAAACAACCAATATTCACTGTGATCCTTGGGAACTGCAGCTGTGCTACAGAAACATAACTTCAAGTTAGGAAAGACAGAAGTCCTCCCTTTTCTCACACTCCAGTCCCGGAAATTTTCCTTATTAATTTACCTACTCCGTTAGAGGCAACCCTGAAGCTTTACGCAGAGGGAGCAGCCTCCTGGCAGCAACCTTCACACAGATCTTTTACAGGTTTCCCTTGTTGCTTCCCTAAACTGAGGCACAGTGTGTGCGCTGAAGTCCAAAGGAATACTATTTATTGCTATTTGTTAGTTTAAATTTCAATAATCCCTAGAATATCCATATGGAAAGCTAAATCCCGTCACACTACTTACTTTAGATTGACAACAATAAAAGATGTTTTTCTCACACGCATTTTACATCCGGTTTTTCAGAAGGAAAAAGTCACAAGGAAGAAGAAAAAAAAACCCAAACAATCAAAAGCTCCAGGTATTGCCTTCAGTAGTGGGAACTAAAGCCAGATGCTGTTACAGCCCAGTTCCTAAATATCTCAGCAGTGTTTGCTTCCAGCTGAAAAGCACCAAACTGAAAAAAAGTAGGTAGTTAATTAAAAACTTAAATTTCAATGTTGAAATTAAAATCTTTCCTGGAGAACAACAGAAGAGTGTTTAAGTAATTCACCCTCGGACAGCTGATTAACTAATACGCATCTTCTCTTTCGCTGCTGACAGAGGGAAATGGCAAGTTACTTTTGAGATCTCTGTTCTGAGGCTAAAAGATGGGAGAATTTTCTGTCATCATGAGCAAGACAGACCTAAAGGGAAAGATAAGAGGAAGCTGGTTCTGTCATTAAAAACAGAGAGGCAGAAGGCATGTTCAGTGCTTCACAGTGTGCACAGTAGTTAAGGGGAAGGTGTGAAAGGAAGCCTTATGCTGTGCCTCTAGCTGCCACTTCGCTCTGGAGTGTGCTTATTTGACTACACTCAAGAGGCTAGAAGCTTAAAAATTAAGAAGTTTGACAATAAGCTGATGCACAACTACCTGAATAGAAACGAGCCTGCAACAGAATGGGTATTGCAACAACTCACAGTTCAGTAATGTCAGAGACCACATGAGACAAGTAGCAAGCACTATGAATTATTCCCCTGAAGAATTAGAAAAGACACAAGAGAAGGCACATAATTAAATCTATTTGGTGTAGTCGTCCTCCTTTTTCAATCTGTGCCAGGATTAAACTCATCACATAAAGCTGACATGACAGCCTCTAAGTGCACAAGAATCATAACTCAGGCCATCAGAGAATCATGAAATTGGTCCACAGATAACATAAATAAGATAAATCTTGAGGAGATGGTGTATTTTAATGTCTTATACATTTTAATCTGTCCTTGTCAGCCTCTCTGCTACATACATACATGTACATCCATGCACACAATACCAGGAGACAATTAGTTGGCCAACTCGCCCCAAAAGTATTGGAAAAGGTGATGATCCTAGCCAGGGCCTGTTGAATGTCTGATAGCATAGAGCAACTGTAGCCATATCCCTGCACATCCTTCTTCCACCTCTAGTCTCCATGCTGCTTCCATCCCAAATCTGCCTTTCAGTGACTCAGTGACCAGCTCTGCACTATCAATTCTGCATACCAGTTTTGTCTGGCAGACCCTTTTCCACTCATCTTTTTGCTCCAGAGCTTCCTTATATTTTCTGTGCTTTCCTAAGTCATCGTTGCAGGGATGAAAAGGGAGAAGAATGCCTTGGCATACCAGTTACAGGATGGAAAAAATGCAGATGAAAGAAACCTTTTGAGGACCACTCTTCTCTCCTGTGAAAACTGCGCTGGCTGATGGTTTTCCTTCTGCTGATTCAAAAAACCCACTTGACCTTCAGGTATAGGAAAAAAGCAAGTTTCGCCCACACACCACTTGTCAAGAAGCAGACAAGTGAGGGGACAACCACCCCCTCCCCCAGGTCTGACAACAGGTTAAAGCTTCTCTGAGCGTTGACAGACATTCTGAGAAATGACATGCCAATCAATGAAAGAGAACAGGAGCCCAGGAGCTTACACATAACGACTTCTCCCTGGCCATTCAGATCACTTACAAAAAATGTTCCCCAACAACAGTTAAACTTCACATTTAGATAGCATTTTATAAATTCAAAACATTGCACAAACATTAACTGATTAAGCCTTAGGAATCTGAAAATTCATTTTTCAAATTGGAAAAGATAGCACAAAAGTGAGGGGCTTGCTACCTTAATACAGTAAAATCAGGCATCACACAGAATTAGCAGTTTGAACTGCTCAAGTGCCAACACCATTATTTACGATGGCAACATTCATTTGAAAAAGCTGGTTTCATCTGCTTCTTGCAGTTAGCTCTTTAATTAGAACTCTACCCCCTAAATCTGTCTTGTTTGTGAAAAAAATCCTGCAGATTCTCCTTTCTATTCTAGAGATATTGGCACAGGTGAAGGAAAGAGGAAGGCTGAGATGAAGGCACATGTCCTGTTGAGATCAGATCTCAATAGACTGGACTCCAGCTATCTGGTCTCGGTTCTGGCCCTCGAGAAGCTCTTCCAGCCCAAGGAAGGAAATGGCTGCCCACTGCTGTCACTTTTAAAATAGAATCACTGAACCACATCAACTGGAAGGCCCCTCCACTGGTCTCCATCTAACATCCTGCTCCAAGCAGCACTGTCACCAACACTTAGATGAGGGCAGCTGCAGCTTTGTCCAGCCAAGTCTCCAAAGCCTCCAGGCATGTTGATTTGACAGCCTCTCTGGATAACCTGTTCCAGTGCTGCACCCCCATCCTGGTGAAAGTCTTCCCTAAAGCCCAGCCTGGGCCCCCCAAACAGCGAACTGTCACCACCACCTATTGTATTGCCCACTACGGCTGAGAACTTTTTGGCTCTGCCGCCTCTGTACCTCCCCAGGGGGGGTGGCAGGCCACGACTAGCCCACCTCCCAGGCACCCCTCCCCGGCCTAAGCAAGCCCAGCTCCCTCCACCTCTCCGCAGGGGCATGTCCTGTGGGCCCCTGCACACACGGGCAGCCCCCACTGGGCCCGGCCGGTTTCCCCACATCCCCCTTGACCTGGGAAGGGGATCCAAGGCTGGACACAGCAGCCCAGGTGTGGCCTCACCACCACCAAGCGGTCCAGAATAAATAATGTCTCCCTGTGCTGCCTGCCTTCCTCCTACCTCACTTAGGTTAGACAGCTGCCTACCCTATTCATGATGGGTTGGGTCCTCTGTAACCTACAGGTCCTTTTCAGCTGGACTACTCAAGCCACCGCTCACCAGCCTGGTGGGATGCTGCACCAGCAGGTCCTAATCCAAGGACAGAACTTCTCACTTCTGGTGACTCCACAGGGCTCCTGTTAGCTCAGTCCTCATGTTCATCAAGGTCCCTGGAGCAAAGCTCTGCTGTTCACTGCATCAGCCAAGCCCCCTCTCCTCTCAGCTGAGGATCATCTACAAATTTGAGCAGTGCCTTATCATCTGGGTCATGGATGAAGATACTGAGCACTACCAGCCCCAATACTGACTCCTTGGCTCAGGTCTGCTCAGTGCCGGCTGCTGCTGGGCATGAAGCCACCAAGTATTATTAGCCCCTGAGCCCAAAAGTATGGCCAGTTTTCAGCCTGCCCAATAGGGCTGCTCAGCCACCCAGACCTCCTCAGCTCCCACATGAGAATGCTAGGGCTGATGGTGCCTAAAGCTTCACTAAACTCAAGGTGAAGCACAGCCATGGTTTCTCCTTTCCTCATATAGCCAGTCAGTTGACACAGAAGGACGTCAGGCTGGTGAACTATGATTTGTCCTTGGTAAATCCATGCTAAGTGTTCCAAATTACTTTCTTGTCCTCTGCCTGTTTGGGAATGGAGTCCGCGAGGACATGCTCCATGTTCTTTCTAAGGCCTGATATGAGGCAGACGAGCCTATAGTTCTCCAAGTCCTCCATCTTGCCCTTAGAAACGAACACACTACTAGTCTTTTCCAGTTGTCAAGGTCCTCCTTCAATTGCAATAATTTCTCACAGATTTTAGATACAGCACCTTTGGGTGTACGTAGTCCCAGGGATTGAATGCATGCCGCTTCTTTAAGTAGTCCCTACATTTGTGTTCTCCCAGTCCTGGCTGCCCCTCTCTTGAAACTGTGCTGTTACATGCCAAGGTCTGGGGGCTGTCTTGGCTTGTAAATGCAAAAGAAAATCACTGACTAGTTTCACCTTATCAGTATCATCTGTCACTAGGTCGTGCTGTCATCTCCTCCTAAAAATGCTTTAAGGTGTACCAAGGAAGACCAATGGATCATTTGTAATACCTTTTTTTTTTTTTTTACAGGGCCTAAGGGTCTTACCGAAGGCCAGACCTCTTTGCAGAGAATACCTTATAAAGTCGCTGCACCAAAGAGTCCAAGAGGATGAGGGAAAAGACAGCTGACAGCTACGAATGGACAGACAGTGACAACAGCACACAAGGAAACAAAGAGGAGCTTCAGTCATGTCAACAGTGACCATTAAAACACCTGTATCTCAAAATATTTTTGCTATAATACCAAACTGCAGTTACCATGCCTTGTCTCTTCTCTTCAGTTTGCTATTCTTACTGTGATTGCACTGTGTTTCACTTAGAAATTACATTTCTGCTGAGGAAGAGCCATTTCTTCTTTACTTATTCTGCAAACTGCCTATCACACTTTTGGGCTCTGAATACGATGAACTGACTGAAATAATAAAGACACTGCTTTTTCCAGTGCAGACAACCAAGCCCTCCACTCTTCTTGCAGGCAAATACCCATGGGGCTTCAATGTGGGTTTCACATGAGTACAAATGGTAGAAGTTCAAGCTCTCGATGAACATTATGGATGAAAGACTGTACAGCATTTTTGCTCTGAAAACAAAAACACAGCCACAGGGGATCTGCCCACTGAACAGGGCATGTCAATCATCTCACATGTTGTAATCCTACCTTATGACTTCTAAATCAATTCTACTTCTCAAAAGATAAATGTTTATCTTAAAAATACCCAACAAATTTGGACAGCACAAAGCCTATCTATAATGGAGGAATTTTACATGAAAATCAATTAAACAGCACTAACCATTACACATCATACACATTTTCTTCTTCGTGAACAATCAGAAAAGAACACTTTAAAATCTCTGAAATGTCATCACAGCCCTACCAAGCATCTCTGCCTCAAAATCGAATTGAAGATTGAATTATTGCTGGGGAAGAGATGGGTGGAGGTGTAGGTGTACCTGCAGAGTGGCACAAGGCTCTTCTGACCACCTACATTCACTTTTCAGTCTTACTGAAACTACCTAATGAGAGAGAAAAAAAATCAAATAGACTTATCATTCTGTTGGCATCCTGAACAAATTACCTTTAGCTCACTGACATTCTAATTTTCTAGAAACAGGCACAGTTATGCTAAGAAGGTTATGACTTGTGTATCTATCTTGGTTACAATTATTCCATCCTCTTTTCACTTCCCTAAGATATAGCATAAATGAGAAATTCCATTCTCTTTGTTTTCTGTTGGCTGCAGACTGAGAACTACTGTCTTATTAAAAGACTATCTCCCTACTCCAGTTTTAGGCTGGAGATAAGAGAACAAGGACTGGATGGCAGGGTGAACTGGAAATGGATTGTGACTCATAACGTGGATTTTACACACCCCAGGATGGCACTGCAGAGTTTAGAAGCTGGCTCTGCCTGACAGAGTGATTCCAGCTGATGGTTTCAGTGAGTCCTCATCGCAAAGCCATTACCATTATCAGTACTGAAGCGACATTTTGGTGAGGTGGTGTAAATGAAACTTGCGTAGTTCCATACTGCAGATACATAGTGGATTTTGATCTCAGTGCTGTCTCATGCTACCTGCATTAAGCCCTAAATGCCTCCCACTGCTTATCCCTATAGAGCAAAAACACAGCGAATGTTACTTTTGAAATGAACAGGTACATAAGATAGTATGTGCAAGAGGTACAGAAGTGATGTAGGAGTTCAAAGAGATCTGGCCCATTAGTGGGGACAGCTTACCTTAACTCAACTATCCTTGCCCTCAGCTTTTCACTCTGGTGATAGACGACTTATCTGCTAGTGAAGCACTAGTAGAAACACCTCATTTCACAAACTGATGCAGTATGGCAAACTGGTGCAGTGTTTTACGCAATACAGCATAGATGACAGTCAAAAGTAAGCAGAATGAATTTAACGTACCTCTGGGAAACCACCCATGTTATCTTTAAAATCACAAAGGTCACTGGTGTTCTACAGAGCGATATGGAAAGATGCTGAGGACTTAGTTTTAATAAGGCTGCTTCTAAAAGCCTGTACTGTACATTACCTTATTACTAAGAGAGGAATCTTACCTGTTACTCCACTTTTACACCATTCACATAATTTGCCTACATTTGGCATTTCACAGGCAGGTCAGTTTTCTTTGCCTGACCATGCTGCCTTTCTTTCCTAATTGGAGGCATTAGCACAAGGCTGCCAAAACTTGTGGCAAGGGATAAGTTATTTAAACCCAGACAAGATTCTGCCTTCTTTGACTTCAAATAAAACCTTATGGCCACCTGTCAAATGATCCAAGGTTCAATAAACCCATGGTTTTTTTGAAAGCATTATTTTTGGCCTTAAATCAGTCTGGCAGACTTCTTTTAAGGATGGAAAATAAACTCCCCTAGGAATAAGCTAGCGGAGGCAGCAGACGCGTAAGCTGTAATACAACAATGAAGAGCAAACAGAGAGTTCTGCTATTTCTTGTGACATCCAGCCACATAGGATTTACCGCTATGGCTTTTCAATAACCCGAGTCCTACACAGAGCAAATGTGCTACGGGCTGTTACGAAGTGGTTGGCAGAGACTCCATAAAGGTTACAGGAGATACCCAAGCTTCACTGAATAACTCTTCCTCCTTCTCTCTTTTCCTTTTAGGTAAAAGTAAATAGCGCAAGGTCATATACAGTAGAAATACAATGCTGACAGCACATCACTACACGGAGGCACTAATAAGCCCATAGGTATTTGTGCATATATGTCATATTTGACAGCATGCACTTTTACAGTTCCTGCAGGCAGTATTTTTCATACTAACTGGCAAGGTTTTAATGCTTTTTATTAAACTGGGTTGGTTTTTTTTTTGAAAAAGGGAATAACATTGTTATTCTGTTCATTACAAATGTAGAACTGATCCTGAAGGGAACATTGCAGAGACTTTCAGGCTGAGGCGGCTTTCAAACCATTTCCATCTTTGAAGATGAGCTATCAAGGTACTTAATTTATTTAAGTCTCAGTATGGTTGTAGCCCTTGTTCTAGATACAGTTGACAGGTTTTTACCTTTAGGACAAATGTGTGAAAGGAAACAAATAGAACTGCTGAAACAGAAAAAAAAGCCGCCACCCTTTGGTGGCTGAACAACTACCACCCAACATGACTCCTGCATCAAGAGAAAAGGTACAGTAGTCACTTTCAGCTCTTGGCATTCTAGTAGGAAAACCAACTGAATGGCAGCTCTGAATGCAGAGAGATGGAGACAAGAATGCTGGCGAGATGCATGACACCAGCATCTTCCTTTCAGGGCTATAACTCAGCATTCAAGCACAGACAGATGAGATGGGGAATCTTAGGACCATTGTGGTTTGAGATACTTGCTATTCAAAGCCTCTGACAGAAGGTAAGCACCCCCACGTGATAGCCAAACACGGCAAGCCCACCTCACAGGGAGCATCTCTTGCTGTCCTACAGACACTGGCATGTTCCAGATCGCAACCAAACTGAACATGTATAAATGTGCCAGTGAGTCTTCATCCATTTTTAAAGTTTGCATAGAGTATAGTATTAAGGCCAGGATGAGCACTGGACCTCATACTTAGAAAGTTTAAATAAAATGAGCCCATTCCAACAAGGTTTTTTTGCAGTGGCCCTTACCTGGGATCCCTTTCTAGCACTCTCTTTCAAAAATAAAGGCTTTCACACACTGTAGATACTCTAAGGACAGTTTCTGAAACCAAGTTTGAAGCACAATGGTAAATTAAGTTTTCACTGCTGCTTCATGTACTACACTCGTCTAGTGAATATGAGTGGCATTATTTGCAAAAATATCAACATAGTACATTTGACTAATTTTGCAAAGAAATTAATGAAAATCCACAAACATTTTCAGGGTGACCCTAAAATAAATTATTATAGAATGCAAACCATCCTATGAGGTTGGAAGGGACCTTAACTATCATCTAGTTCCAATGCCCCTGCCATGGGCAGGGACACCTTCCACTAGACCAGGCTGCTCAAAGCCCCCGTCCAGCCTGGCCTTGAGCACTACCAGGGATGGGGCATCCATGTCTCTGGGCAACCTGTGCCAGTGCCTTACCACCCTCAAAGTAAAGAATTTCTTCCTAATATCTCATCTAAATCTACCCTCTTTCAGTTAAAACCATTACCCCCCATCCTATCACTACCCTCCCTGATAAAGAGTCCCTTCTCCCCATCTTTCCTGTACGCCCCCTTTAAGTACTGGAAGGCTACTACAAAATCTCAAAATTATGAATTACATTGCATATATTCTCTTCTTCTTTAAAATACTGTATAAGCTTTAGCACTTTTGAAGGTTTCAATTACAAACTGCAGAATGTCTTTAACTGGAGCAATGTCTTCCTTTATTTGGAACAAGAAGAAAAGTAGAACTTGATAGCCATTTTACATCATTACACAGTCCACAAAACCAAGAAACGCTCCCTTGAGAAAATACAACCTGGTAGAGCTAGATGGAAATCAGATGACACCTTGTATTATAATAAAAGCATCATCTCTATAGTAAATGAAGCACACAAGACCCAAACCACACCAAATAGGGTGGTGAAGAACAATATACAAAGCCATAAAAGACAACCTTCATGGTCCTATACAGTTCAGTCTGCAGTCCTCAAATTAAGAGAGCAATATACAGCAAATTCAATTTGATGCTATTGCTGGAAATATAAAGGGTGTTCAAGGGATTGACATCAGCCTGCTATTTGCAGGTTGTAATACCTTGTGCAGGGGAGATGAAGGCTGATCAAAGATCATGGTTCATAAACACTTGGAACATAAACCATATTGAAATATAACAGCACTCAAAAGAATCAAAATATTTCATATTTTCTAGGGAGCTAAAGTACTGAGTAAAGCTAGCACCACCTACACTACAGCATACAGAATAATCTCGTCTTTATAGAAATAACAGTGACAATTTGTTCCTTGGCCTCTAGACTTCCAGCAGGGCTATCAATTCATGACAGAGGTCTTCTGTCATGTGGATACTTACCCAGTCAGAACCAAGTTGCAGCTGCTATTTATTTCATGTAGATCATCCTAAAGCCTTCACAGCTGGTAAATTTTGGCCTTTTTAATTCAGATACTTCTACTATAGTACCTTTTCTCCCCCAGCCAGCAGCTTCAAAAAAATCAAATCATATCTGCCTTTCTGTTTTGTCAATGATGCATCCTCTCACAGGTGGTGACACTCTCTTCAACTTTGCAGTTACTGTTTCAGATTGATTAGGAAGATTACCACCACCTTAGCACTTAGTGTATCAGGGAGACTTAAGAGGATCTCAATTGTAAGAGAATTGTTAGTTTTAGGGGAGAAAGCATTATGTCATATCATAGTTCCTTACTATCAGGGACCACTTGAAACTAAAAACTTTATATAGTGAGAAAACCAAGACACATTTAGCTCAACCTTTATTCTTCTACAACTAGCAACCTACCCTACTTCTGTCTTGAATAAAATCAATCTTTGTCTTCTATAAGAAAGGAACTTTTCCACATTTTCCCTCTCCCTCTTTAAATGTGTATTTTCATACACAAAGTGCCAAGGCTACTAACTACACCACTCTTCAAATGCACATAGCACTTGCTGCAAGGAGAGAACAAGACGATCACATACAGAGAATGTGCGTGCAGTGGTTTTGGCTGGGATAGAGTTGAATTTCTTCACAGTACCTTGTATGAGCTACATTTTGGATTTGAGGAAAACAGTGTCGATAATTCAGGGATGTTTTAGTTATGGGTGAGCAGTGCTTGCACAGTGCCAAGGCCTTTTCTGCTCCACACACCGCCCCAGCAGCGAGTCACCTGGGGGGCACAAGATGTTGGGAGGGGACACAGCCGGGACAGCTGACCCCCACTGACCAAAGGGATGTTCCACAGCATATGGCATCATGCTCAGCATACAAAGCTGGGGGAAGAAGAAGGAAGGGGGGATGTTCAGAGTGATGGCGTTTGTCTTCCCAAGTAGCCATTAACATGTGCTGGAGCCCCGCTCCCCTGGGGATGGCTGAGTGCCTGCCTGCCCACGGGGAGTATGAACGCAGTCCTTGCTTTGCTTTGCTTGTGTGCGGGGCTTTTGCTTTACCTATTGAACTGCCTTTATCTCAACCCATGACTTTTCCCACTTTTACCTGTCTGATCCTCTCCCCCACCCCACCGGGGAGAAGTGAGTGCGTGGCTGTGTGGGGCTTAGCTGCCCACCAGATCTAAACCACAACAGTGTGTAACTGGACAAAAGGAATTATTTCCAGCACCAGGCTGCTACTTGTTGATGGGGTAAAAATACTTACAAGACAGAATTCTGACATCCCACAATTTGGGGATATTTTAATCCATGTCCTGGATTTGTTTAAAAGGTTGAAATACACACACTTGTGTACTGTGTCAACCTATAATTCAGTACTACTTTTCCTGTTTCATGTAAAGGTAGCTACTGAATATATATATATGTATAAATACAATATTCCTACTACATGGACAGGATATATAGTTTACATAAGAAACCTATTTGTGTTTTTTCATTCAAGCAAAGGTTTTTTTCCAGTCAGCTTTCCTTACCTCACCATGCCTGGAACACTCATGTTGACAGATGATTGCTTTGTGCTACCTTGATAACAAGCCAATTACAAAGTATCTGAAAAAAGTGGCCTCCTATAAAATTACCCTGTAGTTAATCAAGCACAGATACTGCCCCTAAAATGGAAAAGAAAACCAAAACCCAAGACCCAACAACCCAGAAACCTGACTATTACATATACTAGTAATCTGACCAAGAAACATAAAGGTTTGACATCCCATAAATTGCAAGCATCCAGTTTGGCTGTCGGGAAATTGCTTGCATACAAGTCACCTGAAATCCAATAAGCTTTCCTGAAAGTTTGATTATAAGTGAGATTATAACTCTATTATATTAATCACTGCAGAAGCAGCAGACAAAGAACCCCATACCAGACAACACCCTAATTGAGAACAATAAGAAAGATGAATAACATATGGTAGTTCACATAGGTGCCATGGCTTTGTAATTGCTAAATTCAATTAAAGGAAAAAGAAATTGGAGATACTGCTACTGCTGTGATTTGCATAGTGCAGTTCAAAAAAGAAAGCCTTTGAAAACCTAGACTGTACTGAAATCAATCCTGCAACACTAACAGCAAAAGCCTGAAAATTTTTAGATAATAAATGTCAATATGAATTTGTAGCAAATACGCATACATTACAAGAGAATTGTACATAAAAACAGTAATATTTTGCATTTCTGTAGCACTTTTCATCGGAGTCTTAAAACATGATTCATAATATATTAATTCTCAGTACCTACCTCATGTAAGCAAATGTCATATAGGAATTTAATTTCCTCGCTCAGAAAAGCATCACATTTTAAGGAAAGGCCAGCAAGCCTGTAATGGTGTTAAGTAACACCAGGAAACAGGGTAAGAAATGAAAAAGCTCTTATCCAGCCAAGTAAGATCTAGAGAGAGGAATGTACCACACGTCAAGACCTCAGCTATTATTTGCAACTGTCTTTTCCCAAACCACAGCTGTCTGCTGCTCAGGCGAAAGAAGTAAGACTTCCTTGCAATCTCATAAATGTTAGGCTCAGGTCCGTTTAAAATTAGATCTGGTGAGGGATATCAAGGACAACATGAAGGGCTTCTTCTAGTACATCAGTAGCAAATGGATGACTAGGGAAGCTGTGGGCCCGCTGCTGAAAAAGGTGGGTGCCCTGGTGACGAAGGACGCAGAAGAGGCGGAGTTACTGAATGCCCCCTTTGCTTCAGTCTTTACAGCCAAGGCTGGCCATCAGGTTTCCCAGACTCTGGCGACAAGATAGGAAGTGTGGAGAAAGGAAGGCTTTCCCCTGGTAGAGAAGGATCACATCAGAGACCATTTAAGCAAACCTGACACCCACAAATCCACGGGCCCCAATGGGATGCACCCCAAGTGCTGAGGGAGCTGGCATATGTTATTGCTAAGCCACTCTCCATCATCTTTGAAGGGTCATGGAGGACAGGAAAGGTGCCCAAGAACTGGAGGAAAGTCAATGGCACTTCAGTCTTCAGAAAGGAAGACCTAGGAAACTACAGGCCAGTCAGCCTCACCTCCATCCCTGGAAAGGTGATGGAACAGCTCATCCTGAAGGTCATCTCTAACCATGTGGAGGAAAAGAAGGTTATCAGGAGTAGTCAGCATGGATTCACCAAGGGGGAATCACGCCTGACCAACCTGACAGCCTTCTATGATGGAACGACTGACTGGGTAGATGAGGGGAGAGTGGTGGATGCTGTCTACCTTGACCTCAGCAAGGGTTTTGACAGTGTTTCCCGTAACATCCTCACAAGTAAGCCCAGGAAGGGTGGGTTAGATAAGTAGACAGTGAGGTGGACTGAGAACTGGTTGAATGGCCGAGCTCAGCAGAGTCTCCTTGGAGGCCTGTAGCTAGTGGTGTTCCCCAGGGGTCAGTACTGGCCAGTCTTGTTCAACTTATTCATCAGTGACCTGGATGAGGAGACTGAGCATGCACATCAGCAAGTTTGCTGATGATACGAACCTGGGAGGAGTGGCTGACACACCAGCAGGCTGCGCTGCCATGCAGCGAGACCTGGACAGGCTGGGGAGTCTGGTGGAGAGGGCTGTAATGAAGTTCAACAAAGGCAAGTGCAGGGTCCTGCCCCTGGGGAGGAACAGCCACAGGCACCAGTACAGGATGGGGCTGACCTGCTGGGGGGCAGCTCTACGCAGAAGGACCTGGGAGTCTGGTGGGCAGCAGGTTGCCCATGAGCCAGCAGTGTGCCCTGGCGGCCAAGAAGGCCGGTGGGATCCTGGGGTGCATTGGGAGCAGCGTGGCCAGCAGGGCGAGGGGGGTGACCCTCCCCCTCTACTCTGCCTGGTGAGGCCACACCTGCAGTGCTGTGCCCAGTGCTGGGCTGCCCAGGTCAAGGGAGACGGGGAGCTACTGGAGAGGGTCCAGCGGGGGCTGTGAAGATGATGAGGGGGCTGGAGCATCTCCCTGCTGAGGAAAGGCTGAGAGCGCTGGGGCTGTTCAGCCTGGAGAAGGCTGAGGGGGATCTTATCAATGCAAACAAATGTCTTCAGGGCGAGTGTCAAGGGGACGGGGCCAGGCTCTGTTCAGTGGTGCACAGTGACGGGACAAGGGGCAACCAGCACAAACTGCAACACAGAAACTTCCATCTGAATATAAGGGAAAAATTCTTTACTTTGAGGGTTGGCAGAGCACTGGGACAGGCTGCCCAGAGAGGCTGTGGAGTCTCCTGCTCTGGAGATACTAAAAACCCACGCGGATGCAATTCTTTGCAGCCTGCTCAAGGGGAACCTGCTTTAGCAGAGGGTTGGACTAGACGATCACCAGAGATCACTTACAACCATGACCATTCTGTGATTCTGTTAGATTACAAATCCTCAAAAAGAAGGAATACCTTTTGACTTTGCCATTTTGCTGCTGAAGGCAATCCACCTCCATCACTCATGTCCTCACTATGGCAATCACATATGCACTATATAATACAAACTGACATATTTTGCCCTGGGGAGAAAGATGGAAACAAAATGAAATGTTACTGATGTTACTATCATTGGTCATTCGGAGAGCATTACTCTTAACTGCCAACGCACCTCACAGAGATGTTCTTCAGAAATGTGCACACCTACAAGATTAATGGAGGGGCTAAACAGACACGTAAATATCATGGCACACGGACATGCACATGAGGACTTGCCACAGCTAAATTACAAAAGTAGCGAAGAGTGGCAAGAGGATGCAAGGTGAGTACCTACGGAACAAGAGAGAACCAGGATCAGAGAAACTTAGATTTATTCTAAACAGAAGGACAGGACACTGAAGGTTTGTTTGTCTGTTGGTGGGCTTGTCGCTCAAAGTTATTATTTTTTAGCCTAAACAAAAGAATGGCTTTAAATGAATTAGCATTAAGCATACTGTGACCATTAACAGGCTAAACAGCAATATGCTTCCAGGGCACCATGCTGCCTCCAGCCAAACCTCATTATTCTTCTGAACTCTAGTTAGAGAATAAATGGATTGACCTATTTATTTCATGTCTAAATTTTATTAGAGGATCAACTTATCTATTTAGCATTCAGCAATGGCAACAGCAAAGGTATTTGTAGTCTGTGAAGTGGTCTAGGAGAGGTGAAGGGGGTGTCTGAATGAACTTTGTTGACGCAACTGGATCAGTTGCACAGTGCAAATTCCTCTATCTGCTCTAGCTGCTTGCACACAGCAGCCTTCTTTCTGGTCTCACACTCTCAGTCTTAAATCACTGACATTAATTTTGCATTTTTCTTATCTCTGGTTTTGGTACGTTCCCATCCTGTGCATGCTGGTTTCTCTTTAGCTATTACCTTCTCTGTTGCCAAGTAGTCTTCCTGATACTTCATCATCTCTACCAGCTTCTAAATCCTGCTTGCCACCATGATCCTCTACTAATTTCCTTCTCTCTCCCTTCTTTGGGATTCAGCCATGAAATCAAAGATGAATCAGATACCAGACATACACATTAGCATCAGATTGAATTTATCACAGCTACATGTTCCATTGCTGTAATGAGTGAAACTGAAGGAAAAAAAGAGAAAATACTATGAAACATCTGATAACCACCAAATTTATCTCTGTAACCAAGCTATGCTAGAAGGCATACACAGCCTAATAAACGCATAATAAAGTGTGTAGAAGCCAAGGCCGTAACTCAAACGTGATCTGGCTTCCAGCACAGCAGACCCAGCAGCAAAGACTGCCTTTGAGGAAGTACAACTGCCATGCAGATCAAGTCTCAGTTCTGAAGCAGACTTTGTGGTCTTTGGTGAGACTTCCTTGTGTGCTTGTTTTTAAAGGCAACTGAGGCAGGAGTCCTAAAGCAGGTGATGAGAAACTTGACAGTAATAGAGTGAGCAAGCAAAGACAATGGGTCTGTGTGACACTTCACCAAGCTACTAACGCCAGCTGACCACTTACATGCCCCAAGCCCTCCAGAAAAGCAGTTTGTTTTACAAGTTTTTATCTATAGACTTTGGATCCCACAATACTGCCTCAGTTTTCCTTCTTCCCCCAGCAGAAAGGGGCACTTATGCCCAGCCACATTTGATCCTTGAAACTCAGTGGACAGATAATCATCATGTGCAAATCTAATGGCATGCCGAAACAAGCAGGTCTCTACTACAGAATCTGCTCAGGAAGGTGGTGGTATCACAGCAACAATTGCAAAATCATGAGTGTTCAAAAAAAATATGTTTTTCCCCCTATACTTGATCTGTAAATTCAGAACTAGACTTTCTTTTAAGAACTTTAAATTACAAGAAAACACTGGCAGGCAATCAGAAATATTTCCTTATAAATAAATGCAATCCTATAATAAGAAAATAAATACTTGGCCTCATCCAAAGAGCACTGAAATTACTGGAAAAGTTTCCATTGAAAGGTCTGGGTTTTGTAATCTTCTCATCAGTTTCAGGGAGCTTTGAATAACCTTTTTCATGTAATCTTCTACAACGGGAGCGTTTCTTAAATGAATTTGGTACTTCCCTTCCCCAGGGATATAGATCCTGGAAACCACTGTACTACAAATAATACGAATCATGAAGTAAGTGTACCTTCGATGTACCACTGGAACTGGTGTGTCTTGTTTTGTTTTAAATACAGCTGGTCTTCGCTGCACCTCTTACCAGGCATTTCTAAGGTGCACACTGCCATAAGAGAGTAACGTAGGAATATGCTATTAATTTAGCCATGAATTATCTGCAAACAGATGGGAAGTTTTTGCAAACATGTTCTGTACTGGAAATTATCTGATGAGTGTTTTGTGTGCAATATAGATTGCTCAACTGCTTAGTAAGTATGCGTCTTAGAGAATTCAATATTCTTAATTCTCTGTTTGAACTTTTATGTTTGCACTGTAATGCAAACACACCCTCTGACTGGATGAGCATTAACTCTTAGGAGGCAATGCTCCTTTTTAAGATGGACTGACTGAATGCAACACTTCTATGCAAAACAACGGAAGATAAAAGATGCAGTTCCCACCTAAGAAGAGTCAGACAGGAGGAAGAGATTAAGCCACAATACAAATAAGCTATTTCAAACAGAAATCTTTAGATGAGTAAGCAGCTGGCTTAAGACAGTTTTTGTAAAAACATGCCATTCTGCATTCTCCAGGTAAGAAACTGCTCACTACATTCTTGTTACTTGAGACCTCTTCTTTACTAGAATCAGGGTGCAGAACGTGGACAGCAGGCTTTCCTTAAAAATCCTCCTTACCAGAATCCTATCCTGCAAGACACTCCGTGACCTACTACTGATTTAGTCCCACTAGCCAGCTATGCAGCTACCAGTTTTTCTTACTCACACAGTTGCTCGGGCATGGGGGGTGTGCATCTTTCAGTTACATCAAAGGAAAATATGGTATTCAAAAACTGCTGTCCTGTATTTTTTTGGAAAGAGATTCAAATAAATGCAGCATTCACAGCCAATCTCCCAGCTCAAAGTATGAAAATCATTGCTTTTCTTAGAACAAGCATATAGGTAAAAATTTAAGAAAACGTCCCCACATGCTACCTTGCTACCATGATATGAGTCCACTCTCAGGACTGACTGACAGGGTAGCTCAGAATCTTTGGCTTCACTACTGAAGCTATCAACAGGGGTGGCCAATTAGTGCCAGCTCCTGTGGACAGTTCTTTGATGGAAAAGACAGTCCTTCAACACATTTTCCAGTGACTACCAAACGCCCTGCAGACAGCAATGACTTCCAGAACCTGGTGACTGGCTGAATCTGAACTGATGACTCAGGTCTGAAAAGGTCTCAAAACCCACTGCCAGCCTCCTGTCTTACCAATATTTTTTTTGCTGTGAAAGCAGAAAGCTAGTCCTACCGGTTTGCCATGCTGCACCCAAGCACACACCTGTACCGGTAAGGAAGCAAAGAGCACCTCTCCAAGCACTTTGTTTTGTTTTGAGCTCCCCACTTGGGAAGTGATAGAGGTGTTGAATAAAGCCTTGGCCAATTGCATAAATCAGATTTAACGTAAGTAGGTAATGTGAACCTTGGGGGGAAGTGGGGAAGGAGATTAAGTGTTCATTTCCAGAGACCGGCACATATTTGTGCTTCAAAAGCATTTGAAAGAATATAAATCAAAGCAGAATATGAACTGGCAAAGCTAATTCACTGCCTAGATGTTTCATTTCAGTTGCATCTTTCTCCATCTCCTCAGCCAGGTAACATGGCCTTTCCTTGAAAGTTACACAACAAATCAAATAAGTGGGTGCTGGGAAAAAAAGAAGAGAGGAGAGGTAAAATTTATTACTGCCTAAAAGGGAAGGTGACTCATAAGAGAGTGGTATTAACAAAGTGACAGTATGAGACGAAGAGGGAGTGCTTTGAACTCATTCTAATGATCTAATGACTAATATAATCCATTAAGAAAAGCAAGGGCAAGATCTTCTCCACTGATTAACGTTGTACCTTACCCATGTTTTTAATAAAAAATTTAATATATACTGCTTCTCAGCTATCTGCATGTTTAATTAAAAAGCTGAAAGCTTCCAGAAAGTGTTCATTTCACTCCATCAGATGAAATAGTGAAATATCCAACCCTTCACCATGGATCTGGAAGCAGCAGGAGAAAGTGAGAAGGAAAGAAAAAAAAGGAAGAACTGTATCGTATTAAACACAAGAACACCCACTAGCTTAGCGATGTACCTGTTAGGTACAGTATGTGAAACCCCTAAACACCATATAAATGACCATAATTTACTTTTAGGGACATACATGACCTTCAGGTGAACATAATCACAGTAATTAAGAACAAAACCAACAAACTCGACATTCACCATTTACTCTACAATTGTATATAAACCTCTAATGCCCTCAAACTGAAATTAAAAAGAAGACTCACCTCCTTGGTGTCTACCCAAGCACTATGCAATCACTTAAAATTGAGTTTCTGCTATCAGAAAAGACGCATCAGCGTGTGGGCAACTGAAGTTCTGCTGCGCGCTGTATAAATATCTTTCCTGTTCAGCCTGACCAAATGCCATAATGCATTTTAAAAGCAGCAGAATACGTAATTAAAACAAATTCAAGCAAGCAGTTAAGCTATTTCTGGTTCAAAACAATGGCCAGGGATCCAGATTTCATTTCACTTTACAGCAGCTGGACTCCTTGAACATCATCTTGAACACATCCAAAATGGAAGCCTCTTGCCAAGACAGGGCTCTGCTGACAGACTCAAATGGTGGCGAGCAAAAGGTTTTTTCAGACACAGTCCAGCCTTCTGAGCACTTTCCTACCATTAAACCAACATACTCAACTACCGATTCAGAAGCAGTCTTTAGCAACAGCAATTACAGCTTTTTTTTTTTTTTAAGGTACCAAAGTAGGTATGAAGTATACAAAAAGACTGCTTGCTGATCGTTTAACTCTTAACTTTTCAGCAGCAACCCCATCTTATTTGCAGGTATTCTATTAATAAATTCAGACAACAGTGACTTTGTTAGTTTTGAGCAAATCACTGTACATTGAACTTGTGCCTTTTTTTTTTTTTTTTTTTTTTTTGCAACACCCCCCCCCCCCTTTTTTTTTGTTTTGCTTTTGGTTTTTTAACACAGTCGGTCTACTCAGGGACAACACTGGCATATTGTGAAAGTCATGGCTAAAGGTGTTCTCTAAAATATTAGAGTTTATAACTCCTAGAATAACAGGAAATTTCCAAGTGAAATTCAGCATTACACCAGTATTTTTAAAAGGTTTGAAGAGGTGATCCTGAGAATCAACATGGGACAGGTTAAATGGATTCAGAACTGACTGATGAGTCTTACAACATGATAGGCAGGAGACAGCTACTAAGTAAACGTATTTTCCCAATGGAGAGGGGAACAGGTCCTGCTATGTAATATACATCAAGAAGAATACAATCGGCAATAAAGCCTGCAATTAGCACAAAGGTAGGATAATCATAAATAAAAGGTCAAATCACTGATTAAAAAGAAAGCCAGTGCAAGCAACCTATACTTTAATACTGTTCAGCACCAAATGACATGCAGGAAGGAAAACACGGCAGTAGTGACTATATGAAAATACTTGTTCTGGCAGAGACACTGAAAAGAATACAGTCATAACATCAGATGGTCAATTGAACTTGCGGCTGCAGTCACGCAGTGCCACCAGCTGTGTGAGAGGCTCAACCTGTGTTGTTCTGACATGATGACTGGACTTCAAGCACGGTCATGCAGAAGTTTTTGGGGGCTCGTACCCAGCTACAGCTCTCAGTATCAGCAACATGGCTTTCGGTGAGGCAGTGAGACAAAGCAGAGATTGGAAGAAGTCGTACTACAGCCAGCTAAACTCTTTTACACAGAGGTCCCGAACTTGACATCTTTCAAAACTGTTCTTTTTATAAGGCAAGAATACACACTTTTAGCCAAGTAATGAATTACTTTTCAGAATAACTGCTGTATAAAGGATAATCCGAATGTCCCTTCCACCCCCAAAACCCTTTTAATATCTTTTGAGTCTGTTGAGATCCCCACATAAATTATAAATGCAATGTACCACCATTATCAGAAACCTGGCAATTTCACTCTCCCTCTTCAAAAACTGAAACAATGCAAGACTTTGACAATGTTTACTGTGCTTTGCACACTGCCACTGAACACAGCAAAGCAAACACTAGCCATCTCTCACCAAGGTGTATTTTTAATAAATAGCTTATTGGAATCAATACAGAGATTACCAGGTCAATTTCTATACACCATGTACACAGGAGGTCAGATGATCTAAAGTTCCCCTTTGGCCTTAAAATCTATTAACTAATTTGTTTTCCACAGATGACCAAACATGACTCCAAGAACAAGTCTTCACAGTCTACTACCCTAGCCAAGGAAAGAGCACAGGGAAGCTACCTTGGTGGGGAAATGCTTGTTACTAGAATATATTAATTTACAACTGATACCATTCAGTTTTGGTATAAATTGGGATATAAATGTGGAATCTGACAGCACTGACCCAAGACGATGAATGATGTTCTAGATGTCTGCGAGGAACTCCCAGACAAGCATACTATCAGTAGTGATATTTAGATTAAGTTTTTTTTCTTTTCCAACATGAAAAGTTATGGCAAAACTGATTAGAACTCCATAGCAGAAGCTGTCCAAAAGAAAAAAGATTAAAGATATACTAAAAAACGGTGAAGTCCAAAGTAGAAGTGATTAATATAGGAACTACAGTTTACAATGCATAATATGATCACTGGTGTAGCTCCCTTGGAGTAACAGTGGCAAATAGAATAAATAAGAAAAAAAGCAACAATTCACCATGCAATTCAACAGCAGCATACTGACCATGAGAAATAATTTCTTAGCAACATGACTCACCAGTTTTTCTCAGAAGGCTGAAGGCTGCTGTATTATACTATTACTAACAGTAACTTTATTCAGCAAAAGGTTTAGAGAAGTGAATGTGAACTTCAATTACAATATGCAAGGTCTATCCTTTCATCTGAAATTATTCACCCATTTTAATGCTTTGTTGCTATAAAAAGTACCCTGCTGCTGCTGTGTAAGATGGTATTCATTTAGTTTTATCCTATCATCTTTAACTACTTTCACCAATTTAAAAAAAACCTCAGACATTAAATCAAATGTCAAGACAATCATGTCACTGAAAAGCTTTTCCCAAGCTTAAAACAACAGCCTGCAAACGCAATCTCTCTGGAGGCTGACTTGAACATACTGCAAGTACTCTTCCTAACAACGAGTACGGCTCCTACTACAGCTCCCAGGCCATATGAACCTCCAAGCGTAGGAAGATAGGAAACTGGTAGACTACAAAGGCAAATGACTGCTAAACCTACATTCTGGGGAAGAAGAAAACCCCCAAAAACAAACCTAAAAAACTCCCACAAAAAGCAATCTCCCCCCAAAAGGAACTTTGAAGAATGACCTACTCATTAAGAAAAACCCTCACAATAATCCCAAAACCTTTAAATCGCAGGGTTGGCTTGATTTCTTCATATGATCACATCTGCAGCAGCATGGTGGGGGGGGGGGGAAGTCCAGGATCTCAATCAATACCCAATCTTATTTGAAATGCTATGCAGCACCAGCAATCCTGTGAAGTGTGCCTGAACACCGACTGGCAGCAGCTTGGGAGTAAATCCCCATCTTCAGGACAAGAACATTTTGAAGCAGGACTGCCCAGATTTATAAGAATGCAAAGACAGTGCAGGTGTGCACTGCCAGGTTGACAAGAAATCATTAGAAAAGATGGAGAAAATTAAGGAACAAAGCAATTGTATTTGGGGGTGGGGGGTGGGGTGGGCACCAAACTATATGAGATTGCTACTTAAAGCAACGTCCATGAAAATATTTTTGCAGTTTTTCCAAGTTTAGTCCTGTAATATCATGATCATGCCATACTTCAATTCTTATTTTGAGGCCACTGAGCTGAAATATGGAATTGCCAATGCTGACACTGTGATTTGCTAGGCAGGACTATGATTAGGAGTGTGATTGTACCCTGAATTATTAATAAAAACATGTCTGATCATTCCCTTTAACAGCAGTTTCTCTGTACAGTAATGTATACAGAATCCTTTAAGGAAAGACCACTTGTCTTTTGTAAAATGGATACAATTTTTAAGTATTTTAATGTCCTTTCTCTCATAAAACTATCAAGCTATCTAAACTACCAAAGACCATTATAAATTTTTATTAAGCTGCAAATACAGTTCAACTCAAGAACAGGTAATTGCCATTATAAGCATAAAACCCCAACGATGATGAATGTATTACAGACAGAAGAGAACTGGCTGCAGAGAAAGAGCAGGAGGCTCTCTGAGTGCCCAGGATGCCCCAGGGCAGTCCAAAGCAGGACTGATCCACCCACCTCCAATGAAACAATTTAAGCCAACTGAAATGTGCAATCTTTATGAAACCAGGATGCTTCCTAAGCTTATTTGACAAATGTTTCACTGAGAAGGCATCTCTATCAGGGAGGGGGTTGCTAGTCAAAAACTGAACAGGAAAAACATTATTTTTTCCCCTTTGCTTTTGGGATAGTTTAATCACAGACATCTCTTTAGTCAAAGATTACAAGTCTTGTTGTATGCAACCAGATGCAGTGGAAAGGGTTTCTTTCTGTGAAACCCTAAGGGGTATTTCTGCAAGGAAAATACAAGAAATTTTGTGGAATAATAAATAAAAAAAAATACAGTCTGCAAGATCTAGACTGTGCTACTTAAACATGTTTTGCCACCATCAAAACATAAATCAGTGTGACTGACTGCTCTTCTTGCATCTTCAACAAAGAATGTGAATTTCTGCCATTTTATATTGATTTCATATATAGTAATTTAGAAACCTTTTCTTTCTGTAGCATATAAGATCATACACAGACCTTATGCAGGCTTTTTGTTTTAAAGAGATACCAAGGACATGAAAGCTATGACTAGTTAGAGGGAGAAATTGTGAACCTTTCTGTTTTAAGTATAGACTCTAAGCACTTTCAATCATTCACGCCAATTGTTTTCTTACATTGATTCCCTGTAAAGACAGTGCTTCCAGAAAAGCCAGTTTTACTTCAGATTTGAGGGTGTAAGGTTTCCCTCGTCTCTTCACCCTAACTCCAAACTTGGGTTTGTTGTTTCAATTAAAAAAAACGCTCATTTCCCAAGACATTTTAGTTACATAAAGGACTTCTGTCCAAAGTTGTATGCCTAAAACGCGTGCACTTTTGTATATGTCCTAAAGCATGCCAGCGAAGGTTCCCAGGAAGGAGTTGTTATAATTGTTCATTTGCAGTCACTAACCCCATTTTATGCCACTGATGGGAGAGGACTTGCCCCCTTTTCTTGCTATGCCCTAACCTTTGCAGATCCACAGCTCTCATGCTAAAGGCTGTTTCCTCTGCAATAAATTTCACCGTCACAACATCTGCTCAGCCCCCTGACAGTGTTGCTCCACACTGGCAGCGGATAGGACAGTCCAGAGTTTGCGATTCTAACCGACCCCCCTCTCCTCTGCCTCTCCAGGCTTCCTCCTTCCCTTGAACAGCTCTTGAAAATAGTTTGGTCTCACGTTAGCTTGCGGAAATCTGTTGCCACCTTCTCTGCTTTGTACCATTAATGAAACTTAGGTACAATTCCACATGTATTTATTTAGGTTTTTAAATAGAATTTTGAGAAAAGAAAGAATACACCTTCCAGTCAGTTAGCTACCATATTGATGGCACAATCTCTTTACAAATAAACTTTGCTCTTGTAGAATCTGACTTTATATCAACTTACACTGTAAATTGCAAACTAATGAATTTGTATTAGCAGAGGAAAATGTTTCTGCTTTTACAGACTACAGCATTTACTAGTAAACAAGATTACTAGGAACAATTCCCAGTTTCCCCAGCAACTTAGTTACTTGTCTCTTACAAGGCTCATATGTTGATTCATTCGTCTCTGTGGTCCCAGTGTAATGAGTCTACTTCTAATCACCAGATAAAATTATAGCAACTGAATGCCAAGTTTTGCAAGTTCTGATATTCTGGAAAGTTAGAGTATACCCAAGTGCTGGGCACAGGACTTGGTTGTACCTTGATCCCACACCACTGCCCTACCTTTCTGCTACAGGAGCATCCCTCCCTCAACATTTTTACACGTCTTTTCAATCATTAAGCTCAAAAAAAGTATATGCAGACCAAAATCAGTATTTACCTTCTTAGTCCTCCTCCCATCTCCCCATTTTGTAAAACCACAGAGAAACCCTTAAGCTGTGAAGCCAGAATTACTGCACAAGTGGGAGTCTACCTACAGCTTTTGAGCAGCGGCCCTTGTAATATATTTCCTTGTCCCTCTCATCGATGTTTTCCAAGTGCCTTTTATTTAGAATAATGGGAGGACACTCATTTAACTTTCTAGGCACTTCAGCTCTCTGAGGGAGTTTTGTAACTTGAAAACTCCTTACATTTGCCTCTGATTTTTACCATTTATAACTGAGTTTTTTGTAGTAAGAATTATAAAAATATGTACAAGTTACACAATCAGTAGAGTATGACCAGCTAAAGTCACATTGTTGAGAAAAAGCAATGATCTGTATCTGCGCTCTTTGAAAGCTGAGTGATCTAAGAGTAATGTTATTTTATCTGAGAAATTAATTAAGCCACAGTAGTTCAATAGCAAGCTTCTGAAGTACCACAGACCTGATGTACTTGCACTCGAACTATTACAATAATGCTTTTTAGCAGATTTGCTAAACCTCACTGAAAAGGGAAGCACAAATCACCTTGCAAACTATGGAAGAAGTCCACAAAATCAGTGAAAAGCTTTGTCCAGATAAAAACCCATTTGTATAAAACATTGTAATTAAAGTCTGGCAAGACTTAAAGAAAAAAGGCAAATAAATAGCACACATCTGCTATAGACAGATTTTTTTACAGGCTGTTAAGTACCTAACAGTGCTCAGGTATCTCAATCCCATGGAGATAAAGCAGAGTCAGATTCTGAAATTTTTTTTTTAAATAATTCAATAAACTTAGTCTGCTTTTTCTCTTTTTATTCTTTATTTTTAAATCAAGGAGAACATAATTTCCTGTATGTTAAATAGGTCTCTGCTAACATAGGATGAAGAAAAGTCTAGCCATTGAAATCTATCAGTTTGAAAACTGATAAAAGAAAAAACTTACATAGAACACACTATTAGCTTTTGGTACTCACTGCAATAAGGCATTGAAGCCAAAAGCATTTAAAAAAAAAAAAAAATCAGAGATAAAAATATCCACAGCTGTAGGGAGATATGAACGCTTGGTTATGACAACGTAAGCCATCCCTGCTGGACATGGCTGGAAGTTGGTTTTAGGTGCTTATTCCATACCTACATAACATGAGAGCTTCTTCACCAGCCCCGCAAAGAGTATGATATAGCAGATATAGTACCAGTGCTGCAACAGTATCTTAGGTGTGGGGAAATGCTAGTTCTGTGGCATGAGAGCTCTCACCTTCAGTCTCAAACAAAATTAGAGATATTACCATTGTCGTTCCCAAATTAGGGCCTCCCCACAGGTTACTTCACCAGACATCACCATTTACTCTCAGCCTCTTCAAAACTAGCAGGAGATTCTGGTTTCATTCCTAAGAGTTTACAGAGGCAGACAAGTCATGTTATGAAGGCTTCTCTAACAGTACAACCCACAGATACCTAAACATATATGCTTACAACAGTCAAAACAAAAAACCAAGTTTATGGCCATACAGATTTTTTTTTTGTGCTTTGATAAAAATCTGTAGAATAACGAGAGAAATTTCCTACAACTTAGGAAATGCTAATTTCTCTCCCACACTGTCATACACCTCTAGAGAAAAGCCTGAATTCTTAATGAATTGATCTAATATACTTCATATTCTCATGTTTCTGTCCCAAGTTACAGATAGGGAAAGAAAATAAAATTGAACAATAACATTATCACACTGCAGGACTTTCAGCCAGATTTGATGTTGGACATTGCCTAAGTATTCCTCCTTCTAAAAGTCCAGCCTAGTCTGACGTCAATGGTATGGATGGTTGACATGCACAAATGTCAAAGATATTAAGGGAAGTTACTTCAGTTTGCTTTTGGTTAAAGGAAAGTTGAGCCTGCCAGTATGTCTGCCCTAACAGTTGAAGTTCTGTATACCTTCTGTTATTTCTACCAATTTTATTAAGGCGATGAACAGTAAGACTTCCCTTAGAAAGATCAGATGCATATTTCTCTGCCTTTAAGGCCATTAAAAAACATCAAGGAAGAAGCTGCTGCACGTGGGAACTCATAAAGTACTTGTTCAAAGGACAAACATGACTCAAAATCCACACTTTTACAAAAGATGGTACCATGTTCAACCACAAGAAGCATTTTCAGAATCTAAGCACAAAGTTTAACACACATATAAAACTAATCAGATTTAATTTAGCTGATAATTTCAATGCCATAATAACCTGGTACCCACAGACCTCATGCAATTACTGCATTATACTTTCTATGTTTGTCAACCCATTTTCAGGCACTAATTTACCAAATGATGATTGCTGTTTTTATGAACTACATTAGCTGCAACATAGAGCCCTTGAATTAACTTGTTGTCTTTGAAAGATCTTTGCCAGAAGTTTAGGTTTTGGACTGAAATTAATGTTTTCCTTAATTTTTTTCTTTTAAGGAAAATGGCTTGTTCTGTCTATAAAACTGATTTTTAGCAGACCAAAGGATGTTTATACAAGTTCATGCATATTTTTAAGTTGTCTTGCTCTAAGTTTTAGCAAGAATAAAAAAATCCAGGTTTAGTTCATTTAAACCAGTTACCATAATTTAATTATGTTCACAATGTTGAGGATAACTTGTAATTGTAACATTTGTTCATTCAGGATAATTACACTTCTGTTAATATTTTGAAATTTCTAAGGCAGAAAAGTACACTCTTTATTTTAATTTTTCTCAGCTAACTCCTTCATAAGGATTAAATTTTCTAGGTGGATAGTCCTCAATAAAAACTAATAAATTCCAAAGAGGATAGCTCAAGCAGACATTCAGAAACATCAGTTCAGGTAAGATGCTGTAATGTAGCATAATTTTTCCCTGTCTGCCTGACTCCTAGCTCATGCCAGGCTGACATGGATAAGTTGTGCGGCTTTCTGTTCAGTTTACTGCATGTTCACACAACACCTGATACTGTGAGGAGTAACGTCTAATGCCTACTTTGAGACTGTAGGAAAATAAACAATTAAAATTTCATCTTTAGTCATCACTGGACAGCAACACTCAAATTTTCAGGGCTGGAAGCACAGAATTCCACATAGTAGCACAAATGACAAAGACACTCAGCTGTGAATGCTCATCAAGAGGCCTGGCATGGGCTGCCTTGGGTTTTGTTGGGATAAAGCTACTACAGTAAAAACACGTTGCTGAGGTGCTTTACACAGTTAAAATTAAAATCACAGACAGCCTGCGTCGGAAGGGCCCTCAAAAGATCATCTGGTCCAACCTTTTATGGGAAAGGGAGCCTAGATGAGATTATCCAGCACCCTGTCCAATCGCATCTTGAAAACCTCCAGTGACAGGGAAGTTCTTCCAGTGAATGATGGTTCTTACTGTAAAAAAAATATTTTTCTTGTGTCAAGATGAAACACCTCCCAGTGCAACTTGTATCTGTCAGCCCTTGTCTTCTGCATGTGGCTCCTTGCATAAAGAGAGAGAGACTTTGTCTCCTGTAGCTGCCCTTGGAGTACTGGAGTACTGCGCTGAGCTCCCCCAGAGCCTTCTCTTCTCCAGGGAGAAAAGACCTAACTCCTTCAGTCTCTCCTCATAAGGCAGGTTCTCCAGCCCTTTGATCATCAAAATTATGTTCTGTGTAAAGAAATCAGGTCCACATTTTTGCACATTTGTATGCATTTTTAATTTCAGGGGAGGTCAAAGACAATTCTTGTCCCTGAGAAGAGCACTATAAAAACTATATTACAGCACTCAAAACTTAATTCTGTTCTTTCTTTGACTTTGTTCACTACTCAGCAAAATGCCTTCTTGTTAATTATCGACTTCA
The DNA here is from genome assembly GCF_017639655.2 of Falco naumanni. Taxonomy (NCBI): domain Eukaryota; kingdom Metazoa; phylum Chordata; class Aves; order Falconiformes; family Falconidae; genus Falco; species Falco naumanni. The sequence goes on along the minus strand of NC_054065.1, from coordinate 29,390,907 downwards.
TCATCGAGGGACAGTGTAATCACCAGACTGTCTGCAATTCAGGCTATCACAGCAGTACTAGCAGGGAATCTTGCACAGCACATAATTGGCCAGGTAATTAGAATACAAGATCCTTAACTGCTCGGTTACCAACTGTAAATGGTGCACCAGACAGTACTTGACTGGTAGAGGACTTGGGGGGACTAATGCACATGCCATGTGTCCACTTTTACTTCTTCATGGCACAGCTAAGCAAACAGCACCAGTGGCTTACTGCCACCCTGTTCTCTTGTGTGGTGGTGGAAGCTCTTTCATTCTGTGGTGTAAAAAGAAATTGCATTATATCAGGACATCTAAATCCACATGAAAATAAAACCATAAAACCAGGATTTCTGAAAAGCAGAGAAAACCCAGCTACTGGACAATGGCAAGTCAGAGCCGATATACTTGCATGAAACAGTATCACTGCCAGAATTGACAGCGCTACCATGTGGCACATGGTGCAGCACTTTGTACAGGTTCTGCATGGCCTGAGCTACAGGTGTCTTCAGTTCTGTATGAATGGACAGGTGCAGTAAACAGCTGAGCAGTTAAACCCTGCTCTAATAACTGCCTTACCACCAATTCAGAAGTTAGAACAGTAGCAACTTTTGAGCAAGAAGTACACCTAACAGTAATACCAGGAAAGGCAGTACTTTCAACTGTTGATGGACAACACGAAGCGTTATGTTAAAACTAGCTAGATTACAGCTCGCTTCACTGCAAGGCTGATGCACAGCTCTGATACTTTGTAATCTTGGTCACATTTCCATGCTAAATCAGTTTGTGGCCTGTATTTGTTCACATGTTCCTTGGTCAACACTTGCCCTCCTTCAGCTAGCTCTCTTCTGTAACTCAACACTTACCTTTCTTTCTTCAAATATATTTATAAACATCAGTATCTACTCCTCCCCTCAGAAGACCAAAAAGGGCCATTTTGTAATCTCACCTGGTGTGGCAAGAACCCTGCTCCCTAAGCACCATTTTAGGAGCCCTTTTCTATATCTTTTCCTGGCTTAGATTTTATTTCTCAAACACAGCTGGCCAGGCTGGTACACCGTACTCTGCATTAGGCGTTGTCACTGTTTTATGCACTGACAACAGCATATTCTGCTCTCTTGCAGAAAATCTTCACCAGCCTCGCAGCTGACTGCTGCGGCAATGAACAGAAACTCTCAAGTCCTTCTTACTACTTTGACTTTTAGCCAATAAAACCCCTGCCTGGAACAGAAATTCTTACTATGCTCCATGTACCAGAGTTTTCATTTTCTGCTACAGTTTTTGCCTCCAGGACTCCAGTCCTAAAGGTATCACATTCTTCCTTAATTTATCCACTATTACATTAGCAACGCCTCTCAATCTTATGTGGCCACGTTTATCCCACTGCTTCTGTGTTCTCTACACTGTCTAGAGGCAATAACTCACCAATTATTGTATCAGTTGGTCCAACAATCCTACACTTTTCTCACTGCTCCTCCTCCAGGAGTTTCTCTCTTCAGCTTGTGAAGAAGCCGCAGTTGCCCACACAGGCTTTCTAAACGCAACTACAATGCTTCGTTTGTACGGGAATGGGGTAAGACATCTCCAGCCACAGAACAGAACTGATAAAATTTGTTTAGTTTTTAAGAGAAGAAAGTTGTTAATTCAGGGCATTTGCTACTTGTCAATGTTCTCAAATTAAGCCTTCCTTCAAGGAACCAAAATAACAGCGTGAAATTCTTTAACAGACAAGCTCTACAGAAAGCTGCTTTCTGGATAAGAACAAAAGAAACTTTTGCAAGAAGCAGGTAATTCAATTGCCTGTTGCCTTAGCATCCTGGTTACGTTAAACCTGTACAACACAATTCTCCACTGGAAGGAGAAATCACGAGCCAGACATACCATTAGGCAAACTCAATCCTGTTTATATTATTCCGATAAATAAGAACCTACTTTTCCTTATCATTGTAATATGTTTGATAAGCATAGTGTTTATAACAGGGGGCTTGAGACCCCCTTTCTTCTATTGTAAGGTTGCAAAAGATAAAATACTGGATTCTCAATTTCTTTGTAGATGCGATTCAGCATAACACACTTTGATACAGTCTAAAAAAACAACCCCGAAGTAATTGTATACAATATTTGTCATTGAGCAAAGACAACTTGCCTTTGAGAAAGGAAGTCTGATTTGAAATTGTGATAATCTGTGTATACGCTCTGCAACAGTAACACTTTCTACCAGTGTCTTTAAAATTTAGTGGAAATATAACCAATACATAAACAGAACTTATTTTCTATTCCAGGTTCATATAAATTCACCATTATTAATATAATTAGAAGCTCTATACCACAGAGTAAGATCAAATATCCTGCAGGTATTAAGTAAATTATTTCCTTAAATTAATTTTCTTTATAAGCAGCTGTACTAATGCAGATCTGTCTCATGCTAAATAGAAAAAACACTGAATTTCAATAGGGATATGCTACCTTACCTTAAGGTAGTTTAGGATGTTACTCAGAAGCTAATTTGACTTAGTATAAACCATGGCCCAAACTTCTCCAAATACCAGGATGAAAACAGCCAAGCTTTCAGAGGAGTTAATCATACACATTGCACATTTCACATGAACAGGACTTGCAGGATCTCAAAACTCTTGAACCAGCAGATTTTTTTTTTATATATATTTTTAGCCACATAACTATGTTCCAGAGCTTTGGATAAATAACTATCTGAGGATGGATATCTTTTAAACCATATTCATTTAACAGTAACATTTTCTTGCTAAAAACCTAGACTTTTTTTGCTACCTGAATTAACACAGCAAAACCAGTTAAACTGAGTATATCAACCTTACCTTATAACAACAATTCACAAAAGGTATTTGTTTACAACAGTGGCCTAGATGTTATATAACTAATCTAAAGGTCACACAAGTCAAAGCTAGAAACTTAATGCATGCTTTACAAGTTCCACATCTTCATATCATTGTTTAACTAAGTACAGTTCAAGAATGTTCTCATTAACCTACAGGAGTTATGCAAATACACGACTGTATTTTAGGACTCTTAAACCCCCTGGCTACAGTCTTCATACTTAATGAAAAAAAGAATAAAAAGAGAATTTGAGACTTTCGATAAAAAAAATCTGTTCTCACTGGAATCTAACAGACTATGGAATGCCCTGATGATAACCTCAGCCTCACAAAGCTCTCAATATTCCTACTATTTTTCTAGTTTCAGAAAAAAACCACATGCTACTCCCAGCCTACATACAGTCTACATGTCCCCTCGAGGACAAATGACTAAGACGCTCTTTATATATTTGAAGTACCTGGCCTGCCTAGAGAACCCTGTGATGTGAAAAGTTATTCTTATTTCACTGGGTACTTTACAAAGTTACCATCTTTTTCATTTGCAAACCATAGCTATGCAGTCATACCAGCAGTATCAACTAACATCATTTATTATTAATCTCCAGCCCTCCAGCCTTTACTGACTACAGCATGGTTCTATTAAACTTCGTGTTTCATTGTAATATGATTTCAATTCAGTGACTCAACATGTTTACTTTGAATTAAGATTCACAACTACCCAAGACAAATGCTACTAAACCCATCGCCCGTATCATGATGTTGGGTCAGAAGAACACGAAATAAGTAAAAGTTTAATCCAGAAGTGAACTGGGATTTAACTCTTTTCTGAGATCATTACAGCAAGACCATTCTTAATGCATTTAGCAACAATTAATTCTCAAAGCCAAAACAGCTGCACATTGCTGATGCTCTCCAGATGCAAGCTAAGGAATTAAATCATGGGATAATTCAATTGGAAAATTGCTTGTAATTATGGAGAATGCAGCGTCTGCTTGACTCCTCGTGGTGATTGGTAGTTGCTTTAAGAATAGTGAGGTACTCTGTGCAATGCATAGTGACTACAAATAAGTAGCTGTGTTAGGAGAAATCTCATTTAGTTTCACAAAGATATGGGTTTAACATTGTTAAAACTGTATTTGCTGACATTAATGATAATCCATTTTCACCGTCCCATTACTGTCATCGACCCACTATCACTTACACACAGAGCAGTAATGTTAACTTATAGCACCTTCCCTCTGAAGGAACTCAAAGTACTTTGCAGAGATAGAGGATGTGGCCCTACTCTAAACAACGACCTGAAAAGGGTTTGCTCTTTCTCACCTCATTTAATATACATGCAAGCAAACAGGCTTGTTCTAACATGTCATTTAAATCTCCGATGCCACAAGGCTGACAACTTCTGGGAATGAAGAAGGGTGCTCCTCCACTTCAAATATTAAAACTCCCAGTTAGGATTCAACAGAAGTGCAGGCTACACAAAGGTCTAGTCAGAGACTCTCTAGTATTATTGACAACAGGGAAAAAAATCCAGAAGAAAATGGTCTTTTGGATTGACAGTCACCAGCACAGGAAAAAAGTGATCTTGTCATCTGTAAACTGAGCACATGTATTCTTAAAATAACAGGATGATGCAGTTTTCTACTCTGTCTTTGTAAAACAGTCTTACCAGAACTGATCCTTATTAGCATTTCAACATTTTGACAGTCTGCTGACTATTTTAAAGTCTTGCTTATTGGCAAACTGAGGGACAAAATGGCTGCGGTATGTGACCATAGTCCTACTGAGTCAGTGATAGAATGGGAAAACCACCTAGAAATCCTGACTTCCAATTTTGTGGTTTAGTTATTAAAACATAGAGCTCTTAGTTTATAGAAACCCAGCTATGGCAGCAGTGGTTACTATGACACATTATATTATCTGCCTTAGCTACTGGTATGTTTGCCTGATTTTTTTTCTCTTTATTTTAAAAAGCATTAACAGAAAAACCATTAGGGAATAAAAGATCAATTATTTACAAGTGGCTTCACAAATCAATCATCCAATATCAAAGTTGAAGTTGTTATTTTTAGCACTATTAACTACACAATAATTAAAATCGATTACAAAGTCACAACCCCTCATTAAGTTGCTGTCAATTAAGGGAAAATTCCTCTAAAGCAATATTTTTTCTTTTTAAAAAAAGTGATTGTAAAAAGGTTCTCATCAATTAAAGAGCCATCTGGTAATATGGAAAAGGTGATCAATTATCTCCTCGTCTCACTGCTAGTACTTTGTAGACCAAAGGTGGTGCAGGGGAGAAATCCTTATCTCCACCCGAAAAGGAGTAGGAACCCAACCATCGTGTTGGGGCCAGTGACAAGTCATTCTCCTTCTATCAATATGTTCTGTGGTGACCAAAGCACAGGTCTCTGTAGCAGAGATGATACGGTATCAAACAGACAACACGTTCTGTGAACACCATACTGCAAAGAGGCAAGCCATGTATTTCAACCTAACAAACCCCTTAAGCACATGCTGTAAGTATTTGAGTAGTCCTAAGAAATAGAGAAGTTTTTTGTGTATTTTATTGTCACACAGCAGATACTGGCCCTCAGCAGGACTGAGCCCTACAGCAGAGTTTTTCCAGTAACCAGATATGCTATGTTTCTACATGATGCACCCCCTTTGCTACTCTCCTAGTCTTCCCCTCCCTGAGCTATATGCCATTGGCTTAGGTTTAAATTCCAGAAAAAAAAATATAAAAATGGTGAGTCCCACCAATCCTTTCATATCATTTTCCAAACTGCAAAAGAGTTTGCAAAATATGTTACTTCCCTCCTGAACCTGTTTCACAAGCTGGCAGTACAGGCTGTCAAGCTGCCGTTGGGCTAAGTTGCTGGTCTATCACTAGCTCTGTAAGGGATCAGTGATGATTAGCTGGAGATCATACTCAGAAACACCCTGTGCAGAAACAAACCTCACTCCAGCCTTTCTTCTGTCCCTGATCCCACGCAGGAAGTGTGGAACATACACGCACATAACGAGCACTCATTTTCCTCAAGTATACAGAGATGGGAGAAAGTGGTGCAACATTGCTTCCTTATGCTACCACCCCAGCTGGCATCTCTAAGTTAAGAAAGGCATTGCACCCATGTTAAAAAAAAAAAAAGAAAAAAGAAGCTGTCACTATGCTTGCTCTCACCTGCAGCAAGGCTGCCAGCGACACCATACACATCTGTATTGCCTCATGACAGTGTCAGGTGCCAAGGAACATCCCAGACTTCAGCTTAACATGATCTTTTAGCCAAATGATGAGAAACTGGGAGCTACTTCAGCAATTTCTCAAACAGGCCCATTGCAAATACACCTGGGCTAGCAAAATGCCACTTCCTGCGGTTTGTATCCCTTCATCCAGCAAACCCAAGATGCTTTCAAAGGAGAAAAAGAGGACAATACCTGTTAAAGATCAGAGGAGGGAACAGGATGATGCTTTTCAGAAAATGCAACCAAAAACAGAACAAGGCTTTGATTACACTACAAGAGTGAAAGTCTGTATTATGAATAGTTGTTTTAGCAACAAGAAATGGTTCAGTAACTCAGTTTCATTTAAAAAAAAAAAAGTTTGGCTTGCTGATAAAAGTAGTGTACCAAGCAATCAACAAGTTAATTTTTGCAAGTAATTTAGATCATTCCTGCTGCAACGCCCATTAACAGCTTCACACTCAGGGTCATTCTTTGATGCCCCACCCTCCCCAAGAGTTACTGGCTGTAACATTAAATGCAATCAATTCATACCTCTAATGCAATACATTCACCTGCCCACCCACAAAGTACTCTGAAATGTATCATTTAAACATTCAGATTAAAAAAAAACCCAAACACATAGTAGAGAGCAGTTAAAAGTGTTGTCTGTAATGGGAGTCTTTTCCATAGATTTAATTCCATAGATTAAATATGACTTTGCAATTGGATTTCTCATCACTACAAGGAAAACCTGAACGCTGATCCCCAAAGTTTCATCTGCAGTGAAATACCCTTTAGTCCTGTCACCGCATCCTGGCAAATGCCTGCTGTACAATGGAACAGGAGGTTTAGTGTTAATAGAAGCCCAAATTCAATTTCTATACAGCCAACTTTTTAACTTTTAGTTCTTGAGTTTTCCTTGATTTTTAAGGCAATCAAGAATAACACTCTGAATCCAAACACCTCAAATATTCCAGAAGTCCATATTCAATTCACGACAAAAATCACTTGAGCCCCTTGGCCAGCAAACACCTACTGTTAACCATTTATTCTGCATGCTGCCTACAGACAGAACTGCCTGCAGCAGGTCAAACACCAACCTTGAAAAGGCTTGGAGGACATTTTAGTCATCCTTTGCCTCAAAGCCATTCTGATCACTACTACTTCTTCATGACGTTTACAGGTAACTGTGATCCAGATTTTCTTTTCTCTAAACAGGTGATCAATTCCTTCAGCAAAGCTAAAACTCCTTCTACACCTCTATTCACTTTTCTCCAGGGATGGATGAAACAGCCAGCTACCTACACTACACGAGTATTCATACTTAAATAAATGTCTCTAAAGAAAATTGCTATTAAAAACGTTAATTGTTTCTGTTCACTCAGCTGTTGCCATTAATTGCAAATAGTTTGTCATCTTTACTAAGTAGTTGTTTTTACAATCTGCTCTTGCTTAACAGATACTGCTTTGGCTTGGTTAGTCTTTGGAAAGGTCATTAGTTTAGGTGGAAGCCATCATAGTTTACAGTATTTATTCTAGGACTCTTTTTTTTTAACCCTTAATTGATGATAAAACAAAGATTAATTAAATTGTTTAAACTGTTAATTCTTCAGGAATCTTGATTTGAACATGACATGACAAGACTAAATATATTGCCCTTAGCCAGCTGGATAGATAAACCAACAAGTACAGAATTTAAATGGTTTTGCACTAGTGTGTAATTAGGCAGTGTGGCTAGCAGAATAACTTTTCCTTTTCCCCCAATCTAAGAAAGTTCAGTACATAAAATTCCAAGCTCTGTAAACTTTCACCTGTGAAGAAGTGACCTTGCTGACATGCAGGATCAACTCAGGCAGGCAGAGTCTGCCCCATCCGCAGTTGGCAGCCTGAAAAGCTATAATTTTCTAGGGCAGTCAAATACAGCCCATCCTCTGCCTCCTCCCCAAACACTTTCACACCTTCAGGAAAAAGACTGAGTGGAATTAAACCTGCATCATAATGTTGTTTTAACATGGCCTTTTTATCTCCTTCAGTGCTCTGAAAAAACACCTTGAAACAAGAACATCCTTGAACCTTCAGCTGCTTAAAATCAATAGTGGAGTTCTGCAGCTTAGGCTTTTCTCTGATAAACAAAATTACTGTGACAGGTGAAAAGGAGTTCTGATCTAACCTTTATTATCCTGTTTATGTGCCTTGCAAGGTTCCAAATGACTGCCAGAGATGACTATCTGTGGTACGCAGCAAAATGCTTCCCTTCATTGCCCGACCTTTCCACTTTCCCACTGGAAGCACACAAAAGCATCAAGATGACCCACACTAAAAGCAACATACAGAGTTACTGTAGTTCTCTCCTGCATCAAGTTTATTATTTTTAACACAGGCAATGGCAAGCAACAAGCCTTCTGGTTCTGCTGTTTGCACACCTCTTCAAATCTGGAGAAGTCTACTCATCGTCTTGTTTACTTGTGTTTACAGCAGATAATTTAGAAAGACAGCCTCTCATTGTGTGAGAAGAGTGGGAAGATCTGCTCACAGCCACAGAATAGGAAGAAGTAAAAACGTAGAACAACAGCTAAAAGCCCACTATCGCACTTCTTGAATTCTTAAGGAAATGCCATTTACAATTAGGTGGTGCTTGCTTCTCTCATCTCTTGACACTGGAGCATTCAGCTAACAAAGCTGACTTCCATCTGGGTTTGCAAGTGATATGAGCCATTCATATTGAGCCAAAATGAATTATTACTTTTTTTAATAGTCTTTTTTCATTTTAAAAAAAGAGAATCACTTGTATTTATCTTTTTAAAATTCTGTTTATTTAGGGAAGGTGAAAGACAAAGGTCAAGCATTTCTAGATTGCTTGCATTCGGTAGACAAGAAAGACTGCCACTGAGACTAAAGGGACTTACTAGGCCTTAGAGAAAGTGATTACTTTACAAGGAGAGGGATGCACAGTGTCATTCACTGCACGGAAAGGCAGTGTTGCTCAACATAGGAATGGGGTCTATATGGAGGGCTATACTCTATTGCTCCCCTCAGTGCACAATCTCTGATACACGCAGGTCTGGAGAGCGAGAGAATATTCTGGCAAGTCTGGCCATAAATTTACTTCCCTTTCCTGCTCTCCCAGGATGGCCATTCTCATGTTCATACATTATACCATCTGTTTAATCACTGTGCTCTCAAAAAAAGCAAACAAAGAAAACTGATGAAACTTCAGGGATAGCTTCTAACTCATAATTGAATGGATGATTATTCATTAGAATCTAGGCAAGTTGCTTGGGGCCACCTAAACAGGCATCGCATGGTATTAAGAAAAATATTTTTTTAAAGATACAAACCCATTCTCATTCAGTATCTTTAACACTGCAACATTCTTCGGTTACTTTGAATAGGATAAATTAAGCATGCCCAGTTCAAGCTGCTATAAGAGAAAAGTTGAGGATTATACAGCTAAACTCACAGGTCCTCTTCCCCTTCAAGGTAAAGGTAAATGAAACTACTTTGGTCAGCTCCAACATTAACAGTTCCTGAGAGTAAGATTTAACCTCTGAAGGCGTGTCTGGGGAATACTTGCAACACCTCTGAAGTAGTACATGCAATTGTGTCTTCCCAAAGATGAGATACCATGCAACCATTAGTACCAACATATCCATCCAAAACAACACAAATTTAACCAGAAAACCAAGGACAGAAGTAACAAAAATCTATTTTTTCTTTCCTTACCCAAATTTACTTCTCTAGATTACACAAAATGGTCAAACTGTACTTGGGTTTAGCTTAGCCTGCCCTAAGATCCTGACTGAATCATGATATTTTCTCTATCCCAGTTCCAAAGCTGTTTAATTAGTTGTGCTTTGCTCTTGGCAAGAGTCACAGCAGTAAAACCTCTCAGCTTTCAGAGTTCTGTGACTCTTAATTCAGTCAAGCATAGGTGTGTAAGATAGCTACTGCAACACAACAGACACATTACCACTGATGTGAAGAACAATAGCAAAAATATTCCAGTTCTCGTCAATTTACTGATGCTTTGAACACAACCTCACAGAACAGTTCTGTAGAAAATAATAAAAAGACATCATCATATGGGATAAGTGGGCTGAGCCAACTTCATGACAAAAATACTGTAGAGCAACAGGCACCTAGCAGTTAGTACAGGTTAAGGTACCAGAATTTTGGCATAGCTAGGAGCACAACCCACCTTGGGCTATTGATTTAACCACACTGTGCTTTAGTTTCTCTTTGATGACATGGAGAACACTTCTCCCAACTCTTTAAAACCATATGAAGTGCCTTATTTAGTAGGGCATTCTCAGAGCCTTATAGGTAAATTGCTAAAGAAGCACAGGTTATTGTAGTAATTGGCAACAGATTTAATTAGGTTATGGTTGGTAAGGAGTGGAAATATGCAGCCAAGTGGCTTGCTGATACTCCTTTATCATACATTGTATTTTTACATACAGAGCCATATGCATGAGCTGTCACTGGCACGGTAACAAAATACACAGAAAATAGAGGTAGCAGGCAAGTGAAAAAAATTAAAACTATCAAGTAACAATTTTTTAGTTAATTGACTATTCTTTGCATAAATATGAGTTTTCTATATTTGAAAAGTTCAATTAAAAACTCCCAAACACAACATACGCATGGATGTACACAAGCATTTGAGGATAAATAACACTGCCCCTACATCACAGAGGAAAAAAATAATAAACGTGTGTTAATCCAGTAGTCTTTTCCTATAAAAAGGTCAAACACAGGCAAAAGCAGGTTATGCTTCCCTCCAGCTGTCCTTTTAATATGCCTCTCATCTCGCCAAGGAGAAAGCGTCTCTAGGAGTGAGAAAGAAACCATTTTACAACCCATTTATTCTTCATTGTCTATGCCTTTTCTGATATACTTGTTGAAGTACATTAGTCACAGGCATGCAGCAAGCCATTAGACCATACTAACATCTGATGCACACTGAAATTAATTTTTCTTTTTCAGCTTGGGGAACAGAATGCCTCATGTTGAGTTTGCATGCAAGTCTTCACTGAATTAAGGAATGAACAAATAAGATTTCTAAAATCAACAATCCCATGTGCCTATCCACAGTCCATATAAATACATACCTAATCTATAAACAAACACTGTCCTACAGTGAGACAATAATTTGCCTCTTTATAGCAGGCTCATTAAAGGGAAATAATTTTGCAATAACAAAGCACAAGTGTAGTACTAATGAGAAGAGCAAGCTGCAAAATGCTGAGAACACCTGGTCCATTTCTTGTACTGTCAGAGCATAAGCTGGAATCTGACCATTATAAAAAGTCTGGTTTTTTATTATTATTATTTCTTCACAGCCCAATAGACTCTGGAAGAAAGTTTGGTTTGCGTTTAGTGTATTAATGTTGTATAAATTCCTATGGGACTGTGTTGTAACACTTGATATGTACATGTTGCCAAGTATCAAAATTTAAATGAACTAGAACAGACAGAACTATTCACTGTAAATAATATATTTTATTTTAAAAACCTCTCTATTTACAAAGAACTTGATAGTCTTCCCTACAAATCCATAAATCTCTCGTTCACAATAAGATCCATAAAAAATTTTCAGTCCATGTGTTGCTTCCAGATCTCACTTAATTCTTCTACTATTCTACTTGTGGTAAGTAGCTGATCCTTCAACTGAGTTTTTTCCACAGATTCAATGGCTAAATCTTAAAGAGGAAAATAACTACCAGAAAACCGAATCCCGCTTTGGCTAAATAAATGCGTGAAGTTTAAAAATCTTCATGGAATACCTATAGCTTATCTGAATAAATAATACTTAATAACACTAAGGTGGCATCATACCACAGCAGTATCTTTTTAAGGACTATTCAACCATCTGGACTGAATCTTTGCAGACTAGGACATTCCAGATTGTTCTCCAGCATTAAAAAGAGGGGGGCAATAAACAAAAAAATAAAGTTTTTTGTTAAAATTTGTGATAGGTTCAAAACCACTTTTCTTCAAAAACAGAAATTCTCCTGAGAATACAATTCTGGGCTTTTTTCAGACCCATTCTGTCAAAACCTCAAACTCCATGTAATGATTTACTAAAGAAAAGAAGAAATAGCCTGACTTCTTGTTTAAAAGACACATAAGATAGATCAATTCTACGAGATCAAGGTGTATCCTCAAACCAGTCTTAAGGATTAATGTAGAGGGAAGATTTTTGTCTGTCCAGCATAAGCCCAGCTACACTCTTTACCCTTTATTCTTTCCCCAGGTAAATAGCTATCTTTTCAGAAATAAGTTTTTCTCCCCAATTTTTAGTGGAATTGTGTTACAAGTGTTTTTCTTCTTAAGAGTTCTACATGAAAAATAACTTCTCAACTACTTACTTCTTGCAAACCCGCATTGATTTATACTCTACTGTTTTGTTAATAAAGTGATAATCTGAAACAAAATAGTATTTATTATCTGCCTCATTCTTCTTTGTCTGAGGAATCATAAATTAAAGTCAACAGCCATGTTATAATCTTCAGTTCATTATCTCCCATTTGCTAATATGCTCGGTACTTTAGCCTTGCTCCATTTCTTTAGTAATAATTACAAAAATAAAAACCACATTAATGCAATGTGCAGATACTTCTTATTTTAGAACTTACGTAAAAGCTTTTCAACTAATCAGTGGCTCGTTAGGACACTGTCCTCATTCATCTCCCACTTTCCCTGCCATCCCTCATTAAAGTTTAATCTACATTTTCCATTAAGGAGTTGTCTCAATTGGTGTTCACATTGGCAGGGTGGCTTATTACTTGACTCTTGTTTGAAATGGTGGTCATACTGCCCCAACTTATCTCTGAAATTTTTATCAGGTAGCTGCATATTTTCATGGTCCTGAAATCTTCAGATAACAGAAGCAGAAATTCACTCACTTTATCTAGAATCACAAGATTTAAAAGAGAGGCACGCAACCCGCTTGCATCACCATAGTCAGGAGTGGTCAAGCCTCTAATCCTTCTTAAGTTTAAATCTGTATTTACAGTTGGAAACAGATCACACTGACACTTGATCAAGCACAGATGTGGATCCAGTTTGTGTGTACTTCTTTTGGGTCCAGCTGCAGCTGGTCCCTCCTTCTTAAATACACAAGATTAAGTTTGTACTAGTGGTTTCTCTCTTCCTCTTCCTTGTAAGATTTGAGTCTGAAGGAAACCACAACTGTGCTCCCAGGTGACAGACCACATTTACTGCCCTCCACACGTCCACCGGCAACACAGCAATGCAATGTTGCTGACAGGAAGCTGAACCAGTGGAGAAGGAAGGAAAGCAGGAAAGAAGGAAGGAAAGCCAGAAGGAAGATACAAGCACTGCAACGAGGTAGCAGGAGAGATGAATTCTGTCAAGGCACACTTTCTGATGGATGTTAAACCACCATAGGATACTCAGAGCTGTATCCTAGAGGCCCCCATAGCACAGAAAACCCTGGGTTTGAACCAAAGAGTTGAGAAGCACAGAATTTATAACTCATTTGACCCATCTCAGGTTTATCAAAGGCAAATGACACTTTGACTTGAGCATGACAAAATCCATACATCCACACAGCTGCAAAGTGTAACTTTCTTGGTCTACAGACTCTGCCATTCTAACCACAAAATGGGTTGTCTAACCTGCCTCCTTAGGAAATAATGCCCAGTTGCAAGATCTCCAGTTCCTTGTATTTCATTACAATAGACTGCAGTACATTTGCTGGTATAATCTATTATGAAGGATCATAAATAATTAAGAATTAATCACACTTGTCAAAATAAATAAATGCAGTCAGTGTTGCAGAATGCTTGAATTTTTCATAGCATCTTTTTGCTTATTCATGAATTAAAAGAAAAGAAGTCTAGTAATTCACAATGGATTGCCTACTCATTACAGTTCATACAGGCTTGGTTCAGATCCCAACGCTGGAGGTTTTCCTATCAATCTTTGCACATCAGTGGAGTTTTAACCTTAAATCTCTGATTCTGCAGAAACTGACATAAGTTTGACTTGGAAATATTAGTAGGTCCAGCAGATCTTCACGTAGCGTGCAAGGCCCAGCTGGCAGATACAGTAGTGGTTCCATCACCCACTGGTCCACTTATAAGATGGCGGGGAACGGAGGAGAGCGAAACATTTTAGCACAAAATTTTCAACCCACTCCCCACCCCCTCCCCGCAAAGCACCTCAATAGCCTTCCTTCCACAGCCTTCTAAAAACAGACAGTCCTGCAGTTCTTCATACCAAATACCCAATATTTTTGCATGATTTCATACTATTTACAAAGCTTTAACAGAATAGCAAATAATATTACATGTTTAAATAGCACCTTTTCTCCGCCTCTCCAAATTGGCCTGCAACCCTCAGTGCATTTCTCTACTTTTTCAAAGGGAAGAAAAAACTGGGCTGGGAGGTGAGGGAGACTCACACCACCACACCAATTCTACCAGCACAGACCAAAGATCCATTAACTTCAGACATCTGGCTCTGAAAACGGACAGGTGTAGATATATAGGAAAGAAACATGGACATAGAGCGAGCAAAATGTTGTACTTCCCCACCCCTGGCCTTCAGGACTCTGAGCCAGAAAAAGTATTCTTGAGAATCTAATAGCTGTAACTGTTTTTCTTCCACGCACATATCTTGCCAATTTGCATACCCATAGAAGGTTTTAGCACCAAAAATACCCTGTGGAGAAAAGTTCCACAGTTTTACCGTTATATACTGAAGGATCTCCTTTTGTTTTGAACCTGACATCTACTAATTTAATCTGATACCAGTCAATTCTGCATTAGAAGAAATAATGAATATTCTTTCTGTACTCATCCGTTTGGTGTTTTAGAGAGTCTTGGGAGCTTATAAACCTTTACACATATTTTATAAAGATTTTATAAAATTCTGTGATTTTTATAAAACTCTGCCTTGTATTCTTTCAGATGTCTCTTGCAGGGCAGCCCTAGTTAATTTAAGTGTTCCTAAAAGACAGCCACTACATACTTTAGATCATCCATGTTTCCATTCTTTTAATAACTTTCCCAGCTGTACTAAATAATTTTTTGATGCATGGGAACCAGAACAGAATGCTGTATTCTAGATACAGCTGCCCCACACGTTTATACCACAGCATATTGTTCTTATTTTCTGTTCTCTTCCCAGTAAGTCCCAACATTGCATTTACTTTGACACTGCTACTGAGCTGATGTTTTCCCAGCTCTATTCTTACCCCATAATCAGCTTAGGTGATTACAACCAGCTCAGAATCTGTCCTTATATATGCCAACTCTGTTACTCCCACCACCTCATTTCACCTGCCATTATTATCCAGTTAAGCATCCTTTTTCAATTCCTTGCAAACCAGACCTCCAATCTTTTACCCTGAATAACTCAATATCAAACACCGCCACCTCACCGTCTATCCCTATTCACAAGGCCAATGATTTTCGTGACACAAGATGCTGAGCATGCCAAGTGAGTGGAGCACTCTGATGTAACTAACCAGATGTTGAGACACCTGAAACTAGTTCTACCTTTAGGTAGCTTGATCCATGCTGATGTGTTCCGATTCCTTGAGACTGAGCTGTATCATGCTGTGGAGACAGGGGCAAAAATACAGTTCTTCCAGTGTCTCTCTCTGGGAGATCTACCAATGATTTCCTACTGAACCTTTTACAGAAACTTATATGAAGCACAATGAATCATTCCCAAGGCATTTGTTTCTATCAATGTCTTGACATGACTTGATAGCCAAGTGACAAGGATGAGCTAAACCATCCCAAAATCTAGTTATGCTATCTGTTTATCTCTGTGCATTACTAGTCTGCAAAGGAGATGAAATGAGATTGAGATAATTGGAAGTACAATTTGCAGGAAACAGTGGGGGTTGGAATTACTGGGCTTAATTATTTCAGATTGAAACAGACCACACAACTATCTGTGCCAAGCAGCTGTAATTAAAGTGATTTAAAATAGAGAGATGCTAGCTCCAAGTGTTGATTTTCAAATGAGTCTTTATATACACAGGAGTTACAGTCATCTATGAGTTGCAGACCTACAGGCCTATTGGGGGGCTTAAGAGAAAATTACTGCTAAGTCCAACATGCCTGATCATTTAAAACAAACAAACAAGCAAGCAAGCAAACAAGAAAAAAATAAACCACCCCAAACAACCCACCCTGGTACCCCACAAATCTAAATCCACTCAATCAATGTGACACTGGGTACTTGCCCTTCAGAACAGGTGAAAACAGAATACAAGATTCAACCTAAATTGCCTATACTCCAGATGAAGAAAAAAACCCTAAAATTTTGGTCTTAGAAATGGAATTTTATCCCAATAGACAATTGGAAATCATCAACCGATACTACACTGAGTTTTGGGCTAAGCATCAGCCAACAGTCTCCCCTTCTGCTTTGACAGACATATAAAGCTGAATACAGAAAAAGGTACAGCTTTGCCAAAAAGAATCCAAAACATACATTGATAATACGCAGCACTGCTCTTCACCTGGCACAGTATTTCATTTCTTCATGGGTTTTCCCCATTTTTTCCCCTATTCCAGGAAAGTGATAGCTACTCTTCCCTATTCAAAGCAAGCACATTTCAATTCCTAAACTTCAGCAGCAGCTACCTTACACTAGAATTTAAGAAAAAGGAGAACAGCAGCAAACATTCTGATTTACCTCAAACTTTTGCTTGACTGTATCGTTGTAGCAAGAAATTTAGTATGCGCATGTATGTTCTTTGATGTGAAAATTATAAGATACTCACATGCATCACAAATCTGGTCCATCTGCTTTACACACTACACAGATCTCACCAAAATGACTGTTTGCTGATCAATCAGTACTCAAGCAATGGGCCTTAGAAGTTAATTTATAATGGCTATCTAGAGAAAATTACTGTACTATTGATATGGATGAGAAAACAGAATTAAAGAACATGCACGAAAGTAGCATTGAAACTTTTCCTGAGTATTTGCCTGAACATAAGAACTGTTACAAGTAGTCAGACTGCAAGCTGTCAAAGTCAAATGCCATCTCTGACTGGGTCCAGTTCTGTTCAACTTAGACTGACCTGGATGAAGGGACCAAGTACACCCACAGTAAATTTGTGGATGATACAAAACTGGATAAAGCTTGTAGTCCCAACTCCCTCGTTTCCATTTTGTAGCTTCATTCTTATCAACACCACCTGACCCTCACAGGAAGAGGTTTCAAACAGGTATTGCTAACAGCAGGAAGGACATTAAGAATTTATCTGTGTTCCCAGCAGGATTAAAAGAGCACAAATACATCTAAAAACCTCTTTAGAACTTATAATCTTAATGAAATACGTTGCTGTTCAGACATGATGATGAGCAGAAAGAGTAATTCCAACAAACCAAATTTTCTTCCAAGAAAGGAGAAAAGTCTGTTGCACTCCCCTCTTTTCAGGCTTCCCAGCTCTCTTTAGGAGACAGGAACTTTTTTCTTATATTAAGGACAAAACTCCTCTTTTGTTTTCTTACCAAACAGAAAACCTAAGCCCTGGACACAAGGATATTGCCTAAAATGGTCTGCAAATAAGCAAGCAGTAAACAGGACCTAGAGCAGAGTTGAAATCACACTATTTTATTCATCTCTCCCAAACACTGAATGAACTGAAACATAGGCACCGTAGTACTGTTCTCATCCAAATACCATCCAGGGCATGGGTCAGCCTGAATCAGATTTTACACAATACTATATTTGATAATTTGCTTCCCATATATATGATGCAGATTGCCTTTATACAAAACCAGATCTTTCATATGCAGAATAATTCCTTTGTTTGCCACACTGTTTGCATTCATTGTTTGCTGCAGTAAAAGGATTATAGCTGTGTTATTATTTTAGGAGGACATGTTTGTTTGGGTGGGGTTTTGGATTTTTTTGTTAGGGATTTGCTTGGGGGTGGGAGTAAGGGTGTTTTGTTTTTTAAACTGAACACTACACTGAAGGCATTACATAGTTGTACTCATCTTACCTTTAGGTGTATTCTCAGAGTGATCTCTCTCTGGCCCATCTGGGATGTTTAGCTGTGAGATCTCCTCTGCACTCACTCTGAGCCAGGTGCTGTTGGGGGTTTCCTGATCTTTTGAGGTAAGGGAATATTCCAGCTCACAAGGAGATTCAAAATTGCAGTCAAATACTGGAAAAAGAAAACAGACATAGAACATACCAGGTTAATTAAATCCAGCTTCCTCTGTGCTGGAAGGTGTGTATACACACGTGTGTATACACATTCATTTTACGCTTTATTAAGTTAGGGCTTGCTTCTTTCCATAACAAGGTAGAAAGAAACGGAGGAAGTCCACAAACAGACAGGCAAAAATGTGTCTGAAATGGACTGCACAGAGAGGTTCATTGTGGAGGTAGCAACAAATCAAGAGGAATGCCCAAGAGCCAGTAATTTCCCTTCAGATAAAAGGGCATCATAGGCTAAAGCAGGGAAAGGTATCATCTAGACTGAAAAGGAAATAGCTTAGTCAATTGATAAAATCAGACAGAAAACCAGCCTCTTCTGGGATGCTGGTTCAAATTCAACCAGGACCATTATCGTACAGACTGTTAACATGCTTCACAGTCATGTTCCATATCAGTGCGCATGACACTCTGCAAAGCAAGTCATACATCCTGGGCACATGGGACATGCCGGTAGCCATAGTGACTGGACCCTCAGAACAACCTTCTGACCCCCTGGGTTTGAAACGCTTTACTGAGGCAGCAGAAGCCTGATCTGGTGTTGCAAACTGTAGCCTCCAGGCAGCACAACCAACATCTGCCTCCAACACCGACATTTCTTTCTGAGATGTTTCTTTTTGAGAAACCAATTACCTTGCCAGTGCAACAGTGATTCACTTCCCAGTGTCCAATTTACTATCACACCGTAATTCATGTTGCTTAACACAACACGCAGCGGTAACCTGCACAGATTTTACTTTTAATCATCAAGATTACTAAATTTTCTGGAATGCCCTGTATATATTTACTTTTGTCATCACAGTCAGCACTCAACATGATATTCTGGAAAGTAATGGAAAGAAACTGTTTCTAAACTAACTCACTGTTTCTGAAAAGGCTAGATCCATTTGAAAAAGCCCAACAAAAAAAAAATCCAGGTCTTTGGAGTTTTCTACACTGTCTCCTGTTCTGCCATAGCCATGCACATGGAAAAAAAATCTGAATTTACATTAGTAAAATTAATTATTTTTTTTAAAATTTCAATTACATTCTCTATTAAACATCTAATTTCTTCTTAGTGTGCACAGATTTATGTAGTTCAGCCTATCCTCCTGGTGATATAATATTTTCTAATCTGAAGGTTAATACCATTGCCCTCTCACTATGCTCTTCCCAGCTAATTTGCCTTTTTAACAGCAAGCTAGAAGGAGCAGAGTCTATTTTTCCAGTTTATATTTGATTTTCTTAATAAGGTGCTTTATCATTCACTCAGCTTTTTGAATGCCTCACAACACCATGGAAACCATATAATGTAAGGAATCCATATATGTCACAAGCAGCAATAACAAGGATTATACAGATTTTCTTAAATTTGAATGCACAAGTCTCTAACTCTTCAGGCCTCTATAGTATCAATATAAATTTCATGATACATGAAGCACGCTTCAATTTAGGCCACAGGGAACAGTGGGTATATTCATGCTATACAGGTTACTACTGCAATATCATACCCAAACCTCAGACCACTTATTTCTGGTCCCTTAGATGTTCTTTAAAATAAAGGAAAATCCAACATTTTTTTTAACCCTATAAAGTGTTTAGAGTCTATTAAACTTTGTCTCAAAGCCCAAAGAGGCAAAAGAGGAACCAAACTCCCAACTACATGTTACAGAAGACAGATCATCGTTACTGTGTAGTTTTGTTACCTTCAGTAGCACGAGCTTTAAGGAACTGTCAAAAAAACCAGCAGGGGGAGAAACACAGCTCATGCAAGGTCTTTTTTGACAGAACCCACAGGATGACATAAAGGAAAGTCCAGACCAAGGACAACACGTGGCAAGAGCAATCATTTCAAATCAACTATTCCATTCTTTGTGGGCTTCTCTCTCCGGTCAGTCTCTCTTATTTTCGTGAACTTTTCCAGCAGTCACTGCTTGCTTCCACTCCTCTTCTGTGCAGCTGCTGGGAACAGAAGCCTTTGTGCTCTCTTACCCCCAAGCAGAGAAGCCCTTCATGGACATCCACAGGCACTTTCGTTTTCCTCCTCCGGCCCTCTCCCCCGACAGTTTGATTATGGTGCCTACATGTACTCGATAGCCAGCTCGGCTCCCCCATTCAGTCTTCCCAGAACCTCCTCCTCAAAAGAGAGCTATCAATCAGTTGTGGAGCCTTTAACGCAGCAGGCCTCTGACCTACAACTGGGACAACTTAATTGCAGTATGTGATTAAATAACAGTCGTCACATTTAGCGTTATGACCCCTGCAGACAACTAAAGTCTCTGCCTGAAGGGGGAAAAGTAAAGGAAAAAAGGCAAGTAGCAATGCCATTTCCTTCCCTTGCAATGAATAGCCTACAGAGAAGTGGACATGATCTAACACGCCTGTTATGGTCAAGCTGAATGGCCTTTATAACAGGTTATTCCTTGAAAGAAGCAGCGCCTTTGGCTCATACATCTGAGAGTGTCTGCTATTTAATGAAAACATACTTGCATCTTTTACAGAACTTGATAGTCGCCCCACATCACCAGAATATCTGCACTCTTCATAGGCTCTTATTTAAATTAGTCTTGTATCAGACACAAATTTCCATGCTATTATCCTATTCAGTACAAAGAAATGATGACAAAGACATGCTATCTGATGCAACACAGCAAAGTCTATGCAAGCAGCATCCAGTCTTCCAAGCCTAACGTTAGCTTCCTACCCTCAGGCTTTCCTTCTTTCACAATGTCTTTCACTACTGACAATGTAATATACTTTATTAAAAAAACCATTATATAAAATACATACATTTTTTTCACTGATAAGCTGCTCTTGGTGTGGCAGCTGCTATAAGACCATATAAACCAAATCTGAAAATACAGAACTTTTACAAAATTTGAATTGCTGCCACAAATCATCTGCCATTTTTTATGCTTATGCATAAAAAAGGTCTCTTTCCTTTTTTACTTTTGTCTTAAATGTTTAAATGTGACACCAAGTTTACTTTTTTCTTGCCCAGCTAAGCGTATAAAGAAGTAACCATGTGCCTTCGGAAGCTGAATAAAGCCATTCTGCCCTTTTCTGAGAAACAAAAGTCACTTCAGGAAAGGTAATTAAATCCAACACAACTTTTAGTGATTATTTTTTACACCTACTACCAATATACATTGACTAGATACAGAGCTTTAGAACTTGAATAGTGTGCTTGGTCAGTAAAGTGGGTTTTTCTGTGATTTTTGGTGTGTTTTTTTTAAGAGATGTCACAGAGATTTATATCTGGTATATGTATTTATGCCACAGCTATATTGGCATTATAGATCCTAAACGCTGTATAGGAATTTAAATTCCAGAAAATTGCAAAGTATCTTTTTAAATATATTGCAAAAACCTCAAACCCTTGTCCAACATTTTTTTGCATTGGCAACCACTGGACACCAGAGAGACGGAACAGCTCACTTCCTAGAAGTCTATTTCATCATCATTACACCTTTACAGAGGAAACAAAAGTGATGCTTATAATCAAACCAAGATAAACATCTGTTTAAGAAAGGCTGAAGGTATCAATCATTTCAGTTTCTAGTATGTGAGAAGATACAGGATACCAATGATAGACTGAAAAGTAAACTAAGTACTATCCAACTGAAAAGACAGTGGTATCTGTGTGTGTGTGCCTGATGATGTCAGTCCTATGAGCAGCAACTACTTCTGTTTCAGTTAAACAGACTACTGTTTTCTAATAAACAAATGACTTAAAATAGTAGTATAAATAATACGCCAAAACACAATAATCTGCAGGAAATAGCCCTTTACATTGCTGCAGGTCAGATTATGGATCATTCGGTCTTTGGATCATCTTAGATCATTTGTGTAACCACAGGTCACAGAAACATGCCTTACCTAGAACAAAAATAATCTAATTTAAAGAGAGGTAAAAAAAGCCAGTTCTTGTTAAGAAGCTATTCCAATTATCTTTTCTTCAGCTGCCCAACAACAGGCTAGGTTTATTTGTTTTAAACCACAAGTCCTCTGAAGCACAAAAAATTTACCAGCAAGTAATTTCCACTTAGCCTGCTCCTTTCTAGTTCTACATGTGTCTGACTTAAAAGGGTCCTATTCACTCCTGGTCTGCTGACTCTTACAAATCACTCCTCCTCCATTACTCTCAGCTGGTCAACTCTTTGAAAAGGTGTGGTTGCTTTCTTACCTCACTATAATAGACAAGAGAGCAGGTAAAAGGTTTTCTGTTCTCAGAAGGACCAGCCTGGAAATGTACATCCTAACAAGCATCTCATCATCTTAAACACGCCAATCTGTACTACACCTACAGCACGAGCACACGATGTAGAGGTCACTTACACTGGCTGATCAAAACAGGATCACAACCTTCCTCATGAACACACCTCCTCCAACAGCAACAATCGCAGCAACAGTGTAGAAACAGATAAAATATTCTTGTGCAGGATGTCTCGTTTTATACAAATATTGACAGATATTCCTTGTGGAAGAGACATAATTTAAATTGTATAGTAGAGATGTGCTCTGCTGAGTGAGCTTTGAGACCTCCATCAATACCCACTAACCTCTATTATACTCATGTTATAAGGCCTATAAGCTTTTAATTTATGACAGGGAAATGACAAATTGATTTCCCAGTTATTAATCCTACGGACAGAACCAGTTCCTAAAACCTTCCCCATTCCCTCTGGATAGAAAAGGGCACAAGGCATTCAATTTAAGGGTTTTGATTGCCTCATCAGGTCCTTGTGAATTCCTATCCGCCAATACAGGGGTACACATGTCGGGTGACACAAGGAAGCCTGCAGCAGTAAGCACTTCTCCCCCAAAATGGAGCATAAATAGGAGACTGTGGTCTCTGGCTGTCAGCTCACCGGCCGGGTGAATGCCCAAGGAGACAGCACATGGAGGCCAGGGCCTTGGCAGCGAGCATCGCCCCCCTGGCACGAAGATGGGGTGAAACCCTTTGCCAGTGGGTCTCTAGTGACACTTTCCACCGTGCAACTGGAGATACAGCAGCAATTTAACATGAGCAAAGCCACCACAAGATGGAAGAGCACAGAAAAAAAAAAAAACAAAAAACATGAGAGGAAAGGGAGAAGATGTCAGTGGCCATGCAAATTAAAGAGGAAAAACAATGGCAGGGTTTAACTGCCTTTTTCCTGCCGAGAAAGCAAGCCTAAAGAGCCATGTTCACCTTCTTCCATTGCTCAGCACTGAGGAAGGGCAAACTGGCACGTTTTAAGGGATAGTACGACATGTATATGCCTGCTGGGCACCCCAGGCCTTACTACCCCTAGCAACTGCCTGCGCCGACAGGACTGCCGGGTCTTCGGGCTGCCGCTCCAGCGTCCCCCTGCACCAGCAGGGCTTTATGCACGCTGCCCTGACCTTGAGTTTACTGACAGGAACGTCGCCATTCCCTCATGACGAGCCTCTCCTCGGCGTGACACACAGCTCGCCTCAGCCACACGCCACTGCAGCCGCCATTTTGTGGCCTTGTGGAGCGGGCCAGGCGCAGGCCCCCAGCCAAACCCCAGAGCAGGGTGAGGCAGCCTCACCTCGCCTCACCTGGGTGACGGGGACGGGTCCTTTCAGCCAGCAGGGGTACGGAGGGGGACAGGGGGTGTCCCGGTGGGGCTCAGTGAGGGCACACCTAGGGGGCTGGGCTCTTGCCCATGAGGGGACCGGCGGGCGGCAGGCTGGCCCTTGTGTGTGCGCACCTCTGAGGGCTCGTCACAGCTTGCTGTGTGTGAGGAGGATTTCAACGTGGCCAGATTGTCCCCGCCGTCCTGGGGGTGTCATGGGGGTGTCACAGGGGCATGCTCTCTGCCAGGCAGGGTCAGAGCTGGCTGCGCCAGCACTGCTCATCCCTTCAACACCCACCTTGAAGGAGAAATGCTCAGCTTTTCCTCAGGAGGGGCTATCAAAGTTAGCTTGCATCCTGAAGGAAAAATGTTTTAGAGGCGGCATAATTCCACCGGTTCCGTAGAAGAGGGAATCACCCTGAGGAAGAGCGCTGGGGCCTGGGTGCCCGGCGCAGGGCGAGCTGCCTGCCTCCCCGGGGAGCCCTGGGCTCCCCTCACGCCACAAGTGTTTCAATTAATCCTCTGGGGAGCGAGCCACAGCTGGACGGGCCACTGCTTAGTGAAAACAGCAATAATGCAACCATTCATTTATTTGTTAAGAGACTCTTTAAAATGACAGCATGTACTTTCTATCCACCCAGCTCCTCAGTGTGCACCAGGGACTGAATCACCAAAATCTCTGACAGCTGCTTTGTTCAGTGGAAATCAAGCTACAAAGAAGAGGGCCAGGACTCCTTTATCAATCAATTATAAGCGCAGTCTTTCAAGACAGCTAGATAGAGAGGTGCGATGAGGGGGTGTTGGGAGAACAAGCAGCAATAGCTCTCATTTTCATTCCTCCTGCTCCAAGAAATGACAGAGCTCATCTTCCACACAAGAAACATTTGTCCACCAAGTCTCCCATGCATGCAGCAAAAACAATAAATTAAAACGCATTCCTAATGCCAGGGTGGGCCAAAGGACTGAAGTACCAACTAACAGCGATTGTTAGAAAATATGCTCCAGCTGGCACAAAACAGTGGTTGGATGAACTGTCATATTTTGACAATTCATACAAGGGACCTCTTGCATTAAGTTTGAAAGATCTCTAGAGAAAATGAATACTTGAGAGACAGGGAGAAAAAACATTTGTTGTCTTTCTGTATGCTATTTTATTACTGAAAAAATTTTGAGCTGTCACTGGCGTATTATCTGCAGATGAAAGAGTCTATAAGAATAATTTGAAAGAAAGTAAAAATCTGTCCCTAATAAGATTTTTTTCTTTCTAGCTTAGCACAGCCTTCAGTTTAGCTAGGTTTTCCTGTAATTTTCCTCCCCCGGGATTTCAGCATGATTGCACATGGCAAAAATACCATCTAATTGTTAAACAAGAATTCTTGCATATGTATATGGGGTCACAGCATCCACTATTTTATATGGAGCAATTCTATTAATCTGGTGTGAATAACTGCTGTTAATTGAAGTCTTGCCCTAATATATTCATAACACTATTTCCAAAACTATGTCAAAGTACTTCTAAGATTGTAAAAAGGATGTGTTTGAATTAAGGTAGCATATCACTCTTGCAATCTCTCTTTACTGAGAAAGCACTGATTCATTTTTCCTCTGGGACAAAGTGTTACTCTCATTCCTCTCCTGACTCTCTCTCATCTTCCAAACAGGAATTTGTTGTAACAATTAGTTCATATCCATGCATCTCACTGTGCCATGCTGAGCCAAGTATCATGATAGCTTTATCATTCTGAAGTTGTCAGTATTAGTCTGATTTGTGGTAGATTTATAAAACGAGTAGTCATGAGAACCTAACCATAACACAAATTCATCTGGCTGATGCCCTCTTTCTCTCCATCTTTGCTTTGGCATTCAGACTCACTGAGTTTCGTGTCAGCAGTATCTATCTGATATCCAACTCACATGAATGAAATGGTATTTTGAATGGATGCACATGAGTATTTGAATTCAGCAAGTTGCACACAATCTACCAGAAAAAAAAAATTAATAATCTGACACCTCGCTGAGCAACTGCTGTGCCACTAAGCATCAAATACGCAGTGAGAATGACCCCAAATTATTCCACACTAAAATTAGTCCAACACTTTTTTTTTTTTCCTTTTAGAAAACCCAATTCAGGAAATCATGAACTCATCACAGATGACATTCCATTAGAAAGTGTAAAAAAACAAAAAAACCAAAACCAACCACCCTGTCAAATTAGTTTTCTGAAGACACAGGGCTGAGTGAAATTATTAATAAGTTGTTAATAGAGGCCATCCCTTGGATTATGCTTTCAGTACCTATAAAATCAAAGCTGTGAATAATTATGGACTCTTGAAGGTATGTGCTCCTCCTCTGCTGAACTCACCTTTTGTAGACGTTTTTAAGCACACTAGTCGTTTAGTAGCCAAATCTGCTATTTCCCTACTGAGTTTTAGTCCCAGCTAACTTTGGAATCCAAACCATCACTATTTTGTAAACTTCAGAGGGAAAAGAAAGAAAGAAAAAAATCTTTAAATTATACTGCAGAAGTCTGACACAGCCTGAAAGAGGTACTTCTGTATTTTGCACAAAGCTGGTTCAGAACAGCCAAGGAGTTCAGCTGCTACTGGGGGATCTGGCAAAGAGATGCACAATCAGCACGGCGGCATAAGAATAGTTAAAAAGCCAAACCCATCTGCTGTTTCCCAAACAGTCCAACATGGCAACACTTATGCCTGTTATTTTCATGAAACGTTTTTCTTTCAGAAGAGAATTTAGATGGGCTGAAGTGCATTTTTTTTTTTTTTTCCAATCAGTAGCACTTTCCACAGTTGCCACTGTACCCTGCCAGGATCACGCTCCGGGTCCAGTGCCGTTGGCTGGCCGGGGGGATGTGAAGGGTGGAGCAGAGACGGGTGTATTAACTGCACGAAGGCTTCCAGGCCTTAAGGGGCACCCATCATCTGGAACCCCTGTTACAGAAGCTTAATGGATTTTATGCAGTGGACAACTGATTCCTTATACAATACCTATCTATACAGAAAGGAAAATTAATATTCAACCAACCAGGACAAGAAATGAAATATGTGGCTGGGTGCAGTTAATCATGTAAGCCTCAGGACAGAGTTCCATCAGTGCCGCAAACGGGAGATTAATATGCTACCGTAAGTTCACATATGCAGAATGCATTAGAAGTTTGTTCTAGCCACAGGAAATAGTCTGAGTGTACCTCAAAGAGAACAAAAGACAACACAAAAATATGGAGATGTAAAGACTCCTTCCCTGCAGGCTGAATTCCCAGATAATTTTGACTTCATGTAGTTTGTCTTAAGTCTTTGTTTTCTGAAAGGCAGGTGGATTTTGCATCTCTGAGATGGTAGATAATTAATCAGTGCTTGGATAGAGACAAATCTAGAAACCTCTAGACAAAATAGAAAAAAAAAAAAAAAAAGTCTTGTGAATGCATCACACTAAAGTATCCTGTTGTGCCAATGATTATCTTTAAGGATTGCTGCATATACTTTCAAAGATATCATCAAGCACGGTTCCTGCCAGAACTACTAGATACAGTCTGTCAGAATGTTTAATTCTGAGAGAAGGAGCAGAGAACTTCGTTGGGCAGAGGGAGAGGGACCCTACACATCAATTTACTCAGCCTTTCAATCAAAGAGATTTTTCCAATAGCAGAACAGTAGGAAAAGTAATTAAGACAACTAATATTGCCCCACTCTAGCAATGTCAGCCAGTTATATTAGACAGGTCCCATCAGATGATTAGGCAAACAAAGTTTTGACAGAAGTTTTATTGAGCACACTGTAATCACAGTCACACTGGGAGCAGCAAGGAAAGCTTCTGACAGAAGAGGAAAACACTCTAGTAGTAAAGGACTGCTGGGTTTTATTTCTGCTAATGATTTGTTGTGTGATTTTGGATTAAGCACTTAATCAGAAGGCAGGGGTGTGTCCTGGGACAAGGTTACTTGCCTAGAGCTTGGGCAGTCTAGCTTTACCTTCTGCCTCACTCTGCCGAGTCCCTGTGTGACCTTCAAGGAGCTCCTTAGACCCAGAGCCAATAATGAGCTGCTGAAAGGCACTGTCCATCCCTGTCATGCTCACAGCAGTTCTAGACAGAAATCTAGATCCCTGGGAAGTTTACTAATGAACATTCAGATGGATATAAGCAGCAGGTTTGCAGAGGAATAGAGTTAAGAATTGCCCTCTTAGGCTTGGACTGTGCTTACATGCTCTACTCCATGTACCCACACTAGTCCCCCCCCCTGAAGTGGTCAGCATAGTGATGCTATGGGGTGTTCCAGTCTGAAATGCCTAACTTTGAGGGCTACTGCTTCCCCTTTAATTTAAAGGAGGTTCTGACAACTTTTAGAAATGTTGAAGTGTAAAGCTAGAAAAATTAATCCTGCCCCTCTTCAAAATTCTCCAGTAGTTTCAAGGTATTTGTCCTGAATTACACCTACTGAGGGAGAAAGCAGTTCAGACTTGCCCTGAGTGAAGATTGTATTTTGTGTAACACCTCATGAAATTCCTGCCTTTCCTTGCAAAACAGATGGTTGGAATATGGTAGAATTTGGTCTTGTGCAACCAACTAAAATCATAATAAATCA
The DNA here is from genome assembly GCF_017639655.2 of Falco naumanni. Lineage (NCBI taxonomy): Eukaryota > Metazoa > Chordata > Aves > Falconiformes > Falconidae > Falco > Falco naumanni. The sequence goes on along the minus strand of NC_054065.1, from coordinate 29,362,426 downwards.
TTTCTGCTTAGATGCAGTTACATTTATCTCCATGTGATGTTGTCAGATGGAATGAATGCTTTTAGGTTTTAAGAACAAAGCCTTCCCTTAGAATAGTATTACTCAGAAACTGAAAGAGTTTAGGAAGAAGTAATAAAGGATAAATTAAAAACCATTCTTGCAACTTCTGAGAAAACCAAGTGAGGGGAAAAAGATTGTACTACTGTCCCTTCCAAAAGGAAATTGGTGTGTCCTCATCATTCAAGCAGATACAACAGCTAGGAGCAGATATTGTATGCCAGTGGAAAGAATATATATTGCACACATAAAAGGCTGCAACATAAATTTGAAGAAATATGGGACTCCTTCATATAGGTAGGTCAAACTTTTCCCTCAAGCAGATAATTACAGGCTTGGGGTGAGTAAATCTTATTAGCCTCTCAGCACCTTATCTCCCCTCATAGAGAGTGGTAGTAGATATATAGTAAATATATTCTACTTCAGTCACTTTCTGGATTGCATGTTAGATACAGCCTTATGCAGCCCAGTCCTAACCACAACCATTGTATTTCACAGTGGAATGGCTATGGATAGTCAGTAAGTAGGTCATACCAGAGAACAGATGAAAACACATTCCCAGATTTTGGAAGGGATGAGTTACAAAAGGAGATGGCAGGAAAAAATAAGTTTGGTACACAGCTCATCTCTTTATAATATTGCTGGATTCCAACATACCACTCAAATATCACAGTCTAGCAATAGAGTCTACAGCCCCTTGCTTTTGGGGGAACAGGGCAGGCTGCGGCAGCCCAGGCCATCAGGTACCTCTGTAGAGATGGCACGGCCAAGGCCACATCGGACTGGGCTGGGCTGAAATGGGACTCCTGGGCCCACGGGCAGGGCGGGGAAAGGCCCGTGTGGTGGCTGGTAAGGGGCATTAAGGCTTATTAGTGCCCTATTTTATCAAGAATCATTTGACTTGTGTTGTTTCACTCTAGTATTGTACCAATATCCTTGGGCAATTAGTTACAGCCTCTTTCGGATAACATATAAATGCTACTTACTGTGTCGTCCTCTATGGGAGTAGAAAGGGGATGTATCTCTCATGACCCAAGTCAAGTTCCAAGCAGAGTAACCAGGAGGAAGAGGAGGGCTGTTTGCTGGGAGATCCAAACTGCTCAGACCTTTCATTTAAAAAAAAAAAAATACAAACATTATGTATGACACAGCTGTTTGCATGGTACACATCAAATGCAAAGATCTTAAACAGCTTTATAGACGCACGCAATAAGCCTTTATATTCAACTACTTCTTGGTCAGTTCTTCCTTCCTGATACGTGCACTCACAGAGAGACAGGAGATTAATTGCTTTACATCACAAAATTACTATCACCGAGAAGAACTGTTAAGTTTAATCCCACACTGATTCCAAGTTCTTTTTCACCTTTCAGTCCCTCAAATTGTTGTTCTTTGAGGTTTTTAAAATTTTGTTAGCATGAGGAGATCCTGTACGCATGACAAGAAAATGTACCCAGCTTCTGTTCAACAGCCCAATCCATCTCAAAGATGCTTTGGGGAATTAGAATACGACAGTGACCCAGAATAGGCAAGAAGCTGTACAAACCTGCACTGACTCTGCATATCTAATGATGATATTAGAGGTGCAAAGAGAAACAGTATGTGAAATAGCACACAAGGTCAATGAGCAAAGCAGAATTCTATAAGCTCAGAAAGCACAGATTTTCCCTGTGAACGTTTAAGTTGGATTTTCTCAAGACAACAGGATCTTGAGTGTTCTCGTCTCATTTTTTGAGGTCCTCAGGGGAAAGGTAGGATTTAACTTTGGAGAAATACAGACAGGCAAAACTTGCATTTGGGAGGTTTGTTTGATGGAACAAAATAAACCTCTGAATCGCTGATATGTTCTGATTTTTCACAGAAGCCATAAAGAATTTTTTTTTCAGAAGGAATATAAAAAGTACATTTTTTATCTATTCAGTAATTTTTTTTTCAAGTAAGAAATACTGCAGTTGCTTGCTTGAATCCTTCTAGTTTAGATGCAATGCTAAGCTTTCCTGTAAAAACAGCAAAACAATTTGATACTACCTCAATAAAAAGTTTGGTAAAACTTTCTGTAACAATAGGCATTAACTAACTTAGGGTAGTAATTAATTCAGAGTGCTGAAGAACTGTCCTATTGAATGGATAAATAGTGACAGATAATAAAAGATACATTTAAGGGGCTAATAGTAAACAAGATAAATGGCTGAAGCCTTGGGGAAAACACTGCTTTGATTCTGTTAAAGCTCTGCTTCCCACTTCCACTGAAGAAAAACTTGGAAATTTCAGGTGGACTTGTCAGAAGCTTAAATACCAAGTGTTAGTTGTGCCCCATCTCATTCTCAGTGCAAGCTCATTTTTAGCACACTCCTGTAACTGAGTAATGCTAGCAAAACCAAGGGGAAAATGACCATTCTTATGTAAGAGCTGTAACTCTTGCTCATTGCTTAGAGCAATAATCTTCAAGACAAGAATGGGCTTCAGGCAGTATTTAAAGCAATTCTTGAGTGGAAAAAACTTAATGTGCCTAAATGGCTCAAGTAAACCTGGTCTCTATGCTAAGTTACGGCACAATAACTAAATATCCCCTATTGTTGCCTGGAACACAGCAACACAGAAGATCAGGCCAGTGATTTATGAGGGTAGGTATCACACCTAGTGTCCTGCCTTCAGCTGTGAACGATGAAGTGATAGGTAACTACGGAATAATCTTTATATTGGCTTTTCCTTCCTAACATCAAGACATAGATGACGTGTCATTCAGTAGCCCCTGGGACAGCTGGTTGTGGCAAGTAACGTCAGGTTTCATTACAGTAGTTATAATAGTTGCTAAAAGAAGATTTTTTTACTACAAATGTGCTTCACTTTCATGCTAACATAAAATAATAAAAAGAAGCAGCATATTGATAAAAAAATGAGCTCCTGAAATAAGCTAGTGTTAAAAGCAATGTATGTTTTGCCACATGTGAGATGCCTGCCCAGTACGGATATCCATGTTATACAACACCTGTACCCAGGGATTCTCCAAAATGGGTAATGATTTAATGTCCTGATCACAGGTCTCCCACAGACAAGGACTCTGGGGCCTCTTTACCCCTAACGGACCCAAATGAATGCAGACGTTGTACATTTACTACCGATAGAGAGCCAAGCTGTGGGTTTGCAATCCTGTGAAAATTTCACACCAACCTGAAAAACTGAACTGCTCCCCATCTCTGTTCCCATGGCAAAATAATCTGAAAGTCACTGAGGTGCATTTCCCTCCCTAACACTGCAGCCACAGAACTCAAAATTAAATCACTGCTGCTACCCTGGCCAGCCTCACCTGGGAGCCAGTGAAACAACGATCAGCTGCAGTACCCCAAATTCCCTGGCACTCCTCGCATTCAGAAAAATGCCTCTGCACGTTGTGTTCTTCAGAAATCATGCCTACCTTCAGCCTCAGCTAAGTGGAAATGTTCGCTCTGTCACCAAGATATGCAGTGAATCATGATAAAAAATAAAGTTGAACATCTGGGCAGAGAAGACAGGGCAGTCCAGGCACCTGAACCTCCCCTCTATTAGCAGCAAAAGGCACATAAGAGATAACATGAAAAATTGGAAGTTTTTCTCTATTTTTAAGGATTGCAATGTATTCAGTTCAGTCCATTTTAACCTAAGAACTCCTTTTTCTCATATCCTTTAGGATTAATTTCAGAACTTCATCTCAAATGATCCACTTGGGCTATTGGTCTGAACTTGAAGACAAGAAGATTGTATCAGAAGTTATGAATCTTTCCCAATTAAGTTATCTCCTGAGGAAGACGCTAGGTAAAACGTTTTTGTATAGCCAAGAGGCTACTCTTCACGGTGAGGAATGATTTGATTTCGAAGTGAGCTATAGGTTAAGAAAAGGAGAGACCTTTCCTCTCCCGCCTCCAGGGCGTTTTACGTCCAGAAAGGCAATAACAGTAGACTATCAGCTAAACAAACGCATCTTGTGCAGCAAGGGCAATGCAAACGTAGATCACTCTGCAGTCTTTTTACAAAACAAAGGCTTTTCCCCCTCTCCAAAACTATTCATATTGAAGCCAAATAGCACTAAGAAAATTTTGCCTCCTCCTTTTTAAATATGCTATCCTCCCATTCTGGTTGTTTGTACCAGGGTGCTCTGTCACTTGTCAACAGTAACCCTAACCTTTAAAAAAAATTAATGGATTAGCCACTGGAAGCTGACAGCTCCATTTTTAGTAGCCAAAAGTATGGCAAGGTACAACAGATGTTTCTTTGATATTTCTGCCTAAAGGAATATCCAGGGCCAAATCCTGACCCAAGTACTCCATCACAGCAAGAAACATGTACCTGAAGAGAACATTTGACATTTCTGTTTTTAAACTTGCGCAAAGGAATCTCCTTAGGGGATGTGAAATTCGTTCAGCTCACCAAGTTTTGGTAAAAACATAGAAAATGGCTCGTGTACTGAAGTCAAGCCTCAAGGCCACAAATTCATTAAATAAAATATTTACATATCATTTTAATGAAAAATATCTCTTTAATAGAATAACCTGGCATGTTCACATAAATATGGAAAACAGGAAAAGCCTTCTATTTGGGTAATTTTTAAACAAACAGGATTTCCTCCCTTTTTTGCCCTTTCTAGAAAAAGCAAGTATATCCCCAGCAATTAACATATGTACTTTTCTAAAGTTCCGTGCAGTGCAGAAATGTAATTGAACTTTTATGAAAACACCCATGCCTTTTTAAACCAAAACCTGCACCTACATGTAACCGAATACTGCTTATTACTACCTTTGGATATTGCTTCATTAATCAGAGGATAAGCTTTCTCCCTTTGCTCAGCTGTATTACTGCCAGTTTCTCAGTGGTAAATGTGAGGTGACAAACCTGCATATACCTGTCCTCTAGATTTCAGAGTTGCAACAGATGTGTAAATTAGTAACTGGGATCCACATCTCAAAATCATTCATGTTTGCATGGAAATCAGAAATTAACATTAGTAGTATTTGTGGTTCTGATTGATAACAGCAACCAACAGAGTAGTTGTTAGCAAATATTACAATGATATGTTTAGAAACAGCCTCCATTAAGATGTGGATTTTTCCAGTCTCTGGGAAAGCCTGACATTTCAGAAAAGGTTATTCCAATTCTAAGTAAAAGGTACCAATCTTCCACAGAAAGAATATTACAGAAGTTTTCTCCCCTATTATAAAAAAAAAAAAAAAACAAAAACAAACCCAAGCCAAATTACTTGGGACCAAGGTGACTCCATTTCATTTCAACAAACAAAAAAACCTTTACAGGCAGCTGACTGCCCTAGGTATGGAAAACTCTGCAGACACCTCCTAAGATCCAGAGGCAGGCCCAGGACCTCCTGGGAAGGGCAGATCCAGCACCGTGAGGCCCTGAACCCTTCTCCATCCTGCAGAAGCGCTCTCAGGACCCTGGCTTTTCTGAAGCCCTCGCTGGCTATGATCAGCGAGATGTCTGGGCTTACCTCAGTCTAGCTGAGAGTGTACACCCCAGAGGTTTTTGATAAAGGATTCCTGAGCTTCTGGCTCCACTAAAGTTCTTGGTTTCAGTTTTAGGGGGTAAGGGGATGCAATCAGGGGGAAAAGATCCTCTGAGGATTCCCTGTAAGCTCTCAAATTCACAGCTGATCCTTACGATCAGTACTCATACAGCCTCTTAGAAATTTTCATTTTTCTCCTCTTCCCACTTAACAAACATACCCAGTCGTCCATGAAAGCGCAAAAACCACATTATATTGAGGTGACCGAGCAGCACCAGAACCAACAAACAGCCCAAGTAAACGCTTGGTGAATAATCCAGAGACTCAACTATGCTCATACAAATAACTGTCTAAATGAGATTCAGAAGCAAAATTCAAATTCTGTTTGTAGTCAAGCCAGAGAATGAGGCAAAGGGCAAGCTCATTCCACAGTTTCTTGCTCTCAATAGTTGGTAAGCTTTAGTTACATTAATGGGTGGATGTACTCCCAGGTTTCTTTTTACAACCCTTTTCTAAAGTATGAAAATGTTCGCTGACAGTCTGTCAAGTTTATCTTTTTCAGTTGGAAAATATATTTAATAATGCATTATGTTACAATGATTTTATGTCATACTGAAAGCCTGATGAGTGCAAATAAACGATAGTATGTGTGTGTCACCGAACCCGTGCCGGATTGCTGCAGAGAAGAAATTTGCATTTAGTGGGCTGTAGCAGACCTGTGGATAGTGGATTCAGTCAGACGTGGTGCACGAGGCATAGAAGTGATCAAAAACGCTGACTGGCAGATACTTGATGAGTAAATTTGGGAATAGCATATAGTTCTTGTACATGAAGCATGTGTCACTGATAAAACTGTATTTATCTCAACAACTGTGTTATCCTTCTGGCCCTGACTACTTTTGTTTGGTTGGTTTTGTCTTTGTAAGGCTTATTTAAAATTTTCTTTTAACCCCTTTCTGTTAGCAATGTATTTTTTCTCCATCTCCTTTTCACAGAGAATTTTAACTTTTGATTGAAAAAACCCCAAATGCCTCAAACCTGACTATCCCATCAGCAGATAGGTAGTTCCAGCTCCATTCTTTACCAGCTGGGCAGTCCCTACCTACCACGCTCTGTGGACATTTACTGATGCAAGGAGAGTCAGTGCTAAGTCTTAGGAGATGCGGTCTGTTCAGCAGGCCTTGGCTTTGGAAGAGGAGCATGAAACACCCAAATCACAATTCCACCAAGGCATTACAACAGCAAAATACTAACCAAGTACTGGTGTGTTGTACCTCATTACTGGGGGGGGGGGGGGGGGGGGGGGGGGCAGAATTTAAACCCCTACATTTTCCTGTTAAAACGAAGGGGAAAACAATTTTGTTTTCTTTGCTGCTTTCTGTGAATTCTTAGCATTTGCATATCTATTGTAAAATACAAGAAATCTATAATTTCTACTTTGAAAGCAAGTGGCATCCAAAGAGTATTTAAAAATAAATAAATAAAAATGACCAAGCTTATATTCTACCCAGTTCAACTACCATAGTTTAAAAATATACTGCCATCTAGAGCATCCTGCTGCACCTCAGCTGCTCTGCAGCTGCTGAAGGCCTGCCCAGTAAGACACCAGAAAACGGCAATGAATCACTGATAAAGAGCTCAGGGTCTCCATTAGAGACCAGACTAGGAATGGCTTAAAGTTGTTATTCATCTGTGTGCAAACAAGAAACCTTTAAAAAAATCCAACAGTGATCTGATCTTTGCTGTAATAATCTTCTACAGCACAATTAAGCATCTCTGCGGGCAACACAGAGAAAACAAAGGACTGAGTGTTAGTAATTGAACTGCTCTCAGTTCTGGTTTGTCCCTCAAAAGCTGAGGCCGCTGGCAGGACCAGCCAAGGGATGTGCTTCTCCTGCTTGTCTAGCCTGCAGCTCTGCTAAACAAAGGCGAAAAGCCCTTTGGCAGCAAAACTCCGTGTATAAATGTACCTTTTGAATTTTGGATGCTTGTGCATTGTATCAGCTTTTAGATATTTTAGGATCACAACCAGAAAAGGAGTGTTGGGGGGTGACTGTGGCGCTGCTCTGTTCAACACAGGGCAATACACGTCCTCGCATTTGGACTGATAACCAATGGATCTGAATTACCAACCAGCTACGCAGTGAAAAGCACAAGCCATTATGTCCAGCTGCTCCCTGCAGCACGGACAGACCTCCAGACAGCAGGAAAACGCAAGATAAAAGCCTGTGGAATTGGTAACCTTCCTACTAAGGCTCACTAAAGCACTTCTGGTTGCAGATGTTCTGAATTTTTTCTCTATGTGTAAAAATAAAGCGAGCCCTTCCACTCTGGAGAGGTTGTCTGAGGTATTTGTCTACTGTAGTTTAGAAAAACCTCCAGCAAACCCACTGAGAGGACACGTGTGTCAACATTAGAAAGTTCCTCCATGTGCAGTTGTTGGAAGCCCTTCCAGTGCCTGCTGGGCCAGCGCCTAGAAGGACTCTCTGTTACAGCGTTCCTCATCCGAAGGACTTCAGAGCAGTTGCTTACCAGTATGATTCCTATACCGGTATATATGCTATATCAGTACGATTCTCATCGGTCACAGCTGGGGTCCTGATCCCACATGTTCTCAGCGTCCATATATTTGCACATCTCAGATCAGTCCTCTGTATGGAACTTTCCCTTAGTCTGTACCCAGTTAACATAACCTCTAGAAGTGTAGTGGCCAGGCTCAAGGAAAAAAAAAAAAAAAAAAAAAAAAAAAAAAAAATGTTTTGACAGCATTTTAATAATTCATTACACATACTGACTTCAAACCGTTTAGTGCCTTTACCTTGGATTTCTGCATAGCTGCTTCCATATTTAAAACATACATCCAGCTGCACATACAGATTTGCACACTTCCTAATCATTCTAGGTAGTGAGATTAAGGAAAAAGAAAGAAGCAAACCTAGAAACAACCTCCTGCTCTTTATACACTTAAAACCATCTACTACACTGTACTACACTGACTGCGTACTAACCTGGAACACATGCACAAACTTACACCACTAAGCAGTTATCACTAACACAGCTACAGATTTTAGATACTCAGTGGCCCGCAGTCCCTACAAATTTTAATACAAGCTCATATTTTTCTCAACGGCTACCTTTTGATCTGTCTCTCTTATTTTCAAGGCGTGGCGATCTGATGCTCACTTATTTTTGCCTCTATGTTTCTTAGGTGTCAATGGACCCATTAAAAAATTTCTTGAATATTTAAATTCTGGGGGAAGTAGTATTTGAAGGTTTTGGTGCAGATCTGCACCAAATTTTTTGTGGTCTGCACGAGGCTTTTCACCCTCAGAGCTGGCAGCCTGCATCACCTTGTAAAGACTTCTTTGATCAGGATGAAAATGGTGGTGACTCTACCTTCCCACGCTTTCATGTCAGGTCAGTACCTCTTAACTCTAGAGACATTTGTAAGAAAGTTTAGGGAACGTTTTTTGCTTCCATATATAGCCACTAAATGCCCTCCTTCAATCCCAAATCCAACTACAGTCACACAGGACCTCACCATTTAAACCCACCTCTTCCACCGCACTGCAGCATTGAGCTTGGATGGGGGATGGAGAGGAAACAAAGTTCATTTCCACACACTTACTGCATCTCAGAAGGAAGGACAAACTTTTTTCCTATGGTTCCCAACACAGACACAAGAGACAATTCAAAGGTCCCAGTTTAGACCAAGTTAATTTGGGAAGTGTCTTTACTTAACTCCAGCTGATTTATCCATCTTTCCCCAGGAACCCACATTCCCCATATCCCATACTACTACATATGCCCCTTTCTTCGTGAAAAGAGTTTTTTGGACACGTGCACAATCCTTCTTCCTCAAAGAGCATGGGCTAACACCCAGAACAGTCACTCATCCACCACCTGGCATAAACCCACCTCAGGCATAAGCGTAAGTCTTGTTTCGCTGCCTGGAACCGTTCAACAGTGCCAGCTGCAAATGTTGGTCACTAAATACTAGTTATTTGGAAGAAAGAACAGCAGTGGCATAAGTCAGCCTTGTTTTTCCTCATTACTATCATTATTACCATTATTGCTTCTGTGAAAGGAGGGAAATTCTATGTTTATTGCACACGCACATGTGAAAGAGAGTGTTTGCAGAAGGCTTAATAATGGTCCCACATATAGAAATACAAATCCAGGGAATTTTTTTTAAATCAAATGTCCCCACCCCTTCACAATTACAATAGATCACAAACAAAGAAAATAAAATACAGGAACTTCAGGTAAAAACTGGCGATTTCCCACACAAAAGACAGAGAAATCCTGAAGTGATGTCTCCTATAGAAACTGTGCCTTGACTGTACCACGTAGACAGAAGCAACACCTTTAGAAAGGTCACTGCAGCTCCAGAGGCTTTGTCCAGCTTTAATACGTGGAATAATTCTGAAACCTTGCAATCCAAAAATGGTATTTTAGAAAAATAAACTTTTAAAATATGCCTGTCATATCAAAACATAAAGTGAACACTCCAAGGAATTATATGAAGCCCTACATATGTACAACAGACACAAACTGTGAAGCAGTGACAGTTATAAATTTCCTGCCATTTGTATGGTTAAAACCATTTATTTGCTGCATTAGGCACTTCTGTTAAGATATAGTGCTGCAGAATAGCAACAAATGTGCAGGGTGTTTTGGTACCAGAGAAAATACTAGACATTTGTTATTGGTAGGCAAGCTGCATTATTTCTAGAAATAGCAAAAGGGTTCGATGACTATTTCAATCTAAAACACAGCTGTCTTGGCAGTAACAATAAAAACTACTTCATATTCCCTTTACTGGGAAAGATGCCAATGCGCTTAGATTGTCTATTTTCACTGCAACATTTAATTTTGCTTAAGGTAAAGGACAGCATCTCCGACTACAACCGGGGTGTATTTAGATGTGAAAGTACTTCTCAAGGAAGTTCTGCAAGTGCTGCCAAAATGAAGTCCATGAAGCACCTGAGCGAGGCACGAGAAACTGCTGTCTTCACCCATATAGACACCTCCAAGTTGACTGTGAGTAGAAATTGTAAAAGGGAGATTGCTGATCATTCTGTCTTTCAGGTACAAAAGAAAAATGAGCAGCAGTATCTCTGGAGATACTCTGATTTTTTAAAGTGGTTTGGTTTTTTTTTTACCATTGTGGCACAATTTTTCTCTGTATAGCTGCTTTCCAAAGATCTTAAATATTAACTAATCTTCAACATTCGCATAAGAGAGGTGAGTGATGTTGTGAAGCAGCTGATACCACCAGCCACCATCCTCTGCTGGATGGCACAAGAGCAGCTCAGTTATGAGATACAGAAGACAGTGCTCAGCTCCAGGCAGGGCCTTCTCTGTGGGGCAGGATGGCCCAGGTTACCTCTGCTGATACAAACCATGCTGCTGTGAAGTCCTACTCAGCCTTCTATTTGGCTGCTAGTATAAAGACTGTCCAAATATCAATGACATACAGTCCAAGATGAGTAGCGTGGTGGGTTGACCTTGGCTGGACACCAGGTGCTCACCAAACCACCCTGTCACTCCCCTCCTCAGCAGAATGGAGGGGAGAAAATATGATTGAAAAAACCCTTGTGGGTCAAGATAAAGGCGGTTTAATGAAGCAATAGCAAAAGTCACGTGCATAGAAGCAAAAGAAAACAAAAGATGTTCTCTACTTCCCATCAGCAGGTGATGTTTGGCCACTTCCCAGGAAGCAGAGTTTCAGTACACATAACAGTTGCTCCAGAAGACAAATGTCGTAAATAACGAATGTTTCCCCTTCCTCCTCCTTTCTCTCAGCTTTTCTATCGGAGCAGACATCATATGGTATGGAATATCCAGTTGGTCACTCTGGGTCAGCTGTCCTGGCTATGTCCCCTCCCAAGATCTTGCCCACCCCCAGCCTGCTGGTGGCTGGGGGAGGCTGGAGGGACAGCCTGGATGCTCGGCAGTAGCCAGAACACTGGTGTGTTATCACCACCTGTGTAGCTACCCACAAGCACAGCACCATCAGGGCTGCTGTAGGGCTCAGCCAGACCCACACATGTCGGAAGAGGCAGGTTACCATCACCTGCCTACCGCAGAAGAGAGGAGTGCTCTGTTCTCTCTGCTATGTGTGCCCACGTACCGACACAGCCTTCCTCAGAAGCGGCAAACCGGGCGAGAAGGGCTGGTCCCAAAAGCTAGCCTTTATGGAAACATAAGGAGCTGTGAAACAACTAGCAGAAGACATGAACCACATGGGGAAAACTGGACATGATGGCTATATAGTAGAGTTATGTACCTCTTATATGCGAGGGTACTAAGAAACCATGGGATTAAATGACCTGCTCAAATTTACGTCACTCAAAGTTAGCAAAGTTTAGAAAAGACGACAATCCTTACTATTTCCTTCTCCCCAGAGGTCCCCACTTCTGGTAATCCAGCCCCAGTCACTCAGCAAATGACTTCACTCTTGTGAAAGTGAAATTCTGTGCATCCGGAACAGCACCAGTGTGTGGATGGGGCTTTCATCTACAGGAAAATAAAACCAGAGGAGCCTTGAAGGAATACCTAGGAGAACAGGAAGATACTCTATACCGATTTTTGGGGGTTTAGTTTTCCTCAAGTTTCTGTCTACTTAAATCCTTTTCTACAAAAGGGAAACAACTTTGCTTCTTTTCCCCCCAGAACCTGTGCTGCTCAAAAAGAATTTTCCAAAGTGATTACTGAAAGGCCCGTAAGAGAAATGATTACAAATGGCTGAGTTAACTGCTCTGGATGGCCTCATCAGTCATCATAATGTGGTCTCAGCACCAGACTCATCAGGACAGGCAACTTGTCATGACAGATGACACCTCTTCAAGAAGCCTTCCTCCCACGGCTTTTCCCCAAGAAAGTCCTCCTGGGATAAGGTGCTTGCAAATAGCGGTCCTTAAGCAATAATCAAGGAGGAAGCATCACCAGCTGCCTTCAGTGAGCGGCTTCAGTGCTGGGGCTTCTTTTTTTTAAGTTTTACCTTTAGTCACCAAGTGTGGAATGTTTTATTTGTGTGCACATCTTGAAATCAAAGTACTTTCATCAGTTGCTCTAAAGGTGAACTTAGAGATGATGGTAAGGCGACAAATGAAGAGAGAGGAGGCCAGAAAAGGCCGAGGCAGCACTGCTAGCCTTATGCTGCTTTTCCACTGCCAGCCCCAAATGATGTAAAACAAACCTATGCCTCATTTTTGGCATCTAGAAAAGGAAGAGTATACAGACCGCTATTGTAAATCTGCTACAGAAATCGGTAAGTTGATTTTTTTATATATATATATATAGTTATACAGCACCTTCTGTGATGCGCACCACACTAATACCCGTCATAAATAAAAGCCTACTTATCATTCCATAGATACTGTTTGGGGAACTGGAACTCAAGAGAGCCAGTTCCATTTCCAGTTCTTATCTGCAATGAGATCTCAGATAAATTGCGTAGTTTCTCCTTTTGCCTTCTTTTTTCTACTACTAACACAGAAGTAATGAAGCTCAATGGGCTTGTGAATCCTTGAAGAAAAAAAGAGTAAATATTTTTATGAAGAAATGTCTAAGCAAGATTTTCAGAATATCATTTCCGTTAAACTTTTTTGTCCTGCTCCTCACACATAGTTTTTACTGTGGAGAGGGTAAAAAGCTTGTTTAAGAACAGTTGGCTTCTTAATAACATACCTCTCAGTCACAAAGAGGCAAACTATTTGCAATGAACAGTTTGTTTGTGAAATTTGGCACTCGTTGGCTGTTTGCAAATTGTTCATGGACAGATCGCAGTTGATGAATACTTTGAAATTACTCAAATATTTACTGGCAACAGATTTCAGCCCTTGGGGGTTTTTTGTTTGTTTGCTTTGTGTGGTACTCCAGCTATGCACCAGTTGGTCTTTCAAATGCCTGTGGTATTGAATAGGTGCTGGATCCGAGCAGCAGTCTGAATTTCTGCTTTGCAGGAAACTCCATGATTTCTCTTTCTTTCCATTCCACATGTTGGAAGGAACAAGAATAAATCCAAAGTTTCCTGGAAATAAAACCTTATGTAGGAAAATAGCTTAGGAGCAAATGCTTTTGTGTAAAGGAATAAAAATGTAAGTGTTTCATGTCAATTTTACAGTAAAGTATACTGTAGTATAATTCCAAATTAAGTAAATGATCTAAATGTTTCATTGTGGTAAGGTCAAAGCATTTAATTTTTATTTTCTCCCAGACTGAAAAGACCTCAGCATTTTGTGTAAATTGAAATATTCCCATAGGAAGTCTAGTTTTCAAAATGATGGAAAATCTGCCATTAGAAAATGACTGAAGTCATTCTAGTTCCTCTGCATCTGACAAGATATGACTTTGCTATGCAGCTGTCAGAGCATCTCTCCGAAAATCCCCTGACACGGACCTTGAACTGGCGAAGCCACTCAGCTTGGCCAGTCTGAAAAAAACTTGTGAAGAGTCAACAAGGTCTCTTAAAAAATTTAGTAAAAAGCAAACCAGAATGAGCACAGCTATGGTAAACTCATGAAAAAATTCAAATGAAATAAATTCCCTATTAGCTACGAACTTCAGATGGATATTTATTTCTATTGACAGAAAGGGAGCTGCATGTCAGAGACGGCACAACAAACATTGTAGGAATTACAACAGACTGAATCCCCACCAGAATGATGCCACTGATTCTTACATCCATACCCTTCCTCGATACCGGCAGGCAGTTTCAGAATGAAAAACACCCATTTTTCTTTCCTCTGCCAAAAAAAAAAAAATCGGCCTTTCTGTTTACAAGCTGCCCACACCTGTAGTCCTAGCTGTACCTTTAACCATCTTACCGTGCAAGCAGCTGATCCATCACTGAATTCAGTGAGCCGCAGAGAGACACTCGGCACGTTTGCGTCCCACCAGGGAGGCAAGAGCACTCAGCCTTTTCATAATTGCTGGGTTTGAACTGAGAGAAGTCTTTTGAAACATTCAGTTTTACAAACTTGCTGCAAGGCCTGCCTAATATCCTTCTGTCAATGGCAGTATTAGCAATCACAAAAACTATCAGGATTTGGGGTATTTTGAAGGCTCTTTCCATACGGCTTAACAAGTAGAGATAAACAGCAGCCAGTATCACAGTCAGCCCTCCACAATTAGTTAATGAACTGACTATGCATTATCCGGAACTACAGCCTGAGACATTCTGGGAAACTATAAAATTACACGAAGAAGTAGTAACTTGTTATTCAAAACTGTTGTAGAGAATTATCATGCTTTAAAATAGTTGTTGCATGCCACAATGCTGTCTGAGAGCATCTCCCCCACCTTTAATCCACCTGCCATGGAGATGACCATGCGGGCTGTAGGCACAAACTGAAACTGTCCCACTTTGCACATGGCAAAAGTCACCCCAGATTCAACCCACTCCAAGGATGTGTCATAGATCTTAGAATCCCAAGTCTGTACTCCTAGGAAAGTAAGTACTCTGTGAACGTAAGCAGCCTTCTTTCCACCCCATTTACTAAAAGAAATTCAGGCAAGAAGTAAAACAGGAACATGCTTTTCTGCCATGATAACCTTATCTCAGGAGACACTCTGGCTCAGCAAGGGGTATCTTAAGTCCGTAAAGACAACTGGAGCAGTTAATACAGAAAGAGACCACCATCCTACAGACGCGTTGCAACTTGCAAAGAGAGGGTATGAATAATTTTATAAAGCTTCTGAATTATACAGAGGTGACCAGATGACTCAAAAGAACCAAGCATGGTAAGAGGCTTTTTACCACCAGATCACTTAACTTTTCCACTTGGTCATCAAGACAACTCTAATAATACAGTTTGGTCGTCAGGAACCTGTTTGCTCTAGGACACTTCTCCCACATCTTGATGATAATAAGGGCCCCAGTAAGATATTTTAATACCAAAAGCATCTTTTCTTTCCCCCCCGGTTCTCCTCAGTGCTTATCTGCCTCCACCTCGGGCATCCCTAAGCCATTATGCCCTCCTGCTCAAGGATATCCTACAGTCACTCTTCTGGGCTGCTAACAGCAGTCTTCAGGAACTGACTGTATCTGCTTCAGTTTTGCATTTTTTCTTCCCCTCCCCTCCTCTGCTCAAGAGGAGTACTAGGGACAGGCTCTCTCCCTGCCCTCTTTTTTTATATCCCTGCTCCTGCCCAGTGATCGCACGTGGGAAGCCTAGGATCTCTCATGCCATCGGGAGGGAACTGCTTCCTGGCTCTGGGAGCTGGGACCAGAGGCGGTACTGCCTTTGAGGGGAGGTCTAGCCAGGCATTTAGCAGCCAGGTGCCTCTCACAAGGGCAATGCTTGGTCCAGAGCACCTGGACGCTGAAGGGATGACAGAGTACGGAAGCAGACCGATTCTCACAATGAGGAACTGAGTATCTTCTTCTGTGGATGACACCTGCCTCCGTCCAGCTCGTGCAGCTTTCAATTAGTAGTTGCCATCTCAGATGCTTGTGCTCCCTGAGCATCTACAATCTACGATTTATCAGGGAAATAATGCCAGCTTGTCCAGTCTGCCCTTACTGCATTGCTAAAAATAGTCATTAACCTGTTTCTCTGCTCCTCGCTATCTCTGGAGTACACCTGCTTACACAAGGCTGATCAGAACCCAGCTCACTACTCCCAGGAATTAACACCATTATCTCCTCGTACAGACTGCCTGAGCTGCAAATTCACTTTCCCAGCTCTAAGTTTTAATCTGCCAGTAGTTCCTCTGCTTTCTGACCATTGCATCCTGGGCTGCATGTGGGAGCAGTCAAGAACTTTCCCTCCTTCCTCTCCGTTTCCTATTCTGAAATGCAGTCTGTCCTGCTTCTCAGGTCACTGCCCTCCGTGTCTCCAGCAGCACCTAACCTGCCAGTTCCATGATGGCCAGCTAGAGCTGGAAGGTTTCTACACTGCATCTGCTAAAAGTGAAACTAAGTCAAATCCCTTCAGTCAAACTCTCCTGAATTTTGAGATGTGCAAAACCAAAATCCAGACTGGAACCCTGGCTTGGAGGGGTCTGTATCATCTCACATCCAGTAACTGCACAATATGATGCCACTTCTATTATAGCCTAAAAAGGATTTATCACAGACCTGTCAGGATTGACAGGTCCATCACAGTGCTGTAATCAAAATCCAAACTGCTACTTTTAAGTACAAGAAAATTTTTGTGAAACCTTGACACCGGACAATCAGAATTGATACGGATGAAATAAGCAAGATTGCTTGGAATTTCATCTGAGCTTTTTAAGATAACCTGTTCGGCTTTTTTTCCTTTTTCTTTTCCTTAATTGAGTTCTTCTCTCTTTTAAGTAATGCTGCTTTTCCCGTAATATAGATTCCAACTGTATCTTTACCAGCCACAGAAACAGATCAGAATGCTGCAGGTACACAGACTCTCTTCTCTTCTTCCATCTAGTTTTGCAGGTGTTGGAGGTCAGTATCCAAATGATCACTGCCTTAACCAAACTGAATGACAGCGCCCAATTTTCAATATAAATCTACCGCACAGAAGTCAGCTATGTAAAAATACTATAATAGGACTTTATAGTAACGCAGCAGCAGAACTTAGCAGGACAGTGAAAAATGCAATAATTTCCTAACCTGCAAACACAACCTAGGGTCAGAGTTAAGCTCGGCTGCTTCTGTCCTTGTACAGAGCAGATAGTAGTAAAAACCCTGTAAACTGAAATAATGATGTCAGTAAAACCTGCGCAGTCCCAGTGCTTTCAGTGGTCAGGGTAGGTTACTCACCAGAACCTGGGTTAACAGCACCATTATTGCTAGTGCTCAGGTGCCTGAGAGCCTCCGTGCTGTGCCCGCTGTTATTTTTGGTGTATACAATACAGGAAGGTGGAGATTCCAGCTTGCTCAAAGCTGAATTGGTTCTGCAATGCTAATAGAAGTAAAAAGCAATAAAAGCCATCATGTTGTCACTAACAAATTTTATATGTGTCTGAATGTACATGGGGAGTTACTTTATTGATTAAATAAGGACCTTTTTTGAATAGTCATTCTCTAGAGCAGAATAGCATTTTAAGGTTGGTAGTGAATTACATTCGTTTGGGGAGCTCATCAGGATGCTGTGGCATCCACAATTTCAGCATGCTCCAGTCTTGCAGTAAGAGCAAAACATCCTACAACACCTGCCTGCAAGGCTGGCTTGAAGTGGAAGCAAAAATTCAGCACAATCCATAGCTACTGCGGGGTCAAAAGCCAAAGATACTGCTAACATATATAAAGACTCCATGTGCTGGCTAAACATCAGCAATATACTTTACTGAAGAACTGGGGGAAAAAAAAAATTCCCTGTGTGGTTTAAGCATTATCTCTACCAGTAGTTTAGCAATGGCTGAACTCCAGGCAATGCAGAACTAGTAAAAAAAACTAAAACCAAGTGGGATACAACCTAATGCCTGCATCCTCTGGCAGATCCAGAGAAACAAAGTTTTCTCTGTCAATGTATTGATTTTTCCAGGCTTGGCTCTTTTTTTTTTTTAGAACAAATATTCTTTGGAACTAAACTTCATCCTGAAATGGTGGTATGTAGGGAGGAATAGAATATTTATTTGCTTTTCTGTTTTTAACTGAAGAAAGTTGTGATCTGGCAGGCATCCATGCTCTGAAGGAGCTAGAGGGGTAAATTTACTCACTGCTGAAAACAAAGACAGGAAAGGTTTGCAGACCAGTGAATTTCCTTAAACAAGGAAAATTCCTTGTAAAACATTTCTAAAGAATCTTCTCTCTTCTTGCTAAATTTAGTAAAATCGGTGGAATTACATGGAAGATTAGTAGAGGCCACCAGTGCTTAGGTATTTTTTTCAATTTAAATTCAGTTTTGTTTGAAAATAAAGTATGTGGATTACAACTAAGGAAGGGGTACAGCTGGTATGCCAGAGGGCAGGGCTGCCATCCAGAGGGACAAGGACACACCAGGGAAACTGGCCAGCAGGAACCTTGTGAAATCCAACAGGGACAAATGCAAAGCTCCTTGTCCGGGGAGGAGGAACCCCCTGCAGCCGTGCAGGCTGGGCACACAGAGATGGCCAACAGCACCCTGGGCTGTATCAAGATGATCATAGGCAGTAGATTGAGGGAAGTCATTAGTCCCTTTTACTTCGCAACTGTTAGACCTCTGGATCCAGTTTGGGACACCCAGTACAAGAACATCAGTTAACTGGAGGCAGTTCAGGGAAGGAGCACTTGCCCTGTAAGGAGCGGCTGTGACGCTGGGGCTCCTCCAGCCCAGGGAAGGGAGGGCTTGTGGGGGGCTGGCAGCAGCCCTCGGTGCCCAGGGAAAAGTGACAGACGTGGGGGGACCTTGCTGTGGAGATGTGTCGTGGGAAAAAAGTAGACATGGGCATAAATTGGAGCTGGCACAATTCTGGCTGGACATAAGGGGGGAGGGGAAAATACCTCCCTGGAAGAATGATACAGCAGCAGGACAGGGGCCCAGAGAAGACGTGCAGGTTTTCAAACCCTGAGTGGATAAAGCCCTGAGCAACCTGGTCTGAATTAATTGCTGGCGCTGCTTTGAGCGGGAGGCTGGAACAGAGACCTCCCATGCTCCCTTCCAACATGAATTGCTCTAAGATCTTATGAAAATAATTGTTGCAAGCCATAGTGCATTTTCAAGAGTACTTAGAGGACTGATGAATTTTCATTTAAGAAAATTATGACTTCTGATAGCTTGGTAGAAAACCTATTTTGAATGCTTTCCATCAATGAAAGCACAAAAGCAAAACTCTGCTTGCAAGAATCCCAGCAGGTCAGCACCAAAATATTTTGCCTAGAGATACCTTTTCTGGCTTCCCTGGTTAGTTTGAGGCACTCAGTAGCTTCATTTTGCAGATGGAGCAGCAGACAGTCAGTTTAATAGTCAGACCTGCCCATGTTTGTACAAATACCATACCAGAGTCCAAAGCTAAAAGGCATGATTTGCTCTTATTCTGCACCAGAAACACACCTTCCAAGCATTTGGGGAACATTTTGAATGCTTCATATACTACATAGAACCTTTGTGTAACAATTAGAATGTTTTTAAGACAGCTTCTTGGTGCTTCTTTGCAAAATACAATACTGTATAATTCACTGCTGAGAATAGCAGATACTCAAACCTCAGCATCGAGTTTTAAAACAAAAACCAAACAGAATTTCCTCCTTTTTATTTTTGGGTTTTTTTTTCATTCTATTTGTGTTCTAGGAAACTGGCCTAATAATGCCACAGTAATTCTGTAAGTACAGCTTAATCTTAAACAATAACAACAAATGAGTTTTGTTTGATCTGTTCAAACACATAGTGTGTTTGACAAAAGCGCCAAGGGCTGCTGGTGTTGGAGGGATATTGGCAGAAGCCGTTTCCTCAGTTATGGAAAGGAGGAAAGGAGACCATTTTTAGCACTTGCTGAGGCAGTTGCAGCAGATTAACTTTAGATCAATGACTTGCTTGATTATTCTACTTCACTCTCAAGTCTCTTTCAAGGCTTCTCTTTACCAACCAGGAAAATAAATTTACAAATTTAAAAACACTCTCCCAGTCTTTACCTTCATTCACAAAGAAAGGATTTTTCAAAGGGACTGCGTGTTACCTGCAGCAAGGCAGAGGTGCCAAAGTGTCACTGGGTGTCACTAACTACCTAGTGATGCAGGGGCACCCAGCAGCATTTTCAGAGGGGTTTTGACAACTTCGACTCCCCCAGGTTGTGGCTGTGCTCTAGTTGAGAAATAGGGAAAAAAAAAGTTTATGATTCCTATTTTTGCTTATATGAATCCCTCTCAATTCTAAACTACCCTTACAACTTGTTTCCCTTTCTCCTTTTCCCTCCATGCTCATGAGTCATGTGGAGGACCTGCAAAATATTAGACCTGCATATCCTCCTGTCCCACCTTGTGCCCAGCAGAGCTTGGAAAGGGTCAAGCTGGGGAACACGGACCGTTAGCTGGCATAGTGAGAGCTGTACACCGGCAATCATGTCAGGAGGTGTCAGCTTTTGCCGACAGCAAACTGTCTGCTGAAAGATCCCTCAGTCTGCCTTCCCAGAGCTCCTTACCTCTGCTCCAGCTCTCCTGACTCCACGTCACTCACCCACCTGCTCAGATCCTGCTGCCTTTAGACTCAGCATTACTCCACCTGAGACCTTCCAGGCAGGCAAAAGAGCTGCCTCCTGCACATCCACCGTCAGTAGGAGCCACCCTCAGTCATGGCCAGGATCCAACCAACCTCTGAAGCAGAAGTCTTCTAGGAAAGGCCTTTCTCTAAATACTGGTATCTGGCACTAGAACACCGTAAGACTGGCAAATCTATTCCCTCTGATTTTAGTAATATTTTAACATGAATACTACCATAGAAACTTCTAGGCCCCATTTGACCGTCTTAGAAAATAATTTATGGCAGTACTTTGAAAGCTAATCTTCAATAAAACTCTCTCTAGAACAACCTCATGCAGCATATAAGACTTCTACTCACTGAAGAATAAGAAGAAGAGTGAGGTTTGTGTCGTTATTTTTCGAAGCTATGCCTGTTTCAGAGATGAAGCCTGCTTACCAGGCAATTATTCCTCTACCTTTCTATGGCAATCTGCCTATGCCCTGAAGCAGAACTTAAACCATCTTGAGTTTGTTATTTTTCCCTTTTGTTCAGCTTTGGTTTGTTGAGTGTTTAAAATAAGATATACCATCCCTTTCTGGACTGACATCAGGTTCTTAATAAGAGTGCTCTGGGATTTCTCCCTTATCTGGCAAAGTCCTCTGTCCTTTCAGTTGCATCAAGTAATGGAATTTGTAGTCATATAAATGCATTAGTGCCAGGCAACGTGATGAACAGACTTATACATTTGTATAACACTGCAAATAAGCATCATACTGTTTTACTACCTTGCTACTAAGAAGCCACGGCTACAATCATTTTTGCTCATCTCTGTATGCAAGAAATCCACTACTCCTAAGTATGTAAATAAAAAAGTTCACCAAACTGAGATACCTACGTAAAACAATGATAACAACCACATTAGGAAAAAAAAAAAAAAAAACACCACACAAAAAATGTGAGAGAAACTTATTGTATCTTCCAATATGTACCTAGAAACAGGCAAGATCAACTCACTCCTTCCTAGACAATATCATTTTCCAAATTCTTTCAGTTCTGTTTCTGCCTGTGGTGACCTTCAACAGATCATGTAACCATTTAAGCCTTGCTTCTCTTTTGGCAGGTATTTTGTGCCATCATTTAAGCTTGCAAAAACTGAAGAGGATATGTTAAAACTTTACATTTTTCTGTCCAAAACATCTTATTTTAGAAACGCAGAATATAGCTACAAATTTGAAAACATCTGACCATACAGAGAACAATCAGTTATTTACTATAATCAGATAAGTGGTATTTTATAACTCTATTAATAGTCACAAGCCAGAAGTCTATTAAGTACAGATGAATGAACTGGAGCAGATATAGCAATATACAGGTTGCTGATATTGCTTCTATCTAAACTCACAGCGTTATTTGCATTGCAGCACTTTCTTGCTGGTTTTTTCCTCCCCCTTCTACAGAGACCACCTCTCATTGCACATGAAAACACAGACACTGCAGGGACTCCAGTGCGCCCTGGCTCCAGGTTAGCCAGGAATCTTGCACAGATATAAACTCATACATGAGCCCTGCTTTTTCTTCAGGTGAGGTTTGGATTTTCAGAGGAATCTAAACGGAGTTAGCTTTGTATAACCCACAGAGATCCACTTGGAGCAGCCCGGTAGCTTGCATGGCACAGTATTTGTGTTCCAGCACGTGACTAACATGGAGTTAGTCCTCATGTGCTTTACATCCATCAGCACTTTCCCCTCCTCATTGCCATTATTCAGGTTGCAGTCGTGTAAGAAGGGTCACAGCTAGCTCCAGATTCCCACAACCAGTTATACAGGATTCTTCATACACAGGTGACATAAGGGTGGCACTTGAATGTTTGCTCCAGTCTTGCAATTACATTTACGCAGCTAAGCTTTCTGGAAATCTCCAGGTTTCTTAGGTTCTCACTTATTCGGACTGGGAGCCAAGCAGTAAGCTCTCCTTTAAGCAACATACAACACAAACATTTCAGGGGTACGTCAGCACACGAAAACCACAAAGCAAGACAATTACATAGAGGCACTGTTCACCTTCCTAAACTTGGTTTAGCTTGCACGAGTACTATAAAGAAGGAAAAAAAAAAAAAAAGTGACACGCTGGTCCAGGATGGCCCACCTGAAGCACATAGGACAGGGAGAAAATGACAACTAATGTAAAAATCAAAGGTATGCGGATTGCTTCCTTTGCCTAGGGGCATTACAGAAATAATTCGGTCTCTGAGTTCCCCACCGTGTAGCAATTAATTAGGAGAGAGGTACTTTCCTGTTTTACCACCTCTTCAAACCACTCAGGCAGTAGAAAAAGGCTAGGAACCTGGGAGGTCTTCATATCCCTCAAAGTGGCAAGATCCATTCAAGGATCTGGTCTTCTGGTGTTGTGCAGGCAGGTGTGAACCTGGCTCTGCAAGCCCACCTTGCCTAAGTCAGGTGGAGAAAGTAACAACACAGAGACTTCACTACCGGTGCCAAACCAGGCGCGTACGTTCCCCCTTTCAGCAGGGCACACCGCCTCCACACACGTGTAGCTTTCCTGTGGTCGTGTATCCACCAGCAGGTTAAGACCACCAGCACACGCCCTCCCATCTGCCTGCCTAACATCACACAGACCTGCCTGAAGGAACCTCGTACTTCTTAACACTAGACACAGTCCCACAGCCACTCCTCTGAAAGCTGTTCAAACCTCTGTTGGGCTTCCAACCCTGCCCACCATAGGAACAAGACCTGGTTTGTTGGGTTTTTTTCTAAAAAGCCTGCTGATTTTCCTCAGACTCCTTCAGCATCTATCATACCTCTCATACAGGTGCAGTTCTGGCTACAGCAGACATGGTAGCCCACAGGCTCAATACTCCCCAATGCCCCAAAAGACAACTCGAAACTATTGTCACAGTAACAAAAAGAAACTGGCATCCTTGGAACTGAGCTAACGGTCCTTGCACACAGCCAAGGAACATCCTGGCAGCAGCTCTCCCTGAAAACCGTGTTAGGTCACCTGAGCCTTCTGACAAAACGTACTAATAACTGATGAAGAAGAAAGAGTTCTTGCAGAACAGGAGGGCTGAGAGACGTGGGAACTCCCACTAATGTTGCTTCACTGTGGTGTTCTACATACACACAAAAATAAAGAGCTATTAAAAACAAAGACTAATCTCCATGCGTGTGTATGACAGTGATTTCCTTCCCCTTTCAAAGGCTCCCACTTGCAAGAGAAGCAGAGAGGCTCAAGCAAGCAGAGATGTCAAAATCAGTGCTTTCCAACGTTTTGATAGAAGCAGGACTGCAAGCTTCTTCTGGTGACTTCAAGTGGTGACTCTGGGAACACAACAAATGGATCAACCTAGAAATCTTGCTGATTTTTACCAGAAACCTCATTGATACTAAGCTTGATTTGAAAACAGAAAGGTATGCAATAGCCAACAGTTTGGTTCTCCGTGGTCTTAGAGCTTTCCCATTAATTAGACATACGTGAAGCGGGCACAGATCAATTAAAGAATTATCTCCTTTTTTTTTTTTTTTTGAGGGCGGGGTAGTGGTGGTGTTTGGTGGGTTTTTTTAAAGCTATAGTGAGCCCCATAAAAAACCAAAAATGAGGTTTTATTCTGAGTCTGCCATTCCAGTCTGTTCCAGGGCCTGACCAGCAGCTTCCTGAGCCTCGGACTCCATGGTTATTCAGGGCAGAAGCCTCAGCAGTTTGAATAGTTTTAACTTCTCTTCTGCTTACTACCAATGTAAGATATATTTTTTCCCTCACAATACTAACGCAGTCATACTGCCTCCCTCAGTCATGTTGCTGTGTATTCCTACCAAGTTATTTTCCCCAGCCTTGCGAAATTTTAAAAAACCATAAACATACCTATATGCATACGGTATACATGCACATACGAGCAAGTCAGCTGAGTGACTGGAGGTAAAATTATTTTTGGCATGCAATCAAAGCATTTACTTTTGGCACTTCAAGCAAATATTTTTTTCAAAACCTTCACATTCATTGCAATAAAAAAAATAATGATGCTGGGTTCTTTGTCCAAGAGCCTTCAGATTTCAAAAAGATACTTAAGCTTAACATTTAAAAGTTAATTCTCCCTTGACAATGCTGAGGACTTCCATTAAAGCAAAAATTATTATTAGCATTTTGTAACCCTTTGTAAACGGGCCCATTGTTCAAATAAACTGACCTCTGCAGCAATTGACCTTAACATTGCTCAAAAGCTTGACAGTCAATTATCTTCTGATCTCCCTTCAATGGGCCTTGTGGCTGGAATAACCAATCCATCATCTGGAAGGGAAGTATAATAGTGTCTCATGGGCATCTCCTCACTACTTATGCCACAAACACACTGCTGTAGAATAAGTCAAGATATTCTGTCTCAATCCCACTGAAGCATACCTAAAAACCAACAATACACCAAGAAGCTATTCTCCCCTGCAAATATCTCCAAACACACAGTGAGAACCACAATGAAAAATACCAAATGGCTTGAACACGACGTCATCTACTCCTTGGTGATACTATCAGACTCACACACGGTACAGGACTGTACCTCTGGCAATTATCACAACTCCATTAAGTCCATAGGACATGGATTTGGGAGTGCTGTAGGAAGATGCAATTCTTTCTCTCTCACTCTTTTGCTTCCAGTCAATCTGACCCCACTGGGGGTCTGGGACCGGCTGCCAGTAAGGCCCACAACACGCTCGAGAGCGCCCTTCCCTCTTTCTGGCTTCTTCCCTCTCTCTGGCTTCGAAAGCACAATCTCCACTCCCCTGCCCACCACTGTGATGCCCACATTCCCTGTTCAGCCCACAAGGACAGCAGCTCTCTTCCATCACTCTGCCTGGGCAAGCAAGAAGAGCCCCCAGCACAGCACCACCACTTTAACCCTGGGGAGACACAGGCACAGCTGGATGAATAGTGTGGATACTGGAATATTGCCGGTGCCCGAGCTTCTCACATTGTTTACTGCCCTGGTCATTTACAACTACAACACTGCGATGGCCTTAATACATCACCCTTCCCCAGTGCCGACTCAAAGCTAAAAGTGCTATTGCCATTAAATCTAGAACAGTGAGGAGTTTCTTTTCAGCCAACAAAAAAAAAATCTCCAGCACTGGGACCTTTGAACTTAAGACTTAAAGGGTGATATAACTTCTAACATCACAAACTATACAATATTAAAACTATAGAAATACTGGTTTATTGCTAATAAAGTAAACCTCAGCTGTGCCCAACCTTGCTCACACAACAGAAATTAATCACAGCCCTAGTACACACATTTCTTCAGTAGTCTGCGCATCTTCACAGCACGGGCTTTCATAAACAAGGGTCCACAGAAACATGAAACCCATCGCAACCTTTGTCCAGTCCTCTTGTGGGGGAAAATACAGACAGTATCTTGGGAGCTGGAAAGAAACAAGTAAGAATAAACCCCCAGTTTTCTTGTAAAGACAGTAAAAAAAGCATGGAGAAGGAAGCTGGAGAAGAACAGCAGGCCAAGAGGCAGCAAAGCACATTACACTGATACTTATCTGGGTAGTAAATTCTACACTATGAATAGTAACCTTTAAGCCATTCCTTAGGCCAACTGAGGTTTAGGGAAATCTGACAAGTAGCCCTATATCAACCAGTACAAACTGTTGCAACCTTCGCTACAAGACGAACTTAAGAGATATTTACATTTGAGTGTCTCCATGACTAGAGCGACTCACACGTGCACACACACACTCAGTACTGTGCCCGCACTGGGCAGCTCACAAACGATGCCAAGACCTGAAATTTCAAGTAAATAAAAATAATCATTGCTAAGCAAAGGTGGTGATGGACAGAAAAGCAGGATGAGGTGGAGAAAAGGATTATTATAATAGGATGCAAGCATTTGAAATTAATAAAACAGTTAAGCTTGAGATGAATTGTCTGGGTGTTTCATGGTACCTCCTTCTTCTGACATTTCGAACATGCTTAAGATTATCCTGAATGTCAAAAGCAAATATGTATCAAGGACAACCACCACTGCACTCATCAGCAATTTGTCTGTTACTACTGAACTTACACAACTACGTGCAATAGAACACTAATGACTATAAAAGATTCCATAGGTTTCTGATCCTCAAAGGACCAGGCACCTCATTTTTTAGGTCTGACTTGTCTACATTAGGGTCTAACATTTCAGAACAAGCCACAGCCTCCCTGGGTGTCCCCTGGTACGGAGGCAGAACTCTGCAGACCCAGTACAGCTGCTCATTAGCTGCGGTGCTTTTCAGCAGCATCAAACAATTTAGGATTGAGTCTACAAGACCGTGCTCCACATTTACCTGCTTGTTCTTTCACATGTAAGATGGAGGGTGCTGACCTGCCTTTTGACTTCCTTTACTTGTCAGGACTGGGATCCCTAACTGGTGATCGGATTTTATAATTCTGTGGATTCTCAACTCCAAGGAACTCGGCCCCCTTGGTGGCATTATATTTAGGAAAATTCTCTACTGTTCAGAGTAAACAACATTATGGTTCTTGCAAAGGCTGAAAGAAGCACCTGTCCTGGACCTCAAGTCACCCAATGCCAATAAGGGACATGCAAATTACGGAAGAGGCCATCAGCTACTCCAGGGAAATACTAATGGCTTTTGTCACTTGCACACAGCAAAAGCCGAAGCGAAATGGCCACATTAGCATGGGTGCGAACAGCAGATTGTAACAGGGGTAGAACTCTGAAAATGTGCTGTATATATTTATTATAATGAGGGATCAATTGTAATATGTGGGGAAAGTGCATCTTCATTAAGCTAAGCTCTGTTTTCCAGCTGGAGACATAGCAGCAAGTTTAAATAACAGAAATGAGGTCTGAGAAAACCAGTATAAAGTAGGATTACTTGACTTAATGCTTAGGTAGCCTACATCTACCAATTAGCTAGCTCCCACTTCATCTTGGCCATTTCTTCCCATTACTAGAAGCTCCCAGAGGAAGTAATTTTGCAAGAGAGAGCACCAGAAGGGAGAGTATCAGATAGCCAACTCCAGCAAGTGTACATAATTTATCAGGATCCTAGAAGACAGCATCACAGAAAAAAAACTTTGAAGCTTTCATACAAAAAGTCCAGTCACAGGGGAGGAGAATTCCATTGATTGGCACTACAAGCATTCCCGACTGCTGTGACCTGACCGATCATCTGCAGCCAAGATCAGCTCTGTTTTTCTGTGTGAGAAATACATTCCCTGCCACCCCAAAAAACTTTCTTTCCCCTGCAAACAAAGCCACAGACGACGTGTGTTGGCAGGAGAGAACTGAGTACCGCTGCACAGGTACTTTTGAAGACACTGGCAAAACTAATCCCCTGGCTCAGCATACAGGAATGAGTGTGGCGCTACACATACCAGCACCAAAGGTACGAGAGCAAAGTTTTCATAACTTCTAATCAGTGAAAAACTCTTAGGATATTTTTGACAAACGAGGATGTGAAGCACAGGCTGCCAGCTAAGTCCTGCTTGGGAGAATTGCCTGGGGCTACACACTCAAGTTTTACCTGTGATTTCGTATGCATCATTACACCTTGTCTTCCAATGGGCTAGGTACACTGCTCCCTTACACTGGGAAATAGCTGCTATGTTATAGCTCTCCAGCAGTTGTTTCAGTGGGAAAGGTGGAAAATGTGTGAGAAAAAAAGGAAAGTCACCTGGCTGAGAAAAGTAAGAGAAAGTTTTGCTTTAAAAAAGCTCAACATGTGAAGATTCTTTAACACATAAGTGATATAGATAAAGATACTGTCAAACTGGTAGCGCATTGTGTTACCCATTCTTCATTGCTTGGTTATTATCTAAACTCTCATACCTGACCTTCGGATAAAGAAAGGAAACACACTGCGTAAGTGGTATATATTGGTAGGACTGCAGAAAGCAGACCTAGATGAGTTACAATTAAGTAGGAAAGATAATTTCTCATTCTTTATTATTTTTGAGATTTAAAAACTTGATTTTTAAATTCCTCTCTGGAAACTAAATAGGCCTTCAAGCAGGACCACTGAACAGCTAAAAGGTGTTTTTATTTGTGTGCTTTTAATAGCGCAAATAAAGAATCTCTGGCAAGCCATGACAGGGTGACAAATAGGCAGCCCTTGCGATTATTATTAGCCCATCTGTGAATATCCACAGTGGAGTGCTCTGAGGCAAAAAAGCGTGAAACAGAAGAGAAAGAAAGTACCCTGCCATAATTTAAATTCATAAACACAGAAAATATGAACGTGTTTCATTGTAGTGTGTAGCCTTTAGTGCCAGGCACCTTGGCTCATAATAATTTAAACAGCCAACAATATAAGATTTATGGAAATAATTTAGCATCTCTTAAACAAAAAGTCTGGCTTACTCATCTCATATGTATGTAGGACTAACACTTGCAAAAACAAAGCAGATAACAAAAGCCACTGGTATATTTACCAGAGTCTTAAAATTATATTACTCGCTTAACTTAGGTCCCAGCTACACTGACTTGCCAATGTTAGTATGAATATTTTATAGGTATACACCAGCATGCATGTAGATGGTATTTTTCCAGACCCAATTAGCATTAACACATGCAAAGACAAACAGAGATACGAAGAGAATCTGCAATGACCCATGTGTTGCCACAAACCCAGGAACATGACAGGCCAGCAAATGAGTGGACAGTAAAGGAGGTGGCTGTACAGGTGCTAAAGCTGATGCACAGGAAGGGGGAAGCTCATGAGGGAACTTGCATCTGGAGGATCTTCGAGAGGGAAAGAACTTGGCGTAGCCGCTGAGGCAGACCAGAGTTAGCTCCTGGTTCTGGGTGGGTTGGTTTGTTTGTTTTCAATGGGAAGAGAAAAAAAAAATAATTAAAGAATCTTCAGGCTATGCTGCTCAGGAAAACAGATGACTTCCAAAATCCCAGATGCATACACCTGCCCGACATGAAATAACTCCTGCCCTCACCTGGAAGCAAGCCTTGTCATAAATTCATTGACATAGCTTCAGATCTAATCTGTGCTCCCGTGTAGCAACCATCCTTACGTTTCAGCCTGTTGCCCCTTTATTATGCCTCATCCCTTCTGTTTAGAACAGATCTGCCAGAAAAGGCATCCAGACTTGACCTGAAGGTGTTGACAGGGGAAGGACCTGCTGTTACGTTTCGTTTCAACACTACCCTGCCCCCTTTCCCCTTGATAGAAATCTGTGCTCCAAGTTGAGATCTGTCACTTTGCACACACAGGTCCTTTTCCTACCCTGCTCTGTTGGATTAACATCCATAGCTATTGCCAGAAGGAGAAAAACAGGACACGAAGTCTCCCAAAGTGACCCCTTGATCTTTTCCTGATCACCTCAAGGGACCAAGCACTTCAATTCCCTCATGCTAAAGCATTTCCTTTGGCTATTAAACAACATGCAAGCTTTTCTTCATTACAGTCCAGGGCAGGTGAAGGGAAGGGATGACTAGATATGACCTTCAGGTGAGAGCGTTCAACCAGGAAATGGGTTACTGAGGTTCTGCTTCAAAGAATATTCAACAGCTATACACAGAGCAAAATAGCTTCTGGAGTAGAAATTGAGCGGAAGAGTGCTTGGCCAGCTGAGATTATCACAAAAAAGGGCTTAGAGGTCACCTGGACTTCTAAGGTCCAGTATTTTCATCTGCTGCCTCCCCAGTAAAAATGGTTTGTTCATTTTTGCATAAGCGCAAGCTTTTATTTACGTTCTGCATCTGCTTTCAGTCCTTTCACTCTTCTATCTCTCTGGAACTTCATTCTTGACCCGCCTGTGCGCACATAAAAAGCTTGTGTCTGTCAATCGTTTGGATCCCCGCTATATTGTATGAGCTGAGGCCACACTCTTCAATAATGCATGAAGCTGCAGTACTCGCTACTGTGTTCAGAAATGCAAAAAGGATGTCTTTTAAATGGCTTGTGATGTGCCAGCAACAAATGAAAAGCAAGTTCAGTAAATATCAGCCTATCTCACCGCAGAAATTCACCTCTCTGTAAGGATTCAGATGCAAGTAAAAAGTCACATCAAAGTCCCACTGCTGTAAATTTAGGTTAGGTACTACGCTCTGAATTTCACGGAGGATTTTTTTAACAAAGCCTAATGCCCTTACACATACTACAATAGCTTTTACCCAAAATTCACTTAATCAAATTCAAGGGTCTGGCTAGACAGATGTATTACGGCAAGATAAACTAGCACATGGATTTACAATGCATTAGCCACTCCATAACTGAGCACGTCTGCACTCTTACCCAGCAGTACAGGAGGAAATAGCCTACTCATTCTGAGGATGCCCTGTACATAGGACACATACGATTTGTCACGTTGCTGCATTAAGACCATGTCAAATACAGGCAGAGCAAGCTCCAGGATGTCCAAGTCCATCCACACCGATATGCTCTTAAACATCACTTTCAGATGCAGGATGCAGGGTTTAATGCACATGATTATGCCTCTCTAGAAGATGGTCAGAGGAATGTGAAGAACCTGCTACTTCTCCATGGCAGTATGAGACCCGCAGCTAACATAAAGGCCTGGCTCTTCGGTCCTGTTGTCCCTGCTTCAAGCCTCCTGGATGATGAACACTATCTCATACAAATGCCAACGCGGTACATTATAAACAAAAGATCACTCCTAATAAAATGTACAGTGATAGCATAATCTTTGTAACAGAAAAAAAAAAAACCACCAAAAAAACAGACGGGCTGGGAAACGTTTAGCTAAGCTAAACTGCCTTTTCTGACGGGGGAAATTTCCGGGGAATTTTGTTCAGGACTAACAAAACAAATTAACAACAAAAGTTGTGGGGGCCTTGGTTTTCTTAGGGTGGGGTATCAGTCCCATACGGCTGACACAGAGTCTTCAAACAGGGATTAGAACTCTAAGTTCAGGGCAGTTTTTCACACAACGCATTTAGTTTTCCTGTGAAGAGGACCAATTTGCAAGCAAAATCAGCTGTCCAAGATTTTTGTAATTCCGAAGTTGGTATTTTTGTAATTATTGAATAGATAACTGGGGGAGACTGACGATGGGGGGGGGGGGGGGGGGAGAGGGGGGAGGAAGGAGCGGGGACGACACACAGGACCAACCCAAAACTCTTCCATGCCTTTTCTCCAGATAGCAGAGATCCTCCAAACAACAAGAATTTATGTGAATTTCAGCAATTTCACTGGTTTTGTGTAGCCCCCTACGCACACCCAACCTCAGCTGCCCTTCTAAAAGGTATTTCCACAGAAGCCTGAAGTATAGAAAATCAAGTGCTACCTTGAACTGTCATGTTTCCTTGAATTAAGGTCCCCGACAAACACTGAGACTTATGGTAAGAAATTGCTGGCTGTCCTGTTGCTAAATGAGTTCAGTTCATATCCATCATAATAAAAGTAATTTTATCTAATGCAGCATTAATGCAGACACAAAATGACAATAGATTCTCCTGTACCTTATGTGATTCATTGATTTACCATTAAGGTGTTAGCATTTTAATTTATTTAAATTATTTGTCGCATGTTAAATGAGCAAAATAAATATGCACGTTGTGTTTTGCTCAGCTCCTACTGTTCCCAGAAGCAGTGTCAGCAATATGCCCTGCTCACATTTGGCTCATCACAGAGACCTCGCTGGAGTAAAAAGTCAAATGCAGCGTTCAAAGTCAAGGACTGGAAAGTCAGACAACTCAATCCACACTGAAGTCTTTACAAATGCTCTGAGGCTTAGCTGTGCCGAGCATCTAACAATAGGAAACCACAGAAACGCTCCAAAAAACAGGACCCCGAAGGTGAAATCTCCTTTTCAATGTCACAGCTTTGCAAAGTACTGCAGCCTCATCCCACACGGGATCATGAGACATGGCCCCTTTTCTTTAGCAAACTTACGTCTGGCTGCGTTACAATGCTCATTGCTTAACAGAGCTCACCTTGCTACTGCTTGAGTCTAGCTGATGCATCCAGAGCATTAAGCTTGCTGTTTACCTTACCTTGCTATCTGCCTCATTTTCATATATAAAAGTCCAGTTATCTATTCAATCAATTGCAAATTTTGCAATTATTTTACAATTTCTCCAGATTTCTGATACAATAATGTTAGGTAACAAGAAGTTTCTGGGAAATCCTGTGTAGAAACATTCCCTTTGTACAATAACTTGTTATCTCAAAGTGCTTAATTTACTTAAGACGGACTATATTGCTTTATGTAGTGCTTTATCAAACCTGTCATATTGGATAATGTAAAATGCCTCAAACCCATCTTAAGCCGTGCTGGGTCAATACAGTAACTTCGTGACATTATAGAATCTATGACCAAAGCTTATACTGAGTCAATTTAAGAGCAATGCTATTTGAATCTGTTCAATCTTTATTTTTGTAGTTTGGCAAGGAAATAAAAATAAAAAAAGGATAGATGGGCAAAGGGGAAAAAACCAAATCTATTTGGGGTCAACTAATGGGTATACCATGAAAAAGAGCGCCCCAGTAAGTATGATCTCTCCGTGCAATTTCTCACCTGCTGGTGATGGCTCAGACATGGTGTGAAGACGGGCTGCAGCCCCCACTCCGCCTGGCTCGCAGCGGGGCTGGGAAGGCTCAGGGGCACGTCACAACGCAGCTGCTGGGGCAGCTTTACTTTTGCTCTCCATCTCAATCAATACACAATTATTTTAGGTTAAATTCAACTGCTTTTGGAGGGAGGGAGGGAAAGAATGCTGAAACGTGCCCTGCAGCTTGGCAGGAAGGGAGTCTCAGAGGCAAAAGTGCTGTCCTGAATTGAGCAAAGATCTGAACACAGGTCTACTACAGATCAATCTCTCTGATAGCAGGGAGAAGTAAGGCTCCTTGGTTCCTCTATCTCGTGCATCTAAACAGCAAGATGCAAGGGGTCATCATTTTTAACTTCTCTTTCATTTTTCATTTTGATTAAACTGTTTACTAACATTACACCCACATCCCCATCGTGCCAACGCTTTTTGTAGCTGAGATCCTGTTTCTTGCCTCAGCAGCTATTACCTTCAATCAAAACGAAGCAGAGCACATGCGCTCCTGCGGCAGTGGCCTAACTCAGGCCAGATTCCTGATTTCTTCACGGGATCTAGTCTCCCCAGCAGCAAGCCAGCATGCAATGCCATGCTGCATTTGGTCCAGCCACAATTTTGTCCTTTTTTCCTTAAGGACACCTCATTCCTTCCCCTTCTCTTTTCCCCATCTTCCTTGTTTACTTTCGTCACCTTGTACTGATGCAAATGTGCGCAGGGCTGCAGCTGAACTGGATCATACCCAAAGAACAGCACACTATGTTAAGTAGCTTAAGGATTATTTCTTTTTAAATCCCACTCACTTCATTGATTTGCCTTCCAGTTAAGACCCTCAAATAAGCACGCCGGTACAGCTGTGGGGAGGGCCAGAAGGACACAGGCTGGAATGAGTGGACATGGTGAAAAGTCAAACTGTCTTTGCCACTGGTGACACCACAGAGTCAAACCTTTACCCCTGGTAGGGTTTTCAGAAGATAAGAAGGGGCTTTTTAATGACACCTGACTGATTCAGGGCTTTCATTTTCTACACTCACTAAATTGCATATCTGCACTTTGCACAAAAATTTGAGCAATGGTACCAGCAGGGGTAAAGGAAACAGAAAGATTGAAGAAAGAAAAAAAAAAAGAAGATTGACAAGGCAGATTTGCACTTGTGAATGAACCTTCAGAAAAAACTGGCAATTTTTATAATGATGAATGCTTAGTCTCCTCAGTTCTTTCTTAATAGGATCACAAAACAAATTTACCATGATCTATTACAAAATGATCAGGCAAAGCTTCAAAAAAGCCACACAACCAAGGCCAATTTCAACATTGCTTTAGCAGGCAATTTCACCTGGAGATGAAAAATTCCTGGAACAGCTAAACCAATATTATGCAAAAAGTATGTTGTATTTACCAAGAGCCAATTTTGAGTCTATCACCATAGCATCTAAGCAAACAAGATCATAGCCTTGCAATTATAATAAGGATGAATTGATTCTGTCTCCCTTCTGCAAGCCCTGGATTTTACAGTGGCCTTCAACAAAATAACATGTTAATTCAATGCTGTTTTCATTTTAACTATACAGAGTCCTTTTTTCTTTGCTGTAAGAATGAAGGATTAGGACTTATATTTTGCTTGTGCATTGATACAACACTACGTAAAGGACTATGTAATAAATCATTATTTTCTGTCCCTGTAGCCATGTGAAGTTCAGTTTTTCAACAGTTTGGTCAGGATGTATCAAAAAAAAGGAGTAAGACTATCTATTGTTAACAGTAATATTACAAAGCATTGTAGAAGGAAAAATTATTCTCCTACTGTCTGTCAAGGGCGGCACAGGTTGTGATATTGGCGGAGGTCCTAGAGAGATGTGACTTTCATGAAATGATAGCCCCACCCTGCCTGGTAGGTGTATTCAGGCCCATGGAACTACTTGATTGAATTACATTTTACAGGACTCACAGTCCTGGGCAATTTAGTTGTATTAGGATTTTTCTATCACAATCAAGAAGGCAGTATCTGGCACCTGTGGAGGAGCAGCTACACACAGGCTGCTGAAAGCAGTGGTGATCATAGAATTGCTTAGGTTGGAAAAGACCTTTGAGATCATCAAGTCCAACCACTAACCCAGGACTGCCAAGTCCACCACTAAACCATGTCCTTAAGCACCACCTAGTATCCAACCTAAACCTCCCCTGGCACAGCTTGAGGCCATTTCCTCTTGTTCTATCGCTTGTTATCTGGGAGAGGAGACCAGCCTCCCCTGCCTACAGCCCCCGTCAGTCAGTTGTAGAGAGCGGTAAGTCCCTGAGCCTCCTCTTCTCCTGATAACCCCAGTTCCCTCAGCCGCTCCTCATCAGACTTGTTCTCTAGACCCTTCACCAGCTCCGTTGCCCGTCTCTGGACACGCTCCAGCACCTCTGAATCCCTCTTGCAGCGAGGGGCCCAAAACTAAGCGTAGTGTCCGAGGTGCGACCTCACCAGTGCTGAGTAGGAGGAGATCAATCACTTCCTCGTCCTGCTGGCCACACTGTCTGGATACAAGCCAGGATGCTATTGGCCTTTTTGGCCACCTGGGCACACTGCTGGCTCATGTTCAGCAT
This sequence comes from Falco naumanni, assembly GCF_017639655.2. Taxonomy (NCBI): domain Eukaryota; kingdom Metazoa; phylum Chordata; class Aves; order Falconiformes; family Falconidae; genus Falco; species Falco naumanni. The sequence continues at coordinate 29,326,671 of NC_054065.1, read as the reverse complement.
CAGCCAGCACCCTCCAAGTCCTTTTCCATCAGGCAGCTTTCCAGCCAGCCCTCCCCAAGCCCATAGCGTTGCATGGGGTTGTTGTGACCCAAGTGCAGGACCTGGCACTTCTTGTTGAACCTCATGCAGTTGGCCTCAGCTTATCAGTCCAGCCTGTCCAGATCCCTCTGCAGAGCCTCCTGCCCTCCGGCAGAACAACACTCCCCTGCAACTTCACATCGTTTGCAAACTTACTGATGACTCCATGTATGAATGGGCTGCGGTGGAATCCTGCCACAGCTGCCACTCAAGAGTGAAATCTTGAGCCATCCATTTTCCTTGACCTTCCTGTGTGTGCTTTCCTATTTTAGATTCTACCGTTCATATTTATTCAGCATTTTGGATTGCTTTACTTCCATCCTCCCTATGCAGTTACTTGGAGGAAGTTATCATGCTCCCATCAAACTGCAAATAAAGTCAGGATATTGGATCACAGTCTTCATAATCCATCAGCCATTGCAATTGAGGGGAAGCTCTGTAGGACCTGCTCGGAAGATGAGGCAGAATCTGAACACTAATAAAAACGTTTCCTAGAGGAGCCAGTTGGATTTGGAGGCATATAACCCACAACGCTGCTCACAACTGTTTTAAGCAGCTGTGCCTGCCATCCAGAGCCAGAGAACAGCTGCAGCAGCCACTACTCATGGTTAAAACAACCCTTGCACCGTGCTTAGGTGTGCACCGTGCTCGTGCTGTGGAGGTGCACACTGAGAACACAGCACCAGGCCCACTGCAGGCCACTGAGTAAATCTAACGCCTCACTTGTCTTATGTAGTTTTCTTGACAAATTACATCTTTATTAATCTAAAGCAGAAATTAAGCAAGACTGATCTCTCTGGAAATAAACATCAATGGAAGTAAAGGAAACATGCAAGAAATAGCACTACAAGCCTTTCCTCCTCCATAAATCCTCTCCATTCTCCTATTAACTCCCACAGTACTATGAATTAGTAAAGCCCAGCATGAGATAAACAGCAAGTCATTGTCGCCATTGCATGTGGAAGGAAAAACTGAGGTCCAGTTGGTAAGAAGGCTCGGATCAGTAGCAGGCAAGAGACTAAATGGAAAACTCTTGTGAGAGTAACGCATTCTCCTTAGAATTCATGGGATGACATCCTGTCAGCATGACTTAGTCTTGGCCATCTCAGGTTGGCTATTAAAGGAAATGTCTTAAGAGAACAACCACCAGAACGGGCCTATATCCTCCTCTTATCTGTAACAGCAGGTCAGAGATGTATATGAGTACTTCTCAAATGGGAACAAAATGGTCCAGACAGGGTTATTCCAGAAGTTCTGAACCAGAAAGTCGTAATTCTTATGCCAGCCACTACTTAAGACAGTGAGGCCATCAAATACACTCAAGGAGGGAGCTAAAGCACTGTATCGGCAGACCCAAATGTCAGTCGACACGAGGATAACAGCAACGCCTGTAAAATGCAGGGGAGTAGGACTGGCTCACCCGCAGAAGATGCAGTAATAAAGCCAGAGAAGTCATGTATTTCTCTGAATTACAGTCAGAAAGCCCAGCAGATAATCTGTAATATTGTCAGTTCACAGAAAGATAGAATTTTTGGCCAAGTAATTCTGTTTGCTCATCATTTCCATGAGCTCATTGTTCATGCAAACCTCTCAGTTACTTTAAAAAATGAAAGCAAGCACAGGAGTGAGCTACTCAGATCCTGGATAGAGGAAAATATTCAAGTGGTTTAGAAGTGAGCAGAGACTAGAATTTTAAAGAGGCTGATTATTGCTTCAGCAAGTTTCACGGAAGTGAAAATACATCACAAATGGGACAGATCAGCCTTTTTGAAGAAAATGGATATTGCTTTTAAAAAGCAAAGACCTCTTGCAGGCAGGCAGCATTTGTCCAAGATGCAAGATGTCTATCTGCAGGCACGTAGATCCCCTACAAGACGTGTTTGCAGATTCTGCAGTCACGCTGATGAGAATAATTCAAGGCTTAAGAAGGGCAGAAGTGACTTTCTGGAAAAGGGACATGGGGGATGTAGGCTGAGATGTTGCAGGAGAAGCAAATCTCAGAGCCTCCCTGCCGATTTCCTGGGTGGTCAGAAACAAAGCTTGGTGGGATGTTACAAAATGCCCACTGTTTTAAAAGAGCTGTTTTGGAAAGCATTCGCTTACACCTACAAAAAAAGTTGGTATCTGCAGAGCCAGTATCTAAAGGGTGTAATCTCCAAGGGTAGCTTACATACACACACAAAAAAGAAAAAAAAAAGAGAGAGGTACTTGCATGAGTGAGTAGATGCCTCTTCAAGGCCAACCTTCAGGCACGAGCTGACCAGCTGAGGTCCTTTTAGGTGATCAGCCCTATGCTAACAGGGCCAGCCCTTGTTTCTTACCAGACAAAGGGGCTGAGCACTGTCTTTGCTGCCTCCCACTTCCTAAAAATTTTAGAAAGAGTGTAGGAAATGTCCTGCCTATTCTCATCTTCAGAGCAGAAGAAGAATACAGATCTCTCTTTTTCCAAAAACAGTTTCTAGCATTGATCCTTCCAAATCTTGCTTTGAAGTGGAACATAAACCATCAAATATTTTAAAAAAAAAAAAAAAAAAAAATCCTTCTTCTCCAGTGACACAGGAGGAGCCACACAGAAGAAAAGATATTGAAATTTCACCTTTTTAGCATTTTATCTATCAGTCCTTCCAATGCAAAGGAACAAAGCAATCAAGTATTTTCTGCAGTACTTGTAAACTCAGCATCTAACCAAGGCACCAGTGCACAAACCAGGACTGGCAAGGAAAACAAAAAAGCAAAACTCACTTGTCTTATTTCACTGGGGAAATAAATGATGAAGTAATAAACAAAATAGATGGTTAAAAGTAATTATACTTACATAGCACAATGCTTTAAGGCACCTTTTTTTTTCCCCTCTGAAAAACGGAAACTAGATTTTCAAAACACTTGTACAACTGGTAATTTGCAATGTTGTTCTAGTGAATCTGCAAGACCGCTTTTTTCATAAATATATTATTTTTATCCTGAGAGTATTTCATCAACAATGCAAATAAAGTAGGCAGGCAAAGAAATGAATAGCAGGCGAGAAAGGAGGTGGGGGGGTGGAGAGAAGGGCTGAGAGGGAAAGGGAAAGAAGAGGGGAAAGCAGAGGAAAGAAGGGGGACAGAAAGAGGGACAGAAAGAGGGCTAAGCCAGCTAGCTAGCTTCAGTAAAGTCAAATAATCCCAAGTAGTAAGCAGTAACAGCAAGTGTATATGGGGATCAGGATGCATAATATATGTTTGGAACAGAAATAGAAAGAACAAAATAGATCATATTTCAAGGAAAGCGAGAATTGGAGAATGAGGAGAGAAGAGCCGGGAAGTAATATAGTATTTTTTTCCCATTACTATAGGACCAAATCTAGAGGCTGTACATCAGTGAAGGCGGCAGTTAGAATATTACAGAATGGATATAAAATCTGTGAAATATATGCAGCATTATTCAAAATGTATTTTCAAGCAGAATAGTAACTGCATATCTCCTGGCTCTGGCTATAACATGAGGCTGTAGACAAAGCATGCTGGGGAACTAACCGAAAGGAAGGAAATGGAGAAATGCCCAGCATGTTTCAAGGACTAACAGGAATGTCATCAGCAAACAAGGATAATAAAGCCTAACAGATGATGCCACAGTAAGGCTATTCGCGACCACTGCCACATCCTAGAAGTGCCCAAATATGACGCAGTCTCGTGGCTTTCCAAATTTTCCAGATCTGTTCCATATAACGACTCTAGCTTCCTCCTCTGTCTCCTTTCCTCCGCATTGCCCTCTCTTCACCTTCCCTCAGAACTGCTTTCATTAAAACAAGGAAACCAATCAACTACATTGAGAACAGAGCAAGGCTTGGCCTGAACAGTCTCCTCAGCTTCAGGTTCTCCCGGAGCTCCTGCCTCCCCTCAGGACTTTATCGAGCGGAGCACTGCGCCCTGCCTCCCTCAAACGCGCCGTCTCCCCAGAGTGGCATTAGCAAGTCACCTTCAGGACTCATTTAGCACTTTCTTGCAGGACCAACCCCAGTTAATAAAGCTGGTCCACAAAACCATGGAGAGTTATCCCTGAGGCTACAGGAGAGAACACCTCGCATGTCTTATTTTCTTCCTCATCTAAAGGAATACAGCGCAGCCAACTTCTCCCTTGCCGATCAGTGCTTTGCTTTGCGAGTAGCTGTACTGAGATTAGTGTGCAATGTATTAATTTATCACCCTTACAAGAGCTGCCATCAGGCCCTGCAGGTAACCTTTCAGCAAGCAACCTTGTAAGCACAAACTCCCCAAGAGGAAACCCTCCGTCAGCCAAACACCGGTGATGTGTCAGGGTACGAGCCCCACCTTTACCTTCTTCCAGCTGCTAGGTTTTGCCAGAAGGGCTCATATCATCTGCATAGCACTGTGTCCTCCTGCCAGCTCACCCCAAAAATAGCTAAGAAATCATTTAAAAGGAAATGCTATGGAACCATTCAGAGACAAAGAGGGATTTGATACTAAGATGCAATGCTCAAGAAACCAGACTTTCAACAGGAAAATGATAACCTCACTGTGAAATCGAACAGCTTTACCTTCACACTGAAAAAGTGCAGTGAATATACAACCAGAAGGAAAACGTTCATTCGAGAACAATAGTGTTCGGGGCTTTTTTAACTTCAGATGCACCTGCTAAAGCCACATAAATTGCAATTTCTGACCCAACTAAACTGTGCTTGTGGAGATGGTACCATTTCCCCAGACACTTTTCTTCACAAATTTCAAACCTACAGCTGTTTGATTCTCAGATATACCGCTGTTTCCTCCTCCCAAACCCACGGACAAACCCTGGGCACTTTGCAATCATGGGTCATCAGTAACAGGAGGAAATGGTACCTTGGGCAACATCGATCAAGAGTCATCACAGCGCTCCCCAAGTGACAACCACAGCTTGCTGGCAGTACAACCAAGGCAACCACCTCCAAATTACAACTTTTGCCTGGCATCTTTGTGCAAGTGCCTGGTATTACCCTCTGTACTCATTCACATGGTATACGGGGAAAATGGATATAAACAAGCTTCTGGAGGGACAGGCAGGCACCTCCAGCCCTGGCACCAAACCACGCAGAGGAAAGCAAACCAACCGCGACCAACCTGAGCAAACGTAGAGTTGGCCAACAGATTAGTAAAGAGGGGAGAAGTTACGACAAAGATCAGTGAGATGCAACGTGAGGGGAAAACTGCATCAATATTTACCAGCAGAGCTTCATTCTTGGTGGCTTTTGATAAATCACATTAAGTTGTGTAAATAGCCATTATGTTGGCCGTGTATTTACTTAAAGCCCAGAGATTCAAGGTGGGACAGCTACCATGGGTATTAGTTACGCAGTCGTTATTCCACTGTGCTGGGAGCACACAATCACGTTTCTCACAAAGAAAAGAGATGACCTGGGGGAAAGGTCACATGCAGTGTCTGTTCTGAGTGAAGAGCTGCTGAACTCCATGCTTCATCATGCTGCTGATGCAAAACAAAAATAATGAGCTGAAGAAATGTCTAGTTATTCATTGCCTTTTGCCATTTATACACATGGTGTACAAGCAACTCTGCGAGGACTGTTCCTACGCATCTGGCCCAGCTACACATATAAAGAAAGAAGCCAACGACTTCACAATTTTATCCCAGCCTGGCATTAACGAACAACCTTAATGAGCTTTGGGTAAATATTTCAGCGCTCCAGCATTCATTAGTCAACTTCCAGTCACCATGTGTGGAGTCCGCAGTCACCACAACAGCTGCAGGCTAATGCAGATATATACTGCGCCGGCTTTAAAGTAGCACTTAATATCCAACCACCGCAGGCTGCAAAAAGCCCACCTGAAGGGCAAGGCGCATAGCCCAGCTCTGAGCTCCACGATGCCATGGCTAAGCTAGCTGAAAGCTGTCTTCTGTAGTCCTGAAGCGTACCACAGTACAATCTCTTAACACCAGCTCAATTTGACAGCAGATCCGTATCCTTGTTGTGGTCTCTTCTTGTGAATATGCTGCTGGGTCTACTAATATGGGGACTTCCCAAAGCAGCAACGGGAGGCGAATACTCTGACAACTGAAAGAAGTTTAAGATTTGAAATCACAAGCATTTGCAGTGGAAGTCTGTACCATCACCCCTGAAAGCTGAAATACAGCAAGTGACAGGGATATGACAGTGCTTTCATTCAATCTGCGAGAGTTTCAAATTACGACTGTCAACTACGTTCACTGAACAGCTTATGTGTAAACATAAGCTGGATGCATTGGCATAATAAATGGTCAATCAATAACAGTGAAAGAACAGATTAATAAAAGTTGCTTCTGTCAGAGGACAAATTGAGGACACGAGAAAAGATGAAATTCTATGAATACAATTGCTTCCTGTGAATAGTAACATTCAGCTCTTGTTCTGATTAGATGGAATTGGTTCAGATGAGCATCAAAAACTTCTGAATGCTTTTCTAAAACTGCTGAGGCTTGTCAAAAATGCACTGCACCAATGCCAGAAAAAGACAACAAAGCAAAATACCAAAAACTCTCAAACCAATGCTGAAAGAATCCATGGGATTTTGCAGCCGTCCTTATCTGCCCCATTTGTGCCTTCCAAGTTTTCTTATCTGCTCAGTAAATTTGTATGACAGGGTACCTTCAAACTCTGAATAGGTTTGTACGAGTAAGCTGTGCGCTGCTTTGCCTCATGTGACTCTAAGAAAAATAGCCAGTCAGTCAAGCCCAAGTTCTAAACTCTTTACTGTGGGCAGAGATTATGATATATGGGATGGAAAAAAACCACAACTTGATTTTTCTAAAAGCAGCATAAGCTAGCCACATTGGCAGTTAGAAAAAATCATGTTCTGACTTGTAGTGCTGAACAAAATTGATGGATTAGTCACTCGCTGAGAACTGATATAGAGTACCAAATTACTGTATTGGACATTCCTCTGAACACAATACATTATATTAAAATATATAAATGTCATCATTTAGAAAGTAGCTCTCTGGCAACAGTCTTAAAAGAAACAAGACTCTTATGTGCCCAGCTGCACAGTATTTAGGCACATGCACACATGTGAACAAAAACATCACCTGAGTCTTATCTGAAACATTTTCTTTATCCTGTCGCCCTAGCAAACCATGTACTCTTCATGAAAGCAAAAGAACACGTTAGTGGTTATCCTCCACCTGCTCAAAATGCAGAAAATCCTCAGGTAGAATTTGGAAAGCAATGGCAGAAGAGAGGTCTTTTGTCTTTAGACAGAGAAGTTGTACCCATGGACAGCTGGGCATTAATAAGGGAATACTGCCTAAACAGTCAAGCTATCTCAAACGATAATCCGCTTCAATTATTAACTACTTGCCACCTTACTCTTTGTGTCTCTTGTCCACAGGGGACAAAACTGGGGTGCTGAGTGAGCTAAACAGTCACTAAAAGGAGCACAATACCTAGGAAACGGTCAAAATGCCTCCTAACACTTCCAACCTCGGAATCGTTGCTGGTGGCCCAAATACTTAATCTCCCTCACTCCTGCCGTAAAGGAAGAAAATAATATTTCCTTCTTAGAGAGTGAAAACTTACTGAATTTACACCAAACAATAATACAAAACAGCATATTATATGCAGCACATGGATGCTACGCTGAAAACTTATTTTTTTACACATCCTCCGAGGTTTGAGAGCTTCCATATCCAGGATTTGAAGGCATCGTTACACATTACATGTGGGAGTGCAGACCAGTGCTGCAGGATTAAGGCCACAACGAGATAAGAAATAGCTCAGAAACAGTCAGGGATACTCTCTCCCACCCCTATCCAGCCCTGAGCCCATGAGTCTTTCCACATTTCTCATTGCATCTTCAAGAGCCAGGCAGAGGAAATGCATATACCCTACAGTGAGAAGAGTCATCAAACTTGAAGACTTACGTAGATTTAGTATTTACCGCTTTAAAAAGTAAAAAAAAAAAAAAAAAACCAACAAAAAACAAAAAAACCACACAGCACCAAATAATCTTTAAAGGATTTCAACATACTGTAGTTAAAAAGGTAGGTTTTACCAGCAATCCCAGTTTACAGGCAAAGGAGGCAAAGGGGTTAGGCAAATTGGTCCATGTATACCAGCCTGCAGACTTGGTGACAAGAGCCCTCATAGCATCTAGGACCATCGTGAATGACATTGTTCTCTCTTACTTTGCCTTCTTTCTTTAGTGTGGTCTACCTGCCCTCAAACCCAAGATTACTGCTACAGCCAGCTTCATGAATACGGCAGAAATTCGGTAGAACAAAGAAAAGCCACAAAGCTTTTAAAATGAAAATCAGAAGTGGCAAGGTGTGGGGTTGTGGCCCAGTCTTTCCATCATCGCTTCCTAGGACTACACCATCATTTTTGCAAGCTTCTGGACAGAAAAATGAAAGCATTCTGGGTTTTTTTTCTCTGAAAAAGCAAGGTTTTCATGGAGTCAGAATTTTCAGTACTATTTTGTTAATGAAAGTGAATTGCTTTTCTTCACTGAAATTTCCTATGAAAAAAACAGAAAAGAATTTCCTGATACCTCTGAATTATGCCATTACATACTATAGAGGCTGTTTCAGTCTTGGACTGGAAAAGAAACACAGAATTTTGTTTCTGTCCAGCAACCTCTCTGCTTAGAGTCTCCCAATATATTCATTACAGCCTGTTCCTATTTGCTCTCTGCCATAAGGCACATGTAATTGCAAGTAAGCAGCAAAGATTATTTTTTTTTTAAATATATCTATCAAGTAGTGGTGGCACCATACGACCAGAGATACAGCATCTATATTTAGTAAAAAGGTGGGCGATCCAGATATACAGACCTGTTAGCATGACCCTGGCAGAATTCAAGGCTGAACAGGTTCTGAAGCACAGAAGATTGTGGTGGGAATGGAAAAAGGGTTGAAAGGTGTCTTAGGTTTAGCAAAAGCTGACGGATCTAACACAGATATTTGCTAAGGTAATTGATTTTCTAAATAAGGGCAGTGCCTTAGATTCCACCTGCAAAGACAAAATATTTGAGACAGCACCATGGAGGGAATCTGAGACTGGGAAAGCTGAAAGTTAGTGGAGAAGCCAAGCGAGAAACAAGGCAGTAGCTAAAAGCAAAGTAGTGATAACCAGCTGTCCTGCTAGGGGAACTCTCAATGACACATTTTCACACCATTCCTGCAAAAACTGCTAGATACGAATTCTGTAGCTGATTTCCAGCCTGAACTGAAACAACCATGTATTACAGAGCTGTAAGGAGTGTTGAGGAAGTTACCTGCACACAGAAACAGGGACTATTTCAGTGCTATTCACAATGACAGTAGCTCATCCTTCTGGGAAGAGGAGGAACATAAAGCCTTAAATGAAAAATTGGACGCCTGGATAGAAGTACCAGACTATGGAGAAAGTGCCTGTACTGTCATACATCTAGTGAGTAACAGTAATTATCAGCCAAAATGAGACTTAAGACACATCTGAGCCGTCGGTACTTATCTGCTCTGGTGCATTCCAGCAGGATGAGTTTGACTTGAATCCCATGCATGGCTTTTAGTGTGAAGAGAAAAAAGAAAAGGGACCAAAAATCAGATAGGAATACAGAGTAAAGAAGTAGAGGACTGCTGTCTTCAATATGTCTGGAGGTAAAGAGCAGGGGAAAACAGAGTCATCAAAGCCAAACGGCATTATTAGCATGTGAGCAAACAAATACAAAATGATGTTAAGAAAGTACACCTGGAAATGAAAACAAAGCTTCTGAACAGCAGAGGCATAAGGTTCAGCAAGAACGTTTTTGCAGCAGTAATGGGAAGCAGGAAGAGAATCTCAGCTGCTTTTAAGGGGTTACTTAAATCTTAAATGGGATTACAACTGAGACTGTGGGGAAGCAAACATGATGACCCAGTACACCATTGCTCCCACGCTAGGTTTGTCTTAGTTCTGTGAACTAATGAATCCTCCCTGTTCTTTGTGCAGACCACCTCTTTGTCATGAGACAAGAGGACTGTTAAGAGTCCTGCGTTAGCAATGTTACCTTTGGCCACTGCAATGGTTAATTGTAATACCATCACATCGGGCATGATCTTGGATGGTTCTAAAGCCCTTCAATTCACATGAAAATCAATAGCATCTAGAGTAATTGATGTAAGGGACTTTACCAAGTCCTTTAACACGAGTACATCTTCCAGAGAAACCCCATGTACATAGCAAGCACCTGAAAACTATTCAGCTCTTAACAGCCACTCTGTCACTTCACAACTTTTCCTTATTTTTGGCTTTTTATAAAGCATCTAGTTTCACTGTAAATGTATTTGGACCCAACAGAACAGCACACACAAGCAACCAAACAGCAAACCAAGCAAAAGGAAGACACTACTGTTCAATTGCTGTCATTCCTGCATCGTGTGAACAAGGTGGCAGTGTCTTCTGAGTTTTCTACGAGGTTGTGAACAAGGAGGAAAGTTGGGGAAAATGCAGTCAAACATGTTATTCTCATCATTACGTGAGGTTAACCTTGGGCATGTATTGAAATCATCATAACACATCAACAATCAGATTATTTTTTTTTATTACCCTGGCATAAATTGGAAGACTACTGTAAGGTGGCCCAGAGACTACCTCCACAGTAAGCAAAGGCTACGGAGAACTGCCCACACAGCCGGCCAGCCCATGGCTCTTAGCCGTGCTCAGCAGCTCGGGAGTCCATTGGCAAGAGAACCGTAAACCACAAAGCGCGTGCTCCTGCTGCTGTAACGGCAACTCCTGTCTGCGTGAGAATCACAGCAGCAGCCGAAAACTGTGGTCACCCAAGATCTGTTCAGGGATCCAGTGAAGGAAGGAATTGTGCTAGAAAAGTTGCTGCAAGGAGGCTAATTCAGTGTTACGTATTAGAAAACAGCAAGCAGCGGGAAGGGAAAAGACTCACATCTACCTGGGCCACAGCCCAACGGACAGGGTGGCGCAGGGACCAACAGTGCATCCAGGGAGGTCTAGGGCTGCTTACGTTCCTGCTGCCACCAGAAGCCCACCTGAGGCTCTCTGGCAAGGCATGGATCTGTGGATAGTAGGAGCCCTGGAGTGCCAGACAAACATTTTTTTGTGCTGTGGTTTCAAATTTGGCCAGTGAAAGCATGTGTTGTTCACTGGGGAAATACACTATTATCCTTGGGGACCAAGGTTCAATTCTCTGCCATAGGACTTGTTATCAACCTCCTGCTGATCCGATGGGCCTCTGGACTCTGCGAGTCTAGGCACCCACATGGTATGGGCTGACGTTTTCTAAACCTTATTTAAGATTTTGAAGATGGGAATACCAACCGCTAGTTCCCTACCTCCCCTGCACGGTTACTGCATGTTTGTGCAGTACCCAGATGTTACGATATTAATAACTTAAGACTGACAGAAATTGGTCAGCCTTTTTAACATGGCCTTGATAATTAGTAGATAACTGAAGAATCTACGCAAGGCCCACTTCATTTCTCTTGAAAAAGCAAGATGAAAAAGGTAAATTGAGATAATTGAAGCACACTAATCTTCCCTAATTATCCGTATTTCTCTTCAGTACCTTCCATCCTCCCACAACCAAGTCCTGCTTGCTCAGGCAGTGATCACTGCAGGAAATAAACAAGATTTCAACCACACCGTCCCTGCCTGTATCCCTATCACAGCTGCAATGAAAAACAGGCTGACGAATGAGGAGAAAAAGAAGCAGAGGGTACCCATTAACCTCTTCAACAAAGAACATCGAACACTAGGTTTTATTAGGGAGAGTAGGACAGCTTAATAGTTAGCACTCCTTCCTGCAAAATTTAATTAGATAGTGATCAACAGCCCTAGTATATTTATCCAACAAGGAGTAAATTACCCAGTGCTGCTCTGAGAGGCCTTAGACTTCCTGTTCATAGTTCCCTGAAAATATCACAACACTCAACAGGAGTCAAAAGTCAACTTCAGAAAATTTGCAAAAATAAATAAGGAAAAACCAGGAAACATCATTGTATTACAATTCTGGTCCCGTTTTCCCCTCTGAGATGCCTACATCTTCCCCTCATTCTCAAAACAGACATGAAAGAGCTAAGAAAGTTTCAGGCAACAAAAGGCAACAAAAATGAGCAGCCAAATGGCAGACCTGGAGAACTTAAAATAAGCCAGAATTCTTCAGCCTGGAAAAAAGGTGACTGAAGTGCTTTATAATAAGGAAATATGAAATAGTGACTGGCAGGGGAAAGATGGTAATTATTTTTCTTAAGTCAAAATCTAGGAATTCACAGCAAAGTCATCTGACTACTTTTAAAACACAGGTGTTTCTCAAATGATACAGTTATTAAATTTGACACTCAGGTCCACAAAATGTCATGGAAGTAAAAGGGTTCCAAAAGCAATAAGAAAAATACTTGGAAGAAAGGGCCATTAAAAAGTATTAAACAAGATGATGCTGATGGAAACTTCCATCTAAGGAAGTTCCTCTGCTACAAACTGCTGGAAACTGGGTTATAATAATACCAAAGAATGCAACATTTTATACATGCTCTGTTCTTACACTTTTTTTTAAAAAAAAAAAAAAAAAAAAGGTATGACCACAGGCAGACATCATAGGTTCCTGGTCTGATCAACTATAATCATTCAATCTTTGAATCTTGTCAGCTTTTTGTGGAAGCCAGCAAGGATGATTATGCCCACTTATTGCACAAAATCAATATTATAAAGCTGCACCATCAGACTTCTGCCTCAGTCTCAGAATTGTGGTACAGCTACTACATAGAGGATGTCATTACAAGACTGCAAAGGGTAAGAGTCACCAAGTACAGATTGTTGTCCCAGCTGGTTGCCATTCAAAGTCTTTACCTTTTCTCATTTCTGTATTTGTATTACTCAGATATTCTGGTATTTTACTACAGCCGTGTACCTTGTCTCAGCAAGAACAACTGAAAAAGTCTTCAGTGTTACTTGCACAGTTAATAAGATCAGAAAGTGCAATGCGATTCAGCCAAATGACAGACTCCATTCACACACGATTAATTTTTGTTAAGTCACAGTACCTAGCTGTATCTAGAGATGTGTAACTGGTCTTCTAGTTGAGGTTAAATATTGAGGCAATGCTGAAAATAATAATAATGGGACGCAGAGTATTTTTAAGGCTTGTGGCTGAATTATCCCAGGGTGGAAAACAAAACATGACAAGCCACCAAAGTGTGCTAGCTTATCTATCAGTTCATCCAGATGATAAGACTACACAATCTCTGCTGCTTGCTTTCATTTGTGCTTGTATGTCATGGTTTTAGCATTCATAAGATCACTCAGGCTTACAGAAGCCTCATGCAATATTAAAGTGTTTATGCAACCCCTTTCTGTGCTTTAAGCAGCAACAACAAGTTCTGAGTGTGCAGAGAACAAGAAAAAAAAATAGGTTCCACATCTCGGGAGAAAACCCGACTCCAGTCAAACAATGGTCTCCGAGCCATCTTATGATTAATCAGAGCAGTAATTTCTGCTCAATTAGCACCATTTGCATTCCACCACTCTACCTCTCTTGGCATGTGTTTTGAAGTTGCTTCTGGGCTCAGATGCATCAATAAGCTAAAGAACATGCTTTTATTTCAAGAAATTGTCTCTTCAAAATAATTCTGCCCCTGCAAGTAAAGCATTCAAGCTATATATGACGAGTCAAAGATTAAGATATGTAAAAAAGCATGCCACTTTGACCTAAGCTGCATTTTACAGAACCACTTGATGCTTAATGAGATGCGTTATAGGCAGCAAGCTTCAGAGGGTGATCTGGAGAAGACCTCCACATGGACTTTGACTTAGCAGCATGAATTGCTTCACAGCAAACTATCATGAACAGAGTAAAATGAGGCGTGGGTGGGTGGGTGGAGAGAGAAAAAAAAGAGGCAGAATAGGATTCTGCTTACTGTGAAGGGACACTGGTGCTAAGAGGACCAGTTTTCTCAAATACACAGCTGGAATGGGACTGTTTCAGATGCTGGGAGGGCTGAAACAAGAGAATATGGGATAAACAGAGCTCTACAGGAAAGTGGTACACTTGTACCCTCTGGAAGTTTTGTGCCAGTGTCTGTACCCATACATACCTGCCTGAAGCCTTGGATCACGATTCAGATGGAAGCAGCAGACCTCCGTACCATGCAGGTTTTCATCAGCATATTGCTTTTCTGGTCCTCTCTACTAAAGAGATGCTCCATTTACATTGCATGCAAAGCTCAAGACTCGGTTCCCAGCTCACGTCTGGCTCTCACGGTTAGCTGCAGTCTCACCACAGCAAAGAAGCCAGGCTTAGTCATAGGTTGGGGTTACGTACACAAGGGACCGTGTGATCCTCTCTTTTCACCATTGCCTACTGCTTAGCAGCACACTTTATCTACATGGTGAAGTCAGACACTAATACAGTCTAGATGACAATCAAGAAATTCTTTACCTTCATTTCCATCAGCTCTTTTCATGACATTTCCTCATCAACAGTTAAGTTAAACATCTTACTATGTGTTTGTCCATTAAAGATTCAGAACTCTGATAAAGCCAAGTTGAAAAATTTATGCTCTGCACTTGATTTGACCATCCCTCACCCAGCTGCTGATATGCTTGACTGGGGCCCCCCCACTGAGCACAATGAGCACATGCACTAGCAAATGCCCTGCAGGCACCCCTGGGCTGAGCAGCAATGCTCAAAACTGCACTTCAGCAAGGCACCGAGAAGACTCTCTAATCCCACACTGCAGCCTTCTGAGACGACCACAAGAAGGGTTCAATTACTTTTTTAAAAAAAACAAAACCTTAAAAATGTTTGATTCTTTAGAACATCAGGGTTTGCATCCTTCAGTAACAGTTTGGAAATCATGGGTTTGCAGACCTCCTAATAAGGTGGTGCTTGTTACAAAGAACGCATTAAGCCCCCATCTCCCAAGCCCACCCGGTAGCACGCCTGCAGCCAACACCGCTGCTGCCTGCTCCGAGCCAGGCCATCGCATCAGCAACAGTCTGAGGTTTTCACACTTCACAGTTAAGCACAGCCTCTGGTTGCTCTTTTTAACCCAGCCAGACACTTCCTGGCAATGCACAGTCCAACATGCATTAGCACTGGTTGTTTCATCCAGTGATGAATTCCATGTATCAACCAACCAAGATTATTGATTTTTTTCAAACTTGTTTACTTTCAGAGCTTCTTAAAAGTGGTTCTTTTCTGAAAGAGTTTGAAGACACTAGGCTTCACAAAAGGGGAGAAAGAATGAAAGGCTCGACAAGACTCCATGTAGCATTCACTCAGCCTACCAAAAGAGCCGTAGGAAACCAACACCTGTAAATATCCAGCAGTGCTTCCCACTTTGTTCCTAGGCATAGCATTGCCTCATTTAATGTCACAGACAGCTAAAAATCAGTCTAAATACACTTGTTCTATTATCGCCTCAGCTGTTTGCTCTTAAAAAAAAAAACCCACAACACAAAACCCTGAACTGCTCCTTCCAGAAAGATTTGCTGCCTTCTCATGCTCTTTTCTGCTTCTCCAAGTCCCAACTTGCACTGCTCTTCTCTGTTCAGATTAATGTTACATGAGTAATTGAATTCTCAGTTCTGCTGCAGAACTGGGAGAGTATATGTGTGGCAGGGAAAGGAAGTCAGCGTGGGAAAGCGGGTGCAATCTTTTCACATCCAATATCCCTTGCTCTCATCCAGGTCTTGAGACCTGCTTCCCAGGAAAGTGCCCTAACCAGTAAGTTACAAGGCCTTATGAGATAGGTCACCTTCAGTTCTCCTGCTGGAGTTGTCCCTTTTTTTACAGAACGCTTGAATATTGGTGGCCAGTCCAATGGAAAGATGACGACACAGTGATCTTCTGGAGACATGTCTCACCTGGCAGGTGGGACACTGCTGAACCAAACATTCAAGAGCTCTGCACAAAACAGAGCAGCATCAGACAAGGATGCAGAGTCCCACCTCCCCCACTGAATCCAGCGCTGCTTGATGGCTTAGGCGCTCTCCTGCAACGTGGGAGTTGCAAGTTCAAACTCCTTTGGGCACAGAAAGAAATTAAACTTGGAATTTCTGCAGCCTGGGTGACCACTCTAACCAGTTAGTTAGACAAAACAAAACCACTGGCATTTTTAATAAATCTAACTCCTGATACTTTTTTCCAGCTGCAGCTATTAAATTAATAGATCCAGAATTTGTAAATAGTTCCCAGAAAGAATGGATTTTTTACTTCATCAAAGAAATTATTCTGGAGAGGCACAGCCAAAGAACAGTGAACTGTAATTTAGACTGTGACTTCTCCACAGCAAGGGTGAATGAACCATACTCTTTACCTAACGCCAAACACCAGTGGAATCAAGATCTGATATTGTCCTCAGGCAACACCCTCAAGAAAAGAATTAACAATATTTATTTTATTAATTTACACTCAAACAATTAGGGTGCTATGAGATAAAACTCCCAATCAATGCAAAAGGCACTAGGAAGTCTGGTTAACAGGGACCGGTAGTCTGACACCCTCAGCTCCCCACAGCCCTTGTGGAATGCTGTGAACGCAGCTCCTCCGGGGCTGGGCTCTCTGCAAGCACCTCTCCTGCACTGCACCCACTTGAGCTGAACTACCTCACTTGGAGCTGCCTTAAACAGCTCAAGATGATGTGGCATGGTGATGCATGGACAGTCCCCAATGTACCAGACAGCAGGTTTGGGGTTCTCAGCCTTCAGATGAATTGCCTCAGTGGGATTTATGTGGAATGTAGGCGCCCAGAAAACTTTAAAAATGTATCAACACAAATTAATAACAATATATTAAAGTGTTAATGTTTCTGGGGTGGAAGGTAATTGCCCATTCAGCTACCTCCTTCCTTCTCGTCTCATTAGAACTGCCCAAAGGATATTGGAGTAGCAGCATTTCAATCAAGGTGTTCAAAATACAGCCTTGTAAATTCAAATTCATCTTGAAAACCAGAGAGAAAGAAAAAAAAAAAGCCCACAAGAACAGTTCTCCCAATCAAATACAAAAAACTCAGCTTTAGAACATATTTCAGTCTTTTTAAGTTTAAAACAAAATACATCAGGACGGTAAATATCTTGTCTGCTTTTTAAAAGCTAGAAAATCAAATATCTTCCGCTGGTGAATTTGTCGTATTTGATTTGAAAAGCACTGATTTCTCTCTTCTGTGTTTCATTTCTAAATGAATATATACAATGTAAATGAATTTATGTAATATATACAGCCTCCTTTCAAAGAGGGCCATTTGTCAATGGTACATTAGCTAAGCTCTAAGCTGCTAGCACAACTGACACAAAAATAGAACAACTGCAACATAAAACTACACGCAGCTCACTGCGGATGCTGAAACCTGTTAATGACACATTAGCAAGTTACAGAGGATATACTGCCATATTTTCAGGCAGTATGTGACCAAAGTATACCTGTTTGTACACAAGTGCAGCATCTTCTTCAAAACAGTATTTAATTCCTCGAATGCTTAAGAAAATTTTCTGAGTGGTGGCCAACTCTTCCCCTGCCCTTTGACAGAAACTGGCTGAAAAAAAAAGTAAGAAGAGCAAAGAAAGGGGGGAAATTTTCTCCTCCCTTACATAGAAACAGAAATGAAAATTCTATTTAAAAGATCTGGCTCAGCCAGGTATGACTCCAAATTGGAAGCGTTGCTACAGTGGCTCGCAGCCGCCACAGCTGAAGCAAGTCAACCTGCTGCTCGCTGCTGCAGTCCAGCCCCTGCAGCACACTGAACCTCCCGGGTCAGGCAGGCTCAGCTATTGTTGATATCCCTGGCTCACATGCACCACGGAGGGTGTAGCGGAGTTGATGCCAACCCCACGGGGGGGCTCATTTCTCCAAATACTCACAGGCAAGCATCCAAGTCAATATATTTTTGAAAGCTGATGATTTTAAACCCAAATATTGGAGGCTGGGTGTACTTTACTTCTCCTCCTCTCTGCTACATGAGGAAGAGGCTGTCTCTTCACAAAAACTTAACAGTTCCTTCAATTCCAAGAGTGGAGGGTTCGTTTGTTCATTGGGATTTTTTTTTTTTTTTTTTAAGAAGAAACATCAAATACTGTAAGGCTCACAGTAAAATTGCAGGAGTTGGCAAAAGTGCAGCTGTAATTATAAAGGGTTATTATTCTCTATGAAGTTGCAGAATATTTATGTATGGGTGGCATCCATCAGCTAGAAGCCAACAGACCAGACACCCCAGCACCCAGACACCCACTGGAGCAGTGCCAGGCAGCAGACAGCACACCAGCCTTGCTGGCAGCACCGGTGCCTGCCATTTCGGGTGCCCAATACCAAGGCACCATCTACAGCACCATCTCCATGGCATCAGTATAGCTTTGCTCACAACTGCTGGTGCTGCAACAGCCCAGAATACAAGTTTTAGCTGTATGAATTACAAAAGCAGAGATCTAGTCTTCACAGGAACAGTATTTGTGATTTAACACTAAGACTGTTAGGAATTATCTTTTTGCATGCCATCCATCCACGTTTTCAAGTGTGCAATGGTTTCTCTAGAAAGAAAGGCAGCAAAACCATGATTAAACTGTTTTTCTATGTGATAAAAGTGAGATGGCTACAGTTCAATGTTGAGATCAGCTTTAGCCAGTATTAAGAGAAAGTATGATATTTCAGCTGTATATTTAGACATGTAGTTGGTTGACACCTGGGGTTTTGTGGCTTAGTTATGGAGAACTTGGATTCTCTTTGAGTACACAAGGGCAGCAGGTACTAGAGCACAATCAGATTTCTAGGAAGCAGAATGTGAATTACAATTAGATATATCTATCTAATCAAGAGCATGCCTTAATATCCTAATTATACAGTCTCAGGGGCTGGATGAAATATGAGATATTGAGAACCACTGACCAAGCAATTTTAAAGGTTGGCCTAACATTTTTTGTATTCAAGGCAGGAAAGAATAAGTACTTCATGTTTCTGAGGAACAATGAAGTGGTGATGAAAATAGTGATCATGACTGACTAATCTCTAATTGCCAAATAAATCTGTGTAGCTGTCCGATACCTGTATAAACAAATGCTTACTCCACTCCTATAAAGCCTTTCCATACACGGAAGAGTTCCTATAGCCTGGCTCCAATTATTGTTGGATTAGAAACACCATTTTGAAATAGCCTGTAGAAACAGATCTGCAGCTTGACATTGGTTTTAATTCCCTGGAGGAAACCTGCCACATTAATGTAGCAACTATGCCTCATGTTCTGAACCTCTATCTGCCGGGCATTTCTGGTCAGGAGAAAGTGGGATTGGTTTAATGGTGGCAGTCCTCAGGGCTGAACTTCTGCTTAAGGATAATATTAGATGACCCCTCTCCCACTATAAAAAAAAAAAAAAGTTAATTTACATACTAGTGAGTATAACTGACAAAAGCCCATTAATAACCTGCACCTAGAGGAAAACAGACACATAAATAGAAAAGCATCCTCTCAGCCAGTTTCCAGTCACTCAGACTTCAGTAACAAACTGTACAGTTACATGTGGAGTAAGAGATCAGGGGAATGAGAAGACAGTGCTGAAGGATACCTTACGTCCAAGGTAAGGGGGCAGCTCATGGGAGAGAAGAGGGGACAGTCTGCCCCCTCACTCCTCTTCTGTGCTCCTCTGCAAATTCCTACCCGTGCATTTCCCATGTTAAAAAGACAACCAGACAAAAGAAGGGGAGGGGGGAGAAGGGCAGTGAG
The DNA here is from genome assembly GCF_017639655.2 of Falco naumanni. Classification (NCBI taxonomy): domain Eukaryota; kingdom Metazoa; phylum Chordata; class Aves; order Falconiformes; family Falconidae; genus Falco; species Falco naumanni. The sequence goes on along the minus strand of NC_054065.1, from coordinate 29,306,931 downwards.
TAAGTGAGTACTACTGAGAAAATACAGTCCTGGAGGAGGTAACAATAAATAATACCTGAAAATATTTTTCTTTTCATAAGAAAAAAACAATTGGGACTGAGGGAATATGAGATTCAGCTAAGGTGTGATTTAAACTCAGCACCTAAAATAATGGGGGGAAAAAATATAGAGATGATAAAAATAAATACATGTCTAATGTCCGAACCACTTTGTGTGCATGAATCCAGAGGCCCTGATCTCTCAGAGGACTAAATGCTCTTTGTTTCACAACCCTGTGCTCCCCCTGTTCTTGGAACAAGTCCCTCACTTGGTGCCTGCCCTGCTCCTCACGATGCCTGTGCAGAGACCTGCCATAGCCTTCAGCGTATGGGTCTGGGGTCCAATTTATGACGTCAGAGAAAGTATTTGCAGTGAAAAGTTTTTTGTTCTCTATAAATAGCATCACCAGAGGACCAAGACCTTCCCGCACTGGTCATTTTGCTAGCATGAACATGCATAAAGGTAGTTTAGCTCAGGAAAGAAAGCAAGCTCCACATCACCTACTGTGGATGTGACGCGTGCAGAGCACTGCCTGCTCCAGTGCCTGGGTTGCCATAACCATGTGCCAGAGCAGCCACGTCCCGAGTCACCCCCAGTAATCTCCAGTTATTTTGGCATCCTGTTACCATACGGTTTGACTGTGTGAATGCTCACACAAAGCACTACAGTATCCAGGTTTGGGCCTCAAAGCTTTGATTTACACGCTGATAAGCAATTGTGTACACTGTTGTATTAGACTTATCTATTGCATCACAGATGGAGATCCATTTTAATGTGCTAAGAGTCTCATTACCTACCCATTTCAACCATGAACATTATACACTTGGAGTATTTGGGGCTCTGGATTTCAGAAGAAATCCTTGATTAAGAGCCAACTCATAACCTTTAATTAATTAGCAGACATCCAAGCACAACATCCTTGAACTTTTAGGAGAATTAGCGTAAGAGATCCAAGCCATTAGTTAGTGCATTTCAGAATCAGACAAGACAAGAGTGCACGAAGGGAGAGAAAACATTTTTCTGAAGAGATAGCAAGATATAACCCCTATTCCATTAATAAAAAGAAAAATAAAATCAGATGTAAAAGTACTGGTTCTAATTTCATCAACATTACCACCTTATCATCCAGAGTATTCCGTGCCTTTTGAATTTTTGCTAAATAATCAAAGTGCTACTGTTGCCTGAACTGCAGGCTTGGCAGTTCAGGCCAGCTCCAAGAGTCTCATCCAGACTTGCCCAGAGCCATCTCTCGGCAGAAGGTGCAGTAGGACCTCACTGGTGAACCCCCCCCCCGCCCCACGCTGGGGCACAACCAGAGATCCCACGAGATCAGACGCCGACACGCCTGTGCAGTTAGGAGTACCAGCAGGACAGTCTGCTTTACAAAGCCCCGCTCAGTAATCCTAGGTAAATCACTTAGCTGTAGTCTACACATTTATATCATCTGCCTACCTAATAGAACTGTAATGAGTAATCATTAATTTTTCAAGTGTTTTGAGATCCTTGAATGAAAGCAGGATTTTTTCCTTGCAGTACTTTAACCCTGCTAATTCCAGACTACCTCAAAAATCAGGAAACGGGACATGAACGAAACAAAAAGCCCAGGAAGTATTTCCATCTCAGAAGGAGGTTGCATCAATCTAACCTGGGGGAATTGCTGGCTGTCAGCCATATTTTATACCATCTGAAATAAGAGAGGAAAATGACATGTTCCATTCCCATTCTAGGCCACTTCCAGGGAAATTTCATAACATCTGTTGACGTTAAATACTTCAGACTAGGAAAATCTATTTAAGACTTTTTTTGCAAGACCATACCATTCTCAAGGGTTACCACTTGGATGTATTTAAAGGAACCACCCCTCACAAGGTTATTTCATGCTGAGAATGGGAAGGCGGATGAAGACAAAGATCTTCCTGCTGATTTGAAATGTGTAATGTCACTGGGCTACCAGATATGGCACATTCAAATCCCATTTGTCATCCATGGCCTGACATTAGTTCAGCAGGTAACAGGGAGCCTGTTTGAACTAAAAATTGATTAAAGACAGTTTACTACTGCAGTTTACTAATCAGTATGTTTTTGTGACACAGACCTGACTTAATTCTTTCCATTCATGGTTTCTGGAAGCCCTAACGATTTGCTTTTACCAAAATCTTTGTCACTCTGGGCACGGAAAATGACCTCTCTAACATCTGTACATTCGGTTCCATCTTACTCAAATCCCAGGTTTTATCTATTGCTTTTCAGAAGTAGCTTTTAATCTAAAATCGTAAAAGCATTTAAGCAAATTATGTGTTCAATTCCCACTATATATCAAACAGAACTTCAGTACATCCCTTTTTCTGGCAAGCTCCTAATCTAAATTTTGAGTCATATGCAAATAGTGAAAATCAAAAGAAACTTAGCTCTTCAGAAAAACCTGAAGTTCCTCACATGACAGTTAAGATTCCTAAAACAGGAGGCTGGAAGGAAATAATACATTCAGAGTAGCTTTCATAAAAGCTGAGCCTCGAAATGCTCACTCAAGAGTGCACATTCAGGCACCTGCATACGTTGCTTATCTTTGCATGCACAGGTAGCCCGGGCTGCACTTGCATCTTTTGTTGACACAATTTCATTTGCCATTTTTCTAACAAACCCACAGAGAACCAAGTTCTTCACGCCTCCTTAATCCCAAGTTTAGACTAAGACCACACTGGAGATGCAGAAGCAGGAAGGCATTGCTGGGTTTTGACTTTCACAGAAGTGTGATCACTGCATTTCATACACTATGTAGAAGGATACACGGTCTGTAGAGGAGAGCAGCGGTTCCAATTTTTTGTTCAGCTTGAAACGTTACACAGACTATCTCTATGGACTTTTACCCCATCTGGGGGAATTTTCTCAGCCATCTTCAGGCTAGCCATACACAGTCCTCAATACCTTTGTGTACTGCATGGAGTCAAATCTTTCAGTAATTCTGTTTAACTTGACAAAAAAATCTCACAGCACTCCAAAAAAAATATGTTATAACCACCAGGGACAACAGGACACAGGGGCTTCTGATGGTTTACTTAAGAGCATGCCACAGGGCAGATGCATGCTCACAGGCCTCTCCTTAAGACAGTAACACAAGACCCGTGTTTCTTAGACTGACCTTCAAAAATTATTACTGGGTTGCCACAAGATCAGTAAGACCTCAGTATACCACTCAAGAATGCAACTATCCACCAGTAGGATTAGGTGTTTTTCACACAGATAATGATGTCCCTCTGCAGAAGCTGTTTAAGTAATAAAGAAGGTGGTCTACACATTCAAAGGGCTGCACTCGTTACATTTTTTCAAGAGGTAAAGGTAGGATTTGTGAGAGATTACTTCACCAAAGGAGAAAAAGAAAGAGAGATCATACAGAACGATCCATCTTCATATAGAAGGTCACAGAACTTCCAAGGTGTCCAAATATATCACATGAGAAAGATGTATCACTTGTTCATGAATAAAGAACATTTCAGAGAATTCAGAAAAAAATTCAAACGTGGCCACAGTTATGCAAGCCAAGCTAAATAAATAAATAAAATAAAACAAGGACACCCTAAAGGAAATGTGTCCTACTGGGAGACAGACTTAGCCTTAACTTCAAGAAGCTCTGTAAAAGTTTATCTTACACGACTGATTATCACAATCTTTAGAGACTTCAACCTATTTTAGGCCATGTATATGTGCTTCAATAGGGGGGGGGGGAAAAAAAAAAAAAGCAGGCAGCAGAGAGCAGAGGAACAAATGTTCCATTGCATTCTGTGCAGTATTTGTATCAAACACAACTCACAATAGGATATTACGATGATAATTTTATACATTATAATGTCCATATGCATATAAACACATGTCCCTTAAGATCTTTTTTACTTCTGTTAATACTTTAGAAATTATTCATCTGATTAATGAATTATACACTGAATTTATATATTAATGCCTAATACTTAGGCCCAAATAATTCCTGGACTAATATTTTATTTAAAAGCATGTAGGAAGATTAGAAACTGGGTTAATTTACTAGTATCTAGCTTCGGGCTTCAATTTTCTTCAAGACAAATTCAGTACACGAACTGGCAATTGGACATGTGAGGACATAAAACTTTCAGATGTTTCAGTTATTAGAGCTGTTTAAATAGATTATCTATATAAAATGGAGATTACAGTATAAGTCATACTTCAAAACAGTAAACTAAGTACTGAAAACTAAAAGCTCCTGAGAAGCATGTCATGAAGTGTTGAATACCCAAAATAGATCACCATTATCTGAACTAGGAAGAAGTGATGTCCATGGCTGCAGTGACCTTTCAGATCTTTGCTCTCAGACACAGAAGCAGCTGTCCATATTCTTGTACTCTGGGGCAATTGCAGTGTCAGCTCTAACTCAACAAAAATGGAGGGGAAAAATAAAAACACTTTGAGTCACAGCTACATGCAGGACACACTGACACGTAGGCATGCACACCACAAAAATCACCTCCGCTCTGAAGAAACCGTTCCTGTCCCTGCAGTTCAAGGCTGCATTTTCCAAAAAATTGTATCAGATGGAAGCCTGACTTCTTTTTATAAAAAGGACATTTGATTGATTTTAATCTCATTAGTGTCTGCAGATACCCTTAACAGAGATGTTTTTGCACTTTCACTTCATTCCAACCTTAAAAACCACACATGCACACAAAACCAAGCAAATGTTAGGGACTGATCAAACTGACGCTGTTGATTTCATTGGCTCCATCTCAATTATATTTTCCTAAAATAGACACAGATCAACTACATTTGAAGATTTAACAGTCACCATGTGAGGGGGAAATTGATATAGTTTATAAGTGTTTTGTAGGTTTTACTTACTGAACAAGCAATTCCTTTTAATCAATACATTGATCTAAAATTGCTGCCAACCTTTCGGAAGACCGAAGGATGGCTTGGCAAAGCTTTTCCCACTGTTTTATTTATACTCTTGTAAGTAGTGGGACTTCACTATTGCTGATGCTGCCATCAGTCCTTCCATTGCAGTGCTAGCTCCATCTTCCTCAAGTCAAAAGAGTGCAGGGAGTTATCAATTTCTTTAGAATTCAAGTTTTCCCATAATAAAATACCTTAATATGCTTATTTTTGAGAGAGGATAACATGTTCTAGCTGAAACATTACTTGAAAAGAGTCTTTGGCAGATGATCAGCACGGAGAATTCTCTTTTCTAAGCTTTAAAGGCTGAAAATTATAAGCAAAGAACATTGTAAGTGGAAAGTTTTGGGCAACATTTTCTGTAGGCACTGTGATCTGGGCTGCGTTAATATTAGAGTGCTATAAGATGCCTCCTCAAAATACTGCATTTAAATTAATCCTTTCAGTAGCTTTTACACCATGTCTTTTAGCACAGGATATGTTTTACACTGTAGTATGTACTAAAATGTGGTATTAGCAGTTCCATACTCTGTATTCATTCAGGAGTTACTACTCCATATCCACAATATACTGCACTTATACAGTGGCTCAATTATTTCAATATATTGCTAGCTTTCAAGGGAAAATGTTCTTCCCTAGACCCACTACTCAAAAACAGTTGCATGTACAGACCAACAATAACGGCTCCAAGGAGAGATAATCAACGTAAAAGTCAGGTCGATGAACCACTCAATAGATTTACTTGATAATTGCTGCATGAGAAGAACTCTTCCCACCTTGGAGTTTTACATGATTGCACCACATCTTATATCTTTCTCAAATAAATTCTGAAGTTTCACAAGCTCTGCATTTTAGAACACTGCAACACAAAAGGAGCAAGGAAAGGCTTATTCCAGCATTTGCTGTACAGCCAACCATAAATATTTTGAATTCAGCTTCCCTAAGTGAGAAAAGGGTAGAAACTATTAAATAAAAATCAATGGTCATGCTTCATATATTACTTGATGTTTTACTTTTTCCAGGGCTTTGATTATAAAACGTAGCACAGAATGAGCAGATGTGCATCTCCTGCTTTATGCTATATTTTTTCTGCTTTGCTGCCTTCCCTGTTCCTTGCCCTGTTGCATTGCGTCCTACGGGAAAGTGGATGAATTTCTGCAGGGAGATGGTACAGTCACCGTGTTTCTCTAGTTGGACAGCAGCACTACATGCACACTTCTCCTGTTGCAGAAAAGCCCTTACAGACAGGAAACAAACTGCACAGTATGAGCTTAAGTCCAAACTATATCAGGGATACTTCCAAACAATCAACTTTTTATAGTTGCCAACTGGCATATTCAATATTTAACACCAGGTTGAGTGAAAAGTGTAATGGGCAATTGCTCACTCCCTAAGACCATCACCACTGCAGCCTGCACTCCCTGTAGCAGTCTCAGCAAAGTCCAAAGACCGTGAGCTAAGTGGGATTCAATTCCTTGTTGCTTCTAAGAACAATCCTATAAAAGCAAGAATGAGGTCTCGGAGACAGGAGCTGGTCATACCACCATCTGTGTTACAGCTCCGCAAAAGGAGTTCAGGATTTAGGAACTTCAGGGGCATCAGAGTTTTTAAAAATTATATTCTGTGCTATGTGATCAATCATATACGGAGAAGAGTGAATAGCCAATGCAAACATTTTACAAACATCCCAAGTGGTGAAATACATCCACCAGCTTCTGGACTACTGGTTTTGGACCCGATGCATGCAGTCACCAGTGATCTGGAAATACAGTAATCTGTTAGAGCTATACACAGACGTTTTATTCAATTGATAAAGAAAGAGGGATATGAGCAAAGAGGAGTGAAAGAATATTTTATTGAAAACAATACTCCAGATGCATCCAGAAGAGTCATCCAGGAGACATGTAAAACCGTGACGTGCAGAATAGTTTTTGTGTTCCTCCCAAAGAAAGTAAAAATACAATATAACTTGTAATTAGCTCAAAGAGAAACGAGGTTAAATTGACAGTCATATATTGCCAGAACGAGTCTAACAGGCTGAATGAAAAAAGCTTACGTAGGCAGAATTTCAGTGAGCAGAAATATGAGGTATTTATCCGAGTTACAAGACAGCGAAAATGACAGAACCACTAAATTCACATGCAGGTTTCTAAAATTATTTTTTGTTCATATAATGAACTGCCAGATTGCTAATGTTGACTCTATATACTTTGGACCCACATACATCTCTCATATTATGTTGTTCTTGTTCTTTTAAAGATGACTATTTTTTTCTTGCTCCAAACATAGTATTTTAGTTTTTCTCACTGATCAGGTGGATCTCTGACTAGGAGACCCTCCTGACGGAAACGGGTGGTGGGGTTGGAGCACAAGATAATTTACATAAGTGCATTGCAATTATTTCTCCTTAATTATGCATGCAGCTGGCTCTATTTTAAGACATGCCATTGCACTGCGCACACAAGCACTAAGGGTATCTGTCGCTCCATGTGTCAGGCCTTAAACATTCTCACCCACCTGCCTACAAATCACTAGCAGCAACCAAAAAGACGCAGTTAGGCTTGTGGCCACCTGCCATTTATCAGCATTGTATGAATACTGCTGGTGCCTCTTCCTGTTTCTCTCATGGCAAGCTTTTTTTGCACTGTATTCAAAATAACACATCAATTTGCTCTTTACTACTAAGTTACTTCATGAACATCTCATTTGTTATCAAACTTAAGCAGCCTCGTTTTTGAACACAGATTCACACAAATCTGCCAGTTAAAAAGTTGAATTAGTGCAAAAAATTTACATATGTGTTTATATTAATTAACACTTGTTTAAGAAGCTATGTTAAACACAGCTTTAATCTCCTCTCAAATGACAGTGCTGTATTTTTTTTTGTTGTATTTTTTTTTTACTTCCCAGCAAAGGCTCTGGTTTTTGTCCCAGGTGTTTTGTCCAGGTACATACTGAGGAAGTGCTACATTTGACCAGGCTTCCAGAGCATGAGGGAACCTTACCTTTGGTAGAAGATACTCATCCTGTTACACTAGTGCTATGTGGAGATGCTCAGGAGAATCAGGTTCTTTCCTCAAAAGGCAGCACCTGGAAACCTCTGCCATCCACAGCACAGGGACATGTACCACAGCCATAAAATGCAAGCACAGTAAGTCTGAAGCTTACCAGTAAGCCCTGGTTCTACTATCTCCCCAGAACAGAAAAGAAACAAAAACTGAGACAGAAAGTCTCATTCCTTCCTGGAATCCCAGCAGGTCACTCCTCCACTATCACATCTGCTCACAAATCTCTTCACACAGATGCCTGCATTGTTCCCTGCCCGACGCCTGCAACTTCTTTGGGACAATGTATCTCGTAAGAACATTGCTCTCCTGGCCTCACTGCTGAAGAGCGGACCTTATGACCCAACACGAAACTGCAGAGAACGGTTAATAGCCTAGTAAGAGTTAGAGGCACCTAATATAATTCAAATAATGGGCTGTTCCCTAACCTGATACCCTATAAACCATTTAGCTAGAAGCAAGGGTCTTTCGACATAGGATTCCTACATATGGACTTGTCTTTTGGCATTTGCAGTACTATCCATTCCCATTTTGCTAGAAATATCCTGTGTCTGGGAAATGAGCTTGCATGAGTCTAACACACGTTAACTGCAAGGCAGTATCCAGCATCACTACCTTCTCTCCTCTTCTTTCCACTCTTCCCCTCCTGCCTTCTCCCAAAAACCAAAAGAAACGGTAACACAGCTGGCAAAACAAGTCAGACCTCACCAGAGCTAAGGATCTATCTTGTAGTGATTGAAAACTGGTCCCCATCATCAGTTGTTTACTTGGTGAACTAGTTCTCAAAGCACTGTGAAATCCCATTATAGTGGGTAGAAGGCGGCCACTAGACTTCCACAAACCATCCTTTCTTATCATTGAAGCTTATTTTAATCTTAATTATCATTGTTATTTGTGTTCCATTTAAACAATGGCGTGTAAAGCTATGAACTTATCTTTTCATTTGTGCTAAAAATTATAGTTTTCAACATTGAGTACAAGTCAAATGCAATAGGTCCTTAGATTGCATTAAATAATCAGTATAGGCCCCAACCATGTGGTAGGCATTATATACGACACTAAACCTGTTATTTCATTTGGTAATGCATGTAACAAAAATTATTTCACCTAGTTTTGAATTTTTCTTTGCAATGCTGCTGTGAAAAGTGTTCTGCCTGCCTTTGGTATTACATCCTAGACAGAAACATGGGGAAGAGACTGATGATGCATCCATTCAGTAAAAAATTAGCTTTGATCACACAATAAATCGTTAAAACCATGTGTGTACTACACAGGTCAATAGCTGCTATGGCATTCACCACTGAAAGTCATTCATTGACATAAAAAAATCTAAAGGGTTGCAGAAAAACAATATACAGACGCATCAAACACCTTGTTCTAACAGCTATTTTTGAAGCAAAGGATATAGGCTATTAGAGTTCAGTAGATTATGAAACCACACAAAATCCAGTCATTCATGGAAATAAGATTTATTGAATGGCTAGGACACATTCCCCCTATTCTTTTAAGGCATTTCATAATGACACTGACAGATGAAAGGCTTGAATGCCTGGCTCCTTAGCCCATAACACTGCCAATACTCCAGAATTTATCAAAATGACAATTCAAAGCTATTTGCCCCTAGTTATTATAGAAGGGTCAGCTGGATTTTACACAACTCATCTTAAATGATTGATGAAAGACACTGGAAAGACAGTCACCATTGCCTTTCAGGTATGCAATCCATTGCTCCAAGCTGAAATGCTAGACACACATACCTCGGGATGCAAAACACACTTTATAAAAGTCATGGATAAAACATGGGCCTTGGGGAAGCATCATTATTTTTTGCTAATAACAATAAACATTTTCTAATCCTGTGAAATGTATGTGTATCAGAAAGGATGTCTGAGGATGAACCAGAAGAGGGGTGGGTTACAGATGAAGGTTAGACTAGAGCTGGAGAAGCGTTCAATGCTAAGGCCTTGCAAAACAAAACTGTGAATATCTTGTCAAATTCATTTTTCTCTAAAGATGTGGAGTGGCAACATATATATGTAAGGAGGACACCGTTTAAAGAGATTTGAGCCATATGCAACATAGAAAGTAACATTTGAAGCCACCTGGAATCCTCTCTTCTATACCCTTTGTACAATGCCAAAAAGGCCAGCCAAGAAATTACTCCTTTTCCTGAGATTTTGTCTACTTTCTTAATAGAGTCAAGGCCCAAGTAGAATGCAGGCAGTTACGTGATTAGTCATACAGCCACAGTAGAACACAACCCAGCTCAAAAGAGCAAATGAGGAAAGCAGCGTTTGTCCTCCCACCGCCTGACTCGCCAATGCCCCAGCCCGATCCCAGGAGGCAAAGGTCTGCAACGGGGCTGGCAGCCATCCGTGTTGGCATTCCCAGTAATGCTAACAGCACGTAGCTGAAAAGAAACGGCAGTTTCTTACAGCTTTTGCTGGGTTTTTTGGTGTTTGGGGTTTTTCTTTACTTTAAGTATACAGACAAGGATAAATATCACAAAGAAATTAGCTATCTTCATCAATGTCTTGAAGCTAATCCCAATACAGTACAGATCTTGCCTCCAAGAGGCTTTGTCACCTATATTCTTAGCAGATGTCTATTCAAAAAAAAAAACAAAAAAAAACCCAAAAACACCAAACCACAGCCAAAAGCCTTGAGGTCATTTTTACCTACTTTCCTGCAATGCATAATGTTCAAAACTAATTTCATTTTTTCACGATAATTTTGTGATGCCTTTTGATGCCAAAAAAGTTATTTTATTTTCTTTCCTGGGAGGAACTGCATTTTTAATCAGGCTTCCCAGAAAGAGCTTTTGCTGATCTTAATGTGAAAAGAAATCTAAAAAAAAAATATATGTATATACACACACACACACACACAGAGGAAATGTTACTTCAGAATGACAGAGTTTATTTGACAGCACAGAAGATGAAATGGCTTAGGTCCTTAAATTCTCTCTTCTCTATAGACCACAGAAGAGTGTTTGGAAAGCTGAACACTGAAATACGGTTATGTTGAGAGGCTGCCTGGCTTCTACTGCACATCACAGGAACATCTGGAGAGATGCGATTAGAGCACAAACAGCTGCAATGCCCCTGCTTGCTAATCTGAATTCATTGTCACCTCGTGCTCCCTCACCGACTGCTGCATCTACCGAGTGACCTGCATTTTATAACTCAATTCTCAGCTGTGTGGTATTATCATACAAATATTAAACAGCAGCAGGTTCACTGGTCTGTTGACAGAGTGGGCAGGCGTCAATGGGCTGACCTGCTGTCTCTGCCAGTCAGCCAAATACTAGTCCTGTGTAACCACCAGGTACCCAAGCCGTGCCCTAAAGCAGTTAGAGAACTCACGCATGACTTGGGATTCGATGATCTCATCAGAAATCTGTCACTTTCCCAATGAGGGACACCGCTTTACTCTGCCGACATGTGTGGAAAGCAATCACCTATGCCGCGTACCATAAATCCAAGCACAATATTCCAAGCAGAGATGCTCAGATTGCTGGCCTTCACAAGAAGACAGAATCATACAGTTAGGGACAAGTACCACAGGGTAACAGCACAACTCAAACTGTCCTGAAATGGCCTGGCCAAATCCTGTTTGACCATGTGATCACAGAATGGTTGAGGTTGCAAGGGACTTCTGGACCTGTTTAGGAATTGCAAAGACAGAACTCATTAAAAGTTTTTGGCGTGCCAAGAAACTGACCTGCGGCTCCTAGAACAAACTGTAACAACAGATTTTTGTACTTCACATATCTCATCCAGGTAGAGAGGAAAAAGATGATCTTTGGGTACTACTCAGCAGATGTTTTATTACAGATACCCAGTTCCAACTGGGACAAGAGCTTTAGTGACCTGGGGAACCTCATTGCCAGAGCCCAGGCCTATGGCAGCACTGCTGGCAATGCCACCCATCACCACACATAATCAAGCACTGACCTGGCAGGTGCACCAGGCTGCAACTCACTGCTGGTTTTAACTGGGGTAGTAACATTCATTTATCAGAACTAACAGGTAAATTACAACAGATCCCAAAAAGAGCGAGGAAAAGAATAGAGTGAACTACGTGAAGTGTTCCGAGATAAAGAAAACAGGAGACAAGAGCTTATCTTCCCTGCAGTATCACAGATGTCCCCCAATGACACAGATCACAGCACAACCTATTCAGTGTAACGCCTTAGGAGAAAGCCAAATTCACTTCTATTCCCTCCTGCTTCTGCAACATTGCAAGGTTCATTGATGCCACTATTTTACTGAAAAATTAGGATCATGAAAAACTATAGAACTGCTGAAAAACTTCACTTTCCACCACGCTCAACTCTAGCAATTTGTCATTTTCTTGGGTGTCACATACTTATTTTGACCTCCTCAACAGCTCCACTTATAAACACTTTTAAAAATGCATTTCAAGGAAAACAGTTAACAGGTGAAATCTTAGTTGCTTAATATATTAGTAAATATATTCTGTTATTGAATAGCACAGGAATAAGCATGAATACTGGTAAAAAATGGAGTCCCTCACTATCAAGGCATCAGTCTAAAAAATAAGTAACTCTTCATTTTATGGATGATTGTGGCTGATTGTGAAACACTGAAAGTGCCCTTATCTCTCAAGAACAAATGGGTTTGCCTAAGAAATAAAACCAAACTTGTTTCTGTATTTAAGGCAGGTGAGATTCAGATCACTAGAGCTGAACTTGCCCCTCTGCAGCTCCAGCTTCGGCTCTGATCCAGAAGGCCTTTTACCTGCGACTTTTTACAGAGGTGATTTTCAGAACTGAGCCGTCAAAAAAAACTAGCTCCAGAAGGCAAACATCCTCCCTGTCCTTGGGCACGCACTGAAAGGAACAACTGACAATCCCCTGTGTGCGACCCCAGCAACCTGCACCAAACAACAGATGATATAGAGAGGCAAGAAATACCTGCATTTTATGCAGAGAAAACTGAATTGCTTCCAGACCTTGCAGGATTCTGTTCTCAAGAGACACAGTGATCGTTCCAGGATAATGAAAGCATCCATGAGGATCTGGAGACAGGCTTTAGGGAAGCACTGACCAGGGTGGTGAGGTCAGCGATAAGGCTCTAGATAACCGCGCTCTCAAAGCTACCTCGAAAGCCAGGCTTTCATTGCTAGGATAGGGATGTGCCTGGAGCAGCTAAAAAAATCACCTTATAAAGCTTATCCTCCGAGAGCATCAGCATGAAAATCCTGAGTTAGAATACAAGTTTATACTAAGATGGCTTGCAGCGCACCCAGGAGAGAACTCTTGGTCTTGCCATGAAATCAAAACTATAAATAAAACAGATGTTTCCCAGGATGTTGCCCCAAAGGAACAATCGATGGACCAGTTTAGAGACCAGGAAAAAATATTTCTGAATTATTCTAGCTTGAAGTAACACAGAAGATTAAAAGGCACTTCCATGTTAGTTGTAAGAGTTTTTGTTATGCTTTAGGTACTTTCCCTGCTCTTCCTGCCGAGAATTCTCCTGATAGGGCTTTAATATAATCTAGTCTGACCTTCATATTATTCTCCCTGCCCTTGAGCATTTTAATCTGTACCCCACCCAATGAAATGCTTAATAAACAGTAGGCATAAAAATTTTAAATGGTAACTTATCAGAATTTTCTGTTTCTTCTGATAAGCCTGACAAGTGCTTTCCTCCCATCACTGGACTCTGGAGAGCTGATGGGTTTTCCCTTCGCTTGCACTAGGATGTTCTTACTCCTTCCTTACCCTTATTGGGCTGATGCTTCCCTTGCTTTCATTCAAATCAAATCCCAGACGTAAGATGCCAAAGGTGTAAGAGCTGGCTACAGCAAGAGGTGTTTTGTAGAGGAATGAAGCTGGGTTAATTAATATAGATAACATACAGCTGTGGGCTGGCTTCAGGGGCAGGGGGTTGGCCGATGTAGATAAGGTGCAGCTGTGGCTGGTTCTGTGAAGGGGTTTGGCAGCCAATGAAGTGGTTAAGAGCCAAGGAAGAGAGGGGAGGAAAAAACAGAGAGAAGAGAGAGAACGCACACTTGGGATGAGGAGAGACTAGGAGAAAGCAGCAGAGGGGCTGGCACAAAGAGTATGTTGGTATGAGATGGTAAAAGACCTTGTTGCAGCTTGATAGTTTGGAGAGTGCTGCAACACTGTTTAATGGCTAAGACCCATGCTACAGTGCAACAGTTTATGCCCAAAAGCCCCTTCCACAAAATAGTGAGAATTCAAGAACAAGGGCTCTCAGCATCTTGAACGATCATTTGGCCCGTGTAAGGACAGCACAGACAATACTGTTTTGATCACTAAACTTAGCATCAACATCATCTTTTGCTTACCATCTAGACTAAGTGCTGACATAAAATGCCAAATTTATTTTTAATTCTGATACAAAAAAACAAGATGTGCTGTGTCTCCCCAGGCACTCACAGCAGACAGCCTGATAGCAAAGAGCAGGAAAGGTGGTTCCTGCCCAACCTGGCCTTACCCGAGAGCAGGAGACTGGAGCAGATGTACAACGGGAAGATGCCATTGGCTTCAGTAGGCTTAGGATCAGCCCCTCATGCCTCCCATCAAACACCAGTCCAAGTCCTTCAACAAAACCTGGAAATTATGACTGGATGGAAGAGAAACCCCTCCCTATGCTACAGCCTAAATCTGGGACTTGTCTCCACTCAGACTGATCATTCTTATGCAATGACAGTCATTGCTTTCTCCACAGGACACTATACTTCAAAGCAAAGTAATGTACTGCCTTCAGTTACACTAATGCAATCCCCTTTGATTTATTTCTTCTACCATTTCAGTCAACGTCCCAGCGAGTCATCTACTTACCAGCTGCACATCTGCTTGACAGCTTTAGGGATCTTTCTCAAGCAATAAGTCCTGAATGTCTTTCCAGGGTCTTATGCTCCAGCTCTTTACTGTTTAGAGGATATTGCTCTATTTATTCTCAGCTTCATAGTCCTCTTAATGTTTATCTACCAGCACTGCCATCTTTCAAGCCACTGTACTTACAGATAAGGCCTCCTGCATCTGATTACTGGTCCAGTTATTATTTGTTAGTTTGTCCTCTGTATTTAGATGTATTTTACATGTTTGCTGGCTTCATTTCCACACACTATTATCCTTGTCAGAGATAGAGAATAACAGTTGCAGTCATAACAATGATCCTGTAGCCAGCTCCACTAACATTTTGCTAATTTTTCCCCCTGCTCCTACCCCCTTAGTCGTGATATTCAGAATTAATAACAGCTTACAACTTACAGTGGAAGGGAAAGATGAATCACACTTTCACCTGTTGGGTATTTTATTATTCCCAATAAAAATACCAAGATATTTGTTGTCTTTTAAACTTGATCTTTCTACTAGTAATAAAATAGACCTTTAAACTCTTACTAAATATCTGACTGAAAGAGGACCTAGTTGGTTTTGGTTTTTTTAATTACCTTTCACTTGCATGATTTGCCTAAGGTCATGAGTTTTCATCTCCACAGGAAAATCTGGCTAGATGAGATCCAAGGATGATCTTGCTGACTTCAGCCTCAACCTTACACCAAGTGCTCAGTGAGATACTTAAAAGTACTGGGTTTTGGTTGCAAAATAAACCCTACGGTGCTCAGACCTAGCTATGTTCTACCACAGTCTCATCCTGGTTTTCATATTGGCTTGCACTTCTTAAAACAAGATTCCCGTTTCCTTCACCTAACACCAGCTTGACAGATAGCCCTTTGACAACCTGGTCCCTTGGAGTACCAGTATACTCGCTGGTGGACAGAGTGAGAGTTAGTGTGTCTGTCTCACAGCTGTTCTGTGTTTCCCACCTAGGAAGGGACTCCACAAGTGCTTAGCACTACTGCCTGCAGAGGGAACCTGATTGTCCAACTCCTCAAAACTCCATCTAGTGTGTCATTGTCTGTTTTCAAGCCTGAACTGTGTCTTTCATTACACTAAAGGTCTCCCTTCCCATTAATCTTGTTGAGCAGCTCTCCTCTCCAAGCTCTGCTGCCCACAATTTGTGATTCCTTATTGTTGAGCATCCATCACACGTAAAATCAGTTCTAAGCACCCCATTACTCACATATTTAGAGATGTCAAAGCAAGACCTCCATGTAGCTCCCAGAGCACTTTAGAATTCCCTTCTGCTTTCCCATCAAAAAGGCAAAAGGACACAAGCAGACAGCATCTTATATGAACTTACCAGGGAGGCAGATTTCCTTATGCAGAAAGTTATGAGGAGGAGCAAAGCAAAAAAGGCAACTATATAGTACAGTTACAGTTAATGATGCATGAACATCACATGGTTCAGCTGAGCAAGGACCCGGTCCTGGGTCCTTCAGGTGACTTTTTCAGTGCCAATACAATAGAACTTTCTGTGACAACTCCATATGGAAACTAAAACGAGTTTCCTTTCTCGTACTGTAATTTATATTAGATGATTAGGCACAGAACTTCAGGACTTAGAAACTACCAGAGCTTTCTTCTGCTCAACCTGATCTTCAGTTTGGTTGGAGACCATCTCCATAAACAGTTAGGACACGTGTACATACAACTATGTCCCAATGAGATCAGGGAAACTGGGAAACTTGGACAGGGTGCGAATCACAAATATAGGGTGTCTAAAGAAGTTTCGTACATTCAAGAACTTCCATTATTGGGATAAGCCTCAGAGGAAGTTGCGAGGCTTGTCTCTAAACAGCATCCTTGAAAACTTCGAATTCACACACTTAATATTGGAAAGGAAAGGATGATCAATTGGTCTCCAGGGTCTGTACACTAATGGATTCCTTTTCCCAGCACAGGACTGCTGTAGCTCATTCATTCTCTCATTCATTCATTCATCACAGCTCTGCAGTTGCGCAAACAGACTCTGTAAACAAGAACTCTCAACCAGCAAACTCCCACCGTGCTGGCAATATTAAGTGGCAAGCATATGAACACCCTGCAGAGAAGCAGAGGCAAATAGTTCATTGATATTTCTTTTTCCTCTTATCGGTATCGTTGATACTGCTTTACAACTGATGTAAAAAGATAGGTTACGCTGGTAATAAACCTCAATACATTAAGGCTCCATACAGACTGGTTGCTGAAGGCTTAATATCAGTCATAATTATTATCCATAAAATGTTATTGAATCAGATCTTAAAAGTTAATGCTGCTTTGTTTCAGGAGATAAAGAACAGTAGGCTGGCAAGGCAGAGAAGGAAACATTAGGCTTTTGATCAATCTTTGTGCAATTTAAAACCTTAACCACAAAAGGGACTCGGCATTTCAAATATTATCCAAAATCCAAAGAGCTGGCCTAAGCAGAGTCCTGTGGCAAGAGCGATTGCTCAGAGGAGGATTTATCTTTTAACTTGGTATCAATGCCCAGATGGAGGATGTAACTTTTCCTGAACTCAGGACTGTTGAATGCTGCCCTTTCAAGACACTGTGCCGCACCTCAGACTGTAACGTGCACTTAGTGGGTACGTCATCCCACCACCAAGGGGCTTTCCTAAGCAGCAACCTCCCACACCCATTTGAGCCCTTGCTGCTCACAGCATCCCCTTCAAAAACAGGTATTTGCCTTCCCAGCCCTCACACTAATACAAGAGCTCCATATCTGCAAAGCAGGTGCCCAGACAGAAGGCATCAGGCAACTGGTCAATGGAGCACGCAAGATGCCTTAGCATTTACAGCTAATACCCTCCCTGTCCACAAACGTTTCAATCCGCTTTCTGCACTCACAATATCACTCAGCCACCTCACCCTTTCCCTCTCTGTAGTACAGTATTGCAACCGTCTGCAACCATTACTCATCTCTACAAAGAGCCAAAAGGAAGAAAGCGACAACATGAGAGTGAAGCCATAGCGCTTCCCAGCAAGAAAAGGACCTTGGCTCGTGCGTAAAATGAGCCTTGTCTCTTCCTTTCCTTAGTTACTCCAGGAAATACTAATCATCACATGGACACCTTGGTGCCCTGTAAAGTGAGGAGGGATTTTTTTTTTTTTTTTAAGGTTGATCACAGGCTCTAGTCCTTTAAAAACAAAGGGAAGCAAGGTTATATGACTTATGTGCCAACACTCTCTAGCCAGACCTGACTGGATTCACTCTTTGCGTCTGTGATGTACCTGTTTTGCAAAGCAACCATTAACTTTGGAAGCTTCATGGAATATGACATTTTTGAAATCTAAAAAGTATGCCAAGGAAATCATGCAGAAGGGTAATAGGAAATACTTGCAGGGAGACCTATTCTGAATTGTCTACACATAGATAAGGCACAGAATTCCTTTCCTTAAAGATTTTATTAACCTTTTGCTGATGGAAGGAGATTACTGATTGAGAGCTAGATGAGGTCAGTGCAGCAATTATATTTCGAATCCTCTTCAAACAAGGTTCTTGTACAACGTAAGAAAAAAAGTTGACAAAATGAGTCGTTACTTAAACCAAGTCTTTTAGAATAATTAACCTATAATAACTATTCTGGCCTCCTCTTCAGCCTTGAAAAGTAATCCTTTCTCATTAGTTTCAAGTTTAATTAGCATCAATAATGAAATGTCCCTCAGAAATAACCATTGCATCATACTCTCTAATGCTGACATACGCTGCCCTACCAACAGAAAGGCCACAGGGTGATGTCCAAAGGGGAGAGGCTCAGCAGATCACAAATGCTCCCACAACCAAAAAGCAAACAATACTGTAAAAAGCATGGAATATGAAAAAAACAGATTTATTTGCAAGACAAGTATTGCAAACACAGGGTGGAGCACAGAAGACTGGAAGGTGGTTTTGCCAACAACTGCTGCAGTATTTCCAGTGAGCTACCAAGCCTCTCAACTCTAATTTTTTGTTCTTTCTTGGCCTTCTGGCTGAAGCAGAAAGAGACATCGCAATTTACTATATTCTATATGAGAAAATTGTATTCAGCACTTGCAGTCTAACATAATCAAATAATGCTTTTTCCATCCCTGGCTTCTATGATCTCTCTGTAAAAAAGATATAATAGTGCTTAGCATTGTCACCAGGGTGATAAGACTTAAAGTACTTTGAGGATCTAACATGAAAGAGGCTATAAAAAGCCCAGACATTCTGATGCATCTGAGATAGCCTGTTACTTAACAGGCCAGTAGAAACAGCAGGCGAATGCCAATGTACAAGCTGTAATTAGAGGTCTGCTGCAACTTGCAGAGCTCTGAAGGATCACCATGGATTTCTGATAGGTGAAGTCACAGATATTCATTTGGTTGTATGTCACAGGCACTACACTGGCTGCATTCAGAAGAACCACGCAAGCTTTAAAAACTGAGTTGGAAAGAAATCTACAACAACACAGAAGTCCTGAAAAGAGTATGACAGAGAAACACCACTACTGATATGCCTACGGACGCACATCATTCAGTACGTAGTTAGGCTAATATCACCTCTTCCCAACAGACATCAAGAAATACAAAAGCACAAAAATCCACGCACAGCCATATCGCACCGTGCTCCCACCACGGCAGTAGCCCTGCTTTTTCCCCCTACACTCACCAGCACATGTTCTCTGCTCTTCACCTTGCACAGAATCACCTTCTCTCCCTTTACCCAGCTTGTAACTTGGAGTCATGG
Organism: Falco naumanni; assembly: GCF_017639655.2. NCBI lineage: Eukaryota > Metazoa > Chordata > Aves > Falconiformes > Falconidae > Falco > Falco naumanni. The sequence goes on along the minus strand of NC_054065.1, from coordinate 29,287,316 downwards.
TTTTCTTTCATTACAAGGTTTTTTAAGGTATGAGACCAGAGTGAGTTGCTTGTCAATAAGAAAACAGAAGCTTGCAGGAAAAGCCTGCACCTCTCTTCACACTGCACTGCTACAGTCTGAAACAGATTCAGCATAGGTCCTTGTTTGGGCAGGAAAAGTAGTTCTACTGCCTTGATAGAAACATTCAACTACCACTAAAAGACTTTTGAGAGCTGCAAACTGAACTGGAGAGCTGTTAGAGACAAGCTATAAAGGGATGCACCACATTCCTAGAACCATCTAGATGAAAGGTTCATCTAGTATCTCCACTTTGCCACCAGCAATAATCCAGGAGGAAACAGGCAGGCCACTAAAGTTTTACACAACCTCAAACCCCACATTCTGTTAATTTCTGATACCTTAAGTAAGAAATCATAAAGGACAAACCTTTTTCCCCGATGTCTCCATGATGTTTTCTGTTCCCAGAACAGCCAGCACTCAGTTCCCTCAGCTTGCTCAGCTCCCCCCAGCAGCCACCAGCAACCACCACCTGCAGCTCCTCACTGCAAATGAGACGGTGCCCAGCTGCAACTCCTAAATGCACCCTGCCCAGCTGCCCCCCGGCAAATTAATCACAGCCTATCCTACTCGCCCTCACCTCTTGCGGGGCTACAAGTAACCCTGACCAAGCCCTCACAAAGTATTCAAATTGCAAATCTAAATTTGACCATTTGACTTTAGTCAAAGGCAGGGTTAGTAATTTTTCCAAAAAACAAACCCAGAAACTCAATCTCTTTTAGCATCAAAGAAAACCAATGGCGCTTTTAAGTTTCAGAAGTTTGCTATCACTGAAGTGAGGGAAATAGCAGTCCTATGGTTAGCGCTGTAGAGATGGGAATAAATCAATATGGTAGGCTGGTTTAGCTTTTCCCTTAGAAATCTGAAAGTTCAGGCTGCACCTTATTGTCTCTATAGACGTTCTTAGAAAGCAAAAGCACTAGCAATCCACACAAAAAAAAGCACCTTCTACCAACAGAGTTCATAAGCAGTCAAAACTACTCTTGCTTCTGGAAGCATTTTGTGTGACATGACACGTTAATGGCAGAGCTGTGTATACACCACCCCTCTTCTGAGCCCGGTTCCTCATGGGTCTCTCCTCCTCGCTCTGTGCCACGCTCACTGATGACAGACCCAATACCACAAGATAATTAAGCTGAAAGTCAAAGCAGAACTTAATTCTTGCAGCTACCTACTGAAGTTCTTCAGCAAAAGGAAAAATAAATGCAAAATACTGATAATGCTGTTTTCAAACTGTGAGGATCGCTGGATATTTGGTACCAATTTTTCCACGCTCGATTCTGTCTTTGTACAATAATTTACCATTTCATTTAAAACACCTGTTGTTAGAAACTTGCCTGAAGTCTGCCTGCAGCCAGCCACCAGCTCTTTCTACTGGATACAGCTAGAACACTTCAACCACATGTCACAGATCCTACACGTCTAACAAGTGAAGATGATTCTCTTTCACTGCAACTGTCATAGTTTACAGCTCCTGAAAGCAGCGATACCCGAGTCCTATCCATGCTGTCACAGGGGATTTCTGAGTAGCCATGCTAAGGAGGATAGTGACAACCATGAAGCTACGCGGCTGCCTCAGTCATAAATCAAAATACTCATGTAAATTAGACTTTAGTCTCAAAATGTGTTTCTTGCCTAAATATTTAAACACATAAATAACCTCCAGCCGTTCCAGCTTGTCATTTTAAGCTTTCTGACATTTATTGTTCGCAAGAAAAGAAAGGTCAGACTTATCAAATCTGCATTTATGCTTCCATGACATTTTTCTCCAACCAAATTTTTCTGAATTAGAGAAGCAAGACAAATGTGGCACATTTCATAAAGGACCTTTCTCAGCTCAGCACTGCAGTCTCAGCAGCCCCGTTGAGCTCAGAAGTGGCTTCTCAGGAAACAGATGCTGTGGTGCAGTGGATAGAAAGAAATTTGGAAAGCAGGCCACCTGAATTGCTGTTTGCTGCTAGGTAAATGACTTGTGCCAAAAAAGTAGATCTCCTGGTCACAGTACTCTAGTTCTGGGCAACTCAAGTGGATACTTTGGTATGAGATTTAAAGACAGGAAATATCCAGGCACCATGTGGAATTTGCTGCCAGTTGGGAGGAAAACCATAACTTGGGAGTCCCAAAACACCACCACCACAAACGATTTGGCACTGATATACTGAAAAGGTAATACTGTCTTTACTATGATGAGGCTCGTTTATTTGGGAATTTTGTAAGTGCTAAATACTGCCAGTCTCCCCTCACTTTTTCTACTTTTTTTTTGCTAATTCACAAACACAGATTTTATTTCCTGTCATGTAATGTTCCTGTGAGATGTGCAGTGAACCAAATGACCAGATTACTTCAGGATACAATTCAATCAGATGCTGCAAAACCACCTTTCGTCTTGAAAAATGTCTCCACTTTTGTATAATTAAAGACTTAAGTGTCCCAGTGCACTTCTTTGCTGTATTTATTCCCTGGTTTTAAGGATGAGGAAATAAAAACACAGCAAGTTTAGACAAAACATCTTTTAAAAATGTGCCATACATGTCCATTAAAATAATAAAATAAATAAACACAATAAACTGATACTTGTGCCTCTGCTGGTGTTTGTTTATGGATATTTTACTGAACAGGCTTATGAATAAGAACGGAACAATGAGCCTAAAAGTAAGCAAAATTTGTGGAAAACAGACCTGGAATTCATAAACACATTAAGCGTTATCTAGACTCCCATCAAAGGTCAGCAGCACTGCATAACACTGGTCCAAGCAAAACCACGTGGAATAGTGACCATGGCATGTTTTCCATGAACCACTCAAAGCCTGAGCACTATTTCTAACACTATCTGCCAAATAATTGGCAACAAAGCTGCAAAGCCCTAAATCTTCACAGTCAGCATGCAAACAGTGAACATGGCACCATCAGTCAAGCGAGTCATATGCTATGAGTTTTCTTGCTGCTGACAGAGGAAAGTGACTTGGACAGACACAGGCAGGACAGCAGCAGGACCAAGGATCATGCCGCCCATGAAGCCACGCAAACCCACCACTAGGCAACCGGATTCCTCTTCAAGAGGTATTTACAGCTCAAGAAGAGGCACTGTGGACTGACTAAATTCACGTTCCTGGAGAGCACCAGTGACTGGAGCCCTAGAGGGAGGTGCTACACACCTAATATTCAGGGCAGGAAGGATGGGGAAAGATGCTCCTAAGCACACTTAGGATTCACTGTGATTTAGCAACTGGTACTCAGCATGCTGGCACCCACGACAACCTGAGGGCAGAAAAGAAAAACTTCATTTTGCACTAGTTCATGTCTAGAGTAAACCCAAGTGCAACTCAGGCCCATCCTTAAGCTTTGGACTGGCCAAGCTGGCCTGATAGCTGAGGCAAAGCCCAAAACCCCAGCAGAAAAGAGCAAAACCACTTGCACTACAATGAAAGCCTTTCAGAAGCCCTACTGCAATGCTTCAGTCTTATTTATCAAGTTTTGCCACTGATTTGTCAGAAGGTCAGATCTCAGATGTTGCATACAGTCAAGGATGAGAGAAAAAGAGAGCAACTGCAAAGTGACATCTCTTACCAGTTTTCTGCTCAGTACAGCACAGCTCCAAATTGTGTTCTTTGAAACCAGAAAAACAAAACTAAAAAATAACAAAAGAAAAACGTAACTAAGAGACCTTGATTAAACTCTGATACCTCTAGAATATGCAGAAAGAATTCTGCAGGCTTTACTACAGTCAGATTTCAGCTTGGAGCTCTGATTTTCATTTACAAAATGTCCACTTTCAAGCCCATATTTTCATCTAGTCTGAAGTGCTTTCTAATCTTTAGGCAAAGGGTTCTTCCTGCAAATGAGTTCAGGTGCACGGTAGCAGTACCCTAAAGATGTAAAGCCTAATTGCCTCAGCATTATAATAGCACTGGTATGTAGTGAATGCAGACAGTTTCAGGGAGAATACATGTGGCAAGTTAATAAAATTTTAGATGAAGGCCACAGTGCAGGAGTAATATTTTGCCTAGCCAGAGGATGAAAAGTTATGCATTGCTATTTAAAAAATATAATTGGAATGTTAAATCTATTCCATGAATGAAAGTACATTGACCTTTAGAGGGAGGAATGACTCATTTTCATCTCTGTATGCCCCTTTTTAACATATGCTTCCCACCTTTGCATATGTAAGTAGCAATTAGTTCTCATGGGAAGTTATTTTATGGCCATTTCAGCTTATTAAACTTCCTGGGTAAACTCTTAAGAAATCTATTTAGCAACATTTGTGGCTCAGGTGCCCTACAGTGAGTGGATTGGTTACCTGTGACGTTAATATGAAAAAAATCCAAATGTCAGTGGAGGGTTAGGGTGCAAGGGCTGTGCACCACCATGGAGCCTGTGTGAGTGTAGAGCACTCACCTTGGACCAACCCAAACCCATGGCCACCCACACTTTATTATTTGTGGGATGGATTTGCCAAGAAGGCCCTCCCAAGACCTCTGCACAACACATGCTAGCCTATCTGATCTTCAAAATCCTAAGCCCAGCAGCAGAGGATCAGTCACGCGAGGGAAGGGACGGTCAGTCCTGATGCTCACAGTTCTTTAACTGACAGTCTCTATGTAGAGAGAATTGAGGATTTTTTTCCCAAGAAAGCTCAATAACCTGTCCAGAGGGCACACTGCTAGAAAACCCACTGTGTTTCAACACTATATAGCAAATCCTGTAAGGCCAGAACTAAAACCGGCCAGGACTCTGCTGACAGAAAGGTTCACTAGCTGTTCAGTTTCCCAGGGCAAAGCACTGGTTTTGATTAAACTCTTTTGCAAAAGGTTTCCTTGGAGTTAGGGTGGAATTTCCAGTCAACACCAAAGGCGATGAGAGCAAAGCCAACAGCAACCTAGTAGTTGTGAGGTTCACCTAAAATATGGGAGATCTGCAGCACTGTGATCTTCTCTGAGCTTGCCCCTCCCTTCCTCTGCATTTTTTGTAGTTTTCTTCCACAGAAATTATTGAAATAAATTTGATTTTTTTGCCCCAGAGAAGCACTGGGGGAAAGAGAAGCCAATACTAATTCTGAAAGCATTTCCAGGAGAGGAAAACTCTCTCTTACCCGATTTTGAAAATGCCAAGCTGACCCAGAAATGGTACATGGGTTGAAGACCACAGCTTCTCTGAACGGAAGCTTTTTCTTGCAGGATGCTCTGTTCCCATGAGGATGAGTGTGAGAGAAATCTGGCATTGACAGTATTTGCAGGAAAGCCCTGTAGAAATTCCTGTGAACTTTATGGTTTGTCAGTTAAAAAACAGCAGTCCAGTAAGTACATCCTTTACTAATTGTTCAGTAACACACTGAGACAAATTGCTTTACGCTTTGTACAAACATGCTGTTAAAAAGGAACAAGGTTCACTCCAGTTAAATACCTTTGAGCCAATATCAGAGAGTGTAACAGTTAAAGAGAATAAAGCATTATTTACAGGACTGTTGTCACCCTTAAAGTCAATAGGAATTCATTCCCTTGCAATTTTTTTCTCTTCCTAAAACATAATTCATTCTCCATTCACACAGAGGATAATTTGGCAAAAATGATTTAGCAAGGTAATTACATCTTTTCCTGGGAAGTACTGAAATCCTGGGCATCTCCAGCAGAGGAGAGGGGGGAGGGAAAAAAAAAAAAAAAGAAAGAAAAAAAGAAAAAAAAAAAAGCTAAGCGTCAACGCAAGTGAAGCAGCTTTACATTGTTGATGGGAGGATTGTGTTGTTTGAAATCCATTTCCAATTAGCTTAACCAATGAAGGAAAGGCTCAGTTGCCTTAGGAAGGGCTTTAGTTAAGCCCCATACACATTAGCTGCAATGGTGTTAATAATTGCTGGGATCTGCACACTTACGGGCTGGTGGATGCTGTGCATGCTGTTATCACTGTGTCAGCACATCCTGCTGTCGGCAGGGCTACACAGCACAAATTTAAGCATGGCAGTGACACATGGTGTTCACATAGGCAACACCTTTGCAAAGCAGAAGGAACGGGGTTTTAATGTTTTTAAACAAATCCACATTAGAAATCCAGTGCCAAGCCATGTAACACTAAGACGCTATTGCAGAAAAAGCAGAGATGCAATTTTATAGTGACACAACTTCAGCACGTTAGCAACCCTGGTGGAGAATCCAAGAAGAGACTAGGATTTTTACATGTTATGAACAGCTGCTAGCAGAAGTTATTACTGTGATAATAGGTAAATGAGGTCCATACTCCTTCCCTCTGCTCCTCCTTCTCCTGCACCCCCTATGATTGACTTCGTATTACTGCGTTGCAGTAAGGACAGCAGAGCCTTGTCTCCAACACAATTTTTCAGGGGCATTGCTAACCACTAATCCATCTCGAAAAATATGCATTTTTTTCTCAACAGTGAGACAACAGACAACATCCAGAGCCTGTGGGTTTTACTAACTTTGGTTAAAGCTCCATCTGCATTGTATCCACAAGATCAGGGCACCTGTTAGTCCACCTGTATACCCTTCACCCGGGTTAAGCACACCGTCCTCCTCAAAGACAACAAATGCACGCCCTCCACCTCCTGTACTACTATAAGCACGGGAGTCAAGATGGCATTAAAAGCTAAGGCCGTATCTTCATTGCCAATGAGGGAGATCCATAAAGCAAAACTGCTACTTACAATAAATTCCCCAAACAGAAAGAAAGAGACGGTAGGTTTTGGTGTCTTTAATTTTTATTAATTGTTCTTTTTTTACTGCAACATGGCAAGGCAAGACCTGCTGGAAGGTAGGGTGTGGTGGCCTCACCTAGCCACCTTGTGGCAGGCAGTACCTCTGTGTTACCCCTGCCAGAACTGACACACGAAGAGCTAGCCCAGGTATCTCACCTCAGCTACAAGCTGAAGACTGACTTGCACCCAGCCCCCTCCAATGGTCTGCTTTGATTTTTGTTTCAAGCAGCAAGGAATGATATGGGTTCAGTTTGCAGTTATTAAGATTACTGGCCCAGCTTTTCAGATGAGCATCAAAAATCAGTTGCTCCAACTCTGTATTCAAAGCCCAACACTTGCTTCTGTCACCTCTTGTGAATTTAGTTAAGTATATTCTGTGGTTCATTAAGTATGTGACTACTCAGGGACACACCATTGACTTCTACACAGCTTCATAAAAGCTACCAAACTTAACTCACTGTGACAAATTATTTGGCCCTTCAGTCCTCTAGGTATTATATTCTTTTAGTGGGAGATCCTGAATCAGAGCTTGTGTTAAAAGTACAATGCACACACAGAATGGAAATCTCCCTCGATCACTGGCCCAAAGCAAAGCTTTCATGTGAGGCATCAGAGCTGCCTCTGACTGCAAATCACCACTGCCCAGAAAGAAAATTTTAAGCCAGGTCCTCTCTTCACAGAGGTACCAGGGCTACATGTATCAGCCTCCTCAGATGTACAACTGGTCTCACTATAGCTGGTAACGGTGCAGTTTGCTAAGGCTCTTCTGTGGTTTCAAAAGGGACAGAAATTAACTTTGTTCCAGATACAGGAAACTCGGAAGAAAACCTGCTTCTTGCAGGTTTGTCCGTCAGCCATTACCCCGTATGTGTAAAGAGTTAATAGTATTGATACCAATAGCCCACACCGCGTACCAATTTAGCGGTCAGCCTCAGCTATGGAAAGCTTTGTGCTGTTCCCTGAAGTCTGCTTGCATGTAACCTTGCAATCACTTGCAGCACTTTGAGGAGGCTTCCCTTTTTAACATGGTATTTTTTAAGTTTCAAAGAACCCGATCTTGCTGTCCTTAGACTAAGGACACTTTAACCTCCGAGTCTGGCTTGCGGCTGTCTGGGACAAACCAACTCCTGGCATTTCGCAAAAATCCCTAAGCGCTTTCAGAATAACCCTCCTGGCCCCACAGAGGCTCCTCCACACATTTCACGCCGCTAGAGCGCTGCCCTTCAAGACAAGCCGCTAGGGAAGCCGCGACTGCTCGGCGAAGCCGCGCTGCCCGCAGCCGCCGGGCCGGCAGCGAGTGGGGCTCCGGCGCGGAGCTACGTCCCGGCAGGGGGTCGCGCCGCACCGCCGGGGGGCTCCGCGGGGGCGGCCGCAGCGGGGGCAGGACGGGAGCGGGCGAGGGGCGCGGTGCGCGGCATGCAACGCACGGCTCACCTGCCGCCGAGACGTGGAAGAGGAGGCGGGGGCGGGCGGCGCGGATGGCCGCCGACAGCCCGCGCTCGCTGCCCGGGAGGGCGCCGCGGCGCTCGGGCATCAGCCGCACCCGCAGCCGCCCGTCGCCGGCGCGGAGCCACCAGGCGAAGAGCTCGGTGAGGTTGAACTCCAGCTGCGCCCCGGCGGAGCCCGGCGGCGGCTCGCCGGCGCAGCCGTCCCGCAGGCTGCCCTCGCCCACCTCCAGCACCAGCTGCTTGGCGCGCCGCAGCCGCCGCCCGGCCGCCGAGGGCCCGCCGGGGGGGGCGGGCGGCAGGGCCCGCGGCAGCCCCCCGCGGGCGGCGTGGAGCAGAGGCGCGCAGTCCAGCCGCAGGCGGCACCGCGCCGCGGCTCGCCCCGGCGGCCCCAGCACGAGCTCCCGCACGTAGGTGCGGAACAGCGAGGGCACGACAAAGTCCACCGCCAGGCTCCTCCTCTGCAGCCGCGACAGGCCGGGGGTCTCCCTCGGCCCCGCCGCCCCCGGGGCCAAGCTGAGGGCGAGGCAGGCGGCGGCCAGGAAGCGGGCGGGCAGCCTGCCCCCCGCCATGACCCGCCCGCGGCGGCCGGCAGCGCCCCGTCCTGCGCCCGCGGGGCCGGCGGCCACGGAGACGGCGCCGGGGAACGCGATGCGGGGCCGCTGCGGAAGCCGGTGCAGCCCGGGGCCGCCGCCGGGCCGCTCCGCCCGGAGCCGCCGCTGCGCGGGCTTTGCCGGCTCCAACTACCCGCCACAACGCAGGCATTACCCAGCGAGCGCTGACATCACGCCCGAGCCCGCCCGCCAGCAGCCAATGCCAGCCCCGGCAGCCGTCATTATGCAAATGTCCAGGGGCGGGGCGAGCGGAGACCGGGCTTGCGGCGGGGGGGGGCCGTTCATTGAGAAAAAAAATGGCCCAGCGGCCCCCGGCGCTCCCCCGGGCCGGCCACGGCGCTGCGCACGGCCCCCGGGCACGGGGCTGGGGGAGCGGCCCGCAGCCGGAGGCCGGCGCGCTGGGAAGAGCAGGGCTGGAGCCGCACCTCCACGTGGCCCTGCCGCCACCCGCGGGTGGTGAGGGGCTCTGAGGTCCCGTCCCTCGCTTCTGCTCTGTCTTCTCTGTCCCTCTGTGCAGGTGATGGACGGAGCTGTTCGGTTTTCTCCCTTCCCTCTCTCTCCCCTTCCTTTTCTTCCCTTCTTCCCTTCCCTTCCTTCCTTACCTCCTTAAAGGCTGATGTCCCCAAAAGGATCCTGGATGTCAAAAAAAAAAAAAAAAAAAAAGAAAAAGGTGAGGAGGGAGGGAGAAATCCTAGAGCATAAGTCATTCTAAAAAAGCGAACAAAAATCTTCCATTTCGGAATGAAAACAACAGCCTTAAGAAAGGTTCATGCAGCAATTCTCCCCCTTTTTTACCTTTAATAAATACAATATAATTACTGTAATTACATTAGTGCCTTAGGATAGCTAATCATAACTCATTCATATTTCTGGAAGTTGCCTATAGGAATTAATGACTTATTATTATCTCTTTAGTTTGATACTTAATGCATGTATATTTTTATAATCCAGGTACTTTAACTATATAATCATTAGAGTGCAATTATTCTGTCATGCAGTTATTCTTCTGCTTATATCAAATTAATGTTAATATACAGATATTGTGAGGCAGAACCACAGTGTAATGCCTCCATAATTGTCGTGCCAAAGACCATAATTACAGGCGTGATGCTAGAAAAGGGAACCAAGCTCTCTTCTGTGCAGAAGAGTTGAGGAAGTAACTTCAGGGCAAGCGCTGAAGGCTTAGTTAGATAACACGCTTCAACCAGAAAAAGCCCCTTTTGTGCCGCATTCAGCCTCATACACATGTGCTCATCTGCAACCCATCCAAGATGGTGCCGTTTCCCCAACTGGAGCTAACGGGCTGCAGACACAGCCGCGTTTTCCCCCAGCTCTTCTTATTTCACAGCCCGTTAGATGCACTTACCCACTATGTGTACCCTAACCCTTCACTCCCGAGTTCTAGAAATACTCTGGGGCTCGGTCTTCCTTTTGTTAGAGGAGGAAGACGACTGGAAACTTACTGAAATACACATAAGTGTTCTGTAACATAAAATCCAACACAGAAGTATTTCAAATTGATCTGTATGCTTCTATTCCTTTGAGCTCAGACTCCTTACTGGTAAAAAATGTTAAATGGACTGAATTAATCATGAGCCACTGGTCTTTTCATTCATCCTCCTCTTTTACTCTAGCGGATAGTCACATAAACACTATCTCAATCACGCATCGAGAACTACATCCTCAAACCTGCCCTCTTCACCACATCATTTTGGACTATCATCTTGCTCTGCCTGAGTATCACATGCTAGTGAGAAGAATTCCAATTATTGCAGAAAATGGTATGCTGGGCACAGAAAATGTTCTAAAAATCTCTACAGTTTATTGTGGACTGCTTTCCTGCTTGCGCAGATCAGATTGCCATCACATGAAGTCGCTGCTGTGGGACTTCTATGGTTTTCAGTTCTCAGTATTTTCCTCCAGGATTCAATCAATTTGAGCCTAATACTGGGCTCATTTCAGTCACTGGTAAGTCTCCCATTGACTATAACTGGGCAGACCCAGGACACAGTTCAGATTTTCAGCTCATGCTAGGAACAGAACAATTTAATTGATTCCTTTGTGCTCAATGTCTTGCTAAGACAGACCATGTCTTTTCAAATTTACTCTTTGTTTTGGAAATTGTACAGGCATCTCACTGACCTTCATCTTAGCTGGGAAACCAAAGCCGGCGCCAACGACAAGTCAGGCTGGCATGACTAAAAACTTTCCTCTCTGATCTCCCCTTAGAATGAGATCAAAAATGCGTGGTGGCACACTGCAGTCTTCTCCCGCACTCCCTGTTCATATTTGTGGGTGCTGTTGCCTGAAGTTGAATCAGTCACTCCATCTTTTCAGCCTCTGCCTTCTCTACTACATTTGCCAAAAAAAGCTGTTGAGCAGGAGGAAGTTTTGTGACATTCCTGACCTAGGAGTAAAGGAATTTGTTTCTGGTCAGTGTCATCGGTGTGGGTGACATTTCTGGGGATGTTCCCTCGGGGACAATATGGAAAAAGCCCTGAGATGCCTGGGGAGAAGACAAAGGGAGGATGATCTTTGCCTGCATTTGGGTGGTGATGTAGCCCTGCATTCCTAAAGCACACAGGGCACTCAATGAAATAATCTGCATGTGCTTGGGGAAAAAACCAGTAGGGTGCTGAGACTCATGGCAGCTAACAGTCTGTTATTTAATAGTCCCAAGGAAATTAGGTATGTGTGCTCTTCCCGCTGTATTGCCCTGTTTCATTCCTACAAAACACAAGAAGGTTAGAGCTGAAAACTGAAATTAAGAGGTGTCTTTATTAATAGGCTTTAAATGAAATAGGAACAGCTGTTCATACATCGAAAGAGTAAAAGTGAAAATGGACCCATTAGTGAATGAAGAGAGGCAAGGAAATCAATAAGGGATCTCCAGTGGTTGAGTTTCTGGCCTGCCTTTTTATCTCCTTTTTAAATTGGTTTTTAACAGGGAGAGTGTTATGGACATTTGGGAAGGAATAGAAGCCTGGCCAATACAGCTGCTAATAAAGGCCAGGTAAGGAAATACTTTGTTCAACTCTGTGATAGGTTGGGATCAGCAGATCTCGACAATATGCTTCCAAGGTTTTTAATTTAGCTAATGAATTGACTCTGTCACTGGCAATTAATTTTGAAAAGCAGAGGAACACCAAGGAAGTCTCAAAGGATGGGGGGAGGGAATTAAATACAGTACTAACCTTTACAATGGAGGAAAAAAGTCACATTGGTAGGTCTACATTTCAGCGCCAGCAGAAAAGTGAAAGAGACCAAGCCAGACACGGAACTTCAGTGGAAGCATAACAGTGTGCCAGCTGAGGTTGTGACACCCCCAGAAGGCACACTCTGCCAATAAAACTCACAAACCTCAAACATTAAAGAATTTGTGCCAGGAAAACTATATTACCTATTGGGGCTGTAATTGTAACTGTAGATGTTGGAAAAGACCTAGTAAACTTCACATATCCACATTCTAGCAAACCTTTGCCAGAACTTCATGGGAAATATTACTAGGGTAATAGAGCAGAGCAATTATCGTGCGGCCTCAAAATCAATCAGAAGACTATTGGAAACTGGAGTACTGTGAGTGGAAGATGGGTATATAATAGACTGAGCAAGCATCAGAAATTGCTTTGTTTTAATTCTGCTGGTACTTAGCTGAGAATGTAAACAGTATCAGCTCCTCAGGCAGCGCTGCCTTGGGAAGATTTCACCACAGCCAAACGTGGAGATCGTAATTTCGACAGGCATGTCAGTGTCAGCAAAGCAAAAGGAGAGAAACATTGCTGAGGGACTAAGCCAAGCTACCAACAAGGAGATGGTATTTAAGAACGGTGTTTTTCAGTTACATTTTGGGAAGAAATAGCGACTACTGTGTATAAGCACTGGTGGTGTACAGAACAGAGGGAGATGCCATTTGTGTTTTCCCCCTCCCAGTGAGTTTCCAGTACAAGTCATCGGTTGTCTGTGCTCTGGGGATACATTAGACCCAAGGTGCAGTGGCAAGGCCTCAGAGCAAAGTGTCTGCGCACAGCAAATATTTCAACAAAAGAGCTGAGGAATGGGGACCAGTCCCAGATAAAGTTTTCTGTACCTAGACACGTCAGCTTGGCAGAAAGAATACAGAGGGAACTGGCGATGGACGTTTTATTTGGGACTGCATAGGAAGAGAGCAGACTTCATGAAGCAGCAGCCATAGCCCCTCCATTCAGTGCAGTCTTGCTTCTTAAGCCTGCTGAGCTAAACTGCCTGACAGGCATCTTAGACCAATGGGATCCAGCTGACAGCCCAACCTTTACTCCTGTACATCTTCCCTGGCTAGGGTTAGGCAGAACAATTGCTGATCAATTTGCATCCAATTTATGAAAGGCATGTGTTGACGTCCTTACTCTCTGCCTTGCTGCTCTAAGTCCTAGGAAGAGCAAGACTTTGATCCAGAGCTTGTAATTGAGAGGCCAGATCTGAAAGCCTGTAAATCTCAACTGTACTGACTTCAATGAAGCTACTTAGAATTTACACTAATGAGGCAGAAAGTAGATTCTGGCTCTTGCTCATCACTTTGTAATCACTCTGGCTCCCTGAAACAAAAGCAGTGAATCAACAATGCTCATTATTTCATTTACTGCTTTGCTTAAGCTACCTGCCCTTTCTTTAGCTATTGAGTGTTTCTAAAGTAGCCTTCCATTTGCCAAGATAAAGCATAATAGCCTCTTTTATTACCTTCTTTTTTCATCTTCCTCATCATGTCAATTAGTGTGTTTGCATTTTAACAGAGATCCTGCCTGAAAGCATTCTGGCTGCTAATGTCACAATTAGTGTTTCTTTCTGTTGGAGCAATTATAGGTGATAATGTTACTATTTGACAGTGTTTGTGTTCTAATTAAGAGCTTGATTGCAAATTTGGTGCTCAATTCCAGCCAAGCTGCTTCTTTTTCATTGGGTATCCCCTAGTCACAGCTTTCTACACATTCCTGGAATTATACATGGAAAATAAAAACAGATGAGTCATCACTTCCATGAAATATTGTCTCACTTCCAACGAGATTCATCTCTCCTACTTTCTTACTGAATACTCCAAGCATTTTTTCTTATTTGGTGAGGATCTTTATCAAGGACAGAGCATGCCACAGATAAAAGCGGGATGGAGCTTTTGAATGACAAGTTTAATCCATCACTTAATGCCCAGACTTTCGAGTGTCAGCCATGAACCACTGATTGTTAATATCACCCAGCACCAGGGCGCATCAGTACAATAGTTTTCCCCATTAAGAAAAACAAACAAATCAATGCTGAAAATCTGTCAGGCTATAAAATGGGAAAAACCGCCCTATAAAGCAGGTTTTGGGACAAAAATGGAGTAAGATGAATTACCGTGTTTATAATAGGGGAAAACACCATTCTCATTGCCAAAAAAACCCCAAGATTCCTGGTCTCACCTTACTTTTAACACTATAAAAAATAGCATGGAGCCATTTGCCAGCATTACCTTTCCTGCAGTTCTGCTTGCTTCACCTTGCATAAATGCAGGGGTCTGCTTCTAAATCTGCCCCAGAGTTTACATCCCTGTGGATGCTGGTGTGCACAAGGGAGGTTATAAAGTATATGGGTGAGAACAGAGCAGGGTGGAAGCTAGTAAGCATCCTGTTTGTGCAGTCCGCATTGTGATTTTTGTACCATGTAGGATCAAACACATCACCAATGAAGTGTGATTTCTTCCCTGATCACCTGAACGAGCAATATACAGGCACAAATATGAACTTGCCTTGCTTCAGTGCCCTCAAGTGAATTGTGCTCACAAGAGGGAAAAGGCCAATTTTATGGCATTTGAAGTGATGGTTGAAATTTCAAAAGCAGTCAAGCTAGCTACAACATTCCTGTCTCACAGATACCAAAGGACCTTGCAGAGGAATTCTCTGTCTGGGAAGCAGTTTCTCCAAGAAGACTCAGTTGACCACATTAATTCAAAAGAGCTATACTGGAAAATCAAAAATATTTCAGCATAAAGTGCCCAGTGTGAAGCCTGGTCCTATACTGACCGGTACAAACCACAGTTCCCAGAAACAAGGCCTCACTGAAAAGCTGTTGGTGTGGACTGTGAAACACTGGCAAGAGCTCTTGCTGCCCAGGTCCTCGTTAGGCAGACCCCAGTTGGGTCTTGCCTTCTCCCAAATACATTTCTCTGAACAGACTGCGGAACCATTGAAGTGTCGGACACAGGGTCCCAGGCTCTGAACCTTGCAGGCAAAGAGCAACCTGTGGCTCAGTTTATCTGAGTCCACAGGTCTAGTGCTAATCACTTTATAGCTTAAAGGACTTTCCCTGTAGGTGCTCTGGATTTACAATACACTTCTTCAGGGTTTTAATTAAACATATGGCTAAAACATACAGACATGCTCATGAAAAGATGTAGAAGCACAACCACTTTTTACATTACCTGCCAATGTATGCAAGGAAATAATAAAATACTGTGTACATTTCTCTGCCTCCATTCCCTTACTGCTGTCATAGGCTCTCATATTTTGAGGTGCTCAGGAATCCTCTTGAGGTCATGGCTTTTCCTCTGAAACACAGAAGCTGTATTCCTTGTGTAGCTACATCCCTTCTCCCTCAGCTAGCCCCCCCCCCCCGCCTTCCTCTTTCCTGTCCAGACTTCACGTGCCTGTAATTCTTCTGAATTTTGTCCAGGTCATCATGCTCTATGGCCTTCAAGGCTCCTACAGACGCGTGGTCTTTTTGAATCACCTGTCTGGGACTTTTCTACTCTGAACATCAGACTCCGTAGCCAAACTACACTGGAATACATTTCACATAAAACCCAAGCATTTGTGGTTTTGCTGTTTCAGAGCAGCAGCCAGACTATCTCCTTAGTACACAGACATACTCCCCCCAAAATTGCTGTGAATAAAATATTTCAGGTCTGCTTTCTAGGCTTGTGGCTTGGCACATCAGTGGCTTTTAAAACAATTTCTGAATTCCTTATAAGTAGTAACACTCTTAAATCTCATTCTCTGGAAATGGAACAAGTTCACTGAGGCTCTTTGGATTATCATGTTAGGATCACAGGTCATGTATCTTACTGCAAATGGAGTGAAAATGACCTTTCTTCAGAGGTGTACTGTGACCTTAAATTCAGGCAGTTGTATACATCCGATCGTTTTGTTTAATATTTGTTGCGCTATCACAGAAGGATGATTTTTCCCATTTCAGAGCAAAAACCAGTCATAGCTATGCTCCTTCTGTCTGTGAAGCTAATTTAATGCTGAGTCAAGCATTGCAAGAGAAATAATGATCAGTAAGTGCATATGCAAGAAACTTTAGGGAGTGGACTTCTCAGTCCGCTGACAGCAGAGTCAGCAAACAGCTTAATGAAGATGAACCCACTGCACTTAGGGGTTGCTTTTCCTCATTAATTTCCTAAAGTAATGCTCCCCCAACACTCAATGACTGCCCCAGACTTGATGGCTGTAGGGCCTCCCTCAGGTGTTGGGGGGCCGGGGTTGGGGGTAGTGTCAGGAATTCCTGAAGAGATTTGTGGGGATACTGCCTTTCTGTGTGACAGAACTGTCAAATATCCATTTGCCTTTGCTCTAAACTTTCCAGGTTGGATAAAAAGAACAGTAATACTTAACTGCAGAAGACCTTCTTTCATACCTGAAAAATGTAATACTGTTGCTGGCACATTGGCAACGTGTTTGTGATACTCAGTAGCAATTGCAGTGCCTAACTTCAAATGGGAAAATGTTGGCTGGGGGCCTAATTTTCATATGCGATGAACAAACGCCTTTCCCATTAGCTTCAATGAGATTGCTGCTCAGCATCTGTGAGGTGTTACTCTGTGCTCCCAGATGTTGCTGATGTCAGCTTCAGAGACGCTGCCAACCACAGGAGGGTTTTTTTATTAAAAAAAATACGGAATGACCTTATAATAAATATAATATTTCATTTCATTGTAAATCCAGAAAAAAACCAAAGTTCCGTATATTGCAGAGTGCAATGGAAACTGTCCTCAAGAGTCCTTTTCACATGCCTGCCAATTTTAATGAAGCAGTTGGTTTCAGATAATACCCAGTGTAGATAATAGACTGAAGAAATCAGAGATCTGTTTCACTGTTTATTTTGGTGCATCATGGCTATGAAATCCCACCATCCTAATCTGGTATTGTTTCACAGGTGCTTTGGGATAGATAAAGGAGGAGCCATGCTATCAGGGTCACAGAGCTCCAGGACAAAGCTAAGGAAGCTCAGCAGCTCTCTTCCTTGAAGCAATGGTGATGCTGAGGACTGAAGGAAGACCATACGGTTCTGCAATAATATATGAGAAAGGTACCCTACCCTCGCCCCTAGATTACTAATCCTCTCTTCTTGGCAAGTTTTTTCTGCTTGGATATTTACAAAAATGAAACTCATTGCTTGTGTACCAAGGTTTACTGAAATTTGAGAGGTACGGAGATATATCTGCCAGCCACTATCATTAGCCTGAAGCAGCTTTTTGTTAGTATCTTAAAGGTCTTGGCTTGCAAAAGCCCATCAAATTGTTCATGGAGACATGCAGACAAATTTGTAAATTGCTTCTGGTTTTCAGGTAGAGACAGACACTAGAAGTTTATAAACTGTGTGCATCCTTCCTCTGCACTAACTCACAGGAATTTGGTGATCCCTTCTGGTCCTTTGTTCCTATGGCAAACAAAATGATAGCGCATAAAGCAAATGCTAAATTTCCAGATCTTTCAGATAATGAAAAGAAACCACTTCATTGAGAACAGACTCTTTTCAAGAAAGTTCTGCAGCTTTGTATGAAGATATTATTTGTGATTAAAGAGGATGTTTTATAAAAGCTGCATAATCAGGCTGGTATTCTGTCTGGAATACCCTTTTTAGTCATCTTTCTATTCCATGTGAAGCTTTAATACTAACAAGCATGAACAAGCCAGGGTAAACCTTGAATTTACTGTTATTAATAGGTTCCAATCTGCTGTAATATCCCGTGTCTCTCCAAGCAATTAAAGTTGTTTCTTGCTTTTAAAGAAGCTTTAATGGGTGCAGCCAATGGACCATCTATTATCATGAATGAACTCAATTACTATCTCAGTCACGATCAATATTTGCTTACACCAAGTTAGGAAAAATACTGAATGCTTATAGAGTGGTTAAATGGCTGCTGATGTTAAGACAGCAGGAAAGCCTGAGCGCATTGAGAAATGTACCCTTAAATAAGTGCAGTTTATCTTGATAATTCTGAAGTCATCCAGGAAATAAGTGCTGATGATCATCTTTTCTGACACTGGTACTGCAAATTTGCATCAAGGAGATAAAGACTTACTAAATCTCTCAGTGGGGGAAGGTTAAAAATTAACTCGCTGTTTCCCCAATGTGATGAAGAATGTGTTCTAAGAAGCAAATTCACCACAAAATGTTCTGCAAATAAGCCAAGCAGATGTACATTCGTGTTCACAGATGTGACTGGCCTAGGTGGAAAAGACACCCACTACTAGATACTCTGGGCTGCTGCCAACCAGGTCTGTAAGAACCTTGCAGAGGAATACTGTGTCCGAACAGGGTCACTTTGCTTCCCCTGCAAAGGCTGCAGATGCGGCCAGAAGAATTGATAGTCTCATAATGGGCTAAAGAGCAAAATTTTGTCAGAACCACATCAATAGCAGCCCAATGGAGTTGTTTGCATCATTCCCATATGATGATTTAACCATTTCAGAAGTGGTTCCATTGCTGATTCAGATGTTGGAGGAGGACTCCAGAGTTTCTAAATGCTGTGTTACATTTTCTCTGCCTGAGTCACTTAACACTTCTACTTCAGTTTCTAGTTGTAAAAAATGGCCTCATATTCTGGGAACTGAAAGGCAGCTAGGAAGAAAGAGTTTGAAAAAGTAGGAGAAGCTAACAAGAGGTCCCGGACCTTAGCATAATTGCCTTCCCTGTTTGCTTGTCTTCGCCGCCCCCTCCCCCCCCGCCCCCCCCCCCCCCCCCCCCCCCCCCCCGGCCAGTTAAGGCTACTTCCAGGGCAGTCAGAATGTTATTTTCCCTTGAAAGATCCTCAATGGCAGAGTCTGAAAACCTCCATCTTTTCCAGGTTTTACTGGCTGTCCTAGGTGATTAAGGTTGTCTTTGCTTTAGCACAGCCATGAAAAGCTGACCTATATTTCAAAACAGGCTAGGAGACAATTAATTTCTTTGCACCCTTCTTGGACAATGTCCCAGAGTATCCATAAAGTCTGCCAAGCAAGCCGTCAGCAAAGGATTACAGAGTTCTGATGGAGAGTTTTGTTGATGGTCTATTCCCTACATTTCGATAAAAACATTCTGGCCAGGTGAAAGGAAGACAAGAGCTTCCAATTAATCATTTACACTTCACAAATGAATCGTTAAGTAACAATAGGTCAGTCATTTAATCTTACTGAATCTTAATTGTCCGTGTTGAAAATGAGCTGAGTTCACTCTTGTATACATGGGATATAGTTGAGAGACTGTAGCAAGTACTAATTTGTATCGTGCTTTGCAAAGATCTGAGAGGTCATGCCAGACTAACATCGGGAGTGACACTGGACCTGCTTCTCAGTTACACTGAGTCCACCAAGGCAACATGAAAGGGTATTGGGAAGGATGGAGCTATGTTTTTTTCCTCCATGAATTTGTCTAGTGGCTTTTGGAATGCAGGTAACACTGTCCAGATTGCTTTCTGTATACCAAAAGGCTTCACTGGATTCAAAGGGCGATGAAACAAATTCATGTCAGAAAAATGCATCAAGGTCTATTAAAAAGAAAGTCATGGCTTCCCCCCAAAACCTTAGACATCAGCTTTGGGGACAAGTAAGTATGATCACAGCAGACTGATCTGCATGTCTCCACAGTCTATTAGCACCCCTGAGGACCAAGGGCACTAGCCAAACCAAACCATCAAAAACTGATTTGATTTGTTCAGACCTGAAACAAACAGGCAAACAAAGAATAGTTTTCCAGAATGAAATACTGCCTTATTCCCCTCCTCGAGTTCCTCCCATCAATCATTTTCCATCAAATAAAATGTCAGGTTGTTTTTAGGTTGTTTTTGCTTGTCCTTCTATTTCAAAACTTAAGTGTAAATGTTTTAATGAAATATTCCCCTTTGGGAAACAGCAAACAAACAATTTTAGCCTTCACTCAGAAATGTCTGTTGCTAACAAATTTAATACCAACATCACTTCATAATCAGATTTTGACTGACCTAAATCTGCATTTTTCAACAGGTGCAATATTCAAACAGAAAAGTGTCCAACCCTGAACTGGCACAGCAGTTACAACAGCTGATTTCGTGTGCACAGCCTCAAAAAGTATGAGATCTGTTCTCTCTTTTCCAAATGTTTAGCCTAAAGAAGGGATCCAATTCTATGTCACCATTACCTGCATCAAATTTCAGTACAACCAGTGTGAAGTTGTGACTTATTTTCATAAGTCAGCGCAGACTCTGGCCATGCAGAATGCTCACACAGTTTATTAGAGGTCCTGGGAGGTTCTTGAACATTTCTGAACCACCACATTGACTCTACTAAATGCTTGGCTAGACATCCAAGCAAGAAAACCAGAAAATCCTATTGAAACAAGAAATATCTACATTTTAATCATGTGTTGAATTGCACCATTGCAGTATATCCTTTCCTGATTGCTTTATAATTTTAAAAACAAACAAACAAAAAACCGAGACACAAACCTGCGTCCCTACATAATTATTTCTGTTGCTATCCCCAACAAATGATCACACATTTTTCTTAGATATTTGCTTGTTTAAAAGTAATTTAAGCTTTTGTTGCATTGTGCACTTGGCACAAAAAAGCCCACAAAGACAGTACCCTTGGCAGGAAAGATTGTTTGCTTTCCTCAGGCCCTAATCCAGAGAGGTGCAGAGCAAGCTCAGCCCCTCCTAAAGTCGAGACAAGGCCCTTAGAGATTAGGACTTCTGAGACTGTTTTATTTCCATTGACTTCAGACTTGCAAGTCTTTGTTTTTCATCTTCCTCTAAAGTTATTTTAATTAAAACAAAACAAGTCAGAAAATCCCACAGTTTGGCAAAGCAAGGTCCAAAATAGCCTTGTCTCTTTGTGTTTGCTTACTAGGTCCTCTTAGGAGTTAGGCCTCCAATTTAAAAGCATGTTGTATTCATGTGAAGGGAGAAGGGAAATTTCCACTCTGAATTTCCCCTAGAATATTTCTGTTGGAAACTGCTCTGCATAGAAGAACAAATTTGCCATAGAAGAAAGTACAACTTCCATCTTCCTAATACACCTATCCTTTTACATCCAAGCAAATCACACAGAACTAACATGCTGCCCACATGGAAAACCTGTGCTTCTATCCCAGTGCCAGGTGAGTAGGAGGTGTCAGTGTGATACAGTGGTGAAAAGCTCGTCCGACTCTAAGGTGCATCAGGCCAGGCTTCGCTGGTGGAGACAGGGAAATGCCATATACAGTGTTGGTAAGGCCTCATTTGAGATACTACAGCTCCTGTCACCTCTGTTCAAAAAAGACAACTGAAATTAGAAGGGGTGCAGAGGAGAGTTTCTAAAATGAGTTCAGGAACAGAAGATCTATCTTACAAAAAGACATACGAAGAGCTTGTCTTATTTGGCCTAACAAAATGAGGCTACAGATGAGAGATAATGACTCTTTATCGATACATCTAGGAGTAAGTATCAGGGTCGGAGAAGAATCATTTAACCTAAAGGATAATGCTGAAACAAGATCAAATAGATATAAATTGGTCACGAATAAATTTATACTGGAAACTGGGGAAGGTTTCCAACCATCAGAAGAATGACACTCTGGAATAGCCTTTCAAACAGAGTAGTGATGGGTGAAGAACTTCAATTTAAACTTGTGATACGAGTCCTTACATAACCAAGTGGGTTTGCAAAAAAAAAAACTTCATCAACTATTTGTTGAAAGTGTTGCTTACACTATGTATTTTCATAAAATTTACTCCATGCTCTGGAGCTTCTACCGATTATCTGCCAGGGGTAGGAAGAATCTTTTTCCACTTCATACATAGTTTTGCTTCTTAGGCTTTTATCCCTTTTTCCCTTTGCTATGAAGCATCAGAGAATAGCCACAGAGGCAAAAAGGAAGTAGAGAGAGAGATGCACAGGCATTCCTCAAAGTATTAAAATCTTCCAAGTGGCTTTGATGATGTTACTACCTGCATACCTGGCTTTCCAATGACCCAGATTTTATGTCAGTAGGTAATGTGCTTCTAGTTTGGCTCTTTAGTGAAGAGCATACTTGTCTACCACCTAAGATCACCTGAGAACTTAATCTAACATATCCTAAGTTGTATTATGTGCAAAATACTATTGGCAAAGTCAGTATCTTGCTTCCTTTTTGTCATAAATGATGGCTGCAGCTGAAAGGCTTTGACGACAGCCTGAAATTCATGATGGGGTGCGAAAAGTGTTCTGTATTGGGCAAGGGCTGGTGGAGTAAGGCCAAGCAGCTGTTCCACAGTGCACAGGATGACACACCAGCATGCAGGCCTTCCAGGCTTGGATTAACTGTGAGTCTGGACACTTTGAAACACAAAGCGTAATAACGTGTTGTTGCTGTTGCTACGAGAATGCCTCCTACCCAGCATTCATTGTATCCTCTTTGCCTTATGGCCAAAAAGCAACGTGTCATGATGTGCAGTGCTGTTTCCCTTTCCTTGCATTCAAAACTGAAGGAAAATTCTCAGGGTTTTCAGTATACAGAGACATGGAAAGAGGCAGCATTTTGTCAAGGCAGTAATCATTCTGCATTATCACTAGACAACTGTGTATTTCCCCTCCAAGATCAGCTGTTAAGCACACAGTGCAAAGGAAGCCCACGTCCACAACTTAAGGTCAGTCTCCTGTAGCATTTTCCTTTCTTTACTTGCCAGCGTTTTAATAAGGTAGCTGCACTCATTCTCCAGCCCAGTACCATCATGCTTTAGTTTCTTGCAAGGCAGAACGTTAAAAAAAGCTTAGGCAAAACTCAGTCCTGCCTTTCCCTCTGAAAAAAATCCTAGCCTTTCTGTCCATTCTGGATACTATTGCCAGCCTCTCCTTCCCTTTTACCTGACCTGTGTCAGGATTTGACATGAAAGATCATTTCCTTCCTACAACCTGTCTGTGGCTTCCTACAGCTCACTTACTGGTCATTTATCTTCTTGATCTGCTAATTATACAGGGCCATCTGGCTCTGGTCCATACTGGGGCAGCATACTCTGTTACACTGCTCATGTAGCCCACGTGCTTTGGAGCTGATGTTAGCATTTACATTTAGGAATGCTCTAACTAAATTCTTTAGTCTTTATGAATCCCAGAAGAATGCCCACTTGGTCTACAGACCTACTTGGTCCTGCAGGTTTTACTTAACACCAGTTAGCCCATTGCCTCCAGTACAGCCATGTGTCTTACTAAGTAAAGGTTAAAGGATTAAGCCTTTGTATTCTCTCTGTCCTGCAAACTCCATCTCTCCAGTTCTTTACAGAAACCACTAGTGTAGCTTCAGAGATAAATAAGAGCAGAAAGAAGTAAGGGGGGAGGAGTTTTCAGCTGAGATTTGAAATGAGATGGAAAGCCAATGAAGCAAAGAAATACAGACAAGCCTGTTCCACATGGCAGGAGGCACTGAGGAGAAGTTTCTCATCCCACCTCTGGCCAGACTGCATGGAGGAACAAAGAACAAGCAAAACTTGATGAAATTAAAGGGCATTACATGTAGAAAAAAAAATAAAAGGAAACGGTTCTCTGCACAGGATGCAGTCAACTTGTAGAATATGCTACAGAGAAAGTCATAGAGTTAAATAGTGAGGTTGGATTTTTATAAGAGTTTAATCATTGTGTGATTATTAACATGCAGAGCAGTGCCAGGTAGCTTAAAGGTAATCAAATTTCAAAGTTTCCTAGGATAAAGCATCCCCTACCAGGGTCAGCAAGACATGCTACCCTTGGGATGTAAGTGCTCAAACAAAATCCCACTGCTAACTGGGAGCATTACAGGGGCACATTGCCATCTGCGAGAACCAAATACTGATCCCTGCTGGAGACCAGGCACTTGCCACACTGACCACTGCTTATGCTGTTTCCCTGTGACCTTGGTGCTATTTGTGCTCATCAATTATGCTGTTCCTGTTCATCTGGGTATTCAAATCCAAGTATTTCTTCCTTTGTATAGTCAGGGAAAAAGTGAAGCAATGTGCATCCCTATCCACGGTCCTGGAGGATTACTGAAGGTCAAAGCTAGGATAACCAGCATTTACTTCATGCAGGGTTGCTGTTATCTGAGCAGTTCAATTAAGATGAGGCTGAAAGGAAAGCAGCTGGGGCTTTAAAAGCCCTCATCTCTCAACAAGCCCATCTTCGTGCCCCATACATTTTATCTGCTTGCCTCCTGTTCTCAGAGAGCGCTGGGATTCCCAAAAATGTATTCAATATACTGAGATCTTCAGTTACTGCTCCCCCCACCCTACCCCCTGTCTTTCCTCAGAAGGATCTTTGGGATGTTTCAGGAATTTAGTAGGTTGGAAAGAACACGAACAACAAAAATTACATCCATTTCATTTGGAAGGAAAATAAGCACATTTTTTTAAGGGATGATAGGGAAATTCCTTCTCTCCCTTTTTAACCTTCTACATTCATTAGTTGCAAAAACATTCTCTGCTCACATCAACCTTTGCATCTGCATTTGACTACCCATGCCATCTGATGCAAGGCAGTCCTTCCTCATTTCTGCAGGACTCCTGGCTGAACACTACTGACACGCACAGACAGCACTGGGCTCAGCGTGAACTGTAGCGTAACAGCTACATGCCAGCTGGTGCAGGGCATTACAGCATTGGTGACCAGCTTTGAATAAAAGCAGAGTAGTTAAAGCATTATTCAAGAACTGAGGGATGCGGCTTCATTAGGAACGTGCCTAGAAAGAAACTTGAGTTTGGGTAGCAGGCACAGATAAAACACTCCTGTCTCTGCTGAAGCCATCTCCTCTGCAACAAAAAATGCAAAATTCACACGCCATAAAAAAGGAAAGAGAGAGAAATACAAGGAGAATGAGTGGCAAAGTCCTGGGTGAGTTGGAGGTCAATGGAGCAGGGGAGTAAGCGCATATGCTGCTGGTATGGAGCGGGCGTGAGGGCTGAGGGACACAAGTATTCTGCATGCATCCTCCATTACCAGCTGGAAACGCAGGTGAGAAACACAAGGGACTTCCAGTTGTGTGCTTATTTCAATTGCTACTTCTTTGCTTCCAGAAGTAGCAGGGCTAAAGGCTGCAAATCATATTCTGGCTTACTCTAACTGGGCCAGACTCTAAGGAGTCTAACTCTTCACTTAAAAAGACAAAATCAATTACCAACAATCTGCTTCTGAGGACAAAAAGACCAGCTTGCTAATGAGAGACTAAGAGGAGCCCATTCCATCTGAAATGACAATTTCACACCACCCCACTGTTTCTTTAAATGTATCCTTTAATGGACATCTTTTTCTCTATTAAGAGTGCAAATTAATGCAATATTTATTCCTATTGTCCAAAGTATGGCTCCAAGGACTGGGAGGTAACACTGCTTTCTAGATGGGATATGCGGAATTATACAGTCTGGATCATATGCTCTACCATGGTCTTCCCATTTGGCTTGAGAGCTGTACACAATACAGACTGAAGTTCAGAACTTGGGTTTTGGAAGACAGGGAGGGTTTTATCTATTTACAACTCTAGTTAGGTTCCTTTACTAATTGGGCATCCTTGCCCAGAAACAGGACCAAAAATCATCCATAGGAGAAAATTCCCCAATGCAAACTAACAAAACAACCATTAAAAGAGGTCTTGTTTTATGACATGCTCCATTGGTATTGCAGCATTCTGCCTATGTGGGCATATTTTCTAACACATTATGCAAAAACAAGTCAAGGAAGATGCTGAGGATTGTAATTTTCTAATTTAATTCTGCCATTTCCAGTAATGGAAAGCCATACTATGGCTATTTATCTTCATAAGTGACAGATGCATTTCATTAAAACTTCCTTAAATAATTTCTCATGGCACTTGAAGGAGATAAAAAAGGAGTGAGAAGATATCTATTTTGTAAGCACATACGCATCGATGTTTTGAGAGCTGTTAAACACACAAATGATCTATGACATTGCATTAAAGAGGTCAGGTAAAAAGACATTTGTCTGGTGTTTTTTGAAATGTTGATGCCTGTTGAACACATCGTGAAACAATCTGACATTGACTGTTGCTGGATGAAAATACACTAATAATATCACCTTACAGTGATATAATGACTGCCACTTGGGAGAATCCCAAAGCTCAGTGTAATGCTGTGACAGGCAGACGCTTCCCCTCCAGATACTGCTGAAATGCTGCCATGTAGGAGCAGGAGGATGCAGCAGCTGTAGAGCAAGTGACTCTGCAGAATAATTTGGCCAAGAAGTAAAGAACTTTGTATTCAGTTGAAACTGCATTTAAATAAGCAATGTTCCAGGGTAGGTGAATATTCACCTAATTTTCTTTCTGTGCCAGACAACTGATAGTGGAGCAATAAAATCTCTTTTTAAGAAATCTGCATCGTGTGCTGATGCATTTCTAAAGGGTGGATGTTCTGTGTAAACTCCTAGCCCAGGTCTTGGCGTATAGGAGTTGCAAGGAAGCAATGAAAACATCGGAGAAGGGAGAGCTGCAGGTGAGATCATGTACCATTTTTCTGTTGTCCTCATATTCCATACAGCTTAAGGAAGCTTGAAGGCTTGCAACAGTTCCTAGAGAGTCATTAGGTCAAGGAAAATCACCAGCGCATCTAAATCATTATCCTCACCCACCCAATAAGCACATACAGAAGATGGGATAGAGAGTTTTAGAGGTAGCACTGTCATTATGTGCTTCTCAGTTTCCCATTTAGGATGACTTTTTAACCTAGGAGGTTGGCAAAAGGAGACAGAGTGGCAAAGAGAGCCTTGCCCAAACTCCTGTTTCACAAGCCTATCATCTAGTGTAGCAAATGCTGGCAAAAAGGCCAGTGCTAGGTGAGCTGCTGAGAAATTCACCACTAGAACGAGGAAGTACTCTTCCATATGCTGGTGGTATGGGTGGAGAGGTTTTCGTGGTCTGTAGGCAATGCTGTTCTTACTCCAGGGTCCCCTTGTTAAGGCCCCTGAGCTGTCAAGCGAGCTGGAAGACTGCCTGCAGTCCCAGTTGCCACCTCCCTGGCACACTGTCTTTTTGGCCTCAGCACCTTTCTCTGACTCTACATTCACTCTCAGCTCACAGAGCAAATAAACCCAAGTGAATAAGCTACTCAAGAAATGCTGCCCTCCTTTTGATTTGTGAATCTTGTACTGTCTTCTCACTGTTATTCCAAACTACTCACTGAACACAATCCATTTGTTATTCTTCCCCAGCGGAGTTTGTTGACAAAGAAGTCACGGTGAGTACTAACGCAGTGTGTATCAGCACAATTAGACAGGTGGTCTTCCTCCTACGCTGACTGAAGAAATACCAACTCCGACTGAAAAAAATCACCTTCTTAATGGAAACATTAGGAAGTGAGCCAAAGCTTGCTTCCTCCAGTGTGCTTAGAAGATGTGGTTTCCATAAGTAGAGTGCTCTAAGTGCTTTTCAGAAGGGCAGATCCACTGGGTTCAGAGCAGCATCACCCAGGGCTTGGTACAGAAGCCCACACTTTGGGACCAGGGTCTGCCTCCTCCCTCCTGCCAACCTGAAACCTGCTATGAATGTCAGGGCACCCACTGCCCAATGCCCTTGGTACTTCATCAGTAACCTACCTCTTTTGAAAACTCCAGCTCTAAAGATATTTTATATCATGGTCACTTCCAAGTTACCTGAACTGTTTCCCAGTCAACACTGGGCCTCTCAAATACAGAAGCTCAATCAGCAGCAGGAGTTCAGCATGTAAACTGGGGCCAGCACACGTTAAGACTTACCGCCTCTTCCCCCACTGCTCCTGAAGTCAGTCTTTATTCATGTATTATGGCAACGCTGTACAAGAAGGTGAGGCAGAACTCCTGCATGCCTCTTCCCTTGCTCTGTGTTCTGGTGTTATTACCATGATGCTTAGTCATGCCAAATTCATTACAGTTGCCATTGAGTCACGATGGCAGGTGGCTCCGGCTGGCCCTGGCTGCAGGCAGGTGAGACTACCTATTTAGACAGAGAGGACTACTGCAGAGCAAGTCACGCAGAGAGCGACTCAGGGGAACTAGGCTGGCAACAGGAGCTGATGTTGTCAGCTCATCAATAAAACCAAGCTTCAGAGGAGGCTGAGCTTTCTTACTCATGCTCTGGTGTTCAGAGCATGACTCAACTCGTTCATACCACACAGCACTCGGAGGCCAGCCACACAGAACTGCTTTCATCCGCAGCATTTCAGCTGGGCTGGTCTTGCCACCACCTCTTCCTTTCCCCTTGTGTTTCTGTGCAGGTCATTAGGTAGGACTGACATTCAATGCTTCTGTGACATGGCTTTATCGTTACCGAAAAGCAGGAGTCAAGGAGGGAGCTAAAAATTTCCCTTGTAGTTAGCAGTGGCCACACTGTGGAACTCATCAAACTTTGAGGAAGTAATTGAAGCTATTTGCACTTGTGGAAAATTGGAGAGACAAAAGTACAGGAAATTGCTTGTTGTTTTTCTCTCAGCGCCACAGCTATGATTGCTCTCTTGTTGGATGAGATTCCTTTAGAAGAACTGGCTTCCAGCTAAAGGATAAAGAGACCAGTTGGATTTTGTTTAGTTTGTTTTGAAAAATCCTTCTCATGCTTCCTCTGATCCATAAAGACAATCTCAATGCATGCAAGAAACACCCTGCTAGAAAATGAGGAGTTGTAAGGCCCAGCTGAACACACTGCTCTGGTAGCTTCACCTGTCAGATATTTAAAAGTGAGGAAGGTGAACAACAGCTCTTAGTGGATCTGAGACACACTATAGAAAGAACATTTTTGGTTTCTTATACATAAAAATGTCACTTTGTAATAGAAATGACAGATCTGCACTTTTTCTGAGTGTTTGGAATGGCCAGTAACAGAGGCTTTGTTAGGTTTACCGTCAGATGAGGCACGTGCAGCAAACACAACAAACAGACTGTCCTGAGCATCAGGTCTCTAACTCTGAATAGATAGACTGGTCCATCCTTCCAGGATGATGGATCCCCAGGGTGGCCCAGGATCCCTCTGAACACACCTGCAGTCCATATTTCCTGGAATGTCCTTTGGAAATCGCTGTAGCAACAGTGTCTTCAAAGACCAAATTTCTTAATAGGCAACCACATGACTGGAACTGTGCAGGGAATAAGGGCTTTCTAGGAACTACCTCCATGCAACCCAGGCATGCCAAAAAATTAGCTTGCTCTTCCTATCTTCATTTTCATATAGTTGCTTTTAATTGCCTCCCTCATGAGGTATAGGTTCATGTAGCAGTACTTCAAATTGTGACCTGAAGAAACCCAGAGTACTTCACAAAACTCCACGTACATGAAAAGCATCTCCTGCCAGGCCCTTCTGTGGCCTCAGCAGAGTATGACAACATTGAAATGAGTGGTAATACACTAGACCAGATCTTCAGGTGACATAAATCAGTGCAGTACCATGGTCTTCAAGCCATTTGTAGTTTAAAATCAACACCAGGAGTAGCATTTACAAGGAGAAAGTTCTAGTTCTCTTTTTCCTGCCTGTTTCCTTTGTTATTTTATTATCACTGTCACAGACCCATAGCACTCCTTTCTGTCTCACTAAAAGGATAAAAAAACTAAAATCAATTTATAGTACATGATACATTGACTTGTGACTGTCTATGATACCACCTGTAACTGTCCCGTCCACAATAACAAGTAATCAGGTTAATATTGTTGGATAGAGTTTTTCTTTCCCAAAATTACACATTTAGATTTTGTCTCTGCAGAGAAGCAAGGGAAGAACCAGTAAAGAAAATAAAAGATCAATTTTTTTTGGTTGGTTGCATAATTTTAATAAGATTTAAATTCTTACTTCCACTGGAGTTGGGCCTAGACAAGTGATGCACTCATTCAAATATTACAGGGATGAGAGCTATGTAGGAACTGAAATATTTAATCAGATACTGAAATGAACTTTATACAAGTGTCCCAGCCATTTTACATTACAGTGAAAGAGAGCATCTCAAAGCAGTGATAGAGGCACAGAAGCGGCAACTGGATAGTTTCAAGGCAAGGAAATCAGCTTGATTATTTTTTTTTTTTTTAAGATATGATACTACTTTAAATTTAAGTGGGAAATCAAATAAATATCTGTATTAACACTGCACTGGGTTCTGACATTTTCTGATTGTCAGGAGAATTGAGTGTCACATGGATTTATCAGATGGCACATATATGTGCATGTAAATGCACAGTATGGTGGCAAACATGACATGAAGTCAAGTTCAGTCCTGCTTTCATCTGCACCATGCAGACTCTTGGTAGCAACCATTTTTGGATGTTCACTAGGGTAGTTGAGATCAGAATTTTATGCAGTGACTTGCCTTTTAAGGCATGCCATTGCCTATGATGTTTTAAGGGCATCCGATGGGGATATACGCATATTTCCATGCTGATATACAGGGAAACAGCTCCTCTGAAATCTGCACCCACTTACATCAGTTAAATATTTGGCTCTGATTCTAGTTTTTGTTTCTTTCTTCCTTTTTCTTTCTTTCTAAGACCATCATTGCATATAATTGATGGAGTTAAGGTTTTTGTTTTCACCTCTGCAGGGTCCATTTTTAAAAGTCATCTTGTCACTCTCTCCTTTGCTGCCCTTGCCCTCCCTCTTCCTTCTTACTCTGTTAAATCAGACTCCATTTTTCCTCCAATTGCTCCGCACAACCTTGCATTCTGCATATTGACCTTTCATATGCTGCCGTTTGGATCACCAGCTCTAGCCATTACATTAGCAACACACAATTACACCCTCAAGGTAGACTCAAGTGCAGATCCTACCTCTACATAAATACCTTAATGAATGGAAAGATGCTGATGTATGTTTGAAGTATGTTTTCAGCTCACGTAGTAGAGGAGAAGGATTCTGCAGAGACTTGAAACTGTGGGTAGTGATGGGAGCATTTTCCAAATGTTTCTGTTCCACCAGAGTGCCCTCTGTATGGTGCTGTTCTCTGAAGTGCCCATGCATTATATTTTTTTCTAGAGGTTATTGCCAGCCAAAGCCACCCCCAGATGTCACAGAGGGACTGTCACATCTATTGAGCTCAGACGGGTAGCTCTTGGTTGGTGTAAGGACATGGCACTTCCAAAAGAAGTGTTCTTGGTGACGTATTTGATGAAAATTGCCTTTGACATGAACAACCACCCTGATATGCTGTAGTTTGGTGATATCTGTTGCTGCTCTGGGAGTGTGATATGGCCGTTAAAGTACCTATGGGTATGATTTTTTCTTTTTTTAATTTTTTCTTTCAGAATTCAACATACATTTTTCTGTGAACAAGCAACATCAGAACTGAAGCAACTCTGGCCTCCCTCGCAACAAAAGCACAGTCTGAAAATGAATGATGTCAAATCTGACATACGTAAGTATTTGCCCCATGGCTATGCGGGTAATGAACATACAGCTATGTGGGACATGATCTAATGTTTTCTTTATAGTCTTACAGTCGTGATAAATTGAGCAATATGTGAAATGGTGGCTTTCAACCAGTTCAAAGTATTGTTTGTCTGGATCACAATGAATAAAATTTGCTCGCAGTCCCCAGACCACTGAGAATGAAATATTGTTCTCCCTTCTAGGAGGAATTGTGCTCTGAGAGAAGGGACTTGGAGAAAAGGAACAGTGTGAGGCTATCCTGTATCATCTGTGTGTAGAAAGTTATCAGTCTCCACGGTGTCTCTCAAGGGTCCTACTGGGCATGTGATACTAACTGTGATGTTTGGCCTAGAGCAGAGATTCACCACAGGCTCCAACATCGACTCGTGTCTCCACAATTCACCGAAATAACCATTGGATATTATTTTAAATAAAAGCATACAATATTGCTGCACTTATATTCTTCACTACATTGATTTTGCAAATGGGACTTCCTCCAATTTACAGAAGTCTTGCTTTACTTTGTGCACACACAAAAATGTCCTTCTAAAATCAGTAAGTGTAGTAAAAATCTGTGGCACAAGTGGCCAGTCCAGTATGTCTGTTTAATTAACCAGTTCAAAAGAGGTGAGGAAAAGAGGAAAAGTGGTCTTCTGAAAGATCCCAGAAGAAAAACAACTTTTTACCAATGAAGCTGCTTCTATTCTAGGTTATACCAGTGTTTGATGTAATGACTTCAGTAAAATCCAAAGGGAAGTGAGCGAATAAGTAAGTGTGTGGGGAACAAAAAGGGAATTTAGCCTCATTTTGCACTCATTACAGCAAGGCTTGTCCCTCACAAAGAAGTTTCTTTGTGGAGATCTGAGGAGAGGAGACGCTGGGTCAATCAGTGACTGCCTTGGTGGATCCTCAGTCAGCCTATGGCCCCACTGGCAAACACATGCAGCCTCCCAGCCTCCCAGCCAAGGTCTTCCTCAGGGATAGCCTGTCTGACAACAAGGTTTTCAAGAGAGAGGGAAATTCAAATATGCAATACCCTTTTGCTGGACTTGAAAGAATTAACCACAGCAAAAAGCAGGCATGCTCACAGCATAAGCTCTGTCAGGAGAAACACGCCTGAAACTCTGCAAGGCTTTTGGAACTGGGAGAATGTGATATTTCTTTGTATATCATGTGCAAAAAGGAGAGCTGTTGCACAGACATTTGGAAGCTTAGGTCAATACTTATCATCCAAGGATTTAAGTCCAATTAATTCACCTACTTTTTCCCAATTAATTAGACAAACCTGCTTGCTTTACAAAAAGCTGGGCAACAAGGCAACCCATAGCTGAGGGTTCCTAAGCAGTTTTATCCCACTGCTACCAGGGTCTGGCGTCTCTTTTTCTTTTGCCTGCAGGGTTGCAGCACCACACAGGCGGTGACACTGCTGCTGGTGCAGCTCCCCTCCCTCCAGTCTGCAGTGTACTGCTCTAGCATCATCCTCACAGCAAACCTTAACTCAACAAAGAGGTGAGCCACAAACGTGGAATGAAGAGCTTATCTGCAGAAAAATGCAGTGTCATGACATAACCTAGGCTATTAGTGAAGTCTGAATGCATTTTGGACAATCATTGACGACTGGCAAAAAAGAAAAAAGAACGAGGGAAAATTGATACTTTGATTTTGACACTTTCTAATATAAATCCTTTTATTTCTCATCCCAACGGGATCTTTCAAGGCCAAATTCAGTCACACTTACTTTTCAAAAGTTACAACAAATGAGTCTCCCTGCAACACACAAGTGAAGCTCAAAACTAAAGCCTCTTAAGTCAGGTTTCACTGTGGATCAACTCAGATCAGTTACAGGTTTTCCCACTTCACCCATGCTGTTGCAGAACAGAGAATAAACTGTTTGCATAGCTCAACCACTAGAATGTGCTTCCACATTTTGCCTGCTCAAGAAGCAGGTGCTGGTGGAAGGTACAGGGACCACAACCAGCACACATTCCCACGGAAGCACATTTAATGCAGAACATAAAAACATACAATAAAAATATGCAAAAGCTGAAGGATGGGCTGCGAGCTCCCAGCGTATAATTCTGTTTTCAGTAGGATAAGCAATTTTTCATATGCTTTGGCAAATTTTAGCCTAATTAAAAGAACAAGTATATGTGGATTAATGAGAGCAGTAATCTAGTCATCCATTCCAAACCTATCCAGAAATTTATGACAACTTTGATGAGGTGCAGATGGGCACCTTACAGCAAAGACCATAAGGATTCCGGAGGACTCAGGTTTCAAAATTTACACATTCTATGAAAATTTGCAACTCTGGGCCAGTTTTGTTCAGTTGCAGTAAGAGGCATGCAGAGAGCAGTAGAGAAAACCATCACCACATGCATGGTGGTCACTGTTACATACTAAATAACCTGCTTAATTTACTGTGTTCTGCTGTCACATTTTTTCTTTCACCACCTGAAAACTGACCTCTCTTTGTCTGACTCCACTCCTCATACTTCAATATCATCTCCAGAAAAGGGTCCAGGAATGTTACCAGAATTATCTTAATGTTAAGATTCCCCTTAATACCAGCAAAAGCTGTGAGTAAGAGGATCTGCTCATTGATGGCAGCAGGTTCCTGAGATTCTGGCCTGACACCACAAGGCAGCCTTGACTCTCTAACATGGTCTCTGCCTATGTGGAGAAGCATGGCTCTTTGAATGACACCTTCCTTGCTTTGAAGGACACCTTCGTTGGGGACATTGGGGATTCTGACTGGATTCCTATCCAAATCTATCCAAACAGATACGTGAACTATCATGCAATTGTAGTATAAAAACAATTCCACTCTTCACCCTGAATCTCAGCTACGCGCATTGTCTAGTGAAAGCCTGCTCAGTTCATTTCCATGGGTATCCACTTTCTGTCATACTTAATGCACAAGGTCTGGAAGTTTCCCTACGATAGGGTTGTTACGCAGAAGAACATGAGCTGAAAAGCCCATTCTTCTGTAACTACAAGTTTGCACCTTTCTGACTCATATTCTGGCTTCTCAGCCCCCACTCCCCTTAAGAGCACTTTTAACTGCTAGAAGAGGAAAAATCCATGCTGGATCCCTAGAGCTGGGCACTATCTGACATCTTCACGTCAGGAAACTAGCAGTGACTGGTACTGCTCCCTGATGTTTGATCCCAGCCTCCCACACATGGCACGATCCAGGAGGCTCAGTACCTTGGAGGCCAGAATGGCAAAAAATACAGATCCCTGATGAGAATGCAGGAGACGTGAGTCAGACATGAGCAAGACCCAGATTACTGTAAACAACACACCGTCTGAGCAATAGCCACTCAATGATGCTCAACGACTCAGTAGAGCTCTCATATTAAAACAACTAACACCTCCATTTTCCAAGATCCATAGTAATACTGTGCCATTCAATAATTTGCATTCTGGCCTGTAAAAATCATCTTTATTTTTGTTGTCTATAGCCTTAAAAATTGGCATACTTCTCAAAAGACAGTATTTTCACTTGTGATTTCAATCAGTAAAACAATCCTATCTCCTGCTTAACACAACACTTTTCACTTTGAAATCTTAGAGTCATCATCAATGAATAGGCTGTATCTTGCTGAATGTATAGGAAAATTGAGGCAGCACCTGTGCTTTTCACACTTTGAAGATTTTATCAAAACGGATAGTCAGGAGGAGATCCACACACAACCTCTGCTTCAAACTCTGGAGAACGCTGCTTGCTTGCCTATACATATTAGAGACACAGAGGTCCTTGCACAGATTGAATGTAGACGTTTACAACACCTGTTCACTTCTCTAGGGACACTCATAGGTGGCTTTACATGTGCCAGTAAGACACACAGAGTCCCTTGTTTATAGTTTATTGAAAGAGTTGCCTTTGCCTTTCCAGTAACTCCATTTGAAACGTGATTAGACTTCACAATATGTCAAAAAGAAACTCTGAAATGAAATGAAATCACCACAGTACCATATGCCACACTCTGCCTAGGCACAGCAAGAGTAAGTTAAATTCACTATCGCAGCTGCCAGAGTGAATTTGTTTTCTTTTATTCGTATATGACTCAGCTTTAATATTTTTCTGAGACAGTTCTTGATAATTCTATGGACAAGTAAGTAACATCACTAACACAGAAGAGTTGGCCTGTTCCTTTCAATCAGCCTAGTAAACCTATTCTGGACATAAAGGGAGGCCAAACAAGAGTCAGAGCATCCAAGTTTTCTTTTTTGGAATAGAACACTCCTAACCTTCCTCTTCCGGACAGATTTGCCCATTAGTGAGAGAAAGCATTACTCAGGGAGTAGCATACAAAAGCTAAAAGTATTGAGTTCCTATCCTAGGTCAGAATATTGCCTGTAGTGGTCTTCAGTAGCTCCTCCCACAAGCCTCAATTTGTTGGACCACAAAATACAAACAACCATTTCCCTACAGCACATATGCAGTAAGGCCTTATCAAACTTTCAGTAAAGTACTTGGTGATTCTGGGATGAGAATATAAATGCAGAATTAGATGCTGCTAATTTATACATGTTCCTGCTAATCAAGTGTGGAATTGTCCTCAGTCCCAAAATAATTAGTCTTGCCCCAATGGAAGAAGTCTCCTGAAGCTTGTGGAGTGAAAGTGGAAAGGAGAAGAAAGGATGGATCTGCCCTCAGATATCAATTGCACAAATGACCTAAATTCCCAAATTTCCTAACCTCACTTTATGCGACATTGCACATCGGCAATATGAGTGGCTGCTTGTGAATAGCCACCTTTATTTATTGATGCTGAATTAATTTTCATTTAAGAAATATAGCTCTGTTACTGCTGGTATTATTGGTCTGCTCTCTCCATTTTCTTACAGCTTTGGACTAAATCCAGTCACCATTTCTTTCTCATGAAGCAATACAGAGCACTGTGCTTTGGTTCACAGTACTGCAAAGTGTCATTTGGCCTTAATAACTGTAACTATACAAAACAAAAGGAGCTGGCTTTGCCACAACTACTAGGTTTTGTAGATCTCTCAAAACCAGCCATAAATGAAATATCTCTGCATTATATATTTGTGATACCATTTCGAACATGAGCGTTTCCATTTCTGCAGGCTAACCCCTATTCCCTCCTCCCACAGTTTCACATCAGTCCCTAATGCTATCGCTCCCATCCTGAGGGCTGTGTACAAGCTGGGTATATCTATTAGACAGAGCTAATTCCTTTCAAGCTCCTTCTGTGCATGGCTGTGACTGACAGAAACGGGTGCTGTGTGCAAGTGTCACTGGAGCATGACCTCGAGTTAATACATTGAATGATGAAAGAAAAAGATTCATTCAGCATGTGAACTCTATGCTGAGATGAGCCAGAAGTACTGAGCATATACAAATTGCTGTTTTGTCAGCACAGCGCTTGGCGGAGTTTTTAAATATTCCAGCTATTCTAAGCCATCATCCTCAAGGCGGGGGCAACTAAAAAAAGAGGAGAATCAAAATAGCATTTCCAATCCAAACACCATTGTTTTATAAGAGATTTGGACCTGGATGCTTAGAGCAATGCATGACCTCCTGGCAGCTGCAGCCCTCGGTTTGATGTGAAAGGACTTGCACAGAACTGTTTGCAAAACTCAGAGAAGGGACCACAAGATATCTAGCCTTTGAGTCATAGACATCAGTTTAACTCCAGCCTGGCTAGGAGCAATTGGAAGTTACAAGGATCTCCGCAGTCTGTCTGGCGGCTTGTGCTAATTGCTCTCATTTCAGTTGCCTGTGGGCATGAGTTGGTCTTCCAGATGCCATCTCTGCATCTGGTATTAGCAGAGCAGTCAGGGGCCACACAGGCCATAGCAGGTGACCTCTTCTCTCACCCAAGCAGTTCTATCAAGAGCTGAGTCTCCATCTGCCTGGCGGGTGCTGCCTGCATTAGCACTGAGGGCATAAATCTTATCTGTGGTTGGCTAAAACTTCAGAAGGTTGGAGAAAACCCCAGGAGAATATCAGTGATATTTTTTTGCAATTTCTCCCCAGCTATAATAGTTGGTCCTCTCTTAGAATTTAAAAAAACAACGGAACCTGTTAGCAGAGGGATTGGAAGAAATACAGTCTCCCTCCTTCCTCTGACTAGTTCTAGCAACAACTATCACCAGAGGCAGCATTGCAGAGAAGATCTCAAATCTCTTTCTGTCTGTGCTTCCTATTGTTGACTTTGACAACTACATCCATTTAGGGTCATATTCTATCACTCATTGCTGCTTGGAAACCAGCAGACATTTGGGCAGACAATAAATGCAGAATTTAGAGTATAATATAACTTTGGTACTTTCACTGCAAAGAATCCTCTGTTCACCCCTTCTCACTGCCTGTCTCCCTCATACATGTTCTCTTGCCTTTGTATCTGACCCTGTGTTCAAAAACCTCTGCAATCACCTGCTCCTCTTGCAGTCTTAACCGAATGAGCTTCTATTTCCATTGTCATCTACTCAGCTTTTTGAGTCCTTTAAAACAGTAAGATCCAAAGTGTTCCTGCCTTTTCTTAAAGGTGGTCAAACCCTAAGGCAATACTTTCTACCCTCTCTTGCCCCTCTTCTACCTCCCCTTTTACACCTGCCTCACGGAAAGGGACAGAAAATTCTGCTTAAGGCAGAGGACAGTAAATGCCTTTTTTTGTGGAGGCAGCAATATCTATCCTGGGGTTGCTGCATCCCATTGAACCTAGAAGACAGAGATCTTGGGGCTTCTTTCTGTTAAAAATCTTTGCTTTTTTGTTACTAAGCAGCAGCAGTAGCTCTTAAGAAAAAGAAGATTACAGATTCTGCTGAAGAGTATTGCTTATTGAAGAGAGTCATTTCACAAGCAGATACAGTTTAGACTACCAAACTATTGGCAATACTTCCGTGCAACATCTGTTTTTCCCCAAGCACCCCCCCATCATGGGCTGACCCAGCCCAGAGCTGTTCAGTTTAAAAGCCATGGATTGCAACTCAAGCTGATACAAGAGATACCCCAGCTGATAATTGGCCAGCTTGTCATTCTCTATTTGTTTTTTCTTTCTGTTTGCTCATCTGCTTTGCCCTCTCATATGGTTTCTCTCTGCTTTTCATGTGGGTCACCTACTGCGCTAAGCAGTAACCAAGGGTAAAAAGGAGAGGGCATATATATTAATAGTTATGAAGAATTATATACTACTACTTGTCAAGCAATTGCTCTAGTGATGTGCTTTCATTCACTTGCTGTTGTGGGCAAAAGCCAATGTCATTTTTTTGCAAGGACATCCATACACAGAAGACTCATGCTTGCCACTGAAAGGAGGGGTTGAGTTGAGTCAGCAGTACAAAATGATAATTAAAAAAAAAAAAAAAAAACAAAAAACCCCAAAACAAAACAAAAAAAGAGAGAAAGAAAGAAAGAAAAAAAAAAACCAGGCAGCATTTCCTAGAAAGCTCTGCAAGTTTGCTGGGACCCTCTTAATAGCCTTGCAAATGTTGTGAGTCGTGTGCAGGCAGTTACCGCTAAACGGTGCAAATGGGAGAACTGCAGCAACTCACCATCTTTCCACAGCGTCAAGACTGGAAAATACCTAGAGCCTGCGGTTCAGACGCGGTAAACTAGACTTGCTCTGCCACCTCCTGGCTGTACCACGTACCGAACACACAGCGAAACGCTCAACAACTACTTCGATTCTTAACTCGCTCTCCTGTCACAGGCCTGATTTAAGGTTCACTGAGATGCCGAAGCTTCAACCCGGCCCTGGACAGTACGTGCAGAGTGACCAGAGGCACAGATAATGCCTTCTGGACCATAAATATGAAAGAAAAGCTTTGCTGCGATTTTATACTGCACCCTACACATACATTTTAAAATACAATGAAAACATAATTAGAATTCTTTTTATGCCTGTTTCCCATACAAATGTTTTATTAGAGTTTCTCACCTTAAAGGGGAGGGAGATCACTGCTTCCAGAGGTATCCCTGACGTTGCAGTTGTCAGACCTTGCCCTCCCAAATGTTTAGGAATCTGCTTCTTTATTGTTCTGTGGAAAAGAAGTTCTGTAAGCATACAAAAAAGGACTATATACTTGTTTGTTTTGTAACATGGGACTATAATATGGAAAAAACCCTCTAGTTAATATTCTTCTTCTTTCCTTCCTAGCTTGCAATGTCTAGCAATATTTCCTACTAATGTTGGTGCAGGGATGGAGATAGATATTGACTTTCATCTCTGTACAGAATTCTGGCTTTACTGCTCCATAAACTGCTCCAAGAGAATAATAATAATATGATATCATGATTTACAAGCACAATATAGTTTTTTACATTTTTATACAGTTTCAAATAGTATTTGCTTTCACAGTTTCCTTTTATCTGAACTTCTACTCAATAGGAAATCATAGAAAATCTCAAGAAGATTGTAAACCTAAAGACGTATAACCTACGGCAATATGAGTCCACAGGTAAAGAGGGAATGTGGGTTTCAAGCTCTTGTTGCTCCAAATCTGCTCTTTCGTCACCAGTTTACAGCCTCCCATTGTTGCACATTCATTAAGGGATAGTCCACTGAGTGATAGTACCCTTTAGAAAGATTCTTCAGAAAATGTAAACCTAGATGAAAGCTACAGTGCCTGGATTTTTAACTCCACGTTACCTTTGTTCTGCAGCTGAGTAACATCAAATTCATCTGGTAGGAGCACATTCTTTCCTTGGTCCACATATGAGAAGTGATGTATTTTTAATGAGATTTATTTTCATGACAGGAATTGCACTGACAATTTGCATTAAAGATAAACTAAATGAGCTGTTCAAGAGTAGAACTAGCTTTCTCACAGTTGTTTCCTTTAATTAACCCATATAGTGTGTTAATTTTGGATTAAGCCCTGCCTTTCGCCATCTATGAGATCGAAGTCATCCTTCCATAAAATCTTTGATCACCTCATTTTCGTCTGTTAACCCTTTGAAGACACAGCTCTCAGAGAAAAATTAGGAAAGCATTTTGCTTTAATGTTCTACCACAAAAATACAGTAATTTTTTTCTCTATCTCAAGTGAAATGGCAATTGTTAAAATTTTCAGCTGCATAAAAATCTTTATTTCCAGGTGGGTTTACTTTAAGTATCTAGTAATTTATTGGAATTATCAAGTCACTTCCCATGTTAATCAAAAATAATTGATATTATATGAAATCCTACTGATCTCCAAATGGAACTGAAACCTTTTAGGTCCCCAGTACACATCTCTACCACGTGGTAATAAGTGACTGGTAGCAGTAGATATCCATTATCATCCACATAGGGATCAGCTGCATGAGGGAGAAATTCAGTCAACAGACTTGAGGGATGTAGGATACATGCTTCATCACCAGGACATTCAGATATTTGCCAACAAACAAACATGGAGACTCAAAAAAGCCTTGGATAGTTTCAATGCTGGATGAGAAAGAACAGACGTGGGGCTGTATAAATGCTGGTTCTGGTTTGTCCCTGCTTACTCCCCTTCCTTCCTATCAAGCCCTAGTACAGTCTTCAACTTCTGCTCTTTTTATCTGCTCTGCCTTCTTGCTGGCCCTGCTCCCCACTCCTCACCCTGCAGTGCTCTGCTCTCCACTGGAGAAGCTCCCAGCTATAGGTTACAATATGGAGCTGCACACAGGCAGATGATCTGGCAGGGAGAAGCTGGAGGGCTGGAAGATGCTCACCGCAGATGTCACCAGCCAGGAATTTAGCTGCCAAATTCTAACAAGCTTCTGCTGAGGGTGCCCAAATTAAAATTAGTCAGAGTTTATGATTTGACCAATTCATGTTCTCTTGGAGAGAGTGAAAGGGGCTTACTCGACACCAAAAAAGCCTTTTTCTATAAAGCCTGGAAGAAATAAGAGTTCCAAGTCAAAATACTGCAAGATTTTTAACCAGGTCAACATATTTATCATTTTTATGTGTGGTTGAACAATTTTAGATAGTTTTCCAAAGTCTGGTTGACATGAGCTGTGGAGAAAGGGTGCCTGGGAAGACAGTATTATAAAACATTTGAGATACCTCTGCAACATCTGCCTTCTATCTCACATGGAGCCTAATCACACCTCCTTGCAGTAATGGAAACATTCCCCTTACCCTCAGTCCCAGAGCACAAAGCACAGGAGAGGCATCCTGAACCTCTTTCTCCATTCTCAACAGTCACACCAGAAAAAAATTAAGGAACAAAGCACAATATACACCTCACCCAAAGGACATAAAGTCGAGGCCTGGACACAGACTTGGAACAGGGAGTCTCTGCGCTGTCAAACCGCTAGTACAGCCCTAGCACAGGGCTGCTCTGGGTCAGGTAATGCTCTTCCAGACAACGCCTGCACGTGGTTTGTGAGTTGGGGAAGGCTACAGATCGTTCCCCGACAGGCAGTCTGGATGCAGTCCCATTGTTTTGGAGGCTGTGTGAGTTTAGCTGTGCCTTGTCAAGAGTTTACTAGTTTGTTTACTACCTTGTTTATTTACTAGTAGTTTGTTTACTGCCTTGACAATTTGTTTACTAGCAGAAAGAATGTCAAACAGGCTCATAACTCAAAAAAATGACTGTGATCACCCTGGCAGATGGTATGACTGCAGCTTACCCCCCACTTACTTCCCCTTCCATTTATCATCAAAGAAATAGGCTAGTGGTACTCAGGTTGTTAAACTTGCCAGGTAAGG
The DNA here is from genome assembly GCF_017639655.2 of Falco naumanni. Taxonomy (NCBI): domain Eukaryota; kingdom Metazoa; phylum Chordata; class Aves; order Falconiformes; family Falconidae; genus Falco; species Falco naumanni. The sequence continues at coordinate 29,245,285 of NC_054065.1, read as the reverse complement.
CAGTTGGAATCTATTTGGAACAAGAGTTTTTAAAATTACAGCAAAAGAATAAGGAGGAAGGTCATTTTTATAACCATAACAAGAGACCAAAGAGATAGCATATCAAGCATATTTTGGCAGGAGATGAAGCCAAGGATCATTACTTGGAGGATTCAGTAAATGTCATTAGCATCTGTACTTTTTCCTACTTTGTTCTTATTATGACATCTTGGCAAAGTGCTAAGAACTATTTATAAGGAAAAGGTTACGGATGCTGGCAGATAGGAGCAGATAGGATCACAAGAGTCTGAACCTAAGGAACATTACCTGCCAAATTAAAAAAAAAAAAAAAAAGTGCTATTGGAGCTAGCATGAAAAGATCAAAAAGAACACGGCAAAGTAATAATTGCATAGGTAAAATGACAGACGATGTTTTTAAATTGTGAAGCAGGAGTCTAAACATCATAATGGGAGCAACAATTAGAAACAATTCTAAAATGATCCGAAGCAAAGGGAAAATGTAGGCAGAACGTTCACAAATAGAGAATCATTTATCTGGGGAGAGGACAAATTATTTAAAATCAGTGAGTCCCAGTCCAGAGGGAAACTTTAAAGGTAGATTTTGGAAAGCAAATACGGTTCAGTCTGTCATCCTTTCTCTTTGAATCCAGTGACATAGGTGGTGCTGAAGCCTTGCAAACCTGTAAGGAGGAAGATAAACAAACCTATCGCTGATGATAATTTAAAGCAATGACTAATGAGGAAGGAAAACCAGAACCACCTCTCTGGCACCATCAGTCACAAATCAGCCAGGCCTAACTCAAGGCTGCAAAACTCGGGGAATCTGACAAGCACTTAGAAAAATACACCAAAAAATTCTTCTGACAGACACTACAGCCCCCTTCAATTAGGGGAGTTTTAAGGCCTATTGTGGAAGCAACAGGGTTAGTAAAATTAAAAATAATTTTTAAAAGTGGTCAAGAAAGAAAGATGCTGCTCTGAGAATAGAAGCAAAGGCATATTCCTATGTTTAGATCATTCAATTAAGTTAGCTGTGTGGATTAACCTTGCAGGAAAGTGATAGGAGCCTGCAGCCAGATCCAAGAACTAATACTGTGTTGCAATGCGAATCTTGAGGAGCAATTATACAGAAGCTCTTACTAGGCAAGTTTTGGGGGGAAACCTTAAAAATAAATTGTAAAGAGCAGCCTGACCCGAAATGAGGCAGCACCATGTGGAATATCAATTGCTATGCCAGGGGAAAGAAATGAATGTGCTAAGAATGTCAACTACACCCCTGCTGTGAAATGCTGAAGTTCCCCAAAGCATGGACTGAGAGCGGCTAGCACTATAACCCACCAGTACATGCATCCAGCCCACCCTACAGCAAAAGAGAAGGGCTGGGCATTAGAGATACATGCTCCAAGCCTGGGACAACACCCTAACCTGCAGGGTCACTTGCAGAGCATGTCTTGGAAGTTTGATCTCTCACAGCTACAAAACATACTATCAAAAACAAATGGGGCATTCTGCATCCCTGATTTGGCTTAGGAATAGAGGTCGAGTCCTCTCTAAAGAAAGTCTGGATTAAGTGGAATGGAATCCCAGATACAGACGGAGGGCTTTTGTGGAGTTCTGCACACACATAAAACTCTGAGACCCAAACCCTCTGATAACCTGCAAGCAGTCACTGATCAGCTTTCTGACATTTGTGTGCTCAGGGCAAACGAAGCCTGCTTCCTTTAGGTCCTACAGCAATGTGGCTTCTTGTAATGAACAAACAACCTCAGGTTCTTTTCTGCACCTTGATCCACTTGGAGGAGAATTACAACCTTTACAACTGCCTGATTTTCACAATTTACAGGGACCAATTTTTGGCCCTGCAGTAGACTAGTGCACTCAAAAAGCTGCTGACACGTATGCCATTTGGCCATTACCCCTGAAAAGACAGAAACAGAGTCCAGCGAGCCCCTTCCTTCTGCCTATGCTCAATATTCCCTATGTGCTGCCTGTCCCAAGCTTAAGGAAGGGTGGTCTGGTAAGCTCCCAGCACCAGTATGAACAGCATCCAGGGCAACAGTATCAGCCCAGCTGCTGTCTGGACTGCAGAACCAGGAAATCAAGGAAGAAAAGCAACAGCCTCGTCTTTCATTAATTGCTGCTGGTTTTGAAGGTGGTCCCTTCAAGACAAGGTGATGTGACAATTCTCCAGCAGACTGGCTGTGATTCCAGCTTGTGCTCTGTGTGAACTAGAGAAGCACTATCCAAACTTGCCTTCAGAGCTTCAGCCATGCAGCCTCTCTGCAGTAGTGCACTACTAAGGAGAGAGTGACCACATACCGCATACAGAAGCGGGGACTAGGAAACAGGGTTGCTTTATACTGCATGTTCTGTTGATCTCGGGGAGTAAAGGACCTGCCTCTTCCCCAGCACCTGAGTTTTGCATTTGGGAGGCAGTCGAAACAGTACGCAAGTTCCTTTGAAGAACACTTTGACCATGACAGGGTTAAGAGAGAACCAAAAGGAAACACTTCTGCTGTAGCTAAGTAGATGCAAACCTTCCCAGTGCTGGATTGATGTGACGTACAATAGTTGTAAACTCTGTAACCTCACGAACCAGCACAATATAAGATTAGAGGCACCACCTTAACTCTGCTCCCTTGTGCGCATGCATCACAACACATCTCTGATGACATGATTATATACGGCTTATAAAATAATATAATATCAGGCAGTTTTGTTCTACAGCCTTATTTATTACTTCTGAGTCTGTTGTCTCTATTTAATCTTTTCCTGCCTGGAAGAACATCACTCCATCAGTGAATCAGCATCTCCAGAGAGGAAACGAAATGGAGCCACGTTCATAATATACAGCAAATCGCTGTCTTAACACTCAGTTAATGTTCCACAGTGGATTAAGAATTATTGTCCTAGTATTTCAGCTTAGTCCAGATTTAGTGCCCCAGTGGAAGAATTAAAGGAGTACATGAAACAGTGCACGTAAAGCTAGTTTCCAGAGCAATAGAGGAGCATGTTGCTATCACAGTCACTAAAGCAGGCATGTAAAAATCAAGGAGATGTCACAAAGTGGTTCCCTTTTCACAAAAGCTTGAGTAAGGGGAGAAAAACACATTTGAATACCACAAGAGATTTCAGCGGTATTGCTGGAAAGCCAACAAAGATAAGCTGGTTAAACAAAATGATTTTAATGAGTGCAATTATAGACAGAAATATGACTAGTGCCTCTATGGTCCACGTGTTGTTATGCATCATCTGGTTAGGTACTGCCTGGATTGGCTACAAAAGATACTCTACAGCACTTGACGCACATGTTCTAAACCTTTACTCACAAAAGAGTCCCCCGAGAGGTGAGGTCTTCAGTGAGGATCTAAATGTGAGAGGGATTTTCTCTCAAATTCCTACCTCTATCCAAGGAATACTCCTGCAGCTGCATATCTGGCCACTGCTCTCCCTTTCTCTTCTCTGTCTCCGATGTGCTCTTGCAGGTTTGTGATGACTAAGGGTTGTTGAACTGTGTGTGTTCTGATGGGATCTGAACAGTAACACCCAGGAAGAAATGCCCCCTTGGAGCTTCATAAGATCCTCACTCTTCCTGCAGCTTCAAATATCAGCTGTGCAACTGTGAGCTCACACATCTGACTCACCGCTAATCTATTTCCCTCAACTCAGCTTTGCTTTGGCAATATTGCCACCTCCACGTCTCTTGCTGACTGAACATGAAGTAAATTAAATCCTGATCTTTCTCGACTGCCTCCTCCCGTTCTCCTTATTTTTTATGACTAAGATGCTGCCATGTCCCTTTTCCTTCAGGTCAGTAGCCAGACAGCTCCCGTTGCTCTCTATACTCTTTCACACATTAGGCTGTACCTAAATACCAGTGATTCTTCTTCTTCCGCCATGTTTCTAAGACTCAGGACAGATCATGCTCTTGCCCACTTTTACGTTATCTTCTGCCTGACATTATCTCCTCCCTTTCTGACCTCTGAAACTGCAGTCAACCCAAAGCACAGTGTCCAGATCACCCTCGTACCCTACAAAATGATAGTGTCATTAACATTTACTTTGTCCCTTCTCATCCTTGATTTCCCACTAACAGCACCATTTTCTACACATCTCTGCTTTCCACGGTGCCTTTATCAACCTGCTTATCTGTTTCTGAGATTTACTTTGCTGTTCTCTCACCATTCTGACAACAGTGCTGACCAAGCACCAAGTATTACTTGTCACTCTATCCTCTTCCTTTCTCTCCTGCTGCCATGACATAAGTGACTTACTTGGGGGTTTTGGTTTTGGTTTTTTTCCCCCAACCTGGCAGGTCACTGACTCTCCATTTGCCAGTAGAGCTGTCTCTGTCCCAGGAGCCGTGCACTGTGACATATACTATCCCATCTTCCATCAAATCTTTCCTCAAAACCTATTCCCCTTTAAGAGCGACAAACATCATAAAACCAGAATAACCGAAATACACAATGCCATTGGGCTTGCTGAGGGAACTAGAGTCATGTGCTTCTTCCTTGTGCTGATAAAAATAAAATCCACTTAGTAACAGAAAGGGAGATGATAAATGGTGCTACTGAGCATGGTATGATATACAGAGACTAAGAAAGAAACCTCAAGGTTTTAAGTTCATTCTGACCTCATTGTCTCTTTGCTGAACTATATGGTGTCCACCTTGAACTATACAGTTGAACACACCACTACTAGCTCCATTACCATCAGCCACTTTATACAAGCATTCCTGGGAGGAACATGTGGGGCTGCCATGACATTTTCCACCGACCCTGTGCAAGCGAAGCATTGGCATAGACTTACATGATGTGATGTGTTGGTCTCTTACCCATTTCTGTAGGTTAGCTGTTTACTAACTCTACTACTTAACATCTTCTGTTATCAGTTCTTCCATGTCTCTACACTTGTTACCGTAAACATATCAAATATCAATCTCAGACATTCAGGAACTGTCCCCTCGGTAGGCTGTCTCCTTCGCACCTGGCTTAGACAGAGATGAAGGGACTGCACTTTACTTATTACACTAACATGGGGCTTCTTCCCCGAGTCCCAGGAATCGTGGTTTAACCCCAGCCAGCAACTAAGTACCATGCAGCTGCTTGCTCATTCCCCCTCCCCAGTGGGATGGGTAGGAAAATCAGAAAAAAGGTAAACCCCATGGGTTGAGATAAGAACAGTTTAATAATTGAAATAAAATATAATAGTAATATTCATAATTTAAGGAAAAGGGAGACAACAAAAAACGAGAGAGAAATAAAACCCAAGAAAGACAAGTGATACACAACACAATTGCTCACCACTCACTGACCGATGCCCAGCCAGACCCTGAGCAGCGATCGGCAGCACCCAGTCAGCTCCCCCCAGTTTATATGCACAATGCTCTATGGTATGGAATATCCCTTTAGCCAGTTCAGATCAGCTGTCCTGGCTATGCTCCCTCCCTGCTTCTTGTGCACCTCCTCCTTGGCAGAGCATGGGAAACTGAAAAGTCCTTAACTTGGAGTAAGCACTATTTAGCAACAACTGAAACATCAGTGTGTTATCAACATTATTCTCATGCTAAATTCAAAACCACAGCACTTCACCAGCTACTACAAAGAAAATTAACTCTGTCCCTGCCAAAAACAGGATACCAGGAATGCCCAAGGCTCATAATGTCTTCCTGTTACCACATCAGAAGGCTTTCTGATGACTCAATTCCTAATACTAGCAAGTGGGCCATCACTTTGAAATTGGTCCCTCATGCTGCTGCTCACTGCAACTCATGCTATTTTTCCATGGGTCTGACCTTGACCAGAAAGTGGGCTAGTTAGTGCCCTTACAGAGACTGTGAATAGTTGGATATGGGGAGAAGAATAGGAATAGCGTACTCATGCTACTGGCTCAAGTCAATCATACACCATTTCTGCTGTTCATTTTCTATACTAATCCATGCCTCATGCCAGGAGACTTTGTTGTCCGAGGAAAACGGAGGGACATTCTTCCCTGGAGGGGACGTAGATAATACTGCTAGTGTAAAAGAATGAAGTGGACTCTTATGAGTTCTCTGGCCTGTGTTTTCCACCCTCAGTGTTCTGTGATTCATCTAATTAAGGTATACAGCCTGGAAAACAAGAGGCAATTCGGAACTTCTACTCATTAGCTGGGTATGAATGGGATTTTTTTTTCCTCTTGACTGTCTTCATTTTATCTGCAGCAGTTCTTCATGACTCAGACTCCAGAAGGGCTTATGATTGTGTAGGTTGCCTCTGGCAAAGGCAAGTAGCTTCAAAGTAAGTGTCTGTCTGTCTGACTTTTATTTCTTTCTGAAAACAAACACTGAAAAGTCTATTCCCTGTGTGGCTGACCCAGCTGCCGTGTCTTTCCTGCTTGTTGGGATACAAGATGATTAATCTCCTTCCACATAGTTGAGTACTTAAACCATATGTGACAGGGGCACAAGGGCTTTCAGATAAAGCAGGGATAAAAAAAGACTTGTTTTACGCTTAATGAAGAAATAATTTCCTTAAGAACAAAAAGCTCCTCGCAGCCAGTGCTTATAAATTGCTTAATTGGAAATACACATAACAGTCCTACGAGGATTATCTGAGTGCTTCTGGCTGGAATTAGAGTCAGGAAAGAAAAGTTATTTTAGAGATACTAATAAAACAGGAGGTTGTGAAGGCTTCTGGGATATATACAGATGTTTTATTTTAAGCTTTGCATATAAAGTTGATTTTTAACCGATTTGTTATTGGTTTGCAAGCTCTGCTGATTAGCCTTGAGGCAGAACGGAGTTAAAACACAGGGACAGACCTCCAGATCAGAGGGCAATAGCTCCTGAAGGATATAAGGATTTTTGTTAGCTGAGACTTTAGGCTATCAGGCCTGCTACCGCTGCCTAGGGAGCTATTTGTGCCAGAAATACAGCTAAAGACACCTCTGTCGGTACCTTTCCTTGCTCCCAACAGGTATCAATCTCCTCAGGAGAGGACGGCGCTCACGGGCAGGCTCCTTGCACCGAGGAGGCCTCAGCGCCCCGACGCCACAGGCCTCCCTGGCACAAAGGGGGAAATGGCGGCTGCTGCAGCTCCGCCACCTCCGACTCCTCTCTAATGAGCTTTTTGGAGGAGTAATGCACCAGCGGGGCTGCCTCAGATGCCTGGATTTTACACGCTTTGCTACAAATAGCCAGGGAGCCCCTCAGCAGCCCACCACCAGCTTCGACCACCACAGCTGCCTCTGGCCCTCGGAGACAGCAGCGATGAGAGGACAGGAAACGGCTGGCGGCCCTTCAGGGCCGAAACTCATCTCAGCCCTGCCACCCGCCCCCCCAAGGCCGTGGAAAATAATTTTCTGCTGTTTGTGGCTCTTTGTTTAGAGCCCAGCCCCCGGGTCAACTTCCCTAGTACCTATGGCCCTTCTGTTGCTGGAATAAACACCAAATCTTTAGCGTCTGACAGTAAAGACACCAGCACCACCTTCCTGTAACTGGTTTCGCTTACTTGGAGTTAGTTTGGGCGCTGCATCCAAGCTGTGCCGCCATCCTCAACCGGGGGCGGGCGGCGGCGGCGGGGTCTCCTCAGGGCCCCGGCTCCCTGGCGGCGCCCCGCGCCCGCCCCGCCGGAAGGGCCGCGGCGCCATCTTGCGGCCGGCAGCGGCCTCGCGCCCGGCTGAGGCGGCTGGTGGGCAGCGCCGGGGCCCGCCGGGGCGCTCGGGCTTCCTCTGGGGGTGTTGAGAGTCGTTAAGGGAAAAAATCAAACAAAAACAAACAAAAAAAACCCAGAGCCGATTGCCGGGTGTGGAAATGCTCACCGGTAGCAGCCGCACAGGTGTAAAAAGTTAGTTTTACTTTCTCATGCGCTGCAGCTGCGGCAGCCAGCACACTGAGGGAGGAAGGGAGGGTTGCTCATAATCGCTTTTAATTTTTCTCCTGCCTTGCCCAGCTGAGTTTCCTTTGCTTTATGAGTTACAACCTTTATTTTCCCTTATAATAAAAGGTGGCATCTGAGTTCAAAAGCCCCACAGGGCTCTTGCGGTACTGATGATCAGGAGAGGTGGAGGAAAACGTCTGGATGGATCCGCTTCAAAGCTGCTGCGATTTGAGGACTGACAGGGAAAATTCAGGGAGCCATGCGGTGAATCAGACAATAGCTGGGCAGAGCTGGCCTTTTAGGCGATGCTGCAGGAACGAAATAAGAAAAAGCACTTAAATATTTGAAATGTAAAACTTAACCATAGGCCTTTTATTTTAAAATACACTTTTTTTCCCCCCTTGCTTTTAGCTGGGGAAAGCACATTCATTTGCAGCTCTCCCAGATTCAATGGGTTTTAGATTTTATTGAGGATGGTATGAAGGTCTGCATGGAGAATAAAGCAGTAGCTACTACAAACTAAAGCTGCACTTGCCTTTTTAAGGTCTGACCTCGTCTCCCTAAAGGCAAGGAGTTGCCTTCGTCACTCTTAGAGCAGTTGCACCAACAGACCCAGCGTGGAGGCTTGGCAGCTGCACCAAAACCTGACAAGCTGGCACCAGCACCGAACTGGGATGTTGTTTGTCCCCAGCATTACTCCTGGAGTCCTGCCTGGCCAAGGCAGGGTCTTTTTACCCCGAGAGCCAAAGAAAGAGTAAGAAAAACAATTAAGATTCATGCAGGGCCTTCTCTTCCACATCAGCCACGATGCTTGCAGGTGCTTTCATGCTGTGTGCTGTATATCATGTGTGGTAATTATGAGAGCTTTAAATTTGAGTGTTCATTCCCCCCGAGGCAGTCGGGGTAAAGGCTTCCCAGGTCACTGGGCTGCCCCAGAGCAAAAGGGGGCTAAGAATGGGCCTGGACATGTCTACGTTTGGACCTTGTTATTTAATTGATGTTTTATACTTGAAGGGATGATAATGATGTGTGTTGGGGTAAAACTGAGACCTTTTGAGGCCTGGTTCATGTTTTCCAAAGAACACAAAGCGCCAATCTGCTTCCAGAATCTGTTAATTCTGCAAAAGGAGAGCTACCCTCAGCCTCCCTGATCCCAAATTTGGGTTACTTACCATACCCTGCCCCTTCCTGAAGCTCACCAGATCTGAATGAGGTGGTCTAAGAAAGCATGTAGATTTCTGAGCGCTTAGGAAACACACCTTTAAGCAGAAACTTAATTTAGGCAGAGCTCTTTCTTCCTATAATGTCTGCTTTCCCTCATTAAATCCCAAATTATGCATGGAATGTAATTTTATCTCTGTCTGTCACCACGCAGGGCTCTGCTAGCTGGTACAGAAGTAAGCCAAAGCCTGTAGCTATCACTGAAGCTCAGTTCTACCCACAGAAGGAGTCCCATAAAAACCATTTGATCAAGCAGTCAACTACGTCGGTGAGAAGTTTAGTGTCTGAAAATATCTGCATCGCAGCTGAAAACAGCATCTCTCTAAGATCTGTAAACTCAGAAAAAAAGACTGCTTACAGTGTCACTGCCTAACACCTTGCAGGCAGAAGAACAGAGATTTTTGTCCTGTAGTTGCTCATTTTTGGCTTCAGTCAAAGCCTAAAATCAGAAGAGACATTTTAAAAATCTCATCTAGATTTCCCCTGCAATCTCAAGATGATGTGCTTTACACTGTGGTGTCAGTTGCTCCGAGGGACATGCATTACTGTATTGATAAGTACTTCATTCATTAACTGGGCCCAGTTACGTTGGGTATCACGTATACATAATACAATCATGTTCTTCAGAAAGTTTTGGGATGAGGTCAGTAAAGAGACAGAAGTAGAAAAGGCAGTCTCACTTGTATTTGTCCCAGTACCAAAGATAGATATATAGAGAATAAGGATTTGAGGTCTGTATATGCACTGCTGTATTTTACAAGCCTAAAATCTAACTTTACAAGTCTTCAGTGGAAAGGACAACTGGATGGAGAAGTACCATGGTGAGGTATTGAGCTGCTCTGCAGGCTTCCATCCCACACAGGGCAACACTTCCATGCTGCGGGAGAATCTTCTGTATGCAGAGTTTGCACAATTTTTAAAAATCTTTAGGTCCTTCTGATGGACAATGCTTTTGAATTCTGATGTCTCCTGTCAGAACAGGTTTTACTGGAAAATGTACTTTCATAAAAATTGAATTGTTTATAAATGACTTATCTAACTTAAAAGGACAGAGGATAAAGGAGACGTCTAGTGAGAATAATGCATTTGAATTCTCAAAAAGCTGTTGGCAACATTCCACACCAAAGGTTATTAGCGAGATGAAGCTGTCATGTGATGGCAGGAATTATTTCATGGAGTGAAAGCTGGTTACAGCATGGCAAGGGGTGGGATTTAGTGGTCAGCACGGAGCAGAGCCAGCAATGGGGTCCCCCAGGAATCAGTGCTAGAACTGGTTTTGTTTAATATATGAACAATGACAAGAGAAGGAAGTGAACAGCGGTATCTCTGTCCTGGCAGTGGTACTGGACCTTTTCAAGTACGCAGCCACCACGCAGGCAGCAAAAGCAACCTGAGGGACCTCACTAAACTCAGCGGGCAAAAAAGTGGCAGATGATGAGCTTCAAAGCAGATAAACGTAACCTGATGCCACCAACAGGCTCAAAAAAGGATTAGACAAATTTGGGACACCAGGTCAAAAGACCAAAGGACTAGGCAAGGGTGTACCCTTTAACATCCCCAGTCCAACAGCTGTGGCTACTGAGGGAATAAGCAGGGAACACGCTGCGGAAAGTGGCCGGCAAAGGTGCTCTCCTTACCTGGCTCTCCTATTGCTGGCGCTGGAGACACAGCATGGTGCCTGGTGGACCCAGCAGTGCGGGTTTTACGTTCCTATTTTGACAAAATTTCTGGTAGAAGAAAATCTGAATGAAGAGTTTCAACTATCAGAATAGTTCGCTTTGATAGAGGAAATTCTGACTTTCTTTTTTAAAATTTTGCCACTATTGAGGCATTTAAGTGCATGCTATTTTCATTATTTTATAGTGCTTTAACACTACAATATATGATAAAATATTAAAAATAAAAAGCAAATTATTACAATGTTATAAAAAGTTTGCTACTCTTTAAGAAATATTTTGATAGATCTGGATTCTTTTTTCCTTGTAAAAATAAGTCCATACCAATTTTGATATTTTGATTTTTCATTCTGAATCAAAATTGAAGGGTGTTTTGCAATATTGTCATTTTTGGTGGAATAGGAACATTAATTCCAGGAAGCTCTAGTGATTATTTCCTTTCCTGATGCTTGTCAGCCTCTTCTCCCATTTCAGAGCCTTCACTGTGATAAGCGTACCAGCTCTGCTCTGTCTAAGGAGACAGTTAAGATATTTCTTACATGCATGTGAAGTACAGCATGATAGAGGGGGGCTTGCTTCAGCATTACTAGAGATCTCTCCTGTTTAATTTTGCATCAAAGAACAAGATCTTCTGCTGAAGTTAAAAGCAACCTCAGAAAGGAGTAATATCACCTGCCTGGTTGCTTATTCCCATTACCAGAGCCCCCATCCCCTTGGGTGGCACTGGCACTGGTGTGACAGCACTGTGACCCAGCTTTGCTGGGGCTTCCTTGGTTGAGGGCAGGTAGGGAGCAGGTAGGCAGCAGCAGGGTGGACCCATGTCTCTAATCTGCTTATGCCAGCACCTGCTTACGCCAGCTTGAAGGTTTCACAGCGATGTCTCTTCATGTGAGACAAAGACCATCTGATCTAGATGTCAGCCGGAACGTAAAGAGTGAGGGCACTATATTGCCTCAGTTTTGAGACTGGTACCTGACGTCCTCTGTGACCCTGATGAAGCTGAGCTCCAGGACAAGGTGGCAGGGGGTGGTTTCTGTGCTTTTGTGCTTCCTGTAGTTCGTACTGTGGTTTGGGATTCTCCAGACCATTTCTGTTTAATGGCAAGGTCTGCTTCCCAGAAGGGATCTTGCCATACTGTCTCTCCTGACTCTTTTATTCCCTTCTTTTCTCCCAGGATTTGTTTGTTGGTTGTTTGTGTGTGTGTGTGTTTGTGGGGGTTTTGTGGATTTTTTTGGTTGTGGGGTTTTTGGTTTTTTGTTTTTTGTTTTTTTTTTTTTGTGAGTCTGACAACTCTGTGATAATTATTCCTCCTCCTCACAGCTCTGCACAGGAATCTGCCCATCTGATGGTGTGGGTGGCCATAGCTGGTGTACAGAGCACAGCTATATTCTCTCATTAAATTCCCCAAAAGCCTTCCCACTAGCAGTAAACCTCTGCTTCACAGATCCATAGCAAAATATGAACACGCTTTAGCAGAGCTGAAACTGGAACCCAGTCTGGAAAATTATGATTGATTTTCCAATTCAAGTGGTCTTCGGGAGTCACCCCCTGGGAAACCTGGCTTCTTAGCTTCAGAGCGGATTCTGAAGTGCTAGAGAAAACTGTGGGCGTCCTGGGAGCTGGATCCCGATGAGTGCGTGCAGTCATCCAAATCATCATCTGAGTGTGGTGGTGCAGCAGAACGCAGTGCATGCTCCCAGAAGGTGTTGCTGCTGTGCTGGCCAGATAGGCAGGGGCTAGTATGGGACATGCCAATGTATCAGCTGCATTTGGGGTGACTCACTCAGGGCAGTACACCCAAGTAACTGAGGTGTGGGCAGCATTTTGGTCAATGCATCATCTGCTTCTGACAGTGCCTCCCCCTGCACGAGGGAATATACCCTTTAAATTTCTCTCTTTCTTTAAATACTTGTCTTGCTGCCTGCTGGTGCGTGGGCTACAACTAACTACAGTTGTAAAAAAACTGATACCTAGATGAGACTGTCTCTGAGGGATGCGTCAGCCCAGGGCTCCCTCAGCTGCTGGAGCTGTTTGCTAGTGCCCTGATGGTCAGCCTCAGCAGAGCTGCCAGGGCATGAGAGAAGCTGAATCAGATTCTCATTCTCAAATACAGGAAAGGTAGAAGCAAATCAGCCAGAAAACTTCAATCTTTGCGGACCACATTTTATGGTGAAGTAGTCAGGGCTAAATCTCCCAGTATGAAGGCAAGGAGGTAAGTCTTGGCTTTCTTTAAGTGAGGTCAGTGAAACAATTCACCTCTCTGCATTCTTCCATGAAGCCATTAACTTATTGTACAAGCACAGGCTAAAGTACTAACTCCTTTGGTTATGGCTTGCATGTACTAGTTTGTACCGAGACCTGTGGATAGACTTGGCAGCGGAGTGCAAGCCCTGAGATAGTCACCATCATCAAAACCAGCCACCCAACACCTGAAATGCTTTGGGTGGCTGTCTTTGGCAGGGCAACAGAGAAGCTAGGTGGTCTGCCTGAGGACCTTCAGCAGCAGCTGACCCTAGAGGAGAAGTTGAGGTTGATGCTGAAAGCCTTACTGGGACGTCTTTCCATACAGAGAAAAACCTTAGGAAGGAAGTGAGCTCGTTGATGGCGCACAAACCAGACAAGGAAAGGCTGCCGGCACTGTTATAGTCACGGGAAACAGCTTTGTCATAAGCTGCTGTGAGCTGAACTCAAACCTAAAAGATGAAATTCTCCAAAAGCAGTTACCATTTGCCCCCGCTGAGCCCCTTCTTCTGATTCATGGCCAATTTTCAGCAGATCTGCGAAATGTGGGTTCACGTCATCATTTGGGGTCATCCTCTGACAACGCAGCCAGCTATTGCAAGCCTGCAAAGGAAAATATTATCTTCCTCAGATCACATTTTTGGAGGTAATGGCTCGGCAGTCAGAATGAAATCATCAAACACCGAGATGAGCCAAAGCAAAAGCAATAGATACTGGTGGGCGGTTTTGACCAACTGGCTAATAAAAGACACATCAAGTTTATACTGCAAGTTTATTATAGTAATACAATCAGATTAAATTATTTTCACAGCTAATATACCTAATTATCTCAGGGTATGTATATATTTTTTATTCCCAGCAAGTTACAATCTTTTTAATCATGCAGCGAGTAATGTACAAACACAATTTTATGGAAGTTTTTTTTTCCCTAAAAAAGAGAAACAAAAATTACAAAAGTATGGCTTTATAAGAAAGTCATATCATACAATGAACATTCATTTGTACTTGGGCATAGCAATATTCGGTCTTAATCAGTAAACAACAGCATCTGTCGCTGCCATGCTGATTCCAAAAAAGCCAAGGGAACTGGGAAGAGGGAAATGCCAATCAGTGTTAGAGAGATGGAAAATATATATCTATATACATTCAAAGTACGAAAAATGTAAAAAATGTTTTCAGGGATTAAGCATCACATTTATTTATATGCTGAAGTAGAATTATGGAGCCTTGAAGAATGTAAGTGCACAAACGGTTTCTGTTTTCCTTTAGACCAACAAACATCGGGAGTGATGCAATTGACTTAAAAAGCGTTACTTCAGATGTAAAGAGGTGTAACAGAGGTCAGAATCTGGCCTGTCCTTCCTGCTAATGGTGCTGCAGAAATAGACAGAAGCATAGGGTTAGGAAGTCACAGGTGGCTGAATTTTGCTGCCAGCCCAGAGAAAAGAAAGACAAATACCTTTAATAGATTTTATTGAAAAAAATAAAAATGGCTTTGAGAATGAAATGCAGCCACTATTGGGAACCTTCACTGGATGATTGCAGTTGTTGGCAAGTAGAAGCCTTTGTGCTTGCTGTTCAGGGGTAAAACACTCATTTCAAGAGCAAAGCTGCTGCCTCTTTACAGGAGAACTGTCCTTACCTGTTAGCAGCACGGAGCTTGGGACGCACACATACCTTGTGAAAAGACTGCTTTCTTAAGGCATTATCACTGATGTGTAAAGTACTGTAAATCAGTCAGGAGTTTCACCAGGAGAGGGCAGCCAGGGACACAGACACACGTGTGCACACATGCACCCACTCGTCCACACACCCCTCAGATCCTTACAATGCTACTCTGCAAAATTGAAATTAAAACAGTGTAACCTGCAGAGCCAACCTGTAACCCAAAGATTAGCAAAGACTTTACCCTCTCCCTTTTCTCTCTTGCTTGCATTCCTTTTTCCCAAGTTCAGAAATACAGATCTTAGCTACACCTAGTATGTATATATGCAAAATGTAAACATCACTACACAGCACGTAGCACCCTTTTTGATTAACAAAGTCACTAACATATTTGTCATGCAAGCATAGGGATTTTTCAAGACTATGGACTGTCAGGTTGCAGAAAGCATGAAAATATTTTGTGTTTACTTTTGCTAATGACCTGGCTTGGAAAGAATAGAGAAAATACATCAACACGAATAGGGCTGAGGTAGATTTGACCGTATCCAGTGTAATGTCACTGTACTGAGCAGGAAGACAAATGGGATCCCAAACCAACAGGCAAGTCACCACAAGACAAGCAAACCAGGTTTAGAGAGAAGATTCCTCCATTCCAGCAGGACACCCCCTCCTGCACCCGTATCGCTACAGGTGATGGAAAGTTGTCACCACATTGCTAACGGCCTTAAACTCTGGCCCAGCGGGATGGCACGTGGAGGTCCGAGGGTAGCCTAGCAGCTGAGGGCCAGCTGGGGCTTGATCTCGTGTTAAAATGCTCAGGAAAAGGAGGAATGAGAGGGCTGTGGAGTGATCTTTCTAGTGAGGGCAGCTGCCTGCTGGGCACTGGGCCGAGTACACCAGTTTTTGCATGTTGGCCCACAGTGGGCCAGCAGCTTTCTTCCAGACTGTGCTGCAGATGCAGATATGTCCCAGAATTTGAGTTTCTTGAGCAGTTGCTGAGAATCCATCTCTTATCCTCTGGGCTGATGGATTGAGGGTAGCCTCCCACATGGACAAATGTGTGCACACAAGCATCCTGCTGCCTGCTACACATCCACGCATTAAGCCTGAAGTGCCTGAAGCCTGAACTTTGCAACAATCTGCAACTATGACAGTCAACAAGAGATCCCTGCACCATTCTAGACCCATTTGCTCCCAGTGGGTTGCTCTGGCTCTCTGGGTGCATCCTCCTACTGTATTACAAAGTGCTACCTCATTAATGCCAAGAATCCCTACCTGCCTCCTTTGATTTTTAAGTCCAACAGCCTTCCCCTCCCTTCTGTCTTTTCTAAAAATCTTCATAGCACCAAAACTCTTACAGTTTTGAGCCAGTGCAGTAAGAGTTGATGATTTCCCTTCCCTCCTTCCCTGGAATCTCCGCTCCCAGGGCCTAATTGCTATTCTAATAATATCCATCAGCAGCCTCCTCCGCCTCTCGCCCACCAACATCCGGATGAGATACCGCATTGCTGCTGGGGACAAACCCAGTCCTGCTCCCCCAGACTCCAGGGGTGCCACCTGGGCTGTGCTGTGCACAGTTGCTCTCACCAGCCTTGGGCAGGCAGCCCCTGCTTTGTCCTCTGCCTGCAGCTCCGTGTTTCTGGGGGCTGCCAGGGCCGGGGAGCCTGCAGGGCTAGGCACAAGCAGCTCAGCCACCGCTTATAATGCAAATCTGCCTTGGGCTCTGCTTTGCTTCCCGAGCTGTGACAGCCTCTGCCTGCCGCAGAGCCGGCCGAGCCCGCAGCCTCTCTGCAAAACCCTTGCCCAAGACTGGCCCTGAATTTCTCTGCCACCATTCACAGCCTCCCCTATCGCAGGAGGAGGAACAGACACAGGTGGAGAAAGACTTGCAAGTCCCCTGGGGCAGGGGTGGAAGGATGCTGCAGCACAGGGGCTGTAAGGTTTCAGGAGAAGGGTTAACCCTTTCATGGCCTGCTTGCCACTTTTAGGGCTGGGCTGACATTTTCTCCACCTTGCAAGCAGGCATGCATCTTCAGCTAGTGCAGTGCGGTCAGCACCAGCACCAAAGTGCTTCCACGGCATGATTCCATGGCATGGCATTGGGAGGGGATGTCCAGGAGGAGCATCCCAGTGCCTCCGAAAGGATGTTCCAGTTGCCTGTGCCCGGCACGTTGCACAGCGCTGCAGGAAATCTTTGCCTGGCTGTGGCTGGCATCACCAGCACCCTGGCACACAAGAGGTAACCTGTGCACAGGGAAAATGAGCGGAATTGCTCCCTGTGCTGACGGAAAAAAGGGTGCAGCTCCAGCACAGCCTCCTTGGCACAGGCAGGGAATTAGCCAGACAAGCTACAAGCCATTTTTGCACGGAGCAATTGAGATGTGACCACACACCCTGCCTTAGCCAGAGCCCTGCTAGAAGAGGTTTGTGCCCCACAGCCTTTGGCTCCAAATGTGTTTAAAGAGACAAGTAACTCCTTCACAGCTATTCCGTACGGATCCGGGGAAGTGGGTTACACTGCTTCAGCAGAGCAGCGGGTTGCGCTAAGAAAGAGGGGAGAACACTAAGAAAGAGGGGGTCCAAAATAAGGGATGTCCTCCAAAGGGAGCTGGGATCCTGCCACTGCTCTGATGGTGTTGAGCACAGCCAGGAGAGCAGTACCAGTGCCTTGAACATACAGGGCTTTTCCTGGGCAGCAAGACAGAGCTCCCCAGAAAGCAAGGCAGCCCCAGCCCTGCTTTCTGCAAATACACCCGGCCTGCAATGCCGAGGGGAGCCAGCGGGAACTTTTTGTATTTTCCAGGATCAGGCCCTCTTTCCGGACCCAGGTGGCGGAAATGCTCTAATTGACAAGTGACAACTTTTAACAGGAGAACGTCATACCCCAGCTGAGGATAACTAGAAATGCTGGTGGCTCTGAGACCCACTGGGAAATCAAGTTAGTGAATTACGTCCGTTGTGGAGATATGTTCAGCCCTAAAACACAAGTCAAGGAGAAATAATGTCACTTAGGAAGGACAAGGCTTCCACTGGCCCTGCTCTGATTTCCATCTGTTTACCGGACAGCAGGGAAAATGGGAAAATGGTTCCTTCCCCACTGCACAAGCCTGTAGAGGCATGGGGCTAGGATTGCCTTTGACCCCCTCACTCCCAGGTGAGACAGGATGCTTTCAGTTAGCTGTTCTGCTGGGGTCCACCCCCCCACCCCCCACCCCCCAGCAATATACATTCACTGCCCCCCTCTGAAGCCATGCCCTTCACACTATGACCTGCTGTAAAGTAACCCAGTAAAATCAGGTACCCTACAAGACTGCCTCCACAACCCTGCAGCATCAGCCATGGACCTTTTAGTTATTACTAATGATGCTAGATCATTGTTAGAAAGGAACCCTGATGTTTGAACCCTGTTGGTGTGGGGTGGTATTTCTCCCAGCTCTAGCAGAACAGAGTCCCACAGTTACACCATTTGAAAATCCCACTGGGCATGTAGTTCCTTTTTACCCAGGTATGTTACACAGGATACAGTTATCATATTGGGAATTCAGATACACTGATACCAGCTGACAGCTAAGAAACCAAACATAACACAGTCTCAACTACAGTTAACCCTTCACATGCACAATGAAACAGAAAACAAGGAAGGCATTTGCCTTTAAAAGTGCCGTGCCTGCAATCAATTAGAAAAGACATTTAAAATCTTGTCACAAAATATTGGATTTTCCAGCATAGCCTAATAGGTTAAGTACTAAAATCACACTAAAATGTAGAGGGTGGTGGATGACCAGCTCCCCTAAGTTGCCTTTGAAAATCCAAGACCCAGCAAATAAAGTCAAGGAAAAACATTTACCACATTTTTTGTCGGTAGCTTTTTGCCATAGGATGGTAAGGGCTTTAGTGCCTGAGGTATAGGTAGTTCCTGGATGCTTTTAGGGAAGTGGGAGGGGGGAAGAGTCTGGAGAATAGTTTGCATAGCTTGCAGATATAAAGAAGCAGGTGTGTTCCCAACCAGGCTGTTGAATTTGTCTTCCCCCAGCAAAGCTGTCCAGTGGTCTGGATGCTCCTGCAGAACTTTCCGCATCTTAAACTGGGGGTTGGGCATGAAGAGCAAGAGGTAGTCGAGGCAGAGCTTCTTTGATGCCACATTGACTTTGGAGTCCCACATCTGCTCCAGGATGACGTCCAGCGGGGTAAGCCCTTTACTGTCCTCTATCCTGGGAGAAGCTCCATTCCCGAGGAGGATGAGGACTGTCTCTGACCTCAACAGTTCACAGGCAAGGTGCAGAGGGGTTTTCCCATCTTCCAGATGAAAGCAACCAGTCCTGTTGATGTAGGAGTTCAAGCTGGGGAGCTTGTGTGCGATTTTGATGATCAGCGCCAAGATATCTCTCCTGTCATATGTGACCGCCATGGCCAAGTGAGGAGCAGAGGATGGGCAGTAGCAGAAGTGTTCCCCAGGCACCTTGAGAGCCTCCTCTGGAAAATGAGACAGCAGATACTGAGCATAAGGCAGGTGGTTATGCACCACTGCATAGAGAAGGGCTTCTGAAGGTGAGTAGGTTCTTAGGCTGGCATTTTCCTCCCAGTAAAAATACTCCATAGTTCTCATGTCTTCCAGCATCCACACAGGCTTGTGATCTCTCACAGCCTGGTAGAACATATAGGATAGGAACTTGCAGTGCCTGCTCTGATCATCCTGCAGGCTGGCCTGGTTGCTGGCCATGGCTCAGCAAATAAAGAGCAGCTCCACGTAAAATCACTCCAGACTGTAAGATCTGTGCACTTGGAATGCAGATCCCGATGCTGCTGCAACCTTCAGGCTGTCATTGCTGCCTGGACTGCACTAGCTGGAATGCCTGGGCTGATCATCTCCACCCATTCATTGTTTTTCCCCTCACTGCAGTGGTTTTGTTTAGGTAAGCACAATCCCACAGGCTCAGTTAACCCATGCCATGCAAGCAGATGGTTAGTAAGTACATCCCGCTCTGCGCGTGGTACAGGTTACTGGAACATTGTCAGACTGTGAGTGATTTTATACAC
Organism: Falco naumanni; assembly: GCF_017639655.2. Taxonomy (NCBI): domain Eukaryota; kingdom Metazoa; phylum Chordata; class Aves; order Falconiformes; family Falconidae; genus Falco; species Falco naumanni. The sequence continues at coordinate 29,225,583 of NC_054065.1, read as the reverse complement.
ACACAGCTAGAGAGAAGAGAGGGAGAGACTAAAATTAGCTTGAGAGGTGAGGCGGATTTCTGTCTGCATTTTGTGTCTAACTAGATCCGCTCATACATTGCAGTAAGTGCAATAGCAATATTCCTCTGTTTTTTGTATGTCACTCACACACACGCAGCTCATTATATAGTAAAAAATATGTAGCGGTGTAAAATGCTCCACAGCTGATAATACACATGATTATATGCTCAGGAAATCAAGGGATCTGTAGCCCTAGCATTAGGAAGGGATCCCTATTTTATAAATAATGGTATGGCTGGCCACTTAGGAGACACAGATGTTAATGGATTGTCTATAAGGCATTAGTGATGTTTAAGATTCCAGCATTAATCTCTGCAGAGAAAAGAGTCGAACGGTATGTGCAGTAACTATTCCCAGTATTGAAGCATATTTCTCGGTTTAAATGCCTGCCTTTGTTTAGCAAGGAAATATCTGAAGTGCCTCTCCATTGCACAGCAAGTACATAAACAAAAGGTTAATGGCCAGACCCCACTGGCAGATGGAGAGCTTTGGTCTAAGCATTTCTCAGCCCTCATGCTCCAGGACTGGGGTCAGAGCCAGTTGCAATGGGGGGAAGTGGGATTAAATGATCAGACTTGTGCAGTGTCCTGGTAAGACACGGAAGACCAAGGCTGACAGGCTTGAGGGGGCACTGCCTGTTGGATGAGGCAGAAGGACCTAAACAAAATTAAATTCACAGAAAATAAATGAACTAAGCGCCCTTTATGACAACTTGTGTGTAAGGAAGGAGGCTTCCATGCATTTTATAAATTAACAGATTGCAGTAAGGTGGTATCTCATCAACTTGATAGGAAAACAGGGAAAATACAGAAAATCAAGAATTCTGTTTTCATTTAGTGAGGAGACAAACATATATTCCATATATTCAAACTATAAAGTGTTCAAGCATCTAATCTGAACATCTCCAAATGATGTCTGGGGCCATCCAAACAGAAAATCAAAGCCACTCACAAAACTGGGCCTAGACTTAACACATCTTCCAGAGTTCTGGATATTCAAGTCCATAGCCCAAACATTCCATTTTAGAACCAATTTTCATATGGTTGGAATAAACAAGCGTATGTCCAGTTTTTGCCCACCGTTACTGTGGTTATGCATGAAAATGCTGCTGCATAGTCATTTGCACATGTCTCGTACCCATGGTCATGATAAGCCATGTGCATGCTCAGGGCTGGATCCAAAGCCTACCAAAGGGCACAGGGAGGTTCCGCTGGCTCCTGCACGCTCTGGATCCAGCATTAGTCGTGCACTTGGAGACACACATTTTGTTTCTCCAATTACTAACACAACCCATCTGAAACGTAGACTTAGGTACTTGGAAGAGAGGTGAATTAGTATTTAAGTGGCTAGGCTCTTTTGACTAAAGCTCTCACAGGGCTTTCCCTACTAGTAAATCATTGCTATACCCTAGGAATTACATTAATTTCATTATTTCCATGTTGCAGGTATGGGAAAACACGCACACATTTTCCATAGCCCAGTTTCACAGAACAGCTCACGGAGGGAGCTGGGAACTGAACCAGGGATTGCTGCGTCTTTGCCCAGGGTTACAGCCATTAAGCAACCCTCACCTGCTACTGGTGTTAAGATAGGTGTCCCCAGAGAAGTGGTCACAGCACCAAGCCTGTCAGTTCAAGGAGCACCTGGACAATGCTTTTAGTCATACAGTTTGGTTTTAAGTAGCCTGTGAGGAGCAGGGAGTTGAACCTGCTGCAGAGACACATGAAAGTCAAGTGAAAAAACATTCTGCAAGTATCTCTACAGAAGAGGGAAGCCAAAATCCCAGAATTGGGAATGGCCACCAGGCTTATGGCAATCACCTCTACACCACAGGTCCAGGATGTCCAGGATGTGAAAACATTTGTAATTACAGGTTACCTTGTAATTCCAGGTTACACTGTAATTCTGCCCAGGACACCCAGCACAAAACAAGGGGAGTCCTTCCCGTGGTTTGCTTGCCTCTGTCGGGTGTTCAAGGGCACAGGTCTGCCCGCCACGGTGGCTCCTCTCCTTGGCCTGTTTTGTTTTTTCCGGGATAGAAAAGCCGGAGCTGAAGGCACATGCTTGATGGCAATGCATCACTTCTGAATTATATTACAAACATAATCCATCTATAAAACATTACAGATCCATTAGAAATGGAAGACATTAACACGGAAAGCTTTCCTGAGGACCTGGAAGAAGATTAGGAGTTCTGGAGTTTCTGTTTATGTCGTTGAATTTTGATCTGTGGCTACAAATAATGTATCCTAACTGACAATGTATTTCTTGTGGCTTCCCTTTTAGCCAAAGTGCAATCTAGAAGGTGAGCAGAGTCTGTTCTGACTCCTAGAGTGTCCAAGGGAGCAGGAACAGTTTTGAAGGGTGAAACTGAAAACAAAAGTTGATTTCACCCAAAACACCATTTACCATTTCAGCTGAGACCAAGAGGCTCTTTAGACCTCTCCCAGGCAGATGCATTTTTCACATTTTGATGGGGATTTCAGCTCATAAAGTGATTTGGTTATTGTGAGCCTGTGAGAAATACAGTGTGTTTCTGAGTGATTCAGGAATCTTCTTACAGTGTTATGCTCAAAACATTGTTTCTGGGCAAAAGGGAAATGTACCTTATATAGAGAGACAAAAAATTTTTGTTAGTATGACCGAAACCTTAGCACTCTAATAAAAAATTGTTATTAATCCAGGTCTAAGTATTACAGAAAAATAAATAATACTCCTATGCAGAAAAATGTCAATGTGAATAACGAAGATGATGATAATGATGATAATAATAATTCTTTAAAAATCAAAATTGTTATGCACACACTTCTTAACTTCTACCCCTGTTCCTGGTGTTATGCTCCCCCTGCCCTTGCTCGTTTGGGTCCTAAGGTTGGTGCTTTCGTTCTGGTGGTGGTGTTAGAGGGAATTATCAGCATCTGGAGTCCTTCAGTGGGAGGAATGTCAGTGGGAGGGATGGTTTCCTCTTTGTCATTCTAGAATCTTCTGGGGGTCTGTTTTATGATTAGTAACATGCTTTTACACCTGGGGTTTTTTTTCTTCATTGGATTGAAACTCCATTTTCTATCCAAATTTACTGTATGTGTTGATTATATACATGTAAGATACAATTTCTTTGTCCTCCTTTAAAACTGTTCTTGCCCAGCTCCACATCTGTGTTTCTTTAACTGACCATTGGTGAGTCGTTTGTAGCTGTGACGTCTCTGGCCAAGCCTGTGCCCCACCTCTTACCATCCCATGCCTGTACTGCCCTGCACCGCACCCTGTGCCTCCACTTCTCAAGACCTCTGCTGTCGTACCAGGGCTATAATTAACTCTATTAACTCTTGCTTATTAACTTGGAGTCGTGAACACCTCGTGGTGCATGGAAGAGTTACTTACTACTGCTATCTGTATAAAACGATGGTTGCACCATACAGTGCTAAACAAAGTAAACCAAATCAGCCATAGCCACCTGGTCAGAAGGAAAATAATATTTCTACAGCTAAATTGAGTTTAAATAAAGTGGCAGCAGGTCAATAAATGTCCAGGCAAAGCAAGCCCGACAAGCCTCGGTCCTGAGCCTTTGCACACTCGGCACAAAACCTGCGGCCTGTTACTAGCAATGGCCATACTGTACTGCAGGGGTAGAGGGTTTCAATCGATCCTGTTTCTGGAATAAACCGAAGCAGAAAGGCTTTGTGTACTGCACGTGGCTGAGAATGTGGCTTACACTTATCCTTCCTCTGTCACTTCCTCCTGCTGCCATTCTGTGTAAAGACACAGGGAGCGATGAGGAGCACCATGGAGTCAAGAGAGGATGGAGATACCCTCTGGAAATGAACAAAAACATCAGCAGATTTCGGTCCCTGGGACTGAGGATAGATGTCTTGTTTGGCTGGGAGTGGGGCTGTCGTGTTTGTCGCTGCAATGGCTGGTGAGAACAATGCATTTCCCCACTTTAAGGGAAGAGCAGGCATGCCACCGGCCCCAGCAGTGTAGGGCCTAATCTAAGCTGAGCTCAGCTCCTTCCCACCACGTTTTCACCTGGACACACACATGAAAACCTTAAAGGAAGAAGATGCCTGGGAAACACAAGATGGAAAGGCTCTGGGGAAGATTCAGACTTCCTCCAGCCTGCCACATCTGTCAAACACTCCAGTGAGATGTATCTTGCTCCCTTTCTTCCTTTCTTCGGTGATCTCTACTGGCTGAAAAACAGATTTTCCAGGCACAACTGATGCCAGTTCCTCTATGCCCTTTGCACAGGATGATTTAGCCAGGACATACAAAGAAGTAAACCAATTGCCAGGTACTGGGTGCCTGAGCACAAAGCAAGAGAGTTACAGAAACCTGATCTCTTGATGCAGAGGCGTGCTGCTTTTCAGCATCCCATCTGTTGGTCTTCAGCCTTTCCTTGGGAAAGAAAAACTGATCTGTAGGTGATGAGTTATAAACCTTCTGCTAAGCTGAGCCTCTAGCAATGCTTGCTGTGTCCTGCTCTCCACATCCAGCCCAGACCGTGCAGCACAGCTTGCACACACGCTGTGTGATGAGCTAGCACCCTTATGCAGAGCCCTGCCGCACCACAAGGCTGGCTTTACAGAGCCTGAAGGGTTGGTTTCTTTTATACCCTGCTACATGCTCACCACCTCTAATTCATCCAGCTGACTAAACAAGGCTTTGGGATGGTGGAAAAATCTACAGTCTGACCTGTCCTGAATTGTAGAATATTTCACTTCTGCTCACTGGATTCAAACAGCGAATGAAACAATCTCTGACTATACGGCTAGAGGCTGGAAATGAAAATAAGCAGAGATTTGCCAGTCTGGAAAGCATTTGAATTACGTGTGATGGGACCAGCTGATGTGCTGTATGCAGAACAAATCAATCCCCAGATGGTTATTTACCTGCAGAAGTTTGGAAGTGAAAGATAACTGCCTAAGATGCCAGAGTCATATACAATGTATGTAAAAGGGAGTCATCTAGAGAGAAATGGAGGATGTTCACATTATGCCCATGCTGCCAGTTAAGCAGTGCTGTAACCCAGACATATGTCCTGTTCATACTGTTACATTCAGATGCTCACCTGCACATTGTACAAAGGCCTGGAGCACTCACAAGAGGTAGGGGAGCCCGGGCAACATGGTGCTTTCCTGCAGGTTCTTGCTTCTCCAGCCTGCGAAGGGCTTAACCCGTTGTGTTCGAGTTTCACCTAGTGCTTCACTTCCAAAGTGCAACGAGTCTGAGCTTTACTGCAGCAAGCCATGAACAGCATGCACGGAAAACGCATGTACCAAAGGGGCTGATTGTGCCTCCGCCTGTTCCTTTGTCCACTTTTAAGCGCAGGGTACAGATAGAAGCCTTGACGTAGGACACGCTTCCAGCATACATGGGTCTTGACAGGGGGGCAAGCCTTTTGGAAGCAACAACACTCTGGTGGCCAGCAACAGCACAGGTCAATGCAACATGAGGATCATCAGAACAACGCTAGATGATGAGCTTCCTTGCAATGTGCTTACAGTGAAGTGGAGCCTGCTGCAAATGTGACAGCATCTCCGCTAAGATGCAAGAAGGAAGGTGTAAGACTGAAGATGGATCTTGACACAGAATCTTCTGTGTCTCCTGAAGTGTTCTGCAAAGTTTTCTTCTGTTCCCCTACAGGATACTTAAGCAAAATCCCTGGCATTGTACATTGTGGTCACCGAGTGCCAACACTTTGTGTTACATCCTCGATGTCTGGGAAAAAAGTAGCCGAGAGAGATGCAGACAGCAAAGCACGAAGTGTCATGATATTAGTGAAGTTCTGAACTCTGGCCCCTCACAGCAATTACCAGAAAATTTAACAGCATTTCTTGATTTATGATGGATATTTTTTCCTTTAATCCATCTTGCTGCTTTAAGGAACAGGAGTTATAAAATATGTGGCAGGTCTCTATCTCTACCCCAGGTGAAAGCCGAATGCCTTTTTTTGGAGCCACACTCATCTCTTCGGGCATACACAACCTCAGTGTGCCTGACCGTGTGGCACTGGCCAGCAGCAAAGGCATCCTGAAGGCTGTCCGGTTGTCACTATGTGACCTGAGTGGCAGAGACCTACAGCATAATACTAGCTGTGGCCCCCAAGGTACAACCTCCCTTACCTTCTAATGAGGAATGTGGGAATATTGAGTCTTTCCCAAAGCAGTTTCCCTCCTAAGTCTCAGCACGAGGAATGCTGCAGGAGGCAGGTGTTGGTGTCTGAACAAGCCTCAGCAAGGGGGACAGGTGCTGAGGGCTCAAGTTGGACTGGGCTTAGGACAAGGAGTGAGCTGGGCCAGGAGACGGGTCAGGAGCAGGACCCAAATGAGGTGACAGAATTGAAGGCTGAGCTTGCTCAGAGTGTTGGAAAAGACACAGAGCAACAAGGTACAACTAGTACCATCCTTCTGCCTGTGTTCGGAATGGGGCTCTCATGGATATGGGATCCAGGGCCCAAATAAGCTGTTTGGCTTTCTGAACTCTCTGTTTTCAGAGAAACTGCTTGTGAGCAGCTGGTGGGATTGCCAGAGCCTGGGGACTGTCGGGTCCTGGAGGCTGGTCAGGGCAGAATCCCCACTGCCATGAATCAAACGCCTTTCCTCTGTCAGCTCCCAGGGAGGGATTGCCCATTTCTAAAGGCAGGCACTCAGTAAACACTGGAGTAATTCCAAAGGAAGGATAAAAATGTTTCTAACTCTCTCTGAATGTCATACAACTCATCAAATATAGGTTAGATCAAGTAGTAAGCTCATGTCTGGAGGATGAGATGCCACCTCAGTTTAATCAGCTATGAAAACAACACGGCTCATTTTATTCCATTTTTTTAAAAATGCTTTTGAGACCTGATTGCACAGAGCCTGCATGCCAAAAAACCTGGTGTCTCCCATTTCTGTGAGCCCATTTGTTTCAGTTCCCAACTCCTGTCCTAATTTAAGACTACATCTCTCAAAGACAGTACATAAATAGACAGATTACCATGCCTCTTCCAGAAAGTAACCTGTCAGCTGAGCTGTTTGAAGAACAAAAAGCCCTTACAGTCTGTGCCTGCAGACACATTGAACCAGATGCTGGTTTTCCAGTGAATGGCTGAGACAGCCTTATATTGTTGGACATTTTCCTTCCTCGTGATGATTGTGAGTCTCGGTGCCCTGTTTTACCATACTTCTATGTAAATGTCAAGGCTGACAACGACTGAGAAAGGATTCAGGAGGGTATGAATAAATTTAGTTTCCAAAACTAACGAAAAGTAATACTTTTTTACACAACCCATAATTAACCTGGGGAATTCAGTGCTACACAATATCAACAAGGTTAAATGCTTTACCATCTCCAGGGAAAGTTTTTATTTTTTCTGTAGTTATTAAGGACTTTGATCTGTGTGTGTGCAGCAGCTGACACTACACCAAAACTGTAACTCTGACGTCCTACCCACCTCCGTGTAGGTGGGCAAATAAATAAAAAACTACAGCTGTGCCATTCCTAACACAATGATGACAGATTTGTCTGAACCTTCTTAGTAGTTCTAGTGCTGTATTGGTATTGTGAACAAGAGCTTGTCAGAAACTTAACACCTGTGCATTTTTGTGTGGAAAATGCCAGGGCTGTGAGACTGAGTCGCTTTGCAGAATGCATCAGTTTCATTGCATCTTTTGACAAAATTCATGGTCCAAAAAGGGATGAACGTATTTTTTACATTATTTGGATTGAACCCATTACAAAAGAAAAATTCAGGTTGTGAGATGCTCTGTTAAACCCCCCAGTCTCCAAGTTATAATCCCATAATTAACTGCTGGAGGTTACTGAAAACAATCTTCAGCTTCAGTATCATTACAAAATTATTTGTAAGGAAAGTCTTTGCAGTGTCTTCTGAGGCCTCAGAGATGAGAGAGACTTCAAATTTAATTCAGTCATCAAGCGTGCCAGTTCCTAGGCCCTGCCTATCATTGTCTCGTAGACAATATCCAGAGCCAAAGATAACCACTCGCCACCATGTTTCTTCACAGTGGGTTTTTCTACAATGAGTTTTTAATCTGGGATGAGTGCACAGTCCTAGCAACAAAAAAGCACTTCAGAAATACCTGAAAATGGTATTTGTCTAAGTAAGATTCTTGTGGACTTTATTAGCTCTAATGCTTTGTTCAAAGAATTGTACTAGAATAGTGGATTCCCTGAACAGGGGATGACTCAGCCAGTGACAAATTGCTTCTACTACCAGGTATAATGAGTTCAGAGCCTGCTAACCTGCAGCTGCTCATCTGTTTCCTTCTTCTTTATGGTTTAATGTATATGTGAAGTTGGCCGGTGAGAATTCGCTCAACAGCAGATGGATTACCAGCAAAATGAAAGCAGGAAATTCCATAAGGCTGCTCAAAGGAGAAGCATTCCGATGCTTCAGAAATGCTGTGGGCCCAGTGGTTTCCCATTAAGTCCGCCGAGGTACAGTGCTTGCTTGGACGTGAACTTTCTGCGGGAGGGCTGCCTCAGCGCTCATTCATCAGCACCCAGGGAAATATCATCCTGGACACCTCTGAGCTGTCTGACAATAGAAATACTATAAATATCAGAAAGCCTGAAACAGCTGTTAGTGCATAGCAGCCTTTAGTGAGATCCCAGCTAACAGCTGGTGAGTTGAACACTAAAGGAGAATTTAAAGATCTTCACAAAGCCACCCTTTCACTGACTGAAGCCTCTGGCTCATACATCTAGTTGATTCAGGACAGAAAAATAAATTCTGTTTGTGCCACATTAAACATACTGAAATATTCATCAATAATGCCCCAAAGGATGTTGAATTGCTTCAGCATACTGCAGTATTTAAGTTAACCACTCCTATATTCTGTTTTAGAAGTCTTCTGCCCATCATGAGCAAACCATCTCCTTTTAATAAAGTTGATAACTGGTGATAAGGAAAGAACTTTTACTACAAAGTAACTGAGGTAAGAGGCAGAAAGTAATGACCTCAACTTTCAGATTGTTGCTAGAATTTAGAAGAATGGCTTAAATTTTCAATATATGTGACAGCTGGATGCCCGTTTTCTTTTGTTTTCTTTTTTGTTGTTTTCAGGTGAAAACCTAGGAAGTAGAAGCTCTTTCTCTCGACGAAATGCGGTCTGTGCAAACTCCTGTTTACAGTCACCTTTCTGCGCAACTCGTGCTAGACTGCCTTTGCAAATCCTCGTTCAAGATCTCAACAGCAAGGTACTGAAATTAAACCAAAACATCAGCGTGGCCCTCATTGATTCCCCCCCCCCTCCCCCACAAATTGAGAGAATTTGCGGAAGGAGCGATACACCACTGGCAGCCAAATTCCTCTGGGTACAACCCTAACACTCATGCAGGCTAATGAAGGGCCATGGCCTATATTCATGTTCTGAGCCTGCAAGCTCCCCTTTGCTCAGCAGCACATGCTGCAGTTTACTTGTGTGTTGCACACTTCCTCTTTGTCCCAGGCTTTGTAATTCTGCACCAAGCTGTCAGTGAATTAAAAATCCAGGCTCTGAGGGTCCAGGAGTTAGGCTGGGGGGATGCTGCTCCCCCTGGCATCATGGATGGTGGTGAACCCTCAGCGGATACCTGAGGTGGCCCTTCCTTTGCTTTGCCTGGCAGTGATGTTGACCACAACAGATCATTCACAGGGGGCTTCCATCCCTAAATGCAACATCTGGTGCCATTTGAGACAGGTAAGGATCTGAGACAACCACACAGAGATGCTAGAAGGGCTTGCTGAAGCTCGTCGTCTTTCCACAAAAGTAGCTGGAGGTCAGGGAAAATAGCCTGGAGCTTCTGACTTAGCACCACTGTTAGACATCTCATGTGGCTTTCCATGCTTCAGCAGCCACCCTGTGGGCCATGACTGGTGACTGCTGCCTGGTGCTTCAGTGGGTGTGGGTGGGTGGCACTGCATTGTGGGCACACTGAAGACTGGATACTGGAGTCTTCAGTGGGAAGACTGGAACGTTTTGATGCAAATGATTCTCCACTGAAGAGCTCCAAAAAAGCCTCTGGTGAGGTCTGACCCTACCTAGCAGGAGTGAAGAACCATCAGGGTTTCTATTAGAGCCTCCCTCTGGCCCTTTTACCTTCAGGGCTGCTGTGGAGCCCAGGGATCCCCTAGCAGCCCTGCCATGCCAAGTCCCAAGGACAGTCCATGGGTTTGCAGGCTGGCTTCTTCCCTGAGCACCGGGACGCTTGCGAACCATGCAGCCCCTTGGGTAAGGCTCCCAGCCAGCCTTCACTCTGCCACCCCACAGCTCGGTCAGGCAGGTGACAACAGAGCTTGGACTCCTTGTTCTTCCAGCAGCCTGGATAGACACCACCAGCAGCTAGGCATCTCCAAGAGTCTTGATGTTGGCAAGATGAAATATTGTTCATCTCTAAATGATATTTGAATTTGGAGATTTAGATCTTGATCTGGGGCCTGAAAATATCCTGAACATAGATTCATCTTTATGAAACAGAAATTCATTCTCCCAGCCAGCTCCAGTTGTCAGGACTCACTCCTTCTCGAAATGAGGCCATCTATCATAGAGACAGGCACCTAACTGCAACCCAGATTTGAAACTGTTGGCTTGGAGGTTTGTAACTAAAATCCCAGCAACATCCCAACTGTTCTCAGGCTCACACTGAGGGGCCGCATCTGCTTGAAGTAAAAAATCTGAATTTACATGAGTCACACATCGACTCATTCTGTGTAAAGACACTGTAAAAGCAATGGCAAAAAAAAAAAAAAAAAGCTGTCTGTGCCAGCAATGCCATGTTTACGTTAAAGCCTGTCAAATACAGCCCTAAAACCACTACATAAATAGGTGGAAATATTGAATGTGCTGCCGCATCATAAAATTGAAAGTGTTAAACTATTACAGATGGCTAATATGCATTATCTTCCTCATTTGTGAAAGTGAGGTCTCCTCTTCATCAAGCAGAGGCATTGTCCTCCCGACAGGCACAGCTCCTGCAGGAGAAAGGGACTGTCAGACGCAAGCCTGCTCTGCAGCTGCAGCCGTCCTCTCCCCACACGGCCCTGCTGCTCCACTCTCCTACTTGCCAGCTTGGTGCTAAAACAGAATCTGCAAACTGTAAAAAATTGGTGTAACTATATATCAGGGCCTGAAACTAATTTGGTTCGCAGTCTTAAGTATGTTGGCATTTCAGAGCCTTCATGATTTTTGTTGTGTAACTCTTTTTAAGAGTGAAGAATTGCTATTCACCCCTTGCTTTACAAATTGGAAACTGAGCTAGGCACAGCGTTAGTGATTTCCCCAAATCACAGAGGCATGTTTCTTCCTTTTCTATGGTATTATTTTTTTTAACATGCTACAAGTCTTTCCAGCTACTTTGAATTCACACAAGAGATGGGACCAATATTTTAATATGAGCATATCAGTGTCTCAGTGACCTTCCCCAGCACCTGGTGAATGAACACCAAGTTCTGGAGCCTGGGCTAAAAGAGTGTGAAATACACCGCTGTTTCTACCTGCTTTAACGTCTCTTGCATGCATGATCGGTGTGTTCTGCTCACATGCTCAGACTTGACTCCATCGCCAGGTATCAAGTCAGGAAAGATTTTTCTTGCAATCAGTTTGGCAGAAACTGTTTGATTTTTTTTCTCTGCTTTTTGCCTTACATTATAGAAATGATGCTGCACTGTCTGTTTCTTCAGACAATCTTGATTCATGTTTGTGACCATCCTGAATGCTGCCATAGGGCTCATTTTCCCAGCTGATGGCTGCGATTACCTCTCTTGGATTCTCCCACTAGAGGGGCTGCCTGACTCCCTTTCATCGGGGTTGCAAACATTCACTGCTCATCTCCTCAGCCTGTAAATCCCCATCCTTCCCACCACTGCCATTCAACAGATGGATATTGATATCCGTCTCTGATTGATCCAGGGAGGTCACTGCTGTCATCAGTTTAATGAATTTCCAAGTGAGTGTCTTCATCTTTTCTCCCACATAGGCACGTCTGGGACAGTGAAGAGTAAATCCCCATCAGTGTCTCAAGACTGGCTCATTTTTCCCTCCCAGATCCCTGCTTTAACCTCTCTTTTGCTGTCATGGCTGGAAAAAGCACTCAACAGAGGTTAGACTGCTGCTGCGCTGACATTACTGCCTCACACCACCCAAATGTTTTCATGGCATGCTTTCCTCTCTGTACATCTTGGTCTAGCGTCATGTTGTAGGCTCTCTGGGGGTCTTCTGATCCTGGTGGGTGACTGAGGTTGTTGGTAACTTGCAGTGGGCTGCTCCCCACCTGCAGGTCTCAGACTTGAGGGGCAGAACCACCCCACAGATAGCAGGCAGACAGTGAGAGACAGGAGGATGCCCAGAGCCCAGAGGCTCCCTGGCCCTGTGCCTCACCCCTATCCTGCTGCCTGCTCTCAGAAACCTCTCTAATCTCCTGCCAAGCCTTCCTTGTCCGTTTTCCTGACACCCCCCTCACTTTGTGGACCATGTGGCCTTGACCACTTTGTTCTGCCCACGGGTTCTCAGCACGTCTCTGGCACAACTCTGCACCCAGCACAACCTGCCCTTGTAAGCACCTAGAAAAGCCCTGGGTGGGCACACAGCTGCATGGGCAACACTGTAGAAGCAAAACACTCTTGCCAAAACTGAGACCTGAAAACAAATTTGAGAAGCAGGCTTGAAAAATTAAATTGGCAGTTTAACCATTTCTATTTATTTATGATTTTATTGCATTTCTCACCATGGGCAGAAGAACTGGATGATTTTTTCTGCTCACCTGCCTATATTCTGCTTAAGATTCTGTTCCATTTTCTTGATGTAGTCTAAGCTACAGTATGTCCTTTTTTTCAGAACATCATCTCTTTCCCTCTGCAAAATCTTATCTGGGTAGATTTCAAGAAGCTGCTATGTTGTCTGGGATTTATAGATGTGTGATAAACCCACTTAACCAAACAAAAAGGATACTCCATACATGTACAGTCACATACAGTCACACTGACTCTCTCATCGGTGGCTATTTTGCATCCTCGGTTCCTGCATGCCCATGATAACATGCATCCTACTGCTGTATAAAATGCACACCAGGCAGCCAATGCCTTCTGGAAAGTCTTGGACTTGTACATGGGCTGTTGTTCTATTCATGAACGTATGTCTGATGCTTCCCAGAAACTGCAGTTAAGGACACGTGCTGACATTGCCAGGGTAATCCCTAAAGGCAAACACAATAGTCCATATGGTAAATTCTCCTGTTGCACCTTACTTTCATAAGTTTAGTGAATTTTGTGATGCACAGATTGGCTGACACATGAATTTCACATCTGAGAAAGAAGGAAGATATTGCACACAGGACAGATGACCTTTAATGTGTATTTCAGAGTTTTTCCTCTGCATTTCCTGTGTAATGGAAAAGTTTTAATTATTTAATCTGTTTACAGTTTTCCAATAAGACCACTAGCAAAGGCAAAATCAGTGAAGCTATGAAAATCAACATTAAGCGCTAAAATCTGTTTCTGTCAGCTGGCAGGAAGCAAGAAACCCAGTTCTTGATGACTGCGTAGTCTTTGACAAGCAGCGTGAGGATGAATCAACCTTTGCATGCCTCACTATTCAAATGTATCCCTGCAAAGTCAACACATGGATAAAAGAGGGAAAAGTCTCATCGCGTTCAAGCACCCACAAGGTGGTGCCATGCAATAATTTTAAGAGGAAACACTCCACCAAGGCGTTAGAGATCGAGATCCAGCTCCCCTTACGAATTACCACTTATTGCAGTAGCAACTTGTTTTTCTAAATCGCAAGCCAAACACCACCCCAACAACAACTTGCAGTCAATCAGTCCAAAGGATCGTATCAAGGATTTCTGGCTGCTGCCTCGGGTCCCCTCCAACCTCTTCCCTGTTGCAGGGTTGTGTTCCACCTCCGTGAGCAGCCCTAGGGACTTTCCTCCACATGAGATGGCTCTGCAGCATAATAAATCTCACATCAAGACTGCTTCCCTATCAGCACACCTCTGCGTTAAATAAAGATCACCTTTAACCTCGTGGCCCCCAAACATGCAGCTTAGTTTGCTTTGGATAGGCTAATAGGCACGGGAAAAGTCCCTAGCAAGGGTAACTGTCAGCCCTGCGGTAATTCCACTTCCCATACAGCTGCTTGTCCTTTCTGCATCATCATCTCTTGCTCACAGGACAAACACTGTCCTCCATTAGTGACAGACTCAGGGTAACCGAGTCAACAGAGTGAAGAGTAGGAACCCCTCATTTCAGTATTAGCAGGACATCGCCAGCTATACACCACATCAATTTTCCCACTCACATGGAGATGACCAGCTTAATTCTAGCAGGTCTTGGATGAACAGGAGATTTTTGAGGACTCGGGAGCTTCCTGCCTGTGTCAGCTTCAGATAGGTGGCTTAGAAGTGTACCTCTCCCTCAGACCCAGCCTGAACCCCTTGCTCTAGCAAAGATCCCCTTGAGATCAGGGTGAGCTTTTGTAGGGTTCAGCTGGTTGTTCCTAACCTGCAGGTTATCTCCACCCCTTCAGGCCCCATTCTTTGCTGAATGTCAAACTGTCTGCAAGACCAGTAACTTCTAAATCATGTAAACAACGTATGTTGACCAGACATTAAAACTGAGGATGCATACTGACTGTCCGCATAAACACAAACACCAGATTAACAGAGCAAGAAGTCTTTCACAAAGAATTACATCTCTTTTTGCAGCTCTTTAACAGCTTAAGTTGCTTTCTTCCCCAGTCAAACTCATCGCAACACTAGTCACAATTCTAATGAAATTCAGATGATAATCCAGCTGAGAGTCTTGATAGCACCTCTGCCTGTGGCTGTTCTTGGCTCTGTGGCCTGGAGGAATGCAGAGGAAAATTGTATTAGCTTGTCTTCCAAAGGCAAGGAATTAAAACTTGTGAACATTGCTATCTAAAATGTGTCAGTGAATCATATGTTTACCGTTAAGCAACTGCCAGAACAACACAGGTAAATGAGCAGGGAAATGGTTGTTTATAGCCTCAGCTACTCCTAGTTGCTGTTTACTGGTGGAGTGCCATAAAGACAAAGGAGAATAAAATGGAAGATGGGAAAGAGTCCCTAAAGCTGACACTCAAATGAAGTGTGGGGAGTCACATACCACAGGGAAATGTATTCTTGTCCTCTCTTTTGTTATCACTTCTATAAAGAACCATAAAATCATGAAGACCAGGGTGACGATAAATACCATACAAGCGTTTATTGCACTTTCTTGTAGGAGAACAAGAAATGAAACTA
This sequence comes from Falco naumanni, assembly GCF_017639655.2. Taxonomy (NCBI): domain Eukaryota; kingdom Metazoa; phylum Chordata; class Aves; order Falconiformes; family Falconidae; genus Falco; species Falco naumanni. The sequence continues at coordinate 29,210,283 of NC_054065.1, read as the reverse complement.
GCAATTAGCAACCTCTCCACAAGCAGGAGGATGTGGCTCTTCATACATGGCAAGAAATCTGTAAAATGCCTTGCCAGAGGAGACTGTAGATGCAAATCTTTACAGAGGCACAAAAAGGTACTGGAAAGCTTCATGGAGGAAAAGAACCCATGAGGGGCTTTTGACAGCAGCTCCTCACTCAGAAAGCCTGTAAGCTGCTGGGTAGGAGGAAGGCAGGCAGCACAGAGAGACATTATTTATTCTGGACCGCTTGGTGGTGGTGAGGCCACACCTGGGCTGCTGTGTCCAGCCTTGGATCCCCTTCCCAGGTCAAGGGGGATGTGGGGAAACCGGCCGGGCCCAGTGGGGGCTGCCCGTGTGTGCAGGGGCCCACAGGACATGCCCCTGCGGAGAGGTGGAGGGAGCTGGGCTTGCTTAGGCCGGGGAGGGGTGCCTGGGAGGTGGGCTAGTCGTGGCCTGCCACCCCCCCTGGGGAGGTACAGAGGCGGCAGAGCCAAAAAGTTCTCAGCCGTAGCGGGCAATACAATAGGTGGTGGTGACAGTTCGCTGTTTGGGGGGCCCAGGCTGGGCTTTAGGGAAAATGTTTTTCACCAGGAGACCTGCAGAGGGGACTTCCAGCCAACATTTCCATGATTCTGTATCAGTTTCAAACCTGAATACTTGCATTCTGCAGACCCCCAGGAAGTGGTGGGGACTTTGAGACAAAACCTAGAGAGAGCAAATATATCTAATAGGGTAGCTGGGGGCATGTCCTTCTTATTATCCCCTGTTTTGTACTGACACCGTTATGGGTTTTCAGTGAGACAGTCTGTTATTTATGCACCTCATTAAAAGGACCGTTCTCAGTGTCACTGGGATGACACTGTTCTTTATTTGTATTTTAACAGAAGCGATGCAGTCACATCATGTTCCAGTAAATAGGCCCTGACCTCCAACAGTAGCTGCGTGCGACATAGATGAGGACCTGCTGGGAAGCCGGGTGCCTGTTGTCTCAGCCTCCCCTGGCCAGGCATTCACAGGCTATTTTGAGCTCTGGTCCACTTCCAGTTCAGCATGAATGAACTTGTCAAGCCACGGCCCTAAAGCAGCTCACTATTCCCAGCATTAACATGTTCATAAAATACAGGGGTACCAATCGGAGTGCCTAACTCTCACGCTAGCCGAGACAGAGAGCAAAATGGCCAACACGTTCCCAAAGCCTCCAAGGCAGGAAAAATGAGCACAGGCTGGCTGGGGGATAAAAGCAGAAGCTACCAGACAAGCGAACATGAGAGCAGCACGTCAGCCTACGGGCTGCCAACTTTTTTTAAGCATTTGGGCTTCCTGAGAAGTATTTCAACATAGAACAGCAAGTGAGATCCAGGGTTATGCTGGGGGAGCTCCTTCCAGCCACAGGGCGCATCATGAGACTCTGTTTGCTGAGGGAAGTATAACAAGTGAGGGAAAAAGGGCAAAACAGCATGATATGAAGAGTTCGGTAAGGAACGTATGTAAGGACAAAGATATACAGTGGAAAGAGAAGGCCATTTTTGTTTGATAAAAAAGGGAACAGCAAAGGAGATATGTACAGAAGGAATAACACCACCCTCCCCATGACCTTGCTATGGGTGAATAATTTCTCCTAAGCCTGTAGGGAGTTGCCCCTCACATTTTGTAGAACATTTCTGTGGTTTAACCATCCTTCAGACTCACTGCTAGGACTAAAAAAAGCTCATCTGTAACTTCTTGGTGATGATTTTGTGGACTCCTGCCCATCAGCAAAAAAGAAGATATCATACGTTCCCTTTACTGTCTGTTAGGATGGGACCTATTTCTGTCCAAAGCGTCTCAACCAATTTCAGATAACAGTGTCCTGGAGATTAAATGCTTCATAACCCTGGAACATCCCAGACCTTTCCTTATGTACCTTCCTCAGCCTGACTGAGTGAGATGTTAGAATATGGGCAAGGCAGGGAGCTTTTCAGAGTAAAATATTCATGGGAAAATATAGGGAAAATGGGGAATCTCCCTGCTTCTTCTGCTGTGACTGGTGCAGAACAGCTTTTGGCATATTTGATAGGAAGTTTTTTCTCCACCCAGGTTTTATATTACCTAGTATTTGTATTGTTTGAGATTACCCTACATTTCTCTGACATCCTGTCGCAAGGGAGTTTCCTGGGTGTTATGCTTTATTTGGATTCATCTCACGAGGACAGATGAGCTCAAGTTAAAGAGCCTGCACCCATAATTTGAAGATATGATGATTTTGGACCTGAGGTTCCTCTGGCCAAGCAGCCCTGCTCTAGATCAAACGTTAGGTTTCCTTAATGTCCTGTGATGCTCAGATCTGAGGGCTTTGAGCCTGCTTCTACATTAATGTGTCATTCCTTTTTATTGCAGCTTTCTTGTGCTAGTGCAGAAACTTTAATGGAGGAGCCACAGGCTACCACTTGCAGCCACAGTCCTGCTGTTTAAGGAGCAATCAATCAGAGAGCAGAGGAACATCACAGCTCATATTCTGGACAGGCAGGCTCTTCAAAATGTTTTCCAAGAAAATTATCTGCACAGAGTTCTGTACAAATCTAATTCTACCCCATTAACCAATAGCTTATAACCAGCCCAGAAAAAAATCAGGTATAATAGCCCTATGACAAATGTGCTAGCACTTAGCCAATTCATTTCTCTACCTACTAAATGAATGCTTTAAACCCAAGAGCCTCACCCCTTTAACCTCCCTGGTTAATGTTTCCAGATGACATGCCAAACGTATCCATTTTATAAAGCCACATTAAAATTAGAGATGGGAAAAGTCTGGTGGGTCATCTTGGTTAAACAGGATTGTTCCATAAAGAATAATACTGAAATTGTATTAACAAAGCTTCAAGAGCTTTTTGACATGAAAAGGACCGACACTCATTTTTCATTTTGCTCTAACCAACTTGCTTATTACCTGCATCTCTGGTCAGAGCCCCGGTTTTGTATTGGGTACCACTGTACATACATAGAAGAGAAAGGTGGGCCATGTGCCAGCAACCCTGCCTGATAAGACAACAGAGGTGCTACCTCACAGATCAGCCATGCTCGAAGTAGTGGGTCAGAGCTGAGTGACATGCTTGGCAGCGTGTGTAGCGTGCAACATCGGTCTAATGCTCACAGATTTTTCCCCAGAACTTATGACAGAAGAATTTTAGGAAGGAATTTATAGGATGACCTTGAAGGTGATGTCATGGTGTTTTAAATGGAGAGGCTCCTTTGCTGCACGGTACAGAGTATGAAGAACATCTAGTCAATGTGACTGTTGTCCTTCGTGAAATGAAGACATCTGGACTGCATAAAAAGAGGCCACAAAAGGCCTTAGAGGCAATAGTAAAAAATTTGGGTTTGGTGTTGCTGACAGAGGAGTTTGCAAAGTAGTGGCAGGGGGTGGTGGTGGTGCCGGAGTGATGTGGTCACCCCTTTTGTCCTCTTCAGTGCTCTGCATCCTACCCAACTGAGTCACGCTCTCTCTGCCAAATATGCCTCAGCAGGCTGTTCTTTTGAGTAGCCTCTTAGATGGGTTCTGATGTTCCCACTCAAACTATGAAGGTTTTACCTTATTCCAAATCAAACAAACTCACCGGACATAAGAATTGCTGTTGCTGTGTCAAACCATACAGCCTACTATCCTGTCCCAAACAGTGCCAAAAAGCCCCCAGATGCCAGGGGAGGGTTTAAGAGAATAAGCTGGTGTATGCACACCCTCTCTGAACTTGTTTCCATTACTGCTTACAGCAACAGAAACGACCAAAGACACTCAGGGATGAAGAGGGTAGATCAGTCACCCTGCTGTGGCTATGCAAAAACCCAGGGGTGTTGCATGGAGCCTGCAAGTGGGTTTCTCTCAACCTGTCCCACACTGTAGCCTCTCTGCTCCTTAGCTTTTCATCAGCATGTCAGAAGTCTGTGAAAAGCTGGAATCAGGAGTGATCCCCATCCTGAATGTATAAGGGAAGTGGGATATTCAGAACCATTGAGGCTGTCAGATTTACAACCTAGCAAAGTCACTTGGAAATAGGAGAGCAGCTCCCGAGACCCTGGGCAGTTTTAATCAAAGTCAGAGGCTGGACACACTTAAGGGAGAATTGCAAATCAGAGGGTGAGAATGGAATGCTCCTTAAAAAGAAAATGTATCACAAATATTAGGTTTGCCTAGGAAGACTGTAGAATCTTTTCCATTTAGGTTATTTGAAATATGTTTAGGATGATCTGAAGTACTTGTTCCTGCCTCAGCCTAGGAAGTGGAGGTTGGTGATGCCCTGAGCTGCCTTCTGACCCTTCATTATCTGAGTCTCTGGTATCAAATACTAATTTTTTTGTCAACCAGATGTCATTGAGAAAATGAACTTGATTTTTTTTTTTTTCCCCTGGAGTCCTTAATAACCTGTGGCAGCTGATGCCACCAAAACATTTTTATTGCACTCTGCTGTGGGGATTCGTGGTCAACCGTTTTGAGTGCACTCTGCCCTCACTAAACTTAGATGGACAAATGTTTACCTGCAGCACAGCACAGGCAACGGTAGCTGCAGGCTCCTCTTTATTTATAGCTCACTAGCACAGGCAAGCTGCAGTCTGCCTGTCTTTGGTCACCTGCTCCTATCTGAGGTTAACGCACGAGTAAGCAGTAACTTCCTAAAGGCTAAACTGTATTTGCAGAAAAGATCGCTTTATCCCAGTCACTGCTACAGACAGATATAAAGTAATCCCTCCAGACATCTGAAGGCTAAGCCTGCTTATCTGACGGTGTGAGGTCAGACAAAGGGACTGATAGGGGTATGTGTTTATGATAGCAATTGCAATTGCTTTGCAAATAGATGTCCCTCAAAGGGTTTCTTCAAAATACTGACAAGTCAAAATACAGATTCTTGAGAAAATTAGGGTTTTAATAATATATCATCTCTGATCAGGATGCTTTTAATCACCCAAACACAAAATAGCTATAAGATATTTTCTTAGAGAGCTCAAGCTTATCAGATGTCATCTTGCAGGGTTAAGTTGATTAGTGCAATGGTTAGGAAGGAAACTCTCCCCACCAGGCACAGTTAGTACCCTCTGGTAGCCCAGGTCTTACCCAGCCTCCGTGGCTGGGCACAAGCTGTGGTGGACCCAGAGCGAAGCGTGGGCTGACAGGTGCTCACGTCCAGTCAGCTGCTGCCTTTCTCAATTAAAGAGCTGGGTGATCCCTGCCTTCCCCTGCATCAGGCCACCCAGCTCTCTGTGGAGGGAAGTGTCCACAATCTGTACCAGTATCAAATGTGGCTGACCTTGGCCAATGGGTTCCAGATTTGCTGGGGAACAACCAAAGGGGAAACAGATGGACAAACAGCATGAGAGTATAAGCTTCGTTTCCTTAGAAAACCAGGCTAAACTGTCCTTCTTGGTTCAGAATAGCAAATACAGACAGCCATGCTTGCTACAGCCTCAGGTCTCTTTTGGCTTCAAAACCATGAAAGCCCTATGAATTATTGCCATACCTGCCACTCCTGGCTACGGCAACTGAACTGCTCTTCTCCACAAATTCTGGTTGCATTGTCCAGAACTCTGCTCCAGGGCATATCTTATCATGTGGTTGACCTCCTCCTCTCCTCCTTCCCCACCATCCTCACCTGACTCCAGCCCTGAAGATCGCAGCCACTCTGCTTCTCCATCACACAGAGGGATCGCCTCTGAGATAAAGCAACCCAGTCATAGCTGGAATATAACTGTGCATTATGTTGTAGCCAAGCACTGCACACACGTAACAAGCACCACAGTTTTTTTTGCAATAATAAATATTGATAATGTATGTAATATAATAATTAATTATGCAATAAAAATTCATCACAATATCACAGAATCACAGAAGATCTTGAGTTGGAAGGGACCCATAAGAATCACCGAGTCCAGCTTTCTCGGAGGAGAGTCCTAGCAGGACTGGCTAACACCAAAGCAAAGATTAGCACACTCCCTGCCATCCTCAGGCTTGGGGGCTTTGGGCTACAGCTGCCAGTTTGTATTGGGACAGGACCGAGAAGATCCAGTTTGTACTGGGACAGGGCCTAGTCCATACTGGGATGGGACCTATCAAAGTGCAGTAAACTCAACAGCCTTAATGGTTAATATCACAAGCAGGAAAATACAACTTTTCGGAAAGAAGAAACTCTGAACACTAACATCTTTAATATTTAAATGGCAGGCCTTTACAAACTTGCATCATCCTAGTCTCTTCCATTCAAGTGCTCTGTGCTTTTCCCAATAGAATCACGTGGTGACATTATAAACATGGGATCAAAATGCAGGTTTCTCCCAGGTAAAAGGTGTCAGTGAACCAGCCAGTGACCTCTCTGCTGGAGAAAACTGGAACTGCTTAGATGCCAGCCACAGGCACCAGAGAACAGAGCTACAAGCTGCCCAAGAGCTCAAACACGATATCAGATTTCTGAATGAGAACAACTCCCATGAGCAGTTTCATGAGAGAGATATTGAGTAATGTATCTGGGACCAGTACAGCATCGAGACATGGAAAATTATGGCTTTTAAGTAACCAGTCAGCCACCTTGCACCTGCATTATCTTGTCCAATTGTTTCTGATTTTCCACAACCATGATACTGGTTTTGCTGTCATGAGCAATATAGTGGCAGGACTCTGGAGAACTGGTTGTATATATTCCTGCAACAATTTATCCAGCAAAATCAGCCACAAAATGTCATAAAGAGAGGAATCTAATATCTCATTGACCTGAAGTAGCCTGGGCTTCCCTATGGGCATTAGCTCCTACCAGCCCCTAAACCATGCAAATTCACTAATAGCATCTGGCCTTTAGAGCAGAGCAGCAGGCTGGTCAGTAAGACAAGGGCTGTAGGTAGAGAAATGTCCCAGGTTCACAGCAGCTTATAAGGTGAAGTGGATTCAGTAAGAGAGGAAAAGGGAGAGGAGTCTATCCGTGGGTGGCAGACACTGGAAGAGAGAGGCAGCCAAGTTAGGCAGGGAGCACATTTTGGAGCAGGTTGATGGGCCTCCCTTTCAAAAAAACTAGGCTCAGGCCTAAGAGTTACAGATTGCTGCACAATTTGTGCCACACCAAGGAATGCAGGTTTTAAGAGGGTCCTTCAAAACAGGTGCTTCCCTGGCTCCCTGGAAGCAGTATTCTGGCTGCCAGGTCCCTGCAGCAACTAATACATGCACTTGGCCCGGGGTCTCCGCAGTTCTCCCTGTCCCCAGCAGAGCTGCCTTCCAGTCTTGGGCAGAGCCAGTTTCAGTGGGCTGAGTGGAGGCAGAGGAACCAGTGTGAAGCTGTGAGTGGCTCATCCTCATCAGAACAGACAGGAGCAGTCCCGTGACCAGCTGAAGGGATAAGGCAACTTGGTTCATTATTTCTCTTCTGTGTGCATGTGGAAGCAATGCAAACCCTGGCATAACCCTGGACTATGCTATTCATCATAAGTCACTTGATGGTGGGATTTGGCAACCAGCCTTCTTACAGCCACCATCGTTTCATCTTCCCTGTAAACATCTGCAAATTATCCTCCTTCAAATCCTGCCTTTAAACTTCTCTTTGCTGGGATGCCAACAAGAACTGTGGCTTACCCCATAGCCTCTGATGTGATCTGCCCTTATCTCATTCTCTTATTTTTTTCTTCCTTTTGCTTCCCTCTCTGAAATAAAGGATTCTAGATCTCAATATGATTATTGAATGCTGTTTACTCCCAATCTGTGTTGTTTTCATTTCCATGCCTGCAAATACAAGCTACTGTTGGAGCCCAGTCTGAAAGAAAATATCCCAGCATGTGATCGGCAACTGCAGCATGCTCAGCTCTTGTTTCTAAATCCTGTTTCCCAGCAATTCTTCAGGGAATCAATTCACACTGATTAAATGTGCCAGTATATTTCATTGTATGTGGAGGATCTGCAGATCATCCTTCAGAAAAGTGGAAGCATGAAAAAGTAACTGAGTAACTAAGAGCAGTTTACTGTACGGTGCAAACTGCAATTACACTTTGAAATGGTTAAAACCGAGCTCTAGGTAAGAGATACCTCAGTGACTCCTGTACTCTTTAATCCGTTTGCAGCCAGCAGTTGATAGCATTTGGATAAACATCTGCTGAAAGTGTGAATGAGAGCCACCAAATTCATGAGTGCAAGACTTCTTTCAGGGTTTCCCAAGATTTATGATCACTCTCAGACTCCAAGGTCTGAGATTGCTGCTGACCCTGTTTCTTCAAGCCAATATTTATTTTCTCTCTCTGGAGGGTGAGTCTTGAGTTGGGAAGATTTCCATTAGTACAACTGACAAGGTTACTAAGCCCGGCTCCCTAGGCTGCCCAGCTGACGAGATGGCTCAGAGGGCCTTGGTGTAGCTCTTGAACTGGATCAAGCTGGCAGCCCCATGTTTTTGTGGCAGGCAAGCACCAGTCCTGCTCTACAGCAGCAAGGTCTGGCTGGTCATGTAGGATCCATCTCACTAGCCCAATGCAAGCCACCTGGGTTTGGTATCAGGATCCTGTAACCCAACAAGCTGGATATGTTTCAGGAATTTTTCTAAGAACTCACGTTTTCACATTTTATCCAGATCCCAGAAGCCTTTCACTGCACAGAAAACCCAAACAAAACAAACAGTCCAAGAACAGACAGCTCTCTTTTTGTACCCCCAAAATGCCACTCGGCATTCTACTACCCTCTTGCCTAGAAGACAAGCACCATGTTGTCCTCACAGAGGTTTTTTTGGCCAGTGTGCCACAAGCAGGTTTGACAGGACTGGAGATTGCAGCCTCTTATTGGAAATCAAATGAAAAGCCCAGCCAAAGCCAGTAGTGACTAATCCATTCTAATAATTACTTATGGGACAGATGATGATGATTTTCAGAACCTAATATTCCCTGCAAACTGCTGTCACTGAAAACACTGCAAATTTGTCCGTGTGCCCTCCATATAGGTCCCAGATTTCTTTGCTTCTTCCCTTTCCCATTCCAAACCAGTATCACCCTGTGTTTTTCAAAAAGCATATTTTTAGCTCCTCTGAGAGGAAAAAAGGGGCTAATAGTGTGAGATTTTTCCACTGTACAGGTAACAGAAATTATAGCGTGCAGCTGGGATTGCTCCCCTCACATGGAACTGGCAATCATTCCCTACCGATATTTTCTGCCAGTTAATTAAAAAGTGCTGTCTCCCTGGAGGGCTGTCCACACAAGGCCTTTTGGCTCAAATTTTCCAGGTGGTTTAGTTCCACTTCTGGGATCACGATGGGGGCCACCGGCATGGATGCTGACTGCAGACAACGTCAATCACAAGCTTGGGCTGAGAATCATTCCCTGCTCAAAGTGATTCAGGCTAGGAGAGAAAAGGAACGGAGGAAGGTTACATCTACAATAAAAATCAGCATCTAAAGACCAAATCTGTGCCTCAGTGTCAGCACCCGGCTGAATTTATTAAAGCTGAAATTATCTTCCGAGGCTGATTTTCCTTTCCTTGCTTGTGTTAGTGGATCCTGCCTAGCAACAGAGGTGACCTCTCGAGGTTGCTTCTAGCAGCGTTTGCTCGCTGTCTGCGGCTCCTTCCTATCGGAATGAGTATAGCCAGTTTCTCTCTTCTCGTCAGTATCATCCTCCAATTGCTATGTGACAGCCCTGTTTTGTGGCATTTCAAGTTATAAACACTGTCAAGGAAGATTTAAATCCCCCAGAAAACAATTCATCTTTAAATAAAAATAAGTATCTATGAATCACACGTTTTAAAAATAAGCACTTATCAGAATTCACACTGTTTCGGGGTAGGAAAAGCTTCTGTTTGCCTCTAACAAAATCAGGGTAACTGTGACAGAAATGTTTGGTTTCTTTAAGGCTTTCTTCCCTCAGCTTCAAGAAAGGATAAAGCCCAGACCACTATGGTACCAGACAGTCCCAGCTGTTTTCTCTGCTTCTCTCTTCCAAATCAGGGTGGATTTAATCTAAGCTCTTAATTATAGACACCATTCTAAAAACTGTTCCCTGCTAAAATAAGGTATCAATTATGCATAGCTCCTCCGTGGTACCGGGCATGCGGTGAGTTAATCTGTTCCCTCACATCTGGCACTGGCCCCCACTGCCTTGCAAATCCCTGCCTGCAGACTACTCCCTCTCGGGAATGGATTAACCCCTTTCTCACTAGCATCTCAACTGGTTTGAAGGCTATATTCAAGTATATTCACAATCACAACCTGAAACGTTTCACTTTCATCTTCCAGGTCCCAGTGGGGGCCTCAGAGGGCAGGGTCAAGGCTGAAAACAGGAAAGAGGTGGAAAATGCCTGTGAACAAAGCTGGGAATTGATTTCTTCCCACCAAAGTGCAAGGTGGTGTGCAGTGCGGGTCCCAAGACTGCATTCACAGCAAGTGCAGGAGACAGGAGAAATAAACTGCACCTACTCATCACATCTCATCACATATGCTTCTTCTGTACTTTGAAGGGATGTTTATTCCCAACTTATTTGCCTGGATGTAAGCCAATCCTTTACCTCCCTTCTGCTTCAATATATGAGTTTGTATAGAAAAAAAAAAAAAAAAGTTGAGATGGGTTTGTGCCATCACACAGAACACAAAGGGTGATTTGCTTGTAGGACCAACAGCAAAGCCTTCGAATTCTACCAGCCTTTTTCTTGCTGTAGACTCATTCGAGTGCCTTGTGGAGACCTCCTCCCCTGTTCATCAGAGCACAGGTGGCCTCCTTTTCCCTCCCAGCCAGAGCTCAGTCTTGCTACAGCTCCAACAGTTATATGTAAAACTAACAGGAGAGTAACATCAGAAAATTATTTCCTATATTTATTTCCCTTTCCACTTGACATATACTGGTTTCTAGAAATGAAGAAAAAGACCAGTGTTGGTTGGAAAGCTGAATCCTGCTCAGCTGGTAGGAAAGAATTCCTCAGTGCTGTGGGTCTCAGTTTGAGAGCTGCTGTCATGAGCCAAAAATTGATTTCTAAACCACACTGTCTCATGTTGAATATTTATAATTCTACAATGCTTTTTTAGAAAGGAGAGATCACATAGCTTAGCTCAGGCTCAAATGACTCCACAAAAAGCAAAGCAGCAGGGAATCAAGCACACCAAGCTCAGCGAGGAGGCACAATCTGTAAGAAACTCTCAAAGTTGGATTGAGGCAAGAAAATCATTGTGTTATGATACTACAGTGAGATATGCATGAAAGGCCTCTTTCATAAGGTGGTCATCTGCCTTAATGTAGTGCCTCAGGCTATTTTGAAATGGTTTATATACATAGTTGTTTCAGCTCACTGTTTGCTCAGTTTGTTTACTTTAAGCAGCGGTGTCAACACAAATTTCTCTAGGTTTCAATTTCATTTACTTTTCTAAGCCTCGTCCCAGCTTTACCTAGATTCCTGTGTTCAACAGCTAACTCAGAGCTGGAGCTCGCCACTGCCTACATGCAAATGAAAGATCAGATTGCAGGTGTGGGCCAAAGAACTGAGGAATAGATAAAACAAACAAGCTGCAGTAGCAGTAATTTAATAGCTAAAACAAGGGCTAAGGAGCATTTGCCCTCAAGTGTGATGAGTCAATGTAGACAGAGCTATGCCACACAAAAAAACCCCAAACAACAAAACAACCCTCCCAGGTTACCCAGAATAAAACCCCAGGAATAATGAAGTCTTGATTAGCTTAAATTGATCATTTAGCAACCATCTCTTGTTGGTCTCAATTGTGTCTGCTGACGTTTTGCTCACAGGCGTACTCAGTGAGTCATGGCACACTACCCCCCACCCCGACCGAGTTCCACCATGTTCATTTTTCTGGAGCTAATGACAACTATTAGTAACTGTGAGCGAGCACCGATGCAAGTATGTGGGCTGCCCGTGGACTGCTGTATGACAATTCACCGTGGCTTATGTATGCATCACTGTCCTAGAAGTTCAGGATGTAAGCAGGAACGTGATGCTTCATATGCTATCTTCAGAACCCGGGGGGTAATTAACAACCACAGAAAACTCACCTGCCTGACAAATGGTTCAACTCTGCTGTCAGTTACTTAGCAGGTGCTGAAGTGAATTTGCCAGAGAAAGCTTTTCCTGGTGTTTCAGACAGATTTTGACCTATTTATTTTTAATCCATCTCTTGGCTCTGTCATTTTGCTCTTCTGCCCCTAGTTCTGAGCTGCTCCATTTGCTTCATCAGCTGCCATTCTTTTGTGTGTAAGCATCACTGGATTTATCTTGTTTGCTTGCTATTTTGGGGGAAGGAGTACTGCACTGTTCTGTTCCTTTGGGAGCTGCCCACAAGAAGTCTTCCAAACAGAAACACATTTGCTCAGGACTTACACAGCTTGGGAGAAGCCAGCTAGTTCCCTTTGCTCACAAGCAGTTACGCTGTCTGCACACTGTGAGGTTCTGAGTTTGCTTCTCAGCTTGAGGTAGCAAGAAAAAAAACCACAACAGACAAACCCCAAATCCCAGCAGTTTTGACTACCAGATTTTATCTGGTAGGGGAGGAAAAGTACAGAAGGGCTCTGAGATTACTGCCAAATTGGTACTGGGGTGTCAGGAAAAGAAGAAAACACAGGTCAATCAAGTACCAAGTTTAAAAGCATCCCAGTCCTTGTGATGTGCTTGTTCTTGATTTAGTTTGTTCTCAACTAACATTGGATCTCCCCAAAGTGAATTAGAAACTGCCAAGCATGTGCATGATTTTTTAGGCAAAAATCTGCAAGGAATTGGAATGAGATCAGACATGTTTCTCTTGCTAACTGATGAGATTTGAACCCAAGATTCCACCAGACTGAGGTCAGTACGTTTCCATGGAGAAAGGTCCTACTAAATTATAATAGCTGAATTTTTAAAAAAACAAGAATTAGGAAATGCCAGCAGAAGTGCTGTACTGTGAGAAGTTCAAATTAACCTGTTCTTATCATCCACTTCCTCAGTTAGTGATGTCATTTTAATTCTAAAATACAGTCACGGTCCCGAGGGCACTAAAATGCATTAATTGCATGACCAGCCTCACCTGAGGCCTCCACCCACACTCCCTGCCACAGGCTCCAGGGCTCCATTTAACCTCTGGGCTGAGCAGTTGTTTGGATTCTGCCCGAGCTGTACTGCAGCCTTACCTTTGGGATGGACTGCGGACCTCTGCTGCACGTAGTTTTTCTCCTGGATGGGTCTCTCAGGTGCATGTTACAGTTTGCCTCTGGTCTTCTTGCTCCTGCATGGAGTCTGGACCTGGTTTGTCACATGCTGTGTCTGGGGCTGTTGGTGGACCCTGCTACCAGTGTCTGTCCCTGCTTGCTGCGTTTAGGTCTTGTGGGACTGTGCTCCATCGGTGCTTGTGTTAGGATTGCCTTTGGCTCCTGGCTTAGCCACCATTTGGCAACAGCAGGCCATTGCTGTTCCCTGGCAAATATTCTGGAGTTAAGCCTGCCCTCATTTAAGTTACTGAAAGAAGCCAGTTCCATGTGGCACCCTTCGCCGAGATATCCAGCCACCTGTGGCATTCCATCTTCACTCATGCAGAGCTGTCTATGCATATTTGTGAAAAATGAGTCCCATGAGGAATGTACCTAGTTGTAGCTTACAGCTCCTCCTTTTTATTTTAGGAACAGGTTTATACAGCTCCCTTCTGTTGTCTGCTACAGGTTTCTTCATATCTATCTACTCATCTCTCTGGGGTTTGCTTTTTGAATGCTGTCGAGTTAGTGGATGCAGGGGGTGGCTGGTTTGTGTAAGTAAGCATGGGCTGGGCATTCCTGCCATCTCTCTGCACAGGGTGAATTTGGAGCCTGTTGGTGTCCTAAGCTCTAATAAACCGCAGGGTATGCTTGGAAGTGCAGTGACCACATGTTCTCAGTGCTCCTCCTTCCAGACCTGCAACATTAACCTCACTAACTGGCCCACAAAGAAGCTATCTTGATAGCCTACCCAAGACCATACTGCCCGTGACAGAGCAGCTTTTCAACAGCATTGTGCCTGCAAAGGTGACATCTGACAGAGCCCAACACCCAGCTCTCCTGCTGATGCTTTCCCAGGTTTGCAGACCTTACAGCAGTATTTCTCCATTAATGTTGCCTATTAACCCTCATCTGGCTGTGCTGGTATCTTCTTCTTACTGCTACCTTCTCTTTGTCGCTATATGATTAATGTATCTGAACGCAACAGGAAGAAGCACAACACACCTTTTCAGGTATACTATGGTCTTTCCTGTTCACAGCTTAGCATAAGGTTGAGACTGGTTTTCACAGCGTGGTTTTCAAGGGCTAAGATATAGCATTAGATTGGTTAGTTCAGTCTAATGAGTCTTTTCAAACCAGTCTAGATTTTAACAGGGCACCTGTAAAAGTATGTTTGCTTTTTGCTGGTTAGAGATTCATGAAGGGATGATTGCTTCATCTAGCCTCCCACATTCCAGGCTGAGGCTGGACTATGAGCTAAGTCCCTGTTGCCTAAGTTGCTCTGAAATGAATGGGAGTGAGGCACCTACATGATGCCTTTTAAAAATCTGTCTAAACACTGTAATAATAATAATAATTAGCTGTCACATTAACAGATGCCTAGAAGCTTGACTAATAATGATGCAACAGCAGTAATGATGGAATACTCTTCCACGCTTTATTGGCAAATTACTGGGTTTTGTTTGCTTTGTTCCTGCTTTGTGCCCCCTCAGAAAGAGTGTCCAACTCTTCCGTTAAAGCCCTCCTCTTTCAGAACCTAGCCTGCTGTGCCTTCAGCTTTGTAGGGAGTACAGGTCCCATACCAAGTTGCCACTGCTGTAGCTCAGCTCCCTGCTGAGGTACCATTGATGCCCTGTTGTCTGCCTGTGATGTGATGTGCTCGTTGATGCATAATCATCTGTGAAGGCCAACTCCCCCTTGCATCATGTCCTGCAAGTCTAGGAAGAAAGCTTGCTCATCTCTGCCAAATGTGAGCAATCTGTATGTGTAGTCCCAGTGAAATAATAAAACTGAATCAGGCATGTTGTGGGTTGCTTACATGCATGCTGTTCTACAGTTTTGTGGGCGCACCTGAGTTTAACACTGTAGCTCCTTACTCTTCTTGCTTCCACCCATTTCACTAGCTTATGAATGACTCGGGCTACCTTTATCAGCAAGTTCCTTGCTAGCCTAACTGGCAGCCTGTCCTGTGTAAGGCCAATCACATGTGCTGAATAATTATATTATTTGTCGTATCAGCAAGTGACCACATGAAAGCCCTCAAGCACCCCTCCCTTGGGCTCTCAGTCAAACTGGAGCCTGAACAGCACAATTCAAGACTTTGCACAGGGCAAGGTGCTCCAGCTAGTTTGCTTTGCCTCTCCTGTACTCCTAATTAGTATCTATGCAGCAAGGATTGCACTACTTAGCTCAGCAAAGTACTTTAAAATCTTTACGCGCATGATACTGTGTAAGTACAGTCTCATCACTTCACATTACAAGGTAAGAACTGCAAATAGCTTCCAGCTTTTTGTTACTGCTGTACCCAGGAAGGAAAGAAATGCTTTCTCACATCTGTGGTGGTGTCAGTAATGCCCTGGAATAAACAATGTATCATCTCTCCTAGTTTGTCCCCAAGGCAAATACATTATTGTTTACTCAGCTGTACAGCTTATCTCAGAGTTGACAGCCTCCTCGAAGACCTCTAAAGCGTTTGCAGAAAGGGTGCTCGGCATTTTCTGTTTCATCAGATGTGGGCTTCTCTCACAAGTTTCACTTATTGAAACACACTGTGCCTTAAGGAAGGGGGTGCCACCCATGTGCCAGGCTGCTGGACAGAAAACTGGGTTTGAAGGCTGCCTTCTCAAGGCTTCTTTATCCTGATGACTGGTTTTAAACATGGACACACACCTGCTGAGCTCTCCTCCTGGTCTTACATGCACCTTGCCTTTACAGGAGTTTTTGACTACAACCAAGTATTATTAGGTTGTCAAGATCACAAAACAAGCCTCGCCCCGCTGCCCCCCTTTTCAGTGGTATGGATGAAGGTATTTCTTGGGTAGGCTTCCACGCCCCGTTCCCTTGCATGTCTGGTCTCTCTCTTTTATGTGTGCCACTTGTTTCTTCCCCCAGGCTTTGCTTGCCTTTTGCTCTCTGCTCCCTCTGAATTGAGCATCTTTGATAAATGTCTTTGGGTATGTATCTATGTACAAAAGAGAGTAGTAAGTCTAGAGTGGGACTGGCTCTTTCCCTTTAAATAGGCTTACCTCTGGCACACAAAATCCTGCCTCCTGAGCAGGGGGTGGTACAGTTAAAAGACTGATAGCAATATTGAATCAGCACCAAAACCTTCAAGGAAACAAGCTGGGAAACCCCACCCAGAGCTCTAGGAACAGCGAATTAAAAAGACTGATAATGCTACAAAGATTTATTTTTTTTTTCCCCTTGCACTCCTGTCTGTGAAGTGACAATTCTAATCCCCAGTTCCCTCTCTTGGTAAGTGCAATCACAAAAAGAAACAGTCACAGTAATTCCCTTGGGCCTCAGGTGTGTATATGTAATATTTCCAAGCTAGTAGACTCCTTTGATTATATCAAAAAATGGTGAACCAGTGTAGCCGTTAAAGTGTCCTATTCTGTATGTGCTCTGAATATCTCTGTGTGGGGCCCTTTCTAGCCCAATCTGTCTTTGTTCTCATCCAGTGCTCACAAACAATAGGGACAGGCCAGACTGTTTGATGAAGTCCACGTGCATCGGAGTAGCTGCTCTCCCCCAAAATGTTTATCTCGTCTCCTGGCAGACAGCTGTTGTGATGTTTTTCTGTGCCAAAGGAGTGGATCCAGCTTCACCTCCTCAGCTAAGGATGAAAGCTCACTTGAAATCACTTCGTGCAAAATACAGGGGAGTTGGCAGCTGGATCGTTGCTGGCCCTGTTCAGCTGGGTCAGTGCAGCACTGCCCCATTGCATCTTCCCCCCACTCACATGCGTGTGCATCAGATGGAGACTTTGCCTGGAGGAAGTGGCATAATCAGATGGCTATTATCCATGTGTTGGACACTGGATAAAATCTCCCCAAAATAAAAGATCTGAAAACTTGTAAGATCTTGCAGAGCACTGCCACTGTACAGCAATTTGTGAGACAGCAGCAAGGGAAAGCAGAAGCATGCAGCTGTCAAACAGGTAGCCTGTCCTCCAAGTCTCTGATGATTCTTCTGAGCAGGACCAGGTTTCTAAGCATTTTCCAGGAAGGAGGGATGGAGTAACCCTGTCCCTTGGCAAGATAAGGGGGTTATGGGAGCCTGTTTACAGAAAGAATAATAATCAGCCTGACCCTTTACAGGAGACCACAACCTGAAATCTCTCCTTATTTCAGTAATTGTCCTCTATTGTGGAAAACTGAAAAAAGAAGGCCTATCAATGCAACAAAACCTGCAAGATCACCATCCCATCTTTGATATGTTTGTATCACCACCCATCCTACTTGGCAACCTTGCTTTCTTTGCTAGGGAACGGCAGTGAGTCCTGCTCACTGCAATACTGATTGGCTTCAGGGTGATTTGTGTCCCTCTGCAGGCCTCCCTGAACTGTGCTGTTCACAACGATGACTCTTCGTTTCTGCAGGAGAGCGCTGCATGTTCCCTGGCATTGGGCCTGCTACTGTCTCTGTTCCTGACATCTTAATAATGGCATGTAAATTTTGAGTCCCTCTAAGTTCTTTCTTTGATATGGCTCCTGGGTGCTTTGGGTTTTACACTTAAACAACTTTTAAAATCTGGCTAACAGCTACTAGGTATGATGACAGGGTAATGAGACCAGCTCTGCCATTATGGAGAGGGCATTGAGGGACCTCCTCATCACTGATCATCATCTTCCGATGTCAAGATTAACTGCATAAATAATTTTCCCTGGCAAAATACAGCCATCTGAAAAGGTGGCTGTAAATGGTGTTTGTGCCCATGTCAGCTTTCAGGTAAGTCAAAAGCAGTAGGTGTCATCTTGTGAGGGAAAATGAAAGGTAATTAATTTTTTCGTGTGTCAGTAGGCTTACTTTTGAGAATGAAGCTGCAGGCTGTACCATCTCCACTGGAAAAACACAAGCTTATCAGTAGCCACTGCACTGTCAAATAACAAAAGCAGCTAGGGATGAACCCAGCCTTTGATGTGAGGCAAAGCTGAGAAGGCATAGAGGGGGCATCTAAGAGTCAAGCTGCCTCTCAGAGAGATCACAGCCTGTAAGTCTGGCCCTATATTTCAGCTGCCTCCTCTCTGCTGCCAGAAATCCCGGGCATGGGAGAAACAGCAATGGAAAATGCCACTAGATTGCTGTCCCACCTCAGGCATGCCTGGTTTGGTAGGCTCAGCTTTGCCACATAGGAATCCAAAAGCATACTGGAAAATTAATAGTGGTTCCAGAGGCCAAGTAGGAGGAAAAACCACTAAGCTGTAACATTTTCTCTTTAAAGAGAGAAGGTCTGCACAAGCATCCCCCCAGCCCTGACACTAATTCAGTGGGATGTACCCAGGTCCTGCTGAATTCCACTTAAGTTTTGTCAGAGGCTTTAATTAGATCAATATGTTAGTGTCCGAGTTTCATTGCACAATTCTTTGTGATTAATTCCTCACTCACCTAATTTTCTCTGAAACGCTTCTGATAGTTGCTCACAGTGCTGGAAAATGGATTTAGATGGTACAAATATTAAAGGTGAGCCTCACTAAGGCTGCTGGATGCAGGCATGTTCCCTCTCTCTGGTTTGTTAAGTTCCAGATCTAACACAGCCTTTTCTGCTCAGTAGGGCTGCACAGAGGACTGGCTCTTCAAGAGTCATTTGGGCTATCGTGATATCAATCAGCTGTGGAAAAGGCCCAGTGTCTTCCCAAATACTGACTTAAGAAGTAAAGGAACAGACTGCTGACTGTACTGCATTTCTCTGTGTCAGAGGAGGATTAATTAACATTTTCAGGCTGCTTTGAAAATGAAGAATGCCATGCAGTATGATATTGCTGTTCCTGTTTTTCACCCTGTAGCTGATAGGAAGACTGTCCCTTACAAACTAATTGGAAATTGCTTTTGGTGTTTTTCAGCGGAGCTGCTACAGCCTGCTCCTTCATTCTAATAAATGTGCCCTACTTCACCCTCCCCTGTCTCCCTTCCTCTAAGCTCCTCTGCAAGGGAAATAAAAACATCAGTCCCTGGCACCATCTGTCCAGCACAGGCTAATCCATTCTCTGCTTGTCTCATGGTCAATTTGGTTTCTTTCTGATTGGTACAGCTACCCTTCCTATTGCTCAGAATTAAATTGCATTCATAGGTTTGTGCTTTGCTTTATTTTCATGGTAAAATTATTATGACTATTGCAATGTTCAGACATACGTCCCCTTCATATGCCCAGACTGGAGAACAGCACTTAAGCAAACATACAACCACACTGTAAGGCAGGTAGCATTGCTCTCCCCATTTTAGAGAAGGAAAATGAGGCAGAAAGAACAGACTTACCCAGGGATGTATGCACGCCTCAGCAGCAGAGCTAAGCAGAGAGCTCACAGGTCCCTGGATAAGACCCAGTCACTGATATCAACTAAAGCACCATTGCTTCACCTCTTTTTCCTCTTGTTTTGGCCTTTTTTACAGTGATCTCTGTGGGAGCTTTGTAACGATGATTAAGATGCGGACCTTCATGTAGCTCCTGTGACGAGACTGAGCAGATCCATCGGAGCCAAAGCTCACAGTTACTTGGGGAGGCACAACAGGAGATCAGGTCAATCTGTTAACAAACAGGGCATGTTAGACCAGTTATGTCCTCCATTTGCTGGTGGTAAATGGGGCCCTAGGTGCAGTCTTTATGCGTGCCTTCCAATATTCTTAGCACTTCTGTTGTCCCCATGCAATTAACTGAGAGGTGATTGCTGTCTTGACAAGACTGCTCTGACACTTTTCGCTTCCTTTGCATGATATAAAGAGGTTGATGACAGGTTCAGGATCAGGCCAGAGCTGACCATACTGAAGAGATCTGATTTTTTGGAGGTCTGCCCAAAGCAAACCGCAGTTCTCAACATATCAATGTTGACCCGTTGCTGACTGTCTAGCCTCATGCAGGCGGTTGTGTACCCCTCTGCCTAGCTATTTCTAACTGTAAAAGACAAAATCCCTGCAAGACGCAGCTGAAGAACAGCTGGGTATATAAGTATGTGCTGCCTGCCATGCATTCAGAGATGTCCCTTTGCCTTTTGAAGTAAAATGACAGAAGACTCAGGCTGAGCCATTCCTTCCTTCAATTACTGCAGCTCCTCTGGTGAGACTACACAGATAAACCCAGGAATCTCCATACATGAGAAATATACTTTCTCTACCATGGGTGTGCTCTTGTTAAACAGAAATCCTTAAAATGGCAATGGCTTGCCCTGCAGAAGGAAAAAAACCACCCCTTTTCAGGTCTTTTTCATACCAACAACTCAAAAGTCTTTTTTCCATTGTATTGGCCAAGACCACTATTTATCTGCCAAGGATACAATCTGTGTGAGAGCACTGAACCATTAAAACTGGCAGGGAATTGATAACACATAACCAATGGCCAAGAAGGGCTACAAACACTTTTTCTTCCCTGATCTTTCATCTCCATCATGGGCAATACTTTAAGGTGTCACACAAAGATTTCAACTTGAGCGGCCTGGCACACTGCAGGTGCTATCAGTCATAGCTTCACTGAGGTGGGGATGCGGCTGATGGCCACCTACCTCAGTGTCCTTCCTCGCCTCAAACCCTGACAGGGCTTATGGCATGGTGAAGCCTGCTGCCAGGGCAGGCCCAGTTCTCTGGGCGAGCAGGGGCCTGGGACAGAGGGCAGGTGAGCAGGAGCCTGGGGCGGAGGGTGGGCCCAGCGAGCAGGGGCCTGGGGCAGAAGGCAGGCGAGCAGAAGCCTGGGGCGGAGGGTGGGCCCAGCGAGCAGGGGCCTGGGGCGGACGGCAGGCCTGCAGGCGCGACTCCCTCCCCTCTGAAGGCGGGAGGCCCGGTCGGCGCGGCACACCCGGCCGGGCTCCGGCGTTCGGCTGCCGCAGCGAGAGGTGCGCGCCAGTGACAGAGCCTGCTGTCAGGGCTGCTGGGGGAAGGCGGCCTGGCCTGGCCTCGCTTCCCCGGGGCCGCAGCGCCAACGCCAAACCGCCGCCGTCCCGCCGGGCGCGGCCCTGAGGTGACCGGGGCTGGGGCGGGCCGTGAGGCGGCGGGGGCGGGGCCTCGGCGGTGCTGATTGACGTGCGGCGGGGCGGGGCCTGGGGGGCGGAGCCGCGCCGGAGCGTCGGGGCTGTGGAGGGCGGGGGGAAGACACAGGGCACGGAGCTGCCGCCGCTCCCCTGCGCCAGGTAACCGGGCGGGGGGGCCGCGTCGCGCCCCGCGCTGTCCAGGGGAGACCGGGGTGGGCTCGCCGGCGGCTGGGGAGGGAGGTGGCGGCTGCCGCTGCGGGCCGCGGTAGGGTGTCTCTCGGGCCGCAGCGGGGCCTCGGGCGAGCCGTGCCGCTCCAGCCCGGCAGCGCCGAGGGGGGCAGCGGCGGCCCCGCCGCGGCCCAGCGCCGCAACAAAAGCACCGGCCTTTCCCCACCCCGTCCCCTTCCTCCGTCAGCGTCTCCCAGCGCAGCCTAGCCTTCCTGCCCGGCCCTCCGCCCGGGGCCGGCACCCAGCGCACCCTCTCCCCTCCGCGGCCACAACTTCCTCCCGCGGCCCCGCACCGCCGGCTCCCCTCCCGGCCGGGGCGGCGGCAACTTTTCGGCCCGGTTCCTGGGCGGGGGGGGGTGGGAGGAACGACGAACCATGCCCGGGGGGTGGGGGGTGGGTAGCGCCGTCCGCCGCCACCGCGCAGCCTGGGAATGGGGTGGGTAGCGGCAGGCGGGGGCGGTGGGCAGCCCGGCTGCCCCTCACGGCGGCGGCGGCGGCGGGGCCTCCCGTCAGCTGTTTCCTCCTGTTTGTTGTCAAGTTGCCTGCGGTGCCGGCAGCGCCCGGCGGCGGCGCCGGGGGCCGAGCCGGCGGCGGTTGGCTGCGCGCGCCCCCGTGACGGCGCGCGGCTGGGCCCGCCCCCGCGCGCGGCTTTGTGTGGAGCGGCGGGGGCAGCGGGCGCAGAGCGCACGCGTGGGCTGCGCGCGGGGATCGCCGCCCCCCCCCCCCCGCCCGCCTGCCGCAGGACCGGGTCCGCGGCGCCCCCGGCCGGGGGTTACGCGGGGGGGCGGCCCGCCCCGGGACAGCGGCCGTGCCGCACGGGGGGCAGCGGCGCGGCTTGACGCGTCCTTCCTTCCCCCCCCCGCCCCCCCGTTAGCCAGGTGCTCCTCGGCCGCCGCGCCGCTCCTACCAGACTTGCTCGTCGCCGAAGCAGCCCCGAGTAAACCCGGTGTCCCGGCCCGCCCGGTGCCGCTCCCGGGACGCCGGCGGTCGGGGATGGGGTGTTCGGGCTGCCTCAGCAATGAGCCAGCGTTGCCTGTCACCGCTGCGCGTGGGGTTTGCCCGTGAACGTATGGATGGATTCCCGGGGAACCGGGATACGTTGCCAGAGCTTTTTTTTTTTTTTTTTTTCTCTGGAAGAGGTTCTAGGCAGAGCAAAAGGCACGCAAGGGCTCCTCTGCCTGCTCTGCTCCTTCGCTACTTGCTGTGCAGGCCTCCTGTGCAAGCAGCCCCAGAGCAGATTAATCCACCGTGTTTATTTAATCCAGGCTGTGTCTTGGACCCATCTAGAATGTAATAAATGATTTTCCTTTGTTTCAACAATAAACGCGGTGTTAGGGTTAGGTTGAAGGAGTGACAAGGCGCATAGCAAGTCTCTCTCTCTCTCTCTCTCTCTCTCTCTCTCTCTCTCTCTCTCTCTCTCTCTCTCTCTCTCGGAGCCCAGGGCATGGCTCTTGGCAAAGTGGTAGGTGTTGCAGAGCAACTCTGGATGTCAACAACCAGTAGCAATGGATTAACCATTAGCGTAACTCGGGTTTGTGACTGATGGCAGAAAGAAACTTGCACCACGGTTGTAAACATTCCCTCCTGCCGCTGGTTCAGCTATATCGCTATATATATGTCACAGCTATATATAATCTTCTTATATATAGGCTCATTCTAGCTTGCCCAGTTCAAGTAACATTTGTGACAAACAAAACTGTCCATTTTTAAGTGCTACTCTTTGACGTTAGTCTTCAGAATTACTATTTGGAGTCTTCTGTCATCTGCTACTTTCACTTCCGTAGCTGTGGAAGTACTTAATTTACAGAATTGTTTATATATAGATTATCGTAACAATGATGAGAAGGTTTCAGCTGTGGCTGCCGAGTGTGTGAGGACCAAAGAAATAGCACCTCAAAGCCCAGTCGAGAAGATGACAAGAACAGATGAGATTTGATACATGTCATCTGACAGACTGAGAGTTGTGCACACATGTGCATATATATATATGTATATATATGTATATTTAGCATTCCCTCTGCTGGTAGTCATGACAAGCTTGAAGTAGTGTTGGCCAAGTTAGGTCATTGGTTCATGTTTGTTTACTATCATTTGACCTATGTTGAAATCTTGAGTTGCTTGGCTCTTGCTGAAATACGTAATACCTTTAAGCAAGATTTAACTTTAAAATAACTTGTTAAATGTATAGAGGAAATGCCTGTACGCTGTGGATGTTTGCTAGCGAGGCGCCCTTTAATTTTGGAGCCATTACCTACATTTCAGTGTCCTAGTTAATACAAAAAATTCTTGGCAAGATGCGCTAAGCATATTAGCACCCTTTCTGTCAGTTGGATGTAGTTGGTATGGAAGTTTGGATGATCATTGACTTTTCACCACTTCTTTAAAGTTTGTTTATTTGGTTTTGTTTGATTTTGTAATGACTCATGAAATCGGGAGTGTTTTCAGGTAAAGATTTGTATCACTTCAGCACTGAAATGAATGAAAACAGAAAATCTGAATCAGTTTAGCTTTCTGAAAGTTGCAGAATGGATTAAAAGGCAAAAGTTGTCTTAGCTGCCTAATTAGTGTAAGAATACATTTATTACAAAACCAGGAAATGCAGCTTTCTTAAAAACAATTGAGGAATTAAGAATTAAGGAATTTATTCTCTTAGGGAAGAGAAAGGGGGAGACAGGAAGGGAAGGGAGAAAAACAGGGAGACAGGAATAGCTGCTGCTTTCGAACTCTTTGTGTAGTAGCAGGAAAGAAAATCAATCTGAGTCTGTTACCATTTGTAAACTAATACTTTTATATGTTATCTAGCAAGAGTATTGTGAGGGTGTAAGTTACTGTGTGGGAGATGCTGAGATATGGGGGCTATACTGGAAACAAGCACCCGTCTGTATGGCTCTGCTCTCTGGAAACTTGAAACAAACTACTCTGTATTAGTTTTTGCACACAGCAGTATAATGTTATGTTAATGTATTTAAATACCGCTATCCCAATGTGAAACTTTGGCCTTACCTGGAGAAAAAAGCCAGTTTACAATAGAAAATTATACTACTGTAACTTGCACAAACGTAGTTTCATCCTGCGAGGCGCTGCCTGTTCTAGGCGGGTGCTTTGCACTGCATCTGGGCACGGCTGTCATTACTTTGCCAAAGCCTCTTCAGTCATTTGATTGCATTAACTTCCTTGTACAGTTTGCTGCAGTAGCTGGATGGTTCTAATGAGCATAGGATACTGTTCCAGTTCATTTTCTTACTTCCCATTTGGCTACGTGTGGTGCTTTCTGATAACACATTCTGCACGTAGGCAGAGGCCAGAGGCTGCGCCCTGCTTACTTCAACAGTGGCAGAAGTCAGTGGCGGATGGTTGAATCTCAGACCTCCTAAGAGACTGACCGCATATGTATTTTCAGATCCACCCCTACTTGTGAGCAGCAGAAACCTGGGAAGGTAAGGCACAAGTTTTGGTTTGGGGTGTTTTGTTTGGTTTTTTTTTTTTTTTCCTTACCCTGTGACTCTTTAATGTGTGGTCTTGTGTAGTTGTGCTAAGTATTCTTTTTCCTCTTTTGTCCATCTCTGAGAATAGAAGAGGAAGCTTAAGCCCGGTTCCTGAAATGTGAAAATGAAGTTTAAGCCTGGTTCCAGAGTAAGTACATCTTGAGAATATTCTACTGTGCCTAAAGGAATGCACAGCCCTTTTGCAAGGGGGAGAGAGTGCTTGCTGGCTCACCATACAAAGAAAAATGGTTTTAGTTGGTGAAATGGCAAAAGGGAGGCTGTCATAGTTTTTTATCCTTTAACTAGCAGCTGTTTTCTGTTGTAGATCTGAGATGCAGTAGATGGTGCTGAAGCAACACTGAGGCTCCTGAAATATCCACAGTCCAGTGTGTATATAGAAAGTGCCTGCTGGCTCTCCCAAATGTTGACGGTCCTGTGTCTTCAAGAGATGCATTCTGGGACAAGAAAACACTGACTGTTAGTTTTAAAAATGTTAATAAATAATTCTTTGTGTTACTTTTTTGTTCTTTATTGCTTGTGAAGGTAGGCAGATGAGGTAGCACAAATAGCAGCCAAGTAGTGATGCAGGTGGTTTCAGCTCTGTGTGCAGACAGTGGTTAAATTTAAGCTGTTGAATGTCAGCTCTTTGACAACTGTTGCTCAGTGTTGCCAAGATCAACACTGAAAGACAGGTGGAAGTTTGGGAGCGCACAGCCCAAGGAATACACCTTGTAGCACACAGCCAGAGTGCTTGTGTTTCTTGTCAGTCTGTGCACTTGCTGGCAGGAGCATGCATGCAGGCAGGAAATGTTTCACAGTATGACTAAGAGGTTGTATCGAGGTTTGTGCTGTAAAAATAATGCACTGCCAGAAGCCTGACTAGCTAGGTAATATGAGCTGTTGTTGATTGTTCTGGTAAAGGTCCTCTCAAGAATGCAGGCTGATGGTGGTGGTCAGGGTGCCGACTAATGACACGGTAGCAGCATCTCTCAGTTCATAAAAGGTACCTGTCTCTTTGAACTGCGTAGATTTGACAAGTGGTAGGTACTTTATATCCCATTAGTGAAAGCAAATAAGTCTGCCTTTGTTTACATTGGAGACATTAATTTAGCATTACAACTTGTGTTTGCTAAGTTGCATGGGGGCAGGAGTGCGAGGACTTCACCACTGACACATATCCAACAAAGTATGCTGAGCTGACTTTAAAGATGAAGTCATGGGCCAGAAAAAAAAATCTGTTCTTCCCTCAGCATTTGTTTTTTTGAATAACCAAGATCCCCTTGTCTGCTCCTTCTGAGAAATCTGCTCGTAGCGTGATGGAGTTGGTGCGATACAGTAGCATCGCTTTCTGGGGTTCTGAATTGCAGTAGGGAGCTTGGCTGGCTCTCTGAACTGGTGGAAGTTACTTTCACTGTTTTTAGGTGTGGAGAGTGGATGAATGGGTAAGTGCATTCTCCTCCCCATAACTGGAGGATCTTAAGCTTTAGAAATGCTGTAATGTTTCACAATTCTTTGGGCTCTTGTAATTTAAGAGAACTCTCCCACTGCCTGTAAAAGCTGCTTAGAAGAGGCTTTTGTTCCGAACTTTTCCGTATGTGTGAACATAGATGCCCACACCTTTTACACGGGAGGTGAAAACTACAGGGGACAAAAATACACCATTATCTTGGGTGACTTGTATATATACACCACTTTAGCACATAAGGGATGTGAGCCTGAGAGCAATGGAAAATTGCTTTCCCTTGTTCTGTTGTGCTTCTGTTTTTTCCAGTGTACAAGGAGTATATCCTGCAGGATTCAGGATCCTTACATAAGGAGAAAAACAGTCTTTATCCATACAGCTGTACCTTCTGAAATGGTCTTGTAAGTGAATACTATGTTTTTAGTTTGGGGGCGTGGGGGGTGGGGGTGGGAAAGGGAGGGGAGAGTGTGAAATGATTCCAAGTTGAGACTAACTTCTCTACCTTATATGAGGGGGGAAAAAGTGAAAGTTCCTTGTTAGTTTATTTAGAAAGGTCATGATCGAATGTGGCCTTTGAAAGCTGCCTTACCAGCATTTTGTAACTTTTTTCCTACTTTTTACTGTTGTGAGCAGTAATATAAAGACCGATGTAACGTGACTAGTTTTATAGCACTTCAGCTGGACCCTTACAGATCCACTGAAATCCCGTAGCAGTCAAAACTGAGGGCTAATGGTAGGTGTAGGCTGCTGGCTTGACTGAACTCTTACCAGGGGGTAATTAAGTGTAGAGGTTATTTTAAACGTTAGACGTTCTAGTAGGATTACATTATTTTAACAGTTTCTTTTAAAAAAAAATACTCAAAATCTAGACTGTTCTGTTACGATGCAGATTGCAGAATTTAATTTTCTAAATTTTTAAATGTGTATTTATTTATTTCAAGAATACATGTTTTCTTACGTACTGTCTTCTGAAGAAAATTGTTCTGGTACTGGTTGGTTTATTAGATTCTGCTGTAACTGTAGGCTGAGTTCTTACAGCCTTGTGCTACCATCACATGAATCCCACTTTGTCTTTCTGTTGGGACCCAAGTCTTACTGGAAGCTTCTTTCTCATTTAGATACTTGATGAGGTTACTTTCAGCTTTTTGGGGTGATACAAATGAAGATTTTAGGCCTCCTATTACTAGGCAGGTTTCTCAGCCTTAAGTCTTTGAACATATTTGTTTATACATTTATTTTAATGCCTAGTGTCTTCAGGTCTCAACGCTTCAGCCCATGCATAATGCTGTATCTGGGAGTAGTACGTTTGTATGTTGCTTTGACTTGTAACTTGCTTGTAAGAATTACACTGGCGCTCTCTTCTGAAGTAGTTAAATTTTGGATTTAGTGACTTTGGGTCACTGCTTTTCTGGGTGCAGCTTAGTGTTTGTCTTGTTCTTGTTGAGAGAGGGGGATGTTTTTGGATTTGTTTTATGTTGGCTTCTAAAAATACTGACAGGGCGAGCACTGTGTTTACCCTGAAGGAAATATCTCTTTGTATGTTGAGTCCACATCTACAATAATTTATAATCGGTTAATTGTTCTTAATCCACAATACAATCAACACAAAAATAACTTCATCCAAAATTAGGAAGGATGGCACATGGAGCTAGGCCAAGCGCCTTATGGGCCGATCTCTCACAATTACTTTTATTGCTTGTATTTGTGGTTTCTTCTGGTTGGAAACTTTGACTGATACTTGTTTATTGACAGTTATTGTCTGTTGATTTTCCTTCATGCTGCCACTGTGCACATTTTTTTTTTTTCTTTTGCCCTTGCTTACTAGGAAAGATAAAGGCATATTAGAAAG
The DNA here is from genome assembly GCF_017639655.2 of Falco naumanni. NCBI lineage: Eukaryota > Metazoa > Chordata > Aves > Falconiformes > Falconidae > Falco > Falco naumanni. The sequence goes on along the minus strand of NC_054065.1, from coordinate 29,182,165 downwards.
GTGTAATGCTGAGAGGAATTGAAGGGGATCCTGTATTTTGAGTGGAGTCACACCCCTACACTCAGCAAAATCTTTTAAATATTTTTGTCAAACTCAAGACCTGCTTTATTTATCCTGTCAAGAGGAGAGATGGGTATTATATCACCTTTAAAGGGAAGAGTCATTCCATTGCTTTGAATTTTTATGTATCCTTCAGATGGGATACAGAAGACTCACAGTGATATGAAAAATCTGAATGTAAGGAACTTGTGCTAAAATCAGTCTGTTCAATATGAGGAGCCCTTTTTATTGCCACACATTGTAAGAAAATAAAGTAGTGAAATAAAGCAATTAAAAAAATGTCAGTGACTTACGATTTTTACACTTAAAAATGGTATTTGAGATTTTTTGTATGCAGGTGCATGTTTTTATTCCATTTGCTTTGTGCATGTCAGAGTAAGCTTTAAGAAACTGATCCCCTAAAACTTGAAATGGGTTTAATTTAGGTATTTGCACTTCTTAAAGGCATTTGGCAGAATATTCAACTTGATGAGCACAAAATTTGATTAATTTCTCTGTGAACAGCACACTGTCTCCTGCTCTGAAAATTAAAACCCACACAACTTTAATATTGCATGTGTCTGATTTACTTTGCTGTGCATGACAAAAGCAGAGAAGACAAAAACTCTTTTCTGATTCCACATCTGAAGCATAAATGGAGGTATATTTAACTTGTTTGACTATCGATGTGTAGTCATAAAACTTCTGTAGTTGAAATAGAAATAACATAATCATTTAATTCCTTTGTCATGTTATCTCATCCTTCGTGATTTAAGTTTTCAGCTCTCTGATATGTTCTGTGCCTACTCGCTAGTTAACTTTGAGTAATTTATGTTAGTTGATATAAAGTTGGTGAGATACTTTAGTTTTTCCAAGCAGTGAAGAGCTTTATTTATGAGGTAATGTAGATCTACTGCTATAAACTTTTTAAGCTATTGTACTGCTCATTGAAGTTTCTCAGGTATTTTAGTGATGATGCTTTGGAAATAGCTTGGGTAAATGACACAGCATTTTGTATTTAGATTAGACAGCTTTAAATGTTTGTATATAAAACTATGTGGTGTAAAGAATGGGTGGGTTTTTTTATTATGTGAAATAGCATCCAAACATTTCCTATGTTGTTATGTGTATGAAACCAGTAAGTGTTAAGTCAAATCCAGTAGCCCCATCTGCTGTACTAGAAGGCTAAGGCATCCTGGACAGTGGTGGTGTGTGGTTGCATGTCATAAATTGTGCAGTGCAAAGCTTCAAGGAAGTGACAAAATAGTATTTTTTTTAAAAAGGGGTGAGTGGGGGGTGACTTGGGGAATATTAAGCTATAATTGTGTTGGTGACTCGACATGCCCCATTTCCCAGTGCTGACTGAGATGAGTGAGTAGTCAGGAACAAATGGGAATGGCGATTCAGTATTGTATTAAAGAGGAAAAGAAAATAGAAAGGAAGTGGAAGCTTTTAAGAACTGTAGGGTCCAGTAGTGGTCTGCAAGTATCTGAACTGTGTTTTAAAGGTTTCAGGTCATGTTCTGCTCATTTAACATAACTACTTTGTATCTATGTGTGTCATCTTATTGGTAAGATGGTCACTTTGGGAAAGAACTTGATGAGAAAGTCTGAATGCAGTCTAAGTTCATCTGTGAAAGAAAGAACCTCTGCAATCATTAGCTGAATTAGTTTGAAGAATGTTCTGCCATATATATGGGGTGTTTGGGGCTTTATTTTTTTGGCTGCAGTGGTGTGGTTTTTTGACATGTACATGACCTTTCTTTTTGCTTTCAGGTCTTGAGTATAAACTTAAGGAAGTTCTAAAAATGGGAAGAATTTTTCTGGATCACATTGGTGGCACTCGCCTGTTTTCCTGTGCAAACTGCGACACCATTCTGACCAACCGCTCTGAGCTCATCTCCACTCGTTTTACAGGGGCCACAGGGAGAGCATTTCTTTTTAACAAGGTTGGTATGAAGCTGAGGAGGAACTACTATTTGCTTTAGAAAAAGGAGTTTGTGGGTTATGAATCTGTTGTCAAAACTAAAAAAAAACTTCTTGGCTGAAGTGTTGTGTGATCACTGTTCTAATTTTTTTTAATTTTAATTTTGTTCTGTTCAGCAGTCTTTGAAGTCAAATTGGGCATTTGCTATTGATGGCAAGCCATCTAAATTAGTTTATCTGTGATACTGGAAGACCGTATAGGGGATTGTGTATATAGAGGCGTCGTGCCAAAATGCATCAAGTTTTAACTTTGGCAACTTCTGTAATATAAGCCTCAAATTCACTGTGAGATTATCTTTTGTCTATCAAAGAGTTTCAAAGGCATTTGCATGTTTACTCAGTTAAAAAAGAAGTCTGGATAGTATTCTGTTGAATTTCTAAAATGCATTTAAGGTAACAGTTTGGCAGCCTTAGGTGGCCACAATCTCTTTTACAGGCAATAATACTTTGGTTTACCTTAATATTTTTTTTTAATTGATCAAATTCAACAGACTGAAATATGGAAATCATAACTCTGAGTGAATTATAGCATTATTTATTAACCCTTCCATATAGACTTGTCTGTTAGACTCATTGTAAGAAAACAAAGCAAAATCACTGTTTTTTTTCAAAGTTCCTGGTTCTGTAATCATTGGTGTGTGTTGGTTTGGGTTTGTTCTTGGAAGCCGTTTGGCCAGTGGCAGAGTTGACAGAGGCATCAGTAATGTCTTCACTTAACTATGCTTGGCCTTGGGATTTCTGGTGTGCTGAATCCTGGCACTGGTATTTATATGTAGGTGTTAGATTGCATAGCTGTAAAAGAGCTGTGTGTCTGATTTCTTTCTCATCCAATAAGCACTGGATCCTGGGGCTCAAATTTTTCTGGTGTTAAATAGTGGGGTTTAATCATGGAAGTTTGATTTTTTTACATTTCTGCAGTCAGGAGCCTTGCATCTAAAGCAGAGCAAGCACAGTCAGGTGGAAAGCTGAGGAAGCAGTGCAGTCCCAACTTTTAGAATCCTACTGCATATTAGCAGTTTGGATATAGTTCCGACATCAACTTTTCAACAGATTATACGTCCTGGCTCTGTGGTGTTGCTGCCTAAACAAGTTAAAAGTACATTCTAAACTGCCGAGATAGCATACAAAAAAGGGTGCGTGTTTAATGCCTACGTTCTCAGCCACTGAGCCTTGTTTTCTCTTAGATGATTATTTCAAAAGCCCCTCAAGATTTTTTAAGAAATACCTCTTAATGTTTTGGTTCTGATTTCTGGGAACAAGTGATCACATCAGTTGCTAGAAATGGGTTACATGTATTAGAAGTGGATTAACGTAGATTACTTTACAAGCTATTCACCAGGAACTTCTAACCCCAGGTTGAACATAGTACTTTGCACTCTCGTATGTCTTGTGATAGCATTTCATGTCATTCACTTAAACACTGAGGGTTATACATCCCCGTGAAGCATATATTTAAAATGTTACCTTCTAAAGCAGGAGATTTTCAAGGGCTATTGACTTACTACGTTGCAGTTTTTGGTTCACGTGCAACACCACAGGTTCCTTACTTTGAAAATGTTGATAGTCATGCACATTGTTACTGGGTTTTGCTCTAGGCAGACTAATCCTTTCTCTTCCCTGTCCCCTGTATATTTGTATCAGGTGGTAAATCTGCAGTACAGCGAAGTGCAGGATCGGGTCATGCTCACTGGCCGCCACATGGTGCGAGACGTGAGCTGCAAGAACTGCAACAGCAAACTCGGTTGGATCTATGAATTTGCCACCGAAGACAGCCAGCGCTACAAGGAAGGCCGTGTTATCCTGGAAAGAGCGTTGGTCCGAGAGAGCGAAGGATTCGAGGAGCATGTTCCATCTGACAATTCCTGAAGAGACTTGAGTCTCTTCTCAGGTTTTCTCCAGTTGAAACTCAAAAATAATAAAATCAACAAAAAAAAATCTGCTTACATACACTGTCACCTTAGCATCAGAGTCGGATTTATGGACTACAGAGTGGGAAAGATTGTGAGAGTATTTCAGATGGAACCTGCCTTTCTTTATTCCTTTTATATTTTACTTTCCCTCCAGCAGCTGTTTGTAGAATGTTGTGCAGATGCTGTAACTTTTTCTCTCTTGCATTTACATCTGTTAGGTATGAGGTTGTATCTACAGATACAGTGGGCTAAAAGGAAAATATTTGGGGGATTTGTCTTTTGTTAGAGAGAAATTCAATGAGTTTTTTTTTTTAGTTTGCACAAACTGATGTCATAAAGTTATTTTAAAACTACAGATGTTTTTTAAAAAGTATATTCCAATTTTTGGCTTAAGTTTTTAGTTAGGTGTTTCTTGGTTGTTGGTTTTTTTTACCCAGTCTTTTCACCTGATTTGCTAGCTAAAGTAAAGAGATCCGAATTTGTGCTGAGTGCTAAAGGTTCAGTGTTGGTACAGCTTGGGCTGGCCCTTGTGCCATATTCTTGTTGAGGTTGATTGGTAGCACAGAGCTCATTATTTCTTGTCATTCTTGACCCAAAGATGTCACCATTCCTTGTTTATTTGTGAAGTCCCATTCACCATGTAAACTGGTGTTGATTGGAAACTATTCTTGAAATAGGGCAAAACTGCTTGGCTTTTTTTAACTTTAACTGATGTAACTTATAAGCATAGTAATAATATAAAATAATAGTTGTCTGTTTAGTCTTGCGTTGCTTACAGATCAAGCTGTGTTTGTAATGATAGGGATCCACTGAGAAACTACTGTTTCAGTAGTAATTTTTTTCATTTCTCTACTAATCTTATTAAATAGACAGGGAATTGCAAATCTTAAATCTTCAAGTAGCTTTCTTTAAACCCAGAACTTCCTATGTTAAACACAGCTGCTGTGTAAAAAGAAGACTGCCAGCATGTTTGTTCATGCCTGGAGTTATGCAATCTGCATCTCTCGAAGATTTAACTTAAACAGCTTGTTTTCAAATGCTGCTTCTGGTGTTGAAACCTTTATCTTTCAACTTTGTTGAACCTTTTCATTGTGATGTTATGTTTTTATCTTTCTGGGCAGCAGTACATGTTGGCCTAGTAGTAACTAGTAACTTGGATTCCTGCTTTCTTCTTGTAGAGGTCAGCTCTGTTTAAAACAGTGATCTTGCTTGCCTTTTTAGCAAGAATGCTCTTTGTTAACTTAACTGTTAACTTAACTCAAGGGTGCCCAAACACTTTCATTGTGTCTTAAGCCATAAGTTGAGCTGTTAAGGGCTGAAATTTATTTGAATGTTAGATATGTATGATTCCTTATCAAAGATACAGGTATATATTTTTTTTTCTTATTGGATAAATTGTGGCCAAGGTGAATTAAGTTACCCACAGACATAGAAGAGGGGAAGAAACCCCACCCAACCAAACAAATCTGGGCACTGACCTTGCAGAATTAGCTTTTTCACTAGCCATGGCTCCATATCTGAAACTAAACTGTGGAGGGTGGCTATGCAGAGTATTTTTCTTAGTTTGTTTGGTTGCCAAGTGGCAATTTGGAAACCCCTGACTTCAATGTACTGCCTATTTCATGTTAAAGTAGCTTTATTATAGAATTGTCACATAGAAAGAAAACAGAGTAGATCACATACCAGAGCTGTGCTTGAATCAAGCTGCTTAAACAATAGTGTACTTGTGCCTCAAATGAATCAGTTTTTGCACTGAGTACAGTAGTACCCCGTTATCTTGTACTCCTGTCCTTCACAGACCCTAAAAGCCCCGTTAGCATGGTTCTCTGCAGTAGTTTTCTTGTACTTCTGACATTACAGTACAATAAAGTATGTTTTGTCCTGAATTGATTACTTGCTGGGTTTTTTTCAGTAACTTTCCTGTGGTCTGTCAACTGAATGACATAAGCTGCCTTGCCTTCCCTACATTGAGTAAATAATTGTGTTTCTACAGCAAAGTGACAAGTTATTGATGAGCATCTCTCTCTGAATAGATGGCAGAAGAGTGTACTGTTGATTTGGGAGGGTGCTAGCTAAATCTTTGTGCATACCACTTGGATACTTGAAAGCCTTCAATTTACTGCTGTTAAAGAGAAAATTTAACCAGGTCGTTGCTCATTTAATGGCATTCAGGGTGCCAAAGGTCTTTCCCTGTCTTTGAAAAGACCGCAAGCTAAGCAAAACTGCAGCTTCTGCAAGAAATCTGAAGGTTTGGCTTCTGAAATGGCTTGGGAATTGATTAATTGGGAGTTTGTATATCTGGAATTCTGTGACCTTTTTTCTGTGCGTGCAAGTGTTGGGGAGAAGCCTTCAGCTAGCAGCTGGTCAGCTTCGTAAGGTTAAGAACCGAGGTGAAGGGATAATTACATTGATGTGTAATGTGTGTGGTGTAATAGAGCCTGAGGGGCTTAATCTATATAATAAGACTTCTTCATTTGGGTGGAGTGTTAGACTGTGAGATGTTAAAAATTACTTTCCCCAAAGTCTATGATTTGAAAAACACTGTCGAGGTGGATTCATTAAAAGCCTCTGAGACTTCAGCAAGTCCACTGCAGCTTTAAAACAGTAGGGTTTGGATTGCTCTTTCAGCCCACATGCTGTTCCCTTCTGTATCGCCTTGATGGCTCTGTAGGAGAGTTTAGCCTCATAAATTCGACTGCTCGTCCTTCAGAGGCTTCGTGTGCTAACACAGATAACTTATCTGTCGGGAGCAAGGCCATTGGTTGCAGTAGGGCTAGCAACAGAGGATGCATCGCTGTTTGGCCTTAAATGTTATTTTGTAGTAGCACGGTAGCCTTGGGGTCCCAAACAAGGCACAGCTGGCACAGCCAGATGTGCCACGCATGTGGTGTTGTGCCTGAGGTTGTCTTGGGCAACAAAGGAGCGAGGAAATTACAGTGCACGACAGGCTGCGCCGTGTGCTTGTGGAGACCTCAGAACTTGTGCTTTTGAGCTGCAGCTTGGGCTAGCGGCGGTGCTGTGCTGTTTGCCTGACATGGGCTGTGTTGGGGTGCTCGTTAGCTTGCACTGTGATCTCGCCCTGTAGCTGCAGCGCAAGTGTACCCAAAAATGAAGGACTGCATCAAAGCTGCCGGCTGCCATTTCAGCGGAATGTGGTGTGTTTGTGGATTGAAAAAGCATTTTAGTTAAGCTTTCAGTGGATGTTCAGAAGAACTTTTGGCATGGCATGCATACCTCATGGCTCTGTTAGGAAAGGCAGCATTACACTGGGCTCTGGCAATGGCTGTGGTCAGGGGACATGGGCTTATTCTTACAGGACAAGCTTGTCTCTGCGGGTTTCTGCCAGGGTTGTAAGAAATAAAGCCAGCAGAACGGGTAAGGAACCGGTGAAGCTGCGTTTCAGGACACAGTTACCGGGTATAAGGAAGAGATGACTGGGAAGGTTATGGCACTGACGCAGGGACAGGCGAGCTGGTTAACCAGCCCTATCTGAGAAGAGAAACCTCAGCTGCGGCGTTTGCAGTACTGTTCTGCAAAAGTCAGCAGTAACGTGTTGCGTTTCCTTCCTGGGCCTGCCTTCACTTCTTCAACAAAACAGCAATAACTTAACAAATTCCAGTGAAGCTTGGTTTCCTGTGGATCTTGAGGGCTCTGCGGACTCTCTGATGGTCTGCAGAGGGATGAAATGCTTCAGACTTTTTTTTTAGTTTGCTTGGAGCGCTAATTAGGATCACTTTCCATTCCGGGCCCTGTTTTTGCAGGACTTGGAAGCACTAAGCAATTTTGAGGCCCCTCTTTTCATAAGCTGGAGTTAAAATTGCCCAGTAACTTCAGAAGGTTGCTTGGGGCGGTGGGCAGGGTGTGACCTGGTGGATGGTGTGGCTGTGCAAGCCTTTTTCTTCTTTCAGGAAATCTGAAATGCGGCTGAAGAACATGAGGTCCTGTCTCTCACCAACTATTATGTGGTGAAGACATTGAGCAGCTTCTGACGACGCTAATTTTGACAGCGTGGAGCTGTTCCTGATCGCATAGTGACTTCCCTCACCACCTCTGTCTGGTGTAAGGATTTCTGGTACGTGTAGATGATTAAAAGGGGAGAAGCCTCACGTTTGCCTTCCAACCTTTTCTTTGTTTACTGGTAGGGTTGTTCTTACTGGAATTGGTTTCTGTCATGCTGGTAAAACCGCTGGCAGTCTAATGCTGTCTTTTCACAAGGTGAGGGCCTTTCTGGCAGGGTGCTCGTGACATTATCATCTCACTCACCCTCAAGCCCAGACAGAGGTGGTTTGGGAACAATACTTGACTGAACATCCTGCTCTGGGTAGAGGTGATGTGGAAGGCGACCTCATTCACCCTGCTCACAGGATGCTTCCATTCCATTGCTCTGCTAACATCCCTTTCCACGTGATGCTCCTTGTAGGTGTGATCTCCTTAAGTTTGCAGGGCAGCTCCTTTTAAAAAGGAGGTGGCTGTGGGACAGCAGTCTGTGCCTCTAACAGGGCATTTCTCCCTGGCAGACCTGAAATACCGACAGTTTTGTAGGAGCTGCTCTGCCTGCTGCTGCAGCTGTGTGCCTGTTTGGCTTGTTCCTGCAGCGGTAAACCCTGGCAGCTGCTGAGAGATGGGCAGAAGCGCTCTGCAATGGGGGACAGGTTATGGGAGAGAAACCCAGATAAAAGAGGAAAGAAAACATTTGTGTGTGTATGTGTGTTTGCGGAGCGGGTGGGGTGGGTGGGATTCAAGTCCTAACTAAACCTGGCAAATTCACTCAGAGGCAGCAGAGGGGGGAGAAATTCTAGAAGTAAGCTTGTACCTTTTCTGGTTGACTTGTGTGGGTTCAGGGAAAATAGAAATCACTGGGGCATCACAGAGGATCTAAGGTCCCCTGATAAAAGGGGGAAGAGCCTGAATGTAAGCACTTCTGTTTCTTTTGAGAAGCCTCACTGAACGTCCTTGCTGTAGGATGCTGATAAGGGAAGTGCAGAGCCAGAGCTTGGTTTCTGGCCTCTCTGCGTTCAGGATGAAGGCAGCTGGAAGGCATTTGTCCTTCCAAGTAGGCTCTGGTTTTGTTCTCATTGTCTGAAGCATTGAACGTTATCAGAAACTTGCATTTCTTAAAGAAGTAAAAATGGGAGCAAAAAGCTATGGCATTATTTTGCATTTCTTCAGTGTCTGACAGGGGTAGGTGGGAGAGAGAAGGGTGTTTGGACCTTACATTTCGAGTTGGGAGGCATGTGCTTGCCTAATATCGGGATCCAGTGCTGTTTCCCTCTAGGACTCAGGGATGTTTAGATATGGCATTTTGCTTTGTCCTTTTGGAAGCATTTTATTTGACTGTTGTAAATATTTACAAGTGTTTGAAACAGTAAGTGTACCGAATTACAACAGACTGCATGCCATAGTTGTTTGCAGACCTTGCAAGAGATGCAGCTGGTGAAATCGGGAGATCCCTTTGCTACGAGGGGGACACAGAGCAGGATGGCTGGCTCATACAGGGGTGCTTAGCCAAAAAACTGCCCGCTGACTTTCCTCTGTCCTTATAGACCGACTGAATATGACACTCCCCTGTCCTCAGAAGAGTTTGAAGACTATTATTCTAAGCACAACTCCATGGCAAGTAGAGAAGGAAGAAGAGGATGTTTGTTACTTCTCAGGGGTAGATCTTTGCTCATGTGCACCGTCGAGAAGGTGGGATGCTCTGAGGGGGGTGGTGAGAGCTCAGGCGCATCCCACTGACGGGGGGCAGAAGCGGCCTGTGGCTATACTGCTGCTGGTATTTGGCCAGCAGACCTTTCTCCCCATCCTGCCTATTTTTATTAGGTTTGGCCTGGTCTGGAAATCCATGTGCAGCTTTGCTTTAGTCTACACAGTGCAGCTGCCCATGCCCTCAACTACAGCAAGTTGCTTAGGTTTCCTTAGGGGGAAAGTAAAGCCTACCTTAGCTCAGGCAGCACCCAGAGATGTACCTGGTGAAACAGATGTGAAAAAAGCCGTAAGTGCATGAATCTGTAGTAATTGCTGCACTTTTCCTACAGAATTAGCACCATTTAAGTATTTGGGGAAGTGCCTGCTTTTGGCATTATTAGAGGGTCACTTCTAGCATCAATACCAGCACGATGGAACAGTCGTTGCAGCTCAGAAGGGATCCGTGGATTGCCTATTCCATGTCTCCCTGCTGAGGAGGGGTTAGCTTAGTGTTGTACTTAATAAACCTCGGTTCCTGAGATGAAGTTTCTCAGCGTGATTTCTTATTGTACCTGAATGTACATTAGAGAGAGAGAATTTAGGTCACAAAAGTAGAACACTTTAAAAATGCCAGATTTCCAATGGATTGGGGAGCACATGGTTATGCTGTCCTTGCATGCGTGCAGCCTGGGGGTGACCGGGGTATGTGATCGCAAGAGCAAGGACAGCACCATCATTACCCTTTTATAAGGTACGCGTGGAACTTGTAGTTACAACTTCCCTCCCACCATTTCTAACTCTGAACTGTTTGACTTTTTAATAATTTTGTTTCTGAAGCTAATTTGGTTGTCAACTTTCTAATGTGCGTTTAAGTGGCAAAAGAAACATGGGTTAAGCATTTGTAATTGCTGGCTTCTTCATGACTGGTATTTGAATTGGGAACCCCATCTGGTAGAGTAATCGGCACTACTCAAGCTCCAGGGCTGGCTGCTACTTAACCAGCAGCTGGAGGAACATATTCATCAAAGAAAGGTGAGCGGATGTCACACTTAGGCTTTAGAGGTTTTTCATTTGATATGAGGTCTCAGTATGGGATAGGGAACTTTTTTTTTCAGTTTGTATGCTGGTTCTGGTTGGGGGTGTGTGTGTTTTGGGTTTGTTTGTTGTTTTTTTTTGGTTGATTTTTGGTTTTGGTGTGGTGGTTTTGGTTTTTTCCTCCTAATGCCTGGAGTCAGTGAATTTCCTGCCCCACGTAAGACTCTGGAAGAAGGGATGGGAAGATGAAAATTACTCTGTATTTCCTACCCAGACTGCATAACTGACTCTTTTGCTTCCTGCCTCCCGAGTTGGGAAGGTTCCTGCTCCATGCATGTTCCCTGTCAAGGAGAGAAATGCCCCATGGTTCATGTGCCACATTTCTGGGAAAAGGAGGAGCAGTTGGAAGTAGCTTACCCTCTATCTCACCCTGCTTCGTTTGTTCCATCAAGCTGCAGGTAAGCTCAGGGCTTCTGGGAACATTGGCTGCCTGTCAAAACAAACCTGAGGCACAGAAAAACAACAGCCTTCAGCACTCAGTCCAGTACAGATTTAGGGCAAAAAAATGCCAGTGTTTGTATGAAACCAAAAACAAACACGAAAGCTATTTTGCCCATAAAACTCCCTTCAGCAGCGTTGGTATTTTTATGTCAATAGGCTGAAGGAGCAGCTGGTGGAATTCTGCCGCAGGCAGGGAGGGGAAGGCGAAGGCAGAGAAGGATGCTCTGCCAGCGGTTCTGCTGTTACTTGCTGGCAGCTTTGATGCTTAGGTATCAGCTCCAGGTGATTGGGGAAGGTGATTCTCATCACTGGCTCCTTTATCTGTCTCCTCCTTTTCTACCCCTTCTCTCCCTGTTCTCTGCAGCCCCGTTGTGTTTTGTTCGTCCTTCTGCAGTCTGTGCTTTTGCCTCTTGTCACCTCCCCACACTGCCGTTCGTTCCCTTTCCTTTTTCCTGCCCTGCTCCTTGCACCCTGCTGAGCTTTCTGTGGGTGACCTTGTTCCTCCCAGCATGGCATCGGAGGCTGTGGCTCTCTGGTGCTGGGCTTAGCTCTTCACTGCAGCCTGCTCCTCACCTCTGTGCTGCGACAGTGATGCTGGTGGCGTGGCCGTAAGGTGAACTGGTGCAGGGAGACAGCAAGTTTGTGGCTGGGCTGATTCACTGGGCTGTCAGGCAAACAGCATGCGCAGCCTCACTAGCAGGCTGCTGGGGGTGATGCAGACAGCAGCCCAGGCTTGCTTGCACTGGCGCTACCTCTGAAATCTGGATTTTATCCCCGTCCCTTTGGTGCTGCCAGGGAGGCAGGAGAACACAGCCACAAGTGAAGTGATGGTGCTGTTCTCAGGTCCTGCTCTGGTGGCACAGATGCTCAGGAGAGACAGGGATGGAGGAGGCTCCGCTCATTGCTTCTGCATGGGGCTGGCGCCCAGCATGGGGCAGGGACGGAGCCAGAACACTAACACATCCCCTGGCAGACATGCAGGCAACGGGCAAAAGGCACGCACGGATATGACCACCCTACCAAATTTCGAGGCCCAGCTCGAATGTATTGTCACAAATTCTTTTTTAACAAATGGACACTTTGTTTTAAACAGGCAAAATTATACATCCCCCCTGAGCCTTGTTTTCTGAAATGCCTAACCATTTCTAGATGAACTGGTTTAGAACTATGCTGAAGCAGACCTCCAGCATGGAAAATTTCAACCCCACTATTTAATGCTTGGTAAGTAAAATTATAACCAGCTGAAAAGAGCTGTGTATTGGAAAGTGCCAAGCAGCCTTAATTTGGGAGTCATTTTTTGCACAGGCACTTCAGTTTGCCATGAAAGAAAGGAGAGCTCAGCTGGCAACAAGTGCATTGGTTTGGACAGAGGAATGGAAAACTACATTTTTGCCTTCCTTTTATTGTGCTTTGATACCTCTTTTCAGGATACATTTGGGTTTTCTTGTCTTAAATGGGTAGTTGTATAAAATCTAGCAGACACACATTGTTTTGTCCATCTTTTAAAACTGTAAAATTAAGGTTTTACAATATTGCCTTAGGAATGGCTTAGTTCCGTGACCTTTCCCAGCACTGACTAGCTGCCAAATAATCAGCATTTGAAAGACTCCGGACCTGATTCTTCTCTCCTTTATGCTATTTTTTCTCTTGTCATCAGCTGACTTCATTGGAGCTATTCATTCCCTGCAGGCTTGGTCTGAGTAGAAAAAAACCCTACATTATATATATACTTCTGTATATATGCAGCGTTTGTATACAGATATAGAGAGGAATTATATAGAATAGAAATGCAATCATAGTAACTGGTGGGTTTCTGTTTTACTCGGCACTGTGCACACGTGCTGAGGTGGCCAGTACCCTGAAGCATGCTTGGAAGTGCCTTTTCCCTAAAGAATATCTCTGCAAGTGTTCAGAGTTCTGTGTGACTTTGCTGTTAGCTGTAAATTTTCCTATCTGTATGAGTTAGAGGACCAGACCAACATGTTTCTTAGAAGAATGCTAAACCATTTATTTTCATTTTTATTTTTGTAGGCAGTAAAAAATATGATCCAACATTTTTTAGATAAGGTTTTAACCCACGACTTCAAGGCCTTTTACAAAAAAAAAAAAAAAAAAAAAAAAAGCTGAGGATGACTACTTATTTTGCATATGGATGCTCAGGGGCTTCAGGTGGTGCACCTGGTGTCTACACTACACTTCTGAGGTCTTACAGCTTGTGACTCTGGGAATGCATTGACCCCGCGTAAAAATCTTTACCCCTGGAATCTGGATTGCTGGCCTGTGGTGGCAGGGGGGGGGCTGTTTGGTGAAGGTGTGCTGGGGATGTGTAACCAGAGGGTAACAGTTGGTAAGGTTGTATTATCCCAAATATTAACTCAGTTGTGCCTTATGGCAAGGCTTAGACTGGTCCTGGATTCAATGACAGCAAGCAATGGAATGGTGTCATTTTAAGTCATTTCAGGTAAACAAATTTGGTGATCTGCCATCTTCATGTCCTCCCTGCCTTCCCTCCTGCCTTTTGTCATCACAAGCTGAACACTTACCCTGACATCCTTCCAAACCACCATCCTCTTCCTTGAGGACTTTTTCCTCGCTGTTCTTCCCCCCTGCTCTGACCTGCACCATCCAGTCCCATCACACACTTCCTTTCCTTGGCCCTGGCTGCCCTCTGCATCCCCTATTTCACCAAATCCATATTGTTTCTTACTATATCGAGCAGTGTTCAGAGCTCTAACAGACTCCTTTTTTCCTGGGTTGCAGGTAGGACTGGTATGAAAGATGCCCGAGACGGTCCTCAACAGGCATTCCACCTCTCTGTTTGGAAACTGATCCTGGAAGCCTTTCAGATTAATGTAGAATCTCTTCCACCGCTCCCTCACCAAACGCAGTACTGGTGACTAGGCTGCTGCCTCCGTGCTTTGAGGTGTGTCTGACGACCATCCCCAGCTCACCTTTAATAAAATCCCAGTCTACCCTGGCTGCGGCTGTTGGGGTGCGACAGAGGTGACAAAATTAATTTACAGGAGGGCAAGCAAGCAGTGACAGGACCCCTGCACAGTTTTTTCCGTTATTTTCCTCCCTCAGCCTAAGGAACGCTAGAAAAGGAGAACGCTGCAGCTGGGCGCTGCAGTATGTATCCACAGAAGGTGGATTCCCTTCCATACTCCTTTTAATACTTTTATTTTTTATAAAGGGGTATTTTGTGCTCCTCTGATAATTGATGTGACCAGATCCCAGAGAGGAATGCCAGACGCTGCCAGTCAGATGTCTGCTACGTGTGCTGCTTCGTTTGCGATTCCATGTCGGATAAATCCGGCTTCTCTGCAAAGTGTTCTGCACATCAGCCCGATTTTAAAGATTCCTGTTAGGAAAATGCCGTTGCCCTCCTTTCCAACACCACCCGTGAGCTGACCCTTAGGGGTGGTCTGTACCCAGCTCAGTGCCAGCTCCCCTCCTGGGGCACCTGCATCTCACTCCCCCTTCATTAGCTTTACAGGGAGATGTGCCCATTGCAATAATCAATGCTAGTGTTTGAAAAATACTAATGACACATAAATAGCACATGCCATACGTTATCAACTCTGTATTTTAATGAAGAGTTCTTTCTTGATAGCACAAGGGACTCGGCGGAAATTTCAAGGTCTAGAAATGTTGGGGAGTGAAGCCTGAAGCAAAACCTGGTGGCTTGCAAATTATTTGTTACCTGGACCTTCGCTGAATTACTGCAGCCTAGAGATGTGGTCCTGTCTGCTTCCTTAGCCTTTGCCATGTCTTCTGTCTAGCTTGTAGCTGAGGGTGGGCACCCTGCCCTTACGGGGGAGAACCTTTCCCTGGTGAGTGTACTGGGGCCTCAAGGCAAACACGTGCCCTTAAACGCTTTCCCCTGAAAATTCTCATTTCACTTCCCTGGTTGTCAAAGTTGCTAATGAAAATGAGTTATTTGTCCTCACAGAATAACTTCAGGCCACCTTCCCAAGGAGGCTGCAGTTGTAATTTGTTATTAGAGAATTCCAGCTCCCCCTGGCCTGGCTGGACAGAGGTCCATGGCATTGCAGGGGGATGGGTGTTTGTGACTGACTCGAAGGATATAGAATACCTGACTATAATCTTTGGGGTAAAATAAATCTGTTTCACTTCAAATTGTCAGGCCAGATCCCAAGTTCATAGTTGTTTTCTTCCAAAATAAAACGGGTCAGGTTCTTCCCAAAGCTATGCTTCAGCCCTGTGTATTGCAACATCAGGCTTTGGGGCTGATGTTGTTAGTCTCATGTTGGTTGAGGAAGTATTTACAGGAAACCTAAAGCAACTTTATTTCCCCAGAGATGTACGATTTGGAGCTTTCCAAGGCAGCTGCCACCTTAAAATAGACTGGGAGAATTCCTATTGTTCAGGTGACATAATGAGGCTGTGATGCAAATGCAGAGGGAAGCAGGAGCTGGTATGTTTTGACCGATTCTTTTTTTCCTCATGTCTTTTTTTTTTTTCTTTTTTTTTTTTTTTTTTCTTTCTTTAAATAATATGTTTTATGGGGGAGAATAGGGGTAGATTAGAGGCCAGTTTTCTGGCTGGAGGAGTTGAGAAGTACAGCCTGCACAGAAGGTGAACGTGATTGAACGCCTACATCCGACAAGAACAGATTTAGGCATTTTTCTGCCTCTCTGCAGAGGGCTGCATTGCAGCGTTAAACAGTGGTGCTGGGTTAGAGCCCCCTTCCCCCTCAAAGGAGAGAAGAAACGAGCAGAAGTTACTAGCTGGTGGCCAATACATTCACTGGAGTTTCAGAAACACTGAATTGAAGTCCTCGCCCCAAAATGTGCGGACAGGTTCTGATATCTTTGCAGACCATAAGCTTTGCACTGTGGGGAAGGGGAGATGCTATCAGGATGACCCCAACCAGAAATTCTGCTGAGGACCACAGGAAAACATCTCATTCGAGCTTCATTGAGCCCAGCGTGTCCTCACAGGCTGTTTGAGTGAATTGGTGGTTACCAGCACGGGGCTAAATTGTATTGTTGGAAATCCTCCTTGCACCCAGCAGAGCCAGAGGGAAGCAGCTGGTATGGTCCTGGAAGAGACCTCAGGTCTCTGCCCAGTTGTGCCACCAGCCGCCTTCTGCAGCCCCTTTCTCCTACAAGGGCATTTTGCTTGTTGCCCTTCCAGTTACCCGCCTCCTGTGTGAAATGGAGAGCTAGGAAAGAAAGACAGACCCAGAAGCTGTCTGTCAAAAGTATTATTTTGCCAACTAAAGCAGCCATGGCAACACAAAGCTGCAACACAGCTTCTGTCACAAGACTAACTTGAGTCACTAACTGCCTTTGAAACATCTGCGGTGCGGGCTAAAAGTAGACTTTTCTACTAGAATTGAAATACATCGAAGAAGTCACAAAAAATATCCCAAAAGAGGGGGAGGAAAGAGGGAATATCAGATAAGGGGGTGGGAACAAAAGGTGCGACAACAGTTATGAAATGCCCCAACAGTTTCCCTGCTGTTGTTGTTGTTATTCTTTTCCCAGCCAGACTGGTGAGTTTACTGGACTCGTTGCATTGTGATGTAGTGAACAGAATCACTGCTGGGACTCCCTTCGTTAAGATGCTTAACACTAACAACATTCCCGCAGGATGCTGGGACATGTTGGGACAACATGACCAGCGTCTGGGGGCTCATAGTGCTGCCTGCAGCAGCTGTGGACTCTTACCTGGCTTCGTCCAGGTGTGTACCCGTCCCTATTCTGCCTGCATCCCATGTTATGCCAACCTCTAATCTCCCTGCATTCCACTCTGTTCTAGGAATGCATCTACCTAGAGCTTGAAAACGTGGGAATAAGTTCACCGGATGATATTTTCCCTGGAAAAATGCAAATCTATGTCCTGGAGGGGGGAAAAAGTTACTTCCCTGTGAGAGAGATTGCAGGCATCTGAGAGTTGGTGGGGGACCTTGTGGCTGTGACTTTGCCATCTGACTCGCCCGACGGGCCAGTTCGGGGCTGGCCTGTCTGAAGGCAGCATGCCCTTGGGCACAGCACACTTGCCTGGATCTGTAAACTGCACAAAGGATTTTTATTAAAGAAGCATATTTCTGCAGCGCTTTTCACTTGATTATCTCAGAGTGCTTCAGCATGCTTAGAAGATGCTGGGGAACAGTCAACACAGAAGCTGTGCCGTAAATCTTGCAGCATTTATTTCTATGGAAGTCATCTTTCCTTACTCCCTTTTTATTCAGACATTAAAAGGAAAAGAACAAGACAAAAACAAAGGCTGAGGCTCTCACCCAGTGTTTTTCCTGTATCATTTTTGCCAAGGAAAAGAAGAAAGGAAACAAACATCATTGTGTGGAAATGATCTTTCTTTTCCCTCATCTACTTCTAGACAGGCTTATCTTTGGTTCACTGTAATTAGGCAGAAAGTACCAAAATGGTTTATGTGTCAGACCTGACAGACAATATTGTAATTGTACCATTCTTTTAATAGATAGTTGGCTCCTGAAAGCTTTGAATCAAAACCTTTATTTCAAACACACACGTACTTCAGCAGATTTTGGAAATAATTGCCAGTTTCATGGTTTGTCCCTGATACTATGCGGAGCTACAGCCAGGATTTGAAAGTTTGGAAAATACAGCTCTGGATTTTTTAGTCAGAGGCTGTCTGAGGTAATGAGCAAGAAGAAAGAGTGTTAATGTTTTATGGGTCGGGTGTGCCGGGGTATGTGATATACTTGGTGCTTTTAAGGTATGCCAGAAAGTCTAATCCCAAGGTCAGGAAGGCAGCCCAGCAAGTAGAAGAATTTAGATGATAAGAGAAAGTATCAACACAAATTGATGACTGCTGCAGCAGGGGTGTGCAGTAAGGGGGGGTGGGGGTGTTTAAAGCCCCCTTAAAGAGAAATAAAGGCTCTGCAGCATGATTAGGAGATCGTTGTCTGAGGGACGAGCAAAGTGCACTGGAGAAGGGGACAGGTTTGTGTGCAGCCTTGGAGGAGGCTGGGGAACCATTGTGGCTCCTGCACACACATGCCAGTGCCTTGGCTGTGCTGGGATCACTGGGCTCATCCTGGCTGGTGCCCACGCAGCCCACGGAGCAGGTACTGCTGTTTCGGTGCTTGCCATGGGGAATTGAGGGCTGGCTTTGCAGGGGTGCAGCGAGCATCTGCTCTCACAGGGGCAAGTGGGAGGTATGGGTACCCTCTTGCTCTGAAAAACAGGCTTTGCTCTTCCCAGATGAGCCAGTTTTATAAATACTGATTTGCCGGTTTTGGTGCCTTGTCCTGGTACAGGAGTGTTTGAGGATGTTCCTGTAAAAAGGCTAATATCATCTTGGTTTTGTGATGTTTTATATTAAAATCTTCTCTATCCCCTCCCTCTTCCTCCCCTTCCCCCAAAGTGCGGTCTCCTGTCTCCATAAGGGTGCACCTGGCTGCGGCTGGTAGGTCACCTCTCCGTCCACCCCTGGGACATTAACCCATGATGAAACTCCGCTGATGCAGAGCTGATGAAAACTGCCTGGGGGGACCCTGCATGAGTGGGTGTGTAGAAGTCAGTCACCAAGGTAAAATAGATCTTTCCAAATCCCTGCCTTGGCAGGCAAAATAGGACCAGTCTGTGAGCACGGCTGGTCAGGGGTGGTCCCTGGCATTGTGCTGGCTGCACCACACAGTGCTCCAGCCCCCGGGGTGGACTATCTGGAGTGCTGGTGGCTCCAGCAGCAGGGACTGAGTTTGTTTACAGTGGGAAATCAGGAATTTTGTTAGAAGGTATTTATACACATGAATATCAGATATGTGATGCAGCAGCTGCTTCTTACAGCATCAAGGCTACATCACCCGTCTTCCTGATGAACAAGCCCAGGGTGGAAGGACCACTGCCCCCCCCATCCTAGCAGAGAGCATCCCTGTTCCCATGTAATGGGCAATCTCTCTGCATGTAATGAACAACCTTTGGAAGACTGTGGAAGCAGAAATGCTGGGGTGCAAGTAAGCCTCTTGCTTGAACCTCCACCCTGTCTCCTGAGACAGTAATCACCGTGTAACCTTCCTGATAAACCTGTTCCCGCACTGAAGAAAGCAGGATCCAGGCTGGCCGTGAGGGGTCCTGTAGCCTGGTGTGTGTAATGGGTGCGTACACTCGCCCCACGTTGTCTGCCGTTTGCACAACATCCCTGGGAGAACAGAAACCCTCTGCCCGCTCTGCAAGCGTGGTATTGGCATCAGCACAGCCAGTTCATCTGCTGCGCCGTCTGCTCACCAGCCTCAGTAAACGGCTGCTCTTCTGACCTGACCCAAACTTGCACCCCAGTTACTCAGTGACGGGGTGGAGGAGGCAGCAGCTTGAACAGCTGGAGCATGGCACTGCAGTGGGGCTGCCAGTGCTGGAGAAGGGGCTCGTGACCACGTTTTTCAAGTGCCTGTGAGGCTGTGCTTTGGAAATTGGACTGAATTAGGTGTACTGCGAGGAGAAGGCTCATTTAATTTGATGTTGAGCAAGCGGCAGCACTGCAGAGAAAGGCTGAGAAGGCCTGAGCTGGATGCTGGAGCATGGAAAGACAACGAAGGGTGGCACTCCCCCAGACCCACTTTTCTGAGGTTCATATCAGATGCTCATCTTTCTCTCCATCACTACTCCAGCTTAGAAAATAATGCCCTCATGGAAGTCGGAGTTGTTTTATCACAGCTTGTGCCATTGGTGTTGGCTACAGAAACACAACTAGTATGAGAAGACATACAATTTATTGTCAGACTACTTAAAGGCTTTACCAGTGTGCTCAGAGTCCTTATCAATCCACTTAACAACTATGCTAACAATGATAAATGGTATTATCTCTAATATTAGAGAGAGAGGGGGTAAAAGAAAGAAAACCCTTAACATACCAGTGTCGAAACTAATATACACAGAGCGCTTCAGCTGCTGCAGCTTCGCCCAGGGCTGTGCTCCCGCTCCGCTGCCTGGGCACTGGATTTGGAGGTGCTGGCTGTCCCCCATGGGAAGGGGCTGCAGGTGGCATGGACCCACCGCGTCCCTCACCCCCAAGCGATGTGATGCCGATGGCGGGCCCCTCTGCCTGCCTCCCCAGCGGGGTGGTGGTGGGGATCCTGCCTCCTCCTCCGCTGGACCCCCCCGGGGCTGTTTGCTCCCCGTCCCCAGAGGCTGGTGTGTCCGCTGACCCTCCCGGCAGGGCTGTGCACACTCCTCGCCCTCCTCGCCGCCCACCAGCCGTGTCTCCCAGCGCCAAGGTCATGTCTCTCCGTCGATGCGGCGGCTGCCCATGGGGGAGTCGTTCATGGCTCTGGTATCACCCCGCGCGGGAGGTCTCATCTCATGGCACCGCTGCCCTCCCCTCGCTGCCGCCCTGTGCTGCATTTTGCCCACCGGCTCCGGGACCTTTTGGCGCCCTGGGACCAGCTGAGCAAAGCCGGGGTGCAGGGTGGCGAGAGGCCCGGGCCCTTGGATGGTGGCTGGTGCAGCTACAAGCTCATGTGCAGTTCGCTGTAAGCAAGCCCCAACCAAAGCAAGGTTCACAACCCTCTACATTAGGTTTTTCAGGATTAGCACACAACGTGTGGCCTGTTTCTGGCAGTGGCCAGCCCGCATTCGTGGGCTGTGGGCATGCAGACCCCCTCTGACAGTCTGCAGATGTGAGCTGTCACACATGAGTCCAGCAAGGACGTTGCAAACCCTCCTGTGGCTCAAGGCTCCTCACCAGGACCGAGCGGTAGATCTTCTTGGAGGCGTTTGCTCTTTCCTATCTGGTCTTGCCTCATGTGGGCCTGAGGGTGGCCTGTAGTGCATAGCTGCTACTCGCTTTACTTACTTAATACTTGATTTTATAGTCAGGATAATCTGAGTGATTAACCAAACTCTTGCAACACCCAGGATTACACTTCTAGACCGTGTAGGCTAGTTACAAATTTCAGCAGCTGATGGAAGTCCCACCAAGGAGGGATTTACATCGAGAATGATGGGTGGCATCTTTTATTGTGGTTGTAGTAAAAGCAACTGGCTCACTTTTGTCACGTACTGCAAACCTTGCTTTGGTGGACTACAAGTGTTACAAATGGATGCTCTGTGATCTGCAACATCTGCTCAAAACCTAAACCAAATTTTACTAGGCTTAGCTTAGTACACAGTTTAAAAGTTTCTAGTAATTTTAGCGTCACCTTTAAAAGCATTGTGTAATTAAAATCATACCTTTAAATTAAACTTACATTACATGACCATGCATTTATCAGACAACTTAGACACACAGTACGGTGGGTATACACACAAACACAGCCAGATCCCACAGAAGGGATTACAGAGCCACAGCAAACCGAAGGATACATTTCATCTTCACATCTGGCTGAACTCTGTTCTGAAGTGATGGAAAACTGTTTTGGTTTTTCGTATGGAATTTGTATGTGTAGGTGCCTCCTGCTTGCTGGTGTCCTTCCAGCAAGGCAGCTGGGAGCACTCCACCTTGCTGGGCTGCCCATCGGTGTGGGCGTACAGCTCTCATCTCAGACACCCTCTTGCTGTAAGTTTCTAAAATCATCTCATCATCTCTTCTATAACAAAGTAACATTCGTCGTCAGACCAGCACATGATTACATATCATACATGTATGTAGTGTTCTGATATCCCCGTCACTGGGGACCTTTAGTTTTCTACCCGTCCCAGCACCACCAGTTTATACATAGGCACTCTAAATTATACTCAAAACCGTGCTGTGCAGTTGTCCTAGTATTACAAAGCTACACTAACAGTATATATTTTTACAATACATAGCACAACTAAGAAAAGGCAATGGGTGATAGTAGCAGGCAACTTCTGAGAGGTGCGGAGGAGTGGAAGGGATGCTGTCCAGAGGGACCGTGACAGGCTTGAGAAGTGTGCCCATGAGAACCTGATGGAGTTCAACAAGGCCAAGTGCAAGGTCCTGCAAATGGGTCAGGGCAACCCCCAGTATCAATACAGGCTGGGTGGAGAATGGACTGAGAGCAGCCCTCGGGAGAAGGGCTTGGGGGTGTTGGTTGATAAGAAGCTCAATATGACCTGTCAATGTGCTCTTGCAGCCCAGAAAGCCACCTGTACCCTGGGCTGCATCGAAAGAAGCATGCCAGCAGGGTGAGGGAGGTGGTTCTCCCCCTTTACTCCGCTCTCCCAAGACCCCACCTGGAGCACTGTGTTCATCTCTGGGTCCCCCAAATGTAAAGATGGATGTGGACCTGTTGGAGCGAGTCCAGAGGAGGGCCATGAAGATGATGGGAGGGCTGGAGCTCTTCTCCTATGGAGACAGGCTGAGAGAGTTGGGATTGCTCAGCCTGGAGCAGAGAAGGTTCCAGGGAGACCTTACAGCACCTGCCAGTGCCTAAAGAGGCTGACAGGAAAGCCGGGGGGACACACTTTTTACAAGGACCTGTAGCAATAGGACAAGGGGGAACGGCTTTAAACTGAAAGAGGGGAGATTTAGATCAGATATTAGGAAGAAAATTTTCACCATGAGGCCGGTGAGACACCAGCACAGGATCTCCAGAGCAGCTGTGGGTGCCCCATCCCTGGCAGTGCCCAAGGCCAGGCTGGACGGGGCTGGGAGCAACCTGGGCTGGGGGGAGGGGGTCTCTGCCCGTAGCAGGGGGGCTGGAACTAGATGGTCTTTAAGGCCCCTTGCAACCCAAACCACTCTATGGTTCTATGAAAATATCACTTACCCTACCAGAAATTTCTACACTTAATTTGTTCATCTTTGCTTCTTACAGTTCTCAAAACGCTATGTTTTGCAGACACAAAGTCACAGCTATGTGTTTTCTGTATTAGATACACAGGCGTTGCAGTCTATACTGATGATCTATTGTTCTAGATCACTATCAGCAACAGGAGGTATGTCCATCCTCATCAAGGAGAGTTTCTCTTGTCTGGAGATGGTGACCTCTTTAAATTGGGTCAATTTTCTCCCTGTCACCACAGGTTTTTTGTACTTTTTTCTTGTTTGAACTTCAGCAACAACAACTAATCCAAAAAAAGAGATTATATTTTTCCCTTCACCTATGCATATATGATAATAAAGCAAAAGAAAAACAGGAAAGAAAACATTAAGCAACATACAATTAATAATATCCATAATTTGGAATTGCTACTTATTCTTCTGTGCTACCTATGGAAGACAAAAATAGCAAAGATGTTATTAATAGTTATCTTAGTTAACCAAGGTAGATCATTTACACCCATAGGACTTTTTCATGATGTTAAGGATCTAATAAACTGCATCTTTGCGTAATTTTATGCAGTATATTAGCTTATGTTCTTAAACAGCTGCTCACTGATCCTCCATCATATTTGTGTTCTGTTGGTGCCATCTCTTTTCTGTAACAGAAGAACTTTTTTAATTTAAAACCTATTACATTAATACATACTCTTTACCATGATTAGTCTTTTTAAATTCTTTTTTAATTTTACCTCTTCTTCACCCTAAGAAAAAGCGCTGGTGTTAACACATCAACTAGAATCATGTATCACAGGCTTAACTTTTCGCTTTCAGAGTGAACTCTGTCCCAAGTCAATTAGAAAATGTTATCATTAATTACCCTTCCCTCAAACCTTTATATACACATGCATAATCTGCCGTTTTCCCAGCTTCTTTTTGTGTATTGGTAGCACTTAGTTAGCATTTCTCTGTTTCAATTATTTTTTTCTTTTTTGTGATACTGCTCCTAAATTTCTTTACTGCACACGCTTGCACACACGTATGGGAAAACACACTACTGAATTTAGCAATACTAATGTGAAATACAAACTGCTTCAATTGTGTGGGTATCTTTTGAATCTGCTCTGCTTGTACCTCTTGATTTAGCTGCTTTACCTCTGGTAACAGGCAGGTAATATTTTCTAAAATGCTGCTTTTTTTTTTTTTGCATTTTTTTGCCTTTTTTCTTTTTTTTTTCTTCTTTTTTTCCTTTTTTTTTCTTTTTTTTTCTTTTTTTTTTCTTTTTTTTTTTCTTTTTTTTTTTTTCTTTTTTTTTTTTTTCTTTTTTTTTTTTTTCTTTTTTTTTTTTTTTCTTTCTTTAAAGGCCAAACCCTTCTGGATACCCTATAGAGGACCCAGAAAAAAGATGCTGTTCTTTTCTCCTTGCTTTACCCTCTGGGTTTACGCCATGCCTGGGACTCCTATCACCTTCCTTGCACAGCCCTTCATATCTATAGCTCGCTCAGCCCCACTGCTGCACATCCCTGCTCACAGCCCCGGCAGCCCACTTGGCATCCCAGCCTGGACTCGCTCCAGTGGTTTTATCAGTTGTTAAAGCCTTCTGCTTTTTTCCCAAAACAGCCCCCCGCTAACGTGGCCGTAGAAGCATTTGCTACACCTGGCCAAGCTCCTTGCAGCCACCAGGCACCAGCTCACCGCAGCCCTGGCTGCTCGTGCTGGAAAAGTTAGCTTCTCCCTCTTTGTTTCTCTTCTAAAAATAAACAAAAAAAAAACTTTTAACGTTCTCCTGCATTTTCTCCATCAGAGGAACTTTCTTAATTTGCATCAGCCACAGCCTGTGCCCAGAGCCTTGGCTTTATATTTGACACAGGCAATGCTACGTGGGCTCTGCACCCCCAGTGCTCCCAGCATGGGAGTCCTCCCCAGTGGTCCTGTTCTAGTCTGACCACGAGCCCGGGGAAGAGGGGGACAGGCTGCCTAGACGATGATGGGGGGGTCAGGGCCCGCAGGCCTGCTGTCCTCCCTTCTCTCACTGATCTGCAGCAGGCGATCCAGCAAAACCCTGGTGGGAGCGTTATCCCAGCGGGCCATGTCCTCCCCGTGCTTCCGAAGCTGCCTCCATATGTCCACTCGCATCGTGCTTGCCTCCCTCCTGGCCATGGTATTTTGTACCAGGACCGGGGGAGCTGCGCCGTGCTGCCACTGCCTCTTCCCCTGCCACCTTCCTTTCCTCCCCCTCCCCAAGGCAGGGATCTGGGGGGTCTCACCAGAGGCACCCATCTGCCACATCTCTGCATCCCTCTTCTGCCTGGGCTTTTCCTTCCCTGTGCTGCCCCTTCCACACCCCGAGCCCCCTCTGTCCTCCCTCTCACAGGCACCCCGTTCCGACTGCTTGCTCCTTCCCTGGGTGCTCTCTGGTTTGAACTGGTGTGCCGCGGTGGTGGTTTCCCCCCGGATAACTCGCTCTGCCTGCGGCTGCATGTTTCCCTTGCCTCTCCGCTCTGGTCCCCCACCCTCCCTCTTCACAGCCGCCTGAGCACGGGCGGGCGAAAGGGGCTTGGCTTCAAACCTCTCTGACATCTCAAAAACTGGCGAGCGTGGGCTGGCAGTCTTACCCTCCTTCACAGAGGGGCTGCCACCTGGATTAAACCACCTTTTTCCATCGCAGCACCCATCCTTTCCTTGGTAGGGTGTTTCTGTGCGGGCCGTGACCGGGCTGCGCTTTGCCTCTAACGCTGCTTTTAACTTTTCCATCTTGGCCTCACAGGCTCGGTGGTCTGTGCCCTTTTCTTTCAGGATCTGTATTTTTTGCACTAAGAGTCGGATTGCTGCTTGTGCCTCCTCTACGGCTTTCGTACTGACAGCTAGTTTTTCCTTCATTGCCTGATTTTCACTCAAAATGGCCTTTTTTTGCTCACACACCTCTTGATACTGGAGAACGCTTCGCACCTGTTCCACGGCTGCAACTCCTTCTCGAGTTTTACCCTCCTCTAGTTTAAGCTGCTGAGTCTTTATTTCTGCTTTCAGACTGGCATTTTCCTCCCTTAGGTTCTGAATTTCTAGCTGGGCTGCCTGTTTTTCTTCAGCTAAATTTGTGGCCGCTAGCCACACAGCCCAGGCTCCTGCACATTTTAAGGATTTTCGGGAGAAGAGTTTAGACTTGGCCATCTCTTTTAATTTGGCAAACTCTCGGTCTGCCTGCTGGATACTTCTGCAAGAGTTTGGACCCCAGGGGTTTGGTCCCCACTGAATAACCCAATTTGCCAGCTCTGACATCTTTTTGGCTCCCCCAAAGGTATTTTGGACTTTACAGAAAACTTCCAAGCTATGGCTCAAGCAGGCTGAGAGAAGGTAGCAGAGGCTCACCCAAATCTGGGCTGCTCCTTTGTGTTTTTTCTAGCAGACTTCTTCCCTCCGGAAGGTTTTCTCAACCAAGAAATCCCCCAAGCAGGGATTTCTAATTTCGCTCTTCTCACAGACAAGGCAGAGGGATTTCCTTCCCCTGCTCAGGGATGCTCAGAGGCATCCCTTGAGCATTTCTCCTCCTAGGCACAAGGCAGAGGTCTTTCCCTCCTTCTGGATTTCCCACTTGAAGATTCTCAACAAATCTTTAAAGGGCTGCCTGTGTCACCCCCCAAGCTGGGTGCTACGCTTTAAGCAAGTCACTTGCTGGGGCTCTGGGAACACAGGGTAGCCTTGGGGCTGCTTATCCCCGACTGCCACAGGATGGTACCAGAAAAAGGCTCTCCCCGGGGGCGGCTCACCAAAATGCCACAAGGGCTCCCAGGAGGGCTGCTGCCTTCTCCACGGGTTCGACGCACCGCGATCGTGCCTTTATGTGGGCTAAAGTAATGCACCTTAATAGGAGAATCTGCCCTTTGACTGCTCAAAAGTTTTAACAGCCTGATCAAAGAGCTAGACCACCATGCTAGCCGATATTCTCTAGAGTATTAGAGACAAAGGGGATAAAAGAAAAAAAATAAATCCCTTACCAGTATCCAGCCCGCCCCTTCCCACAGGCGCTAGGGCTTTCCCTGGGTTATACTCACCCCTCTGCTGCCCTGGGACAGCAGCAGGCGTCGTGTCCCCCGCGTCCCTCACCCCCAAGCGATGTGATGCCGATGGCGGGCCCCTCTGCCTGCCTCCCCAGCGGGGTGGCGGTGGGGATCCTGCCTCCTCCTCCTCCGCCGGAGACCCCCGGGCTGTTTGCTCCCCGTCCCCAAGGCTCCTCCGTCCCCAGAGGCTGTTGTGTCCGCTGACCCTCCCGGCAGGACTGTGCACGCTCCTCACCCTGCTCCTCGCCCTCCTCGCCGCCCACCAGCCGTATCTCCCAGCGCCAAGGTCACGTCTCTCCGTCGGTGCGGCGGCTGCCCATGGGGGAGTCGTTCATGGCTCTGGTATCACCCCGCGCGGGAGGTCTCATCTCATGGCACCGCTGCCCTCCCCTCCCTGCTGCCCTGCGCTGTGTTTTCCCTGCTGGCTCTGGGACCTTTTGGCACCTCGGGGCCCTTTCTGCACCCCGAGACCAGCTGAGCAAAGCCGGGGTGCAGGGCGAGAGCAAAGCCCTCGGATGGTGGCTGGTGCAGCTACAAGCTCACACGAAGCTCCTGCATGGCAAGTCCCGGCCAGAGCAAGGCTGGTGAAACTCCTGTTTCTGGCAGTGGCCGGCCCGTATTCCGTGGGCTGTAGGCATGTACTGCACCACGGTCATCCTTCTGTTTTCCCCAAGAGCCCTGTGCTTTGCTACAACAGCCAGAGGAACAGAGGAGCCAAGGCCTTGTGCTTTGCCCTGACCACAAAGGCCGTGACGGATGCTCCTCAGCATTTTCACCAGGCGCTGCAAGGAGGGTGGTGGGTCTCTGGGCTTGGTGGGACAGCGGGTGATGGCTCTGACCTGCCCTGTGGCCCAAGATATCCATCAGGCAGTGCTGGCAGCAAGCACAATAATCCTACAAAGAAACAATTCCCCAAGCAAGTGAAACAAGGAGAAATATTTGAAGTTCTGCAATTATTAAATCACATAAATCCCTGCTTGTAAACTCCACCGTCCCCACTGACCAATACTTTGGGAGACATCTGAAGCTTTGTAAACTAGAAGATGTAATAGAATTAAAGCTGCAATGTGACAAGACAGCTAATTTTTAATTATTTCTAACTCCTTTCTAATTTCTGCTTCATTCTGAATATTTAAAAGCCCTTCCAAATGTATTTCAAAAGTTTCAATAACAACTGAGTAACTGGATGTGGCATTATAGCAATTTATAATCACCTCCTAAAATGGGGATCTAAATTAATCTTTCTACATCTCATTAGTTTAGCTATCAGAGATCTTTTACAAGATAATTGGCTTTCAGTGGCTTTAATTTAATTTAATTTATTAATATCTTACATTTATATTTCATAGATGCTGTTTCAATTATTGAACTGATACACCTCAGAAACATAATTCTTTTATACAGCATCAAACTTTTGCTTTTAGGGATTTAGAGCCTTTTTAAGATGTTTTAATGATAAATAATAAGTCCTTGTTTGTGTTTGCCTTTAGAGTGGATATCTATTTACTTTCGCCTTAGGTTCTCACAGAGGAAAATTAGATCTTATTTTGGAACATCCTGTTTTGCAGACGAGGCCGCCTTCATTCTTAAACCAAAACTTGCGCAGAGTTTGTGACACTATAAAAGTACAAACAAGGTCAGGCAGAATTACTAGAAAGAACATGGAATAAATAGCCAGTTTGTACCTGACGGGTGTTATGTGAAGGGCTGCAGTGGGCAGCAGAGTTAGGGAAGCCGGGTGCGCTGTGGGGCTGTGCCCCATAGCTGAGCTCTCTTGGACCCACGGTGATGCTGCCCTGCTTGAGGCTTCTCCTGCAGCCAGCAGCATCTGTGCCCACCCTACCAGCTGCCAGCTCTTCCCACCCCCATGCTACTAGCTGGGTCTGGGGGGTCCCCCACCATCCCCCTTGCTAATTAACCTGCAGGAACATAGTATTTTGGAGACCTCCAGCCTTCTATAAACTTTGGCCGAAATAACCGAGGGGCTTCGGAAATCGGTGAGGACAGACAGACAAGCAGATGGCATGACTGACCCCAAGAACTTCCTTCCTTCGGAAACCAGCCTAAAAATATGCTCCCTCCTAGAGCAGAATAGCCAGGCTGAAACGTCTGACAGTAACTGTGATTATGATAATTGATGCTTAATGAATAATACAGGGTAGTTTTAATATTTTAGCTTCATAGAATACCTTTCCTCCCCAGGAGCTAAAGCAATTTATAAAAGGTGTACTGTTACCCTGCACTGTCCCCTTTTGCCATGAAATCCACTGTTCAATGGGGACCAGTTAGAGGACTGGGCTGGCACTGGGCAGGCTTCATAGCACAGCAGCCCCAGGGGGCTGTGTCCCACCGTCCTGCCTCAGCACCCACTCCGGGTAAAGGCCATTTGCTGCATTGACCTCTGGCAGGTGATGGGTGGGATGTGGGGAATGAATTTCCACCTACATCAAGATCCCCATCAGGGGACATCTTGGAGGGATGAGGGGCTGCTCCCCAGTTTTGTCCAGTTTTGCTCATATGTGGAGCGAGGGCAGGTTTGGAGGTGCAGAAAGGCTGGAGGCGCATCTCCCTGGTGGCCTCGTGGGGAGACCTCGCTCTGCCCCCCCCAAAAACCAAACCCCTGGAGATGAGGAGGGGGCAAAAGCCCCCACAGACCTCCCGCCCCAGCCCAGAGCTGCTGCACAGCTGCCTCCGGTTCCCCCGGACCCAGGCGGGATGGGCAAACCCAGTCAGTGCCCCCCGGCAGGGACCCCCGGTGGATGGGGGGGGGGGAGCCCATCCCGCCACTGCGGGGAGCAGCAGGAGCGGGGGACCGGGCTGAGCCCCCCGCAGCCGGCCGGGCTCCGCAGGGGACGCAGCGGAAAAGCAGCCCAATAGCCCCCTCTGCTGTCAGAAAACACCATGGCACCCTCCTCCCCCTCCCCCTCCTCCTCGGGGGGGCAAAAAAACCCAACCCACCCCCCTGGCAGGTCATTCGTCCTGGCTGCAAAATTCATTTTTCCAGCTCAAACATATAAAAAATGTCTGTGTCAGGGGAGAGGAGGAACAGCCGTTTGCAGCGCAGCTGCTTTCCAGGGGTACCCGCAGTGAAGCCCGTTCGGGGTCTGGGCACACGCGCTGCGGCTGCTCCGGCCGCCCCTGGAGGCTGTGCCCTGGTCACTGTTGTGCTACCTGGTCAGGAAGGGGCTGAGAGTGAGAACAGTGAAATGAGGCTTAAAGTCATAAAAGTTATTACTTAATAATGTCCCTTCTTCCCCATTCCCCAAAGAAACAAGCTGCTGCTGTACAAAGTTGCTCCACAGTCGCAGCTTCTGCCAAATCCCTTTGCTCTTGCAAATCCTGACCTCTTTGGACATGAGGTTTGTCGTCTGGTGTTGGGCTTTGTCTGCTGAGGGTGGAGGGCAGAGGGGAATAAAAAAGCGCAGATGAGTTTCTGTTATTTTATCATGCTAGTTTTGGCCAGTTCTACACAGCGGACTTTTGTATTTTAGAAACATTTTAAAAAAACTCAATTAGTAAAGTAATGCTGCAAGTCTTCCTTCTTTCCATCCCCGCTCTGGGCTGGCTTTGCTCATTCTTGTACAGCCTATTGCAACGAGGACTTTCTTGATAGCACAGATGCCCTTGGCAGCACCCCTAAGCCGTAAGGGGTGCCCTCCTTGCAGCGTGCAGGGCTTGGGGGTGAACGAGCACCTCAGGGAGCCTTGGGGAGCTCCACTGAGCCCATGGGGCTGCAGCCACTGCAGGTCAGGCTGAGACACCTTTCCCTTCTCCAGGAGGTTCCTGACATGGCTCACCCACAGTCAAAGGCTTTTCCTTCATGGCATTTTATTAGAACAATACAAATAATAAATTCTTCCTCCTATTAATCAAATCAGAAAGAAGTTCAACTGGGTTCATTGTAGATCAATCTGAAGCGAATGTTTCTGGTGGTTCAATTTTCTCAGCAAAATGAAAAATCTCCCCCAAAAGACGCTGCCTGAAGCCAGCCAGGAGGGCTTCGCTGGGCTGGGGTCTAATCCTGCTGCCTGTAGCGCCGCTGCGACTCTCTGTTTGTCGACTTGGAGTGGCATTTGCAAACATTCTTCTTTAGTCCAAACCAACCTCTTTTTTAGTGGATAAATGAATGATCCCACTGTGCCTCCAAGCTCTATTCCTATACGACTAGCCAGGGATGCCTGACTGTTACCCAGAGTCAGCTCATGACTGTAGCATCATGTGCTCTTGCCCCAGACAGGCAGAAAGGCAAATGGATCATTTCAGGCAGCTAGAAAAGGTCTCTTCCAAAAATTCACTAGGAAATCCTCAGCTGCCACCCAGGTGCCACGAAAAAGGAGGATCAAGGAGTCCAGAAGATGAGCAAGGTCTGGATCTGGCCCTGTATGCTTCCTCCACAGTAACTTGAGCCTTTTTGTCTGGCCTGCCAAGAGGCAGGGCAGTTAGTATGCCTTGTCAATTAAAAAAAAAGAAAACCAAGGCCCCATTAGATGCACTTTAGTTAGGGACGAAGGGATCTCACTACCTTTTGAAAGTCAGCTGGACTGGAAATGAAACCATCCTTTTCCTAACAGCCCGCTCTGGTTCCTCTCCCCTAACAATATCCCCTGGGAGCTCTGCTTCCCAGGTCTGCTGCTTAAGGAATCTTAAAATTCCCATTGATTTTAATGGGATTAGGTTCAAGCCACTTAACCCCTTAACCGTTCGGAGCAAGGAGCTGGTCTCTTGAGTTGCTGCCCATCACTTGTGTGCTGCCCGGGACTCGTCAGGCAGCAGAACAGCATATTCTCGGCTGTACCGAAGGAGAGTACATTGTGTTTTGTCCTTGCAAAAGGTTGTTATAAATGGTTGAGTTTCAGGAGAGCTCAATTAGACCTGGGGACTCTTGCAACAAGTTCGTTCCTAATTATGGCTTGGAGCCTTTGCAGTAGTCAAAAGACAAATGGACGCTGAAGAAAGAGGCAAACAGCGGGTGTTTTCATCGTGTCCTCTTTGCTGCTTGTTAGCTGTGCCCTGTCCTGTACCGAGTACTTCAAGCACTTGTCATTTCGAAGACGCTCAGATTTCTCTTCCTAAGTTTCCATGTCTTTCGGTGAAGGAGCCAAGTACACCACCTGGCAAAGGCACTGTCCCATTGCCTTTGGGATTCAAGAAATTTGGAAGACGAGCACATTGCACCTGAAACTGCCCCATGCCAAGGCTGCTACACAGCAGCTTTCGCACTGCTTCCAAAGCCCGCAGGAGATCCGTCCTCGCCAATGACTTCTAGCTAAGCAAGATAATGAAACCCTCGGGACATCAGACTGGCAGATGCTTTTTAATGGGACCTGATTGTCCTGAGTCCCGATAGTGGCCTGGTTTCTTAGGGATTACAGCCGGCCTTGTTTCAACTTTCATCTCAGCTGAATGTGGTCACTGAAGTCAGGTCAGCTCTCGGGGTGGAGGGACGCTGCACGTGCCAGTCCTCCTAGCGAAAACCACATGGATGCTCTCTGCAGGTGCTCCTTCCTCCCAGTGCTGGTGCCAGCCCTGGGGCTGCCTTTCTGCAAGTCAAACCAAGACATTTACTTTCCTTTTCTCATTTTCCCTAGCTATAAAAATACAGCTGCGGATGGGATTATCATTAACGACAATGTCATTAAATGATGCCTTGCTCTCTGTTGCTTTGTTTGCGGTGACTCATACTGTAATTCTTGCAAGTATGGGTCAAACAAAAGCCAGTGCGACCACAGTCCTGGTTCTCCCCATCCTAGATGCTGACCCCCCCTAAGGCAGTGGGAAGGACTTTCCTGTTGATGACTGAGAGATGTGGGGTCCCTGAGCCAAATTCCCTTTCCAGTTAAAGCGGCAGCAACCTGGCTGCTGGTTCCCTGCCAGCTGTAAGCAGTTGGGTTTTGTCCTTTGGGACTGGTCCCACGTTGTGTCTCAGCAGCCTCGGTGCCCATGCAAGGCTGGACTCAGTAAGGGGTTGGGCTGGTTTTCCCCCTCCTTGTATTCCAAGCCCTCGTGCCACCGCACTCACGTGTTGTGCCCGGGACCGGGTGACAGCTCACATAATGCCAACTGGCAGGTGACCACAGGAGAGGCAGCACGGGTCACGTCTCTGCAAGCCAGGCTCAGCCTAAGTCTTCCCAGATGCGTCACTAAGACTCTTAGGGCTTATCCCTCCTGCAGAAGTGCAGCCCTGCAACAGGGATGCGCTTGGCCCCGGCTCGTGCCCCGGTGTACCCACTCGGCTGCCACTGCTCTCTGTGTTTCTGACTCGGTTTGTCCTGAGCTCTCCTGAAGAGGACTTTACCTTTACGGAGCCCAGAGCGACTGGAAGGATTTTACCTTTCCATACATGAGAGCAAGGCATGCAGCCGGGGAGCGAGACCCAGCCAGGCTCCCCGTTGTCGGGGGGTGTTGTGCCCATCCAGCAGCTTTGGGGTGGCCGTGATCTGGGGAGCCTTGCTTAGAAAAACTGGCTCTTGCACAGCAGCAGGGCTTCACACTGCTCTGGAAGCAGTTAAGCATTGCTTCCTGCTCTTACAGGCAGGGAAAGGGAGAAGGGATGGAACCCGGCTGGCTCCTTGGCAGCCGGGGGGCACAGCCTGCCTGCTGCCCGCCAGTGCCCTGCCTTTGCTGAAGGTCAGGCTGGCCTTTGGGAGGCCGTTCTCCGTGGCTCCTCTTTTGCAAAACAGGCCGGCACTACCCAAGCATCTTTCCACAAATGTCCCCATGTGAACCCAGCCCTGTCCTGACTCCATGGCTCTCATTTCTTGCCGGTCAGGTCCAAGCCACCCAGCCAGCTTGCATTCATCTCTCCCTGTCTTCCCTTCTCCCCTCCTTTCCTGGGATCCTGTCTATACTAAACTCGTTTCACCAGTCTCCAGCTGGATTTCTTGCCTGTCTGGGGCAGGTCATCACACATGTCCCGGGCAGGCTTATTTCTGCTGCCTTCCCTTGCATCCCGAGCCAGGGAGCCTTGCATCCTCCCAGAGCACAGGCAGGGCACCCCGCTCCCTGGAAAGGCAAGCAACAGCACCTCTCTCTCCAGCGTGAGAGGAGGCCTTATCCTTTCTTTCCCCATGAGAAAAAGATAGGAATAACATCCACACCCCCTCCGGGTGGAGCAGACACCCGCCGAGTATCGCCCTGCTACCCACAACAATGTCGCTGTAAAGAAGGGCCTCATTTCACACAGACAGCGGCTTCGGAAACATTTAGTAATTAGTGCCAGAGACAGCAAAGAGCTTTGCAGGCAAGCTGAGAGTGTTCCCGAAACTGCTCATTAAATCTCCGGTTCCTCGGAGCCGAGCAGCTGCCTGGCGGCTTCCCACGCCGAGCAGGGGCAGGCAGGGGACCGGGCTGCACCAGCCCCCTGCCCACCCTGCTGCCTGCACCCTGGCCACCAGGCTCAGCCCTGCACCTCGCAGCGGGGTGCCCCATCTCCCCTTGGAGGAGCTGTGTCCTTTTCAGGCCAAAGATAGCCACACGGCCAGTGCCCGGCAGCTGCAGTATCCCCAGACGAGCAGGTGCTGGGCTTTGGTCCTGTCCCCCTCGGAGACCTTTGCGGTGGTGAGGATGTGCCCAGACCCAGCGCCCCGTGGCTTTGCGAAGGAGGCAGGTGTGTTTGCCTGGAGACTGTATGAGAAGGTGCGATATAAGTCACGCTTGCTTTTCTCCCCGTGGCTCCACTGTTACACACACTTGGTCACAGCTTCATTTCTGGGTGCACACAGAGGGGAGTTGGAACACAAGAGGCCATTTGCCTCTGCATAAAGGTTTCGTGCAAATGTTCTTTAATTATCTAGGAAAATAAGTGATTAAAGCTGGCCTACAGAAGTTACAGCTGTAGGACACTGCTGAAATGCCTGAGACCAGCTGGGTGGGTGTTCTGGTGATGAGGACCTTGTTTTGAGTTACTTGGAGGTGGGTTGGTCCCACCTGGAGAGGAGGAAGCAAAGGGAGGATCTAACTACCGTCATCTACCACCTACGGGACGTTGGTGAGACGGTGGAACCAGACTCTTGGAGGCACACAGCAAGAGGCGACAGGCACAAGTTGAAGGGAGGGAAGTTCTGGTGAGGGAGAGAGAAGGAAAAATGTTTGCCATGGGGATGGTGAGGCCCTCGAACTGGTGCCTGGGAAGGTGGTGGGATCTCTGTCCTGGGAAGTGCTCACGGCTCAGCTGGCCCGGCCCTCAGCAACTTGCTCCAGCGCTGCAGGTCAGCCCGGCTCAGAGCCGGGGCTGGACAGGAGACCCTGGGCCAGGTCCCTTCTGCCCAAAGCTGCTTTGTGATTCCATGATCCCCACCGTCCACGTCCATGAGATATTTCCGAGGTTAACCCCAGAGTTTACTGATACACCGCATCACTGAGGCTGCTACAGAGCTCATGGCAACGGGGCAGTGTTGGGGTTAACCCCCAGGACTCCCCCAAAAAGTCTCTAACTCAGCCTCAGCCCTGCGGAATCTCAGCCTCCACCACCTCCACAAGTTCTCCAGGCAGCCCCAGCTCCAGGCAGCCCAGGGGAAATCATGGGAGTTTCAGGCAAGGAGTTCTGGTCCATCTCACGGGGAGGTTTGTCAGCCAAGGTGTCTGACCCAACCTTGAGGTTCATCTTCTCCTTGCCAGAGACAGGGAGATGACAGCAGAGAATCTCTGTCGTTCGGGAATTTTGCAGTTTTATTTCTGTGACACAGATGAACATGAGAGACTGTAAGACAGGTGCTGCGCAGTGCTGGGCCCAGCTGCATATAAAAATATACTGTTCCATCCATCTCCATGTGATAAACACATTAAAAAGGAACTAGGTGTGTCTCTAACTGTCTCCAAGGTTTTACATGGGCCAAGCTGCGTGTTTTGGTTGTGTGTTTTTTTTTTTTTTTTTCCTTTTTACAACAAATGGAAGTAGAGCAGTGGGCTGGTTTCAGGGAAGAGAAAGGAGTGGGAGGCAGAATATCACATCCTATTTCCTCTTTTAAACACTTGGCAAGGGAGCGAACTTTCCATTCCCATCTGGCACAAGCAGACTAAACACAGGTTCCTTTCTGATAGCCATCTGCACTCTTCTGCTACCTTTTCCCATCAGTCTTCTGCAGGCAAAACGCAAACCCGCGCACTATTTAAAGACACTTGAATTTAGGGAGCGTAACCAAACAATCCCTTTTAGGTACCTTCTTTCCAAGTCACCGAGCAGCGAGCGCCAAGCCAAACAATAACCCTGGTTAATCAACAGGCTCAGGACATGAAAGCAACTCCATTTCCTATTTGTGAATGCACAGATGTTGTTTATCTTGGATCTCCCCTTGTTGGTCCCCTGGGATTAAATCACAGGCCTTTAGGTGGAGCGTGAGTGATTGCTTTTCTGTGGAAGCATGAGGCTTGGCCAGCCCTGCTGCTGCACATCCTCCTTCCCATCTCCCTGACAGAGGTCTCCCTGCTGGTCCCTGCAAGAAGTGGGGAGGATTGTGACGCCCAGGAGCATTGGCTCCAGAAATGCTCGCTGCCGTACAGCCAGGTTATCTCCGCAAGGAGCTCCACACAGCCAGGTTGTCTCTGCAAGGACCTCCACACAGCCGGGTTATCTCTGCAAGGACCTGACGGCACACCCTCAGTGTGGTGGGGCTGATAGCTCACAAGATGCAGGCACTACTGCGGCTGGGTCAATCCAGGCACTGCTGAGGGACAGAAGCTTCCCTGCAGATGTGGACGTGGGTGCCTGTCCCCTCTGCAGCGCTGGGTTCAGCCAGCCAGTCCCCCCTTGCAAGCCTAGAATGACTTTGGCCAGGTCAGGGGACACGTCTCCAGTGAGGTGCTGGTTTCGGTGGTGTTGCAGCAGCTGGCACTGCTACGAGAAAGACCATCCCTGACCAGGCCTCCAGCCCCTCCCTTGCTTCCAGGTTCTGACCGTGTCCAACATATCCCAGTGGATCTGTCAGCGCCATCTCCAAGCAGGTTTGGCCCCCTGGTGTCCCACAGTGGTGAGACCCTGTGGTCCACAGCCAAGTGAGCAGGATGATTCCCCCTCCATAAAAAAAAAGGTGCTCTGAAGGTCCAGGGACCTTTGCCACCTGATGGCAGCTCCCACCACCTCACTCAGCCCTGGCAGTAGTAGTCACTAGTTCTGCCTCTTCATATAGCTTTAATTTCAAGTGGAGGTGGCCATCCTTGTTCTTCCCCACGCCTGGCAACCTGCTGCGGAGCCTGGCTAGCACAGCCCGACTGGCAGAGCCTCCCGCAGGGGTGGCTGTGCCTCAGGGAGGTGTTGGCGATGCTCGTGCGCGGGGTTTGTGGAGCATTTTGAGAGGCTGCTTGTGGGATGAGTGCCACTTCTCGTAGCATCGGTTATGACTGTGCTCGCAACCTGCTTCGTCGGCTGTTGAGTGCTCTTTTTTTTTTTTTTTTTTTTTTTTTGGGGGGGGGTGGTGGTGAGTGCGGGGAGGAAGCCGTGGTGATAGTTTCCCATATTGCAGAAACACCTCAACTGCAAGACAAAGCTGGTGGTGGCTGAGGCTGTGTTTGGAAAGACACCTTCCCACTCACAAACCCTCTGGCACCGTCTGCCTACTAAAAGGGAGTCCCCTCTACAAAACTGGCATGCAGGCTTTCTCCGCGAGCTGCGAAACGCCGAGCAGCTCTGCACACAGCATGGCGTGCTGTCCTGTGTGCGAGGATACATGGGTGCGTGCACCCAGCCGGGGCCCGGCACCGGCTGCACATTCCCGGCAGAGAGCATGTCCCACACACGCTGGTGAGCACGGGTGGCCTCGCACATGAGGGGGAGGAGGAGGAGGAGGAGGAGGAGGAGGAGGAAGAGGAGAGCCCCAGATCCAGACTGTTTTCCTTGCTCACCAGGGCTGCAGCTGCAGTTTCAGTGTGCCTGACACTGGTCCAGAATGACTCAAAGACCTGGGCGAGCATCAGCTTGTGCCGCCGGTGCAGCTCTGGAGGCAATTTTCCCCTGACACGCTTTCTGCAGGAAGTTCAGTGCCCAGGTTTCAGTGGCGGGTAGGGGGGCTGTCCCCCTCTATGAGCATGGGGTGGGATGGGGGCCGCTGTGTGTCCTGGGTACCCTCAGCAGCTGGGAGTGGTACCTGCAAAGGGGTGGGATTTCCCCTGGTGCAATTGCGCTGAGATCAGTAGAAGTAAAGGTAGGTGAGCAAAGAGTTTGTCTCTTTTTTCGTGGCACAACTGAGCTGGTTGATGACAATTTTTCAACAATAGTGACAGATTTGAGATAAAGCCCATCCCTCCCCCCGTGGGCTGACGTCTGGCTGGCCAGAGGACAGCAGCTACCAGGCCACTTCCTACCATGGCAAGTACCCAGAGCTGTGTAAAACTGACCGCAGTGATCCTCAAGACTGTGTCCCACCCCCACATCTGTAACCATACGGGATGTGAGGAGCTAGGGCCAGGGCCCTTTCCCTGCGGCTTTGGGAGTGGCAGGAGTAGCAGCCGATGAGGGGAGGGAGAAACCGTCCTGCCACGTTGATATTCTGGGCAGTGGGTCATGAAGCAGGGAGGGAGATGCCTCACTGGGAGCAGGAACCCCTGTTGGGACCAGGTCGCAGCCTTTGGAGAGGGAGAGAAGAGCTGCCACTGACTAGGCATGGGACTGGAGATCTGAGCTACTTTAGCTGTTCATTCCTCAAGTCCCTGAAGAAGCAATTACTGCAGCAACCCCGTCTTAGTGAGCTCTTGGTGCAGAAGGCAAAAGGATAACTAGCCTCTGCTTTTAAGT
Organism: Falco naumanni; assembly: GCF_017639655.2. Lineage (NCBI taxonomy): Eukaryota > Metazoa > Chordata > Aves > Falconiformes > Falconidae > Falco > Falco naumanni. The sequence continues at coordinate 29,143,560 of NC_054065.1, read as the reverse complement.
AGGAAGCTGAGGATTTTATGGGACTACTTCTTTCTCCTTGAGAGATGTAGGTCTCTTTGAGTCAGAGTTAAGGTCAGTGCTGAGCATCATGGTCTGATTTATTAGGCACCAGTAAGAACCTTTCATCAAGACCAGGATGGGACAGGCTTATGACTATACAGACCACGCTGGCTTTTGCACACATGTGCACATGCAGGAGAGAGCAGGGACAGAAGCATCACCAAGTCCCATGCGGTCGAAGTCCTTCTCTCTGGAGTGCCTGGATCTGCCCCCTGAGCCCACCTGTCCCACAAACCCAGGGGAGCTGGGTGCCTGCGAGGAGTCACACCTTCCCAGCGCATCCCAGTCCGGGTGTCCTCTGCCCCCCAGCTGCTCTGTGGCCGGAGCTCTTCTAGTCTGCCTTTAAAAGGCTGTTATCCCACAACCAGTGGAGCCTGGGGCTCAGTGCTGGGTGAGCAACTATCCTCCTAACTTCATTAAATGTTCAGGACTGATTTTCTCTCCTCAGTCCTTTCAACTCTTCTTGACGAAGCTCCCATAGACTGCCTTGCACCCACCCGTTCAGCCTCTCCCATGCTTTGTGGTGGGGCTGCAACGGTTTGCCTGTGCTTACAGCAGCCACAGCCAGAGCATTGGCTAGTTATATCAGGGCAGATGTGCCTGACATTGATAACGTTAGTCTTCTTGCCATGCAAAAATAGTATTACTGGTATAAAAGCTGCTTTGTGCTATTATAGCAGCAGCCACAGCGCAGGGCTGGGTTGCTTTAATTACAGCAGCAGAGCCCAAGAAGTACAGCAGCAGAGCCGAGATCCTACAGAAGCAATAAACTCCCCAGGTCAGCTTCTGTGTTTTGGTGCCTTCTTGATGCTTGGGTCTAGACGTTGCCTTTCTCCCTCTTAGGCAGGGGACTCGCCTCTGTGCTCTGTGTTTCTCAGGCCCCCGCAGTCCCCCCGGTGCTAGCAAGTGACCTGCCAGAAAGTGGGAAGGGCTGGTGCTGCCTCTAGGGTCAGCTCTTCTCAGGGAACTACTCATCTGACCAACAGATGGAAAAAGAGAAATAAATACCAGCAGGACACCCTGTTAAAAGAAATAAACCTATTAATAAACAAGACCTTAGCCTAATGAAAAGGTGAAATGCAGTGATTCAGTGAAGGATTCAATTTTTAAAATGAAAATATCTTCCATACACTGATTCCAGCCAAAATGCATTTCACTTTCCCTGACAGAATATAAATATCAACCCAGACACTCTTTGTTCTTAATGTGTCCTTTTGTATTGGCATGAGCTGGAGCCACACTGAGAGCTCACATCTCCTGCTGGCTTTCTGGTGGATGCCAGGTCCTCCGTGCATCTCCAGAGCAGGCTGGTGAGGACCCGTTTTCCCCCCCTGAACACGGGGCTCTGCTGCTCATCCACGCCGTTTCAGAGCGGCTCTGCCAGTGCCGCCGGGGTTCAGCGGGAGGATGGTGACACCTCCTTTCGCAGGAACCTGAAGGAGGTGCTAGTGGGACATCTAAGCCCTGTGAAGTCCCCATCAAACCCCCATGCCCAGGGTTTCAAGCCCGATTCGCTGCTGCTCAGTGGACTTTACCTTATTGCAAAATGGCTCTGAAAGTCTGGTGGGAGCGGTGGGCAAGGGAGGGAGCCAGGGAAGAGGAAAGATGCTGTTTCAGCATTTCAGCTGTGCGCTCCAAGAAAGACATCCCACCCCATCCCCAAGCAATCACTAGTTCTCAGCAGCACATAAAGCGAGGGCACAGACTCATTTATACCCCCCTCCTCTGCCTCTCTCCCCATCCTCCATGATTTTTATGTTGTGGCTGCACAGAAATTCAGGGACGAGCTTTGCAAGCAGCGCCTTTCCCTTGTCCCCATCACAGAGACAAACCCCGAGTGACAGATGTGCCTGGGAAGCTACAGGCTATGTGGGGGCATGTCCAGGACCAGGCGCTGCGTGAAACACTGGTCAGGATGGGCAGGGGGGTAACAAGTTGCGCTGTCTTTAGCAACAGAGAAGAAAAGTGGAGTAAACCATGAAAAGAACAGGGTCATCATAGTTTAGGTTTCTTGAATCAGAGATGTGACTGGGTCCTCCAGTCTGTCACTGCATCATCCCCTCTCCTCCAGCTTAGCTATGGCAGCTGCCACCGAGCAAGCAAAAGCCCCAGTTCAGCAAAGCCCTTAAGCACAAACTTAATTATCAGGACAAGCTTAAGGGCTTTGCTGAGCTGGGCCTGCAGAGCTGGATGGCAACCTGCTGAGGCACCCCAGGCCAGGCCCTCCGCCGTGGGCTCGGCTCCACCACGGCCCCATCACAGCAGAGGTGATGCTGCAAAAGCAGATGCAATTCCCAGCCTCTTAGCAGCCCACCCAGCTCCATTAGATCAAACCCCTCCACTCTGCCAGCTGTACCCATCCTCCTCACTTCTTGACATGGGGCACAAACCCCATTTTCCCTCTCTGTTCCCCAGCCCACCTCACAGCCAGCCGCACGGGGCAGGACGGCCACGTGTCGAGTGACTTTTCCTTCTCCAGCACCATCTGGAAGTCACCGCGAAATGCGATGCTGTGTGGAAAGCAGCTGGAAAGAATGACACTGTGAGAGCCTATTTTTTTTCCAAGGAAATAAATAGACTGTGCACCAGAAGCACGGAGAGGAGAGGGTTCGTGCCAGGTCAGGCGCAGGTAGGGCCATGCAGGGACAGCCCAGCGTTTGCCTGAGCAGTAGTCACTGCCTCTTCGGAAGTTTTTGCTGGGCAAAGGCATACAGGACAGTCTCTGGTGATGCTACCAAGGTGGCAGGCTGTGGGTGGCAGTGGTTTCAACCTGTCCATAGCACCCCTGGGCATGCAAACTATTTATATGGGGCCATAAAACACGGGGGAGCAAAGCAAGCTATGGCATGCTGCATGGCAGCTCCCATGTGTGCGGGTATCAGGGAGAGGCTGCCCACCACTGCCCTCTCAGCCGAGGAGGGGGGCTTTAATGTCCCGGGTGCTGGCAGGGGTGTCAGACAAGCTGGAGCTCGAGGCCTGGCTCCGATATGGTTGTGGCAATGGCCTGGATTCAACTATTTCAAAGGGCACCAGCCGGTCAAATCGAGCCCCAAATTTAAATTTGTTAAAATAACTTTTTGCAAAACATTAGGATGGAGATAAATGTTTCCATGGCTTTGTTTTTAAATTCCAAGTGGGAAGAGTTTATTTTTTCACTAGGAAACTTTCCCTGTAGGATTTGCAACGCTGGCTGAGAGACAAGAGCCAGCAAGCTCCTCTCCCGAATGGAGGTGACCGCAGAGGTGACCCTGTGTTGGTCACGTCGCCTCACGCAGCCTTACTTACCCCCTCGGCTAAAGGGAGATGGCAACGTGCATGGCTGCAGGGGGTCTGGGATGCCAGCGCTGCTGCAGGGATGCTCAGCCCCACAGCTATCGTGTGGCTGGCCCCTGCGGCTGCTGGGTTAAAATCCGGACAAGTAGTATGGTTATATTTGCATCGTTGGAGGTAAATGCAACAAAATCTCTCACACTGAAAGCATGTTAGAGGAAAAGCTGGGGAAGTGACCCCCCAGTAGTTTTATTTCTGCTTGGCTCTGGTTAGGCACAAATGCCTTCTGTGGGGAGAGCGATGGTCTGTTCTTCACCAGCATGCTGCTCCTGCTAGGCTGCTGCCAATTCGCAATGTACAAGCAAACAGCTGTTATCACTTGTTTGTCTTCTGTTGGTTTATACTGTCCTGAAAAACAAAATATTATAGAGATTTATAAAATTAACTGAAGAAAAAAAGAAGCCACGAGGGCTCATCTGGTTTCAATCAGCTCAGCGCCCTGGAAATCAGTTTACCCGAGCTGAGAGTCCAAGTGATGCTGCGCCTGCCCCCAGGTGACCAGGTAGTCCCAAGCGTTTAATGCAAAACCACACAGGGCTGGAACAGGGGTCTGGTGAGCACTTGAGAGCAGGAAAGGAGTGAAAAGCAGGGCAGGCTGTTTACCAGAACTAGTTGAAAACAAAAGGCAAAAAAATGGTGATGTGAAGTGCTTACATCTTGCTCCCATCACTGGAGCAGAGGAGGAGCACAGTGGTTCATTCTCATTTGCAATTAAATACTTTGATGTGATCCTGTTTTATCCTCTCCTCCCGGGTACTGCTGCATGGCTGTGGAGCCCTAGATAGCAGGAAACTCCTCTTGCTTTGCTCCCCAAGAGGAGCAAGAATTTGGCCTTTTAGGATCTGGGATGTAATGAAAACTGATTGTTGGGCATGTGGATTTCTAAGGTGGAGGCTCAGCAGCTCGGGGGTTAACGGGGCTCTCTCACTTTCCACCCAGAGCCTGGTATAAAGGCTTATCTACAAGGGAAAGCTCGTTCTTGTTAAGGCAGGTGCTGCAGCTGAGGGTGCAACAGCTCCTCCTGCTTCGCCTCTGTAGCCCCAGCTTCTGACCCTGGTGGGGGCAAGCACAGAAGGAGGAGGCACAGCTATTACAGGACAACTACCCTGCACGGAGAACACCTCCCCAGGCTTCTAAAACATCCTTCATCCCTGCAATACCTGAATACCTTCTCAAAGGCCTCCCTTGGAAGCAGTGTTCCTGGTATACACCTCACGCAAGAAACATTACACTTCTGGCGGGGGGTGGGGAGGGGGGTTTAAGCCACCCCTGATCCAGCCAAGCACCCGAGCAGTTGATGGAAACCATGGGAGGTGTGCTTTTTCTTTCAAAACGACTATTAACATGCTTATGGTTAATCACACGAATAAATCTCACCATGGCTTACAGCCAAAGCGAGCAATAAAAGCACCGATCCCCAGGCCTCCCGATGGGAATTGGCCAGGGCTTGGGCTGATGTTCTCACCAAGTCGCTGGGAAGTAATCCGTGCCATACGTGCCTGGGGGTTTTTATTCGTTTGTTGGTTTGGTATTTTTTTTTCCCCCCAAAAGGCTGTTATCTAGGTAGAAGCTCAAAACTATCTGCCTGTGCCAGCTGGGATGGCGAGGCAGGCACCCAGAGGGTGTGGGTGAGGAGTGGAGCTGAGCTGCTTTTTCTGGGTGGTGGCTGAGCGGAGGGGAGAGTGGAGAACCCAGGGAGACCCCTGTCCCTGGGTCTGCTCTGGGGCTTAGATATTTAAAGGAATGTGTTTTCCAGTGAGGGGAAAACCTTGAACCTCAAGCCCTGCCAATTCAGGGAGACAACTCGGCGTGCCTGGTGCAAGAGGGAATTGAGGCCATGTGGAGTTTTCGCTTTTTGTAAGGATAAGACCAGGAAATCCATAGTGATACGTGTACGTCTGAGGGAGACAGGCAGAACATCACAGGGAATCGAGCTATGGCCCCCCTCTCGTGTCCCAGGTTTCAGCCGGACACCGTGGAAGACAAGAGCACTGGGGGCAGGTGGTGAAGTTGATTTTAAGAGACCTCATAATATGGATCGACACTGCCTGAAGCAGCACCCGGCCTCTGTCCTTCTCCCAGAGCAGTCTCCCATCCCCTCTGTGTACCGCCAGGCACCAGCTTAGACCCTTCAGCTTCAAAAAAGTCTTCAGAATGTCAAGTCCTGGTGCTCTCTTAGGGCAGAAATTAGCAAAGCTGGTAAGCGTGAGTGCGTGCATCCTGGGGTGTGCGGTGGGAGGCAGTGTGCTGGTGGCCAGGCCAGCGAGACACATAGGAGCCATTTCCCCAGCACTTTAGAGACTTGCTTGTCCTCTCACTTCTCTCCCTCACCCCAAACTTTGTTATCAGGAGGCTCAACGGGAGCAAGGGACTGTGTGTGCTGAGTCCACCCTGCTGCCTCCCTCCCATCAAGCCCAGGGACGGCTGCTGGTGGTCCTCTGCAGTGAGCTCATGTGCACCCACCTGAATTTCCTCGCTCAGCTCCTTGTGATTCATTTTAATCTGGCACAAAGCAGCAGCTTGCTGAAGCCTGATGTAAAACACCCACGTATGCTCCCATTATATAATATGAATCTAAGAAGATTAAATTATCCGGTCCAAGGAAACACATGCACGTATGTATGTACATATTTATATACAGCCTGGGGGGGTGTGGCGGAGTGGAGCTTAGGGCAAAGCTTCCCTTCAGAAACACTGAACTGGCACTTGTTAGAGCTTAAACAACAGGGCACAGGGTATGTGCATCTCTCTGTGCACAGGCATGTACCCCGGGGTGCTGCAGCCGCAATAGAAGGGGAGAAGCATTCGTAGTTGTGTGCTTGGTTTGCTGCTTTGCCAGTAAAGTCTGAGCAGCAGCCGGGAGCAACAGGTGGAACAGAACCCAGTCCCCGTGCCAAACCTCACCTGCCAGCGTGCAGCAGGGTAGTGCTCACTGGGATAGCAAACTGGGGGAGCGGGGGGCACTTCCCAAGACCACCGAGCATCTCTCAGCAGCCTCGGAGGGGCCCACGCCGTGGCCAAGAGCCCAACTGGGCACCTGTCCTGGGTGCAGCCGGTCCCTTGGGAGGCTGCATGAGCACCACCAGGGATTGCGCAGACGGGCAGGCCTCGAGCTGGGTTTGGGGGTGCCCAGGCCTTTTGCCCAAAGGTGCGTTTTGCAGCTTCACCTCGGGAGGGGATGGTTGGAAAGGTGCTACACCTACAGCTGCGCGGTGCTGGCGCTTGCCGGGCAGCGGATGGATTGGCCTGCTTCTTCCCATGCCTGATCCACATCGTTTTGCTAAATATAGCTCGGTCTCGTGGGGCTTCTCGCTCTGCTTCTGCTCCAGCTAAAGGTGCTGGGCACCGCCTGGCGCTGCCCCTGCCCTGGGCCGGTGCCCCCCCGGCTTTGCCCCCCGCCTGCTCCAGTCCCACCGCCCCCGGCGGGGGGGCGCCTCCGGCAGGTGCAGCCTGGCCCGGGCCGCGCTCGGGGCGGCGCTGGCTGCATCACCGGCTCGGGGAGGCGGGGGGGGCTGCACCCCAGCGCGCCCGGGGCAGCCGAACAACGAACCCGCCGAGCCGAGCCGAGCCCAGCCTTGCCCAGCCGAGCCGGGACAACTACGGTGACACACTACCCCCGCCCGGCGAGGGCGGTGCGCGCCGAAGCCATTCATGAAAATACTGACGTCAAGCGAGGGGGCGGGGCTCAGGCCAGACCCCGCCCCCCGGGGCTATTTAAGGCGGCGCGGGGCGGCTGCTCGGCTCAGACGGGAGGCGGCGGCGGCAGCGGCGGGCGGGTGGTCTCGGCCGGCAGCAGCGCATCGTCCCGCAGCCGGTGCCGCTCGGCTGTTCTGCTCGCGGGGCAGCGCATCTGCCACCCCCCACCCCTGAGGGCGCGGGGCAGCCTCCGCCGGGACTTCATGTCTGTGCTGTGTCCCCTGCCCTGGTGAGTGGGTGCTTCCCGTTTGTGTGGGGGGTGGCGCGACCCAGGGGCGGGGGGCGGCTGTACCCCCGCGGGTGGCCGGGGTGTGTTTGAAGCGGAGCCGCTGAGGGTCCAGCCGCCCCCTGTTGCCCCGATGGGAGGCGGTGCGTGAAGCCCCGGGCCGTGGTTTCCCGAAGGCGGGGGGAAGGGGCTAGCAGCGGCGGCGCGAGCCGAGCGGCAGCGGGGATGAGCTGCGAACTGGGAATGCACTTTCTGGAGCTGGAAATGCCATTAAGGCTGTAAAAGCAGACCTGGGGTTGGCGCCGTGCGCTCCGCTGGTGTGGAAGCCCCTGAGGTTGTAAAATAAGTCAGCAGGAGCGAAAGCACACCAGCGTAAAAAAAACCCAAACAAAAAAATGCCCAACCGACCAAACCCCAGCGCTTTTACGTATTTACTGTGGTTTTTTACTTCCCCCCACCCCCCTTAGGGGGCAGAGCTGGAGGTAGTGGAGTTACAGGAGGCTCCAGCCCGCCGAGATGTTCCCGAGCCCCGCTCTTGGGGACAAAGCCAGGGACTTGCTCCCGGAGTGGGGGATGTAGCGCTGGTTTATGAGGCACTGAGCTTTTTTTCATCCCCTTGCAAGGGGATGGGGGGGGGGGAGGGCAGGAAGGAAGGGACCAGAAATAGGCTGCTGACAGCCTCCTCTGCTTGCTTTGCTTTCCTTATCCCACTTGCATGTTGCTCAGGCCTCCGGGAGTCCGTCAGACCATTTGAACACTGTCTTTTGTTTCTAGCTCTGATTATCTGAGATCAGCTGAAATGACTGAAGTGATGATGAACACCCCAGCCATAGATGAGATTGGGCTAAGCCCTCGCAAGGATGGCCTGTCATATCAGGTAAGTGCTTTGCTGGCTCCTTAGGCAGTAATCCTCTATGGAATTGCCTGGGCTGGACTGCAAGCTGGGGCTGATACACCTTTCCATAGCCTGACCTAGTAGCGGCAGGTCTTGCTGTAGTGAGAGCTAGTCGACAGGCTGGAATGTTTGCTTGGCAGGAGCCGGTTGTCTAAAATACCGTTCTGTATCAGACCAGGTTGGCAGAGGACTCTGTTGTTTCTGAAGCGATTGAGCCCCGACTCATTGAGCATTTGTGGGGGCTCAGTGGGAGATGGGGAGGTCAGTTGAAGAAGATGTTTGCACCACTCACCGGGCTGAGAGGGCTCCCGAGATGAGATGGCTTTTTAACATGCCATACAAATGAGCTGCCTAGACTAGGCAGGAGGGAATTGTTTATATGGCACTTAAGTGGTTTTTTAAATTTACTTTTTGGTTTTCCTGAATGATGGACCCGTTTGAGAGGGTTAACGAGTCTTCCATACAATGCAGTGAGGCTGGAGGCATCCTGAGCAAACAAGCCTTGGGAAATGTTACTGGAGATAGCAGTACCTGCAGGCGTGAGTTGCATTCATTCTGAAAGTTCTAAGCAATGCTAATTAGCTGCTAGGACTGGGGCGAAGAGGTGCTCTTAACTAGCTTGAGCCTTGATTCTTTAGTCTCAATAGCCCTCTCATTTCCTAGGGTATAGTTAATCAAAGGGCAGGTTGTGCAGCTTGAGCCTGCTGGATCCGTGTTTCCCTGCTCTTCTGGAGACCTGTTGATGAGGTTTAACATGGGTGCTGAGTGCATGCAGATGACTTGTGTTGGGGGACTCTTTAACGGCAGACCCCGATGCAGGGTTTTTCCTTTGCAGATGTTACACAACCTGCACAGAGGCAGTTGGTCTTAAGTGTGCATTCAAATGAGGTGTGCTGTTGTATGCTTGCATATTTAGGTTTGAAAAATGAGCTGCGAGGCAGTAACAGTGCTCTGAAGCATGAAATCGACTGAACTTTGGGCCATGGCTGAGGCTTCCAGCAGAAGCCAAAGCCGCGGGGAGGAAAAGGGGTTGCATTGCTTTTTTTGGTCAGAATTCTGGCTCTAGATAGGGCAAGTTTGGTTTATTGCCTGTGTGTGGAAATAGCTGTGCTGTGCTTGAGATAGTGGAATGCATATGGCCTCTTTCCTGCAGAGGGAGTGTATAGTGATGAGAGTGGTGGTTAAACCTGAAGCAATCAGACTAGTCCGCATGGGGTGTTCAGTTGTCTTTATGGGTCACCAAGAGGCTTAACCCAGTCAGGTCAAAGGCCTTTATTTACCTATCCGGATTTTCCACTGAGAGACAGAATCTAGGTGCCCTGCTTGTTCTAACGATTGCTTCAGCGAGTTGTTCCCCAAGTGCTAATGACTTTGATAAGTCTGCTTGGGCCAACTGGGGAACAAGCCTGTTCAGTTTTGAGTGGATCATCTGAACCTGAAGGTGTGTGAGTCATCATAAATGCTGACGATTCATATCTATGCAGAGCTTTTGCATCCTGGATCTCTTGTCTGTAGTGGTCTAGTCATAGATGACTTCCTTCAAATGCCTGCAAGAGCTGGGAGCTGCCTGCTGGCGCTTCACCTTGATGTAAGCCGCACTGATGGCAGCACGGGCTGCAGTGTTGGAATGGAAGATCCTGATGGGGCACTGGTGGTGTGTGGGCCGTGTATGAGGTCTGCCTCTAAATCGGGTTAGGGGAAAGAGGATTTGGGAGCAGGTTCCAGCCTTCCTCCTCTAGCTGCTGGGCTGAGAATGTCACAGTGTAAATCTAAGTTGAAAGCATCCTTAAAGGGTTGGAAACTCAAGGTAGAGCAGCAAGGACGAATCTGATGCAAACAGCACCGTGAACTCTTTGTTCTACCTCAGATTTCAGCACTTTGTGCTTCATCTTGCTGATGGAGAGTTTGGGATGCGGGAAATTGTGTGCTAGTCTGAGGGCTGTAGTGCCATAACTTAAAACCAGACAGGGCTACTGGAGCATGACTGCTCCTACACTGGGGCTGCTTCTTCTAAGCTGCAACATCTTCCTCCACTCCTCTGCAGTGTCGGGTGCTCATGATGAGAGTGCAACAGCCTTTGGCTGATGGTGAAAGGAAAAAAAAAAAGGTGGAGCCAGAACTGGGAGAGGCAAGCTTTCAGTTTCAGAAGTTTCACTTGTTTTAATAGTAGGACTTGAATTTGTTTTACTGCAGAGATGACCTCAAACTGAGGTTTGCAATGTCCCCCCTTTGGGCTGCATAGAGCAGGGTCTGCCTGGGAGTCGGTCCGTAGATTGCTCACTGTGAGCCTGGGGGCTGCCCCTGCCACCCTGTGCAGGCATGAAACTGCCTCGCCACAGGAGAGGCTACAGCAGCTTTGCTGGAACTGTGAAGTACATCAGTGTCTGTCTATGGCAGATAGATTTGTCTCCTACCAGCGGTACTTTTCAAAGTATTTCTGCCTTTAAAGTAAACTGAGGAAGCAAACTCATACCGTGAATATAAACTTCAGCAAACTCCTCTGTCCGGTGGAGTTCACTGAACTTCAGGGCTCTGGGCTGCGTCCCTGGTTACAGAGGGAACTTGGTCTGACTTTTTCCTTCTGCCTCTTTCACCCCCTTGCTGCTGCTCATGCTCTGAAGTGTCTGTCTAGACATCACCTGAAGTGTGCATCCCCCAGTGAAGTTTCCTGGCCTTTGGTGGGCTGGCCGTCACTGCTCTGCAAGCGATGATGCGAAAACTCGAGACTGCAGAAGTTGTATCACTGGTGACCGTGATTTGTACGGCTGCATTTGCGAAATGTGCTTTCTCAGCACATTAATTTTCCAGTTAATATGCAAAATGCTTGTAAGCCAATGTGTTCATTTCAAAACCTTTCTATGAAAAGCAGCTTTTATTACTGTATTTGTGTGGTGAAGCTGCTTTCTGAGCCTCCTGAAGATGGTTCAGCCAACAGATCTCGAGTGCCTGCGCAGAAGTGAATGGTGAAATTGGGGCATGAGTCTCAGAGCAGGGTGGCACAGACAAAATAGAAGATGTGGCTGGAGAGATGATGTCATGTTGGGTCTTGTGCCTGCAGTGAAGGGCTATTTCTGGGTCTTTAATAGATGTCGCATAATTCCCATGGGACTTACTAAACAAAAAACTCATTGAAATGCAGCTGGTAGCTCAAGATGCCCCTGCTACAAACAGATGTGCCTGTGGAGGGATTCATGTGCTTCTTGCATGGCAGTCTCTGGTACCAGCCAGAGCTAATGCACGCTATTTTCCAGCCCCTAGCTATACCTGTTCTTGAGAAGCTTCATCAGCACTCTGCCAGCTTGTCCTCTGATGCCATGTCACAGCAGCACGAATGATTTGGCTGAAACAGAGAGGCAATTAATCATTTCACAGAGCTGTTGTCAAAACAGCACCTTGACCTGAATCCTCCCTTGCTTCTTGGAACTGGAGCGGGGTTTGAGCACAACTGAAAACACTTTGGTGCCCAAGGTGTTTATTTTTGAGCAAAGGCTGTGTCCTCAGTGAAGTGTGCTGCTTTGCTGTGACAGCTGGCTGGCCGGCTTGTTGGTCCTCTGGGACCTTAGGCTGCCTTTTAGGAGCCTGGCCTGTGGAGGCTGAGGTTGCCTTGTGCCGTCAGCTGGAGTTTGGTTGTCATGGGGAGCTTGAGCTCCTTTAACTCATGATCGCATCACACTGGGATCTGTCTGGGTTAATCATGGCCGCAGCTTGCTGTGAACCGTGTCAGGCTGACTGAGTCTTGGTAAATAGGCTTAATGCTCTGTCCAGTGTCTATAGCAAAACCTTAGGTTGCCAGTCTTGTTGGGGATGTGGGTTTTGGTGAATGCAGCACCAGTGAGGCACTGGCTTTCCCAAGGAGCTGTGGTGCTTGGTGCTGGGTGGTTTGAGCTGCAGCCCCACCCCACGGAACTGGGGAGCCAACATGTTACTGATGCAAGGGCTGATGGCAAAGGGTGGAAACTGAGCTTCCTCTGTAACTGCCTGGTTTGCTTTTAAGATGCTTCATGTCCCTGCAGCCTGGATTTGTGCACAAGTCCTGTGTCAGAGCTGGCACTTGCTGTTGTGGAAGGTCTTGAGACTGGGCTGCAGGAAGGTGGTGATAGCAAGCGAGGTTAGGATAACTTGTTCACACAGCGCAGCAGAGGCACGGTTACTAGACAAGATTAGTAGGCTGAGTCAACGTGTATTCCAGGGCTTGGGACCTTAAAGGAAGGCAGAAGCAGGATATGGGATAAACAGCCCAAACTAATCATGTTCATAGCTATACTATGCCAGAAAGTGTTCCACTGAAATGCAAACTGAAGACAGCAGCTAACCGGAATGTCTCAATGCGTGTTTTTTCCTCCTTACCTGATGCTTTGTTAGCCTGATGGAAAGTTGTTGCAATGTGTGAAGCTTCCCTGCTGCTGCCCCCCAAGCCAGGGCAATCTGTCACTCAGGAGCTGGCGTAGTTCATAAACCTGAGTTACGGGGTGCTGCGTGCGTGCTGTATGGAGCTGGGCTTGGAGTTGCGACGACTGTGTGAGTGAATGTGTCTGTGCTAGCACTGTTCCTTAGAGCCGGAAAATTTCTCTGAAGAGGCTGCTGAGAGATGATTTAAATATTTCCTGAAATGAGCTTGCCATGCTTCTCAATGGCAGTAAAGCTTTATTTTAAGAAACTTAAACGCTGATTTGGAATATTGGCTGGATGCTGCTGAGGAGGCACAAAAGTTAGCTTTTTAGTACTGTATGGGTAAGTGGTGTGTGTATGTTGGGGGTGGGTCCTGTACCTGAAGGGTAATGCCTCTTGTATGAGACTGAGAAGTCTGTACCAGCATTACCACAATGAAGCAAAACTTTCCCCCAGACCAGTAACTTAATTTGGAAAGATCTCGTTGCTTTAGTTTCCCTGTAATATAATCGAAATGGTGTTCAACTCTGGGGGTGGGGGGAGACAAGTATTTTAACTATGGGTGTTGGTATGGGGTACACATGTGGAAGTTGTTTTGAATTTACAAGTATCACTTGGATTATGGTAGTGCTGAGCTAATCCTCTTAATTGTCTGACATATCTCCTGCTTTTGGTGTTTCTCCATCCCTGTGAATGCTGAGAGAGGGTATGAGCTTCCCCAGGGCAATGAAAACTTTCCATTCTTGTTGCCAAGACTTCGTTCAAGGATAGTAAGCTAGATCATCTGAAACAGAGGCAAACATGATCTTTCTAAAATAATTTCAAGCTTTTGTTTCAAGTTCTGCTTTTCACTGCCCTTTTCCCAGCTGCAAGGCGAGAGTTTGGTTGATTTGTGTGTGATCTGGATCAGTCCGTGAGGAGAGCAGTTCCCAAAACAGGATCTGGAGAGGGCTGTAAAAACCAGCCTTGCTGTGAGTGAGAAACTGAGTAGTGCAAGAAGTGGTGTATGTGTCCTCTGTGGGCTCTGAAGGTCTCCCTGTGGGCCAGGAGCTGGGGCTCAGCTATGGAAGGGATGGTGGGAGCTCTGCAGAAGCAGCTGCAGCCCCTCATGCTGTATCATGCAGGTGAGGGAGAGAAGGAAACCTTTGAATAGCTACATTAGCTTTTAGGTAGCCTTCACAACCAGTGGTGGTTGTCACTTGTCCCCCATCAAGTGAGCAGATCAGCCAGAAGCTGGCATCTGCCTCTGCTGTGTGCGAGGTGGCTCCTGATAACGAAGGGGAGAAGTGAACCAGTTGCTGCTGTAGTCTTTAGATGCTGGGGAGATGAAAAGTCTTCCTCCCCCATGCCTGAGCTGGGTGATGTGAACAAGACGGGCTCGTAGGCAGGTTTTGCTAGGCAAGCTGTCCTGGCTGCTGTGCAAAAGGGTGCAGAGCTGAGCCACTGCATTTCCAGTGGGGACCCTGCTGCAAATTTTAGTTGTTTGGTTTTTGGTTTTTTTTTTCCTTCCCATTGTCTAAATCTGGAGTGGGACCAGATGAAGCATATGGGACCAACAACTGCAGCATGGCACCGCTGGTGCCGGGCTGCAGAAAGCTGGTGCTTATCTTTATTTTTTTATAAATAAGCTCATAGTGCAGTTCATTTTGGAGTAAGTGCGGAGGCTGGTTGGGGTAACTCTTCTACCTGGCCTCCCCAGATGTACAGTCTTAATCTGAAACCTTTTTTCCTCCAGTCCCTAGGCTTAGCTTGCTGTGTTGCCCCGCTTGTCACATGCGAGGAAATCTGCCTTTGTGTATTTTTTCCATTGACAATCCACACCCCTTGAAAGTGCGGTTGCAACATCTTGCTTCATGCTGCCTCAACGATTAAAAAGCATGACTTAGTGGAAAAAATCCTGACCTTCTTGGGTTCGGCCTGTCCTGCAGCTGTTTGAGATAAGATTGTGCTAGGGTTTTTCTTTTTTATTATTAAAAAAGCTGCACACCACATTTTGAGGATATTTGTTTGTAAGGAAATGACTGCTACTTAGTTTCTGGAAAAAAAAAATCTGGCAGGCTATTTCCAAAGAAATTGCTCCAATTTGACCTAATGTGCTTAAAATGATAGCAGCCAAAGGTTAGTTTAATTATTATACTGCTATTTTTCTTGCACGGGAGGCTATTTTCATGACATTATCAGCTTATGTAACCTCCTGAACCACACTTCTTTTTCCATTGCGACCTTCTACACCATGTAATGTCAAGGGTGTTTTTTTTCCTATCCGCAGTTCAGATAATGAGTTGATGCTTAAGAGCCACTGACTGTATTTCCAGTAATGCAGAATGTGTCTGAAACTGCCTTTGTTTGACCAGGCAGAAGCCACAGTGCTCCAAGAAACAGTTACTGTCTCCCTTGCGCCGGGAGTGACTAATAGCAAGCAGCTCATGCTGCAACGCCCGTGTTAACGTGGCCACGTTCAAAGATCTTGCTTGCTCTTGTGCACCTGAATGGCAGTATGGATGGTGGGTGCGGGAGCTGGGCTCCTACGTTGCTCTCCCCGGGACCAGATGGATGTGTGCAAGCAGCCCCTGCATTGTGCATTACCCCCAGTTACCTTGCCTGACTTGGCATTAAGGAGCAACCTGGTGGCTTTCTCAGGTTGGTAACCTGGTTGCCACAGAGCTTTGGATGTGAGGGAGAAAGGTGGCTGAACAGGAGAAGACTGAATATTGGCAAGGAGGTGGTGGTGTGGTTAATAGTTGCTAGGCAGAAGCACAAGTTGATAGGATGTTGTTCCACTTTGGGGTTTGGGCCAGGGCTTCCTAAGTTGGTGGGTACCTGCATGGCTGGGTGAGGAGAATGATGCTTCATGGTTAGTGCTCAGGGCTCCTGCATGGGGAACCTGCTTTCGTAACTGGAACCACAATCAAAGCTGATCAGATTTTGCTCTGAGGCACCCATGAGCAGCATGCCTGTCTGAAGCTGGCAGTGATGTTGCCTGCAAGGATGCTCTTACAGCTCGCTTGAATGGTGAAAAAGAAAAGAAAAAGTACAGTGCCTGACTTCTTGCCCCATCTGCAACCTTGAAGGGAAAATGCATTTTGTCACGTATCTTCTTTGGGATGTTTATATGCAACTGTAATGTGAAATGGGCGTTCTTATAAAATAGTTTGAAATAGGTGGTTATTGTTTGATCTTCTGTTACCAACCAGGGGATCTGATGTGGCAACTGGTTCTTGTCATCCAGCAGCTCTTTTCCAGATGAGCTGGGGTTTAAGGTGGTTCCTCTAACAGGGCATCCCTATAAGTAACAGCAACTTTTTCTGTTCATGTTGCAATGTAAACAGGAGCTTTGCATGACTAAATTGCAATTTAGTCATGCAAAGCTCCTGCTAACACTGCCCTGCAATGGCAAGTTTTTCTTCTGCCCATGTCTTTACCCCAGTTCCCAGTAGGATCATAGTGTGCAGCCCAGTGGCACTGCCAGCAAGTATGGGTCCTGGTGGTGCTGCAGCACGTGAGCTTGTGCATCCATATGGCAAGCTGGGGGTGGGGGGGAAAGGGGTAGGGCACGGCTCTGTGCACCTTGTGGGGCTGGAGATAAGGGGGTCCTCATGTTCCTTGCACAAGGAATATGGTGAGTCACTGCTGGCTATGCCACAGGTACCTCCTGCCTGAAGAAATATGGTCCAGCCTCCAACCCTTCAATAAAATGTGTGTCCTCCTGCTGAGTTTCACTGCCAATGAATGGAAGCAGTAGCATGCGGAACACTGCCAGAATTATCTCTAAAATGCAGCTGAACTTCTCTTTCAGTCTGGTGCTGTGGCAGTGGAGTGATACCAGATGCAAGTCCTTGCTGCAAGGGGCTTGGACTGCTCTAGGCTGGGTTGCCGTGTGCCTCCTCTCCCTTGTAGCAGCGGAGGCTGCAGCACCAGCCTGTTCTTGTGTGCAGCGTGGCCAGCCGCAGGAAATGACATCTCGGCATCTCGGATCGAGATAGCTCAGTGTGCACACTCGTGAGCGCTAATGCAAAAGTGGGGTGTACGTGGGGTGTTTGGATGAATATCCAAAAGGGCAGATGCCAGTTTGCCGAGCACTACCCAGACAAGCGTGTGCTTTGGAAGCCTCTTAAGCAGCGCTCGTTTCCAATACTCGGAGATTAGAGAAGCTTTTTTACAAGTTCAAGAGCCTTCCCATCACTCAGTGGCTTATGCTGTGTCCAGACTAGTTTGCCTTGAAGACCCAAGTGCCTTGGGTTGGGTTTGGGCTAAGACTGCTTGAACATGGCCCCTCTCACAGTGTGTTTCTTGGTTCTTTCAGATCTTCCCTGATCCCTCAGACTTCGACCGTTACTGTAAGCTGAAGGACCGCCTGCCCTCCATCGTGGTGGAGCCGACGGAGGGTGATGTGGAGAGCGGCGAGCTGAGATGGCCACCTGAAGAGTTCCTTGTGCAGGAGGAGGAGGAGGAAGAGGAGGAAGAAAACTGTGATGGCGCAAAGAAGGACAACAAGGAGCAATAAATGGCATCTGAGGAAAGGCAAGGGACTGCACCCTTCTGAAGGAAGAGCCACACTTCTTTTGAAAGTCTTTTTTTTAAAAAAAGACAAGTTCAATTTTGCACCTGCGAGATCTTAGTTTTTTTGTATTCTCTGTATTGAGAACTGAAGCCCTCGGTGTCACCAGACCTCCTGAGGAAGGAAGGAAGTAACGCAGAGAAATGTTTGCTGTTCTCGAGATCACTATCTGTATTTTTCCGAGGCGGAGGCAGCAGTGAAATTCCAAGCACATGGCAGAGGGTGACTACGCGAGGACTGCTGGAGGGGGGAGCTCGGGGAGGGGAAGGAAAGTGGGAGGCAGCAGCATTCGGCCAGGAGCTGCCTCTGGCTAAAAGCATGAGAGCAGAGCTGTAATCTCTCAGATTTGCCTTTCTTACAGCTTCCATTTTATGTGTTGGGGGGTCGAAGTGTGTCCGTAGCAAAGCATGGCTAAATGCTCTACTGATGAGGGGCCTGTAGCTCTCCCCGGTTCGGCACCTCCTAGGGTAACATAAGCGTCCGTGGGAGTCTTGCTCTTGCTGTTGAGCCTGTTTTCCAGCCACTTTCCCCAAAGCTGTTTTCTCCCCCTCTGTTTGCCTTTAGACTCTTCAACGCTGAACAGCTGTATTTGCAGGGTAATGTTAGGCTGCTGCTTGTCATCTCCGCTGTGAGGCCCTTGTTTATCTTGCAGGTGGTTAGTGTGAGGCAATGGGCATTGGATGTGAAGGGGCTTCTGTCTGCAGCAAGAGCTCATGTAGGTTTGAACACCGTGGACTTTTCTCTCCTATTTGCTGAGGCAGCTGTGGTCTGTCTCATTTCGGATGCTGCCCAAAACCAATGGGTGGAGGTTGTGCCTCCTTACCTTGGCATCTTTGAGGGTTTCATGTGTCTGACTTGCTGGTCAATGGGCTTGAGAGGGCTGGGGTGGGGGATCTCCTCTAGCTTGGCGCTGCAGAGGCTCCTCAGTGTGGAATGGGCATGGTGAGGAGTGCTGGCAGACCTGGAGGTAATCCAAAAATGAAACACCAGTGAGATCTGGTGTGGATCACCAGTGGAAAAGGGGGGTTTGCAGGGGGGGTCTGTGGGGAGAGGATTGGCCTAGGTGTCCTGGGGCAAGATGTGTTTTGGCTTCTTGGCAAGGGTGAAACATTCATGGGTGTTTAATGAAGTGCAGACTGGCTTGCAGAGTCTGTGGTTGTGTCCTCATCACCATGTCCTGCTTCAAGGAGAAGTCATCTGTCCCTGTCTGGGGGGGGGGGAGGCCAGTCTGCTGCCAGACGGGGTCACCCACTGCTTTCCTGGGAAGTGATGGTCTTGCAGCTTTGGGCACTAGCTCAGGAGTTGGTTGGTCTTGGGATAGGATGAGAACAGTTACCACCTAAACCAAATCTGGGGTCATGGAAGACAAAAATGTCAAGGCCTTAACCAAACTTTCATAATAATCCCAACGCCACCCCCTTTGCTTGTAACTGGTTCCATTTTTAAAATCTATTTGGACATGTGTGTATTTGTATTTTTATTACCTCATGAGTAGTTGAACGCTGGTGGGGGTTGGGAACTGCTTTTAACATGTTGGCAGGAATGTTTTAGTCTTGTCTTGCTTGTGTTTAAACATAATGGCAATAATTTATCAGCTCTGCATAACTGTTTCAGACAGATAGGAGTTTGGAGATGAGTTAGCACAAAGCAGGAGAAATGCAGCGTTCCTACGCTGCGCTGGTCTCTGGTCCAGCCGTGCAGACCCGGTTCTACGCGCTCCCTGCCCGTCTTGGTGGATGGTTGATCACCGAATGGTCATGATGTGGTGATGCCATTTTCTCTAGTGATGGATTCAGCTGTTGTATCTGTAACGCTTGTTCTAGTCTTGCTGTCTTACTGGAATGAGCTTGTACACCTGCATACCAGCCAGTCGTCTTATTTCTAAGTGTTACTCTCTATTGGTCTCTATCATCTATACCACCAAGTCAAAGCTGTATATCAAAGATATTACCATGTGGGCAGCAATGGGATGGCAATCCTTGGACTTCAGACCTGCCGTCTGCCCTAAAGACTTGCATATTTCTGTCTGCATCCTTTTTTTGGAAGTATTGTGTATATTTCTATTTGTTGTTGAGCGTATCTAAAGAACAAAGCACTCCAGTAAAACTCCTCCTGTTGTATGATATACATTCTATATTTCTGTAATTCTTTTTTGAGCCTCAGGGAGAAGCTAGCATTTTTTTCAAACTACATTTTTGTCACTGTGACAGTTGTAAATAAAGTTTGAAAATGCTTTCCAAACGTACCGGCTTTGTTCTTACTGCCGAAATGGGTTGGGATGGTCAACCTTCTGGATAATGGCCGGTGCTTGTGTTTCAGGTCTGAGGTGTGCTGGCTTGCAAGGCTAATGCAAGTATCTGAGGAGACTTGGGTCTGTCAGTTGAGGTTGTTCTGTGAAGCTGGAGACACTTGGTTCATGCCCGTGGCAGACCTCAGAGCATGCCCTATGGGACTGTAAACCTAAATCAAGAGTGAGGGGCGAGCAGCCTCGCCTTCCGTTTTCTTGCAGTTGCTTATTGCTGTGTGAGAGGCTGCAGCAAAGTGGTGCTCCAACTTAATCGGTCCTGAGAAATTTGTGTATCTATAGTTACCTTTAAGGGGTTAGAAACAGGTTACCAATAACCTTGCAGAGCATGAAGTCTTGGATAGTGGAGGCTATTCACAGCTGCTCTTGGGACTAATGCAGTACCTGTGCGTGCTCTTACCCTAACCCTGAGCAACAGGCACGAAAGCAAGTCTGGCCATGCTGTGTGCTGGTGGGGTCACAGCCAGCCTGCCTGGGCTTGTCTGCTGTGGCTGTCCTGGGTCTAGAGGTCAACTCCGCTTGAGTAGCTGGTTGTACCTTGCCACACGCTGATGGCTGTGTGCTATAGCACACAGTGCTGCCGGAGGGGGACCTGGAGGAAAAGGCATTTCTGAGTGTGATTCTGAACTCGTTTGGTACCAAGGCACTGTCCTGGCTGTCGAAATCTGACCAGGATTCAGTAATTTAAATTGTGTGCTTAATGGGATTAAATTTTCCACTAAAACCAGGTGATCTGAAGCAAATGCCCTGGAATACTCATATCTTTCAGATATACGGAGAAGTGGTTCCTGTGATTTTGGCAAGACTTTAATCTTACCTAGGCAAACAAGCTGGGCTGAGGCTGGAGTGTTACATTTACATGAGACTGATTTAAATGGGAAATGACCCTCATTTAATGTTTGAACTGAGGGCATGCTCGACGTGAGCCCCACAGTTCAAAGATGAATTGTATTGTGCTCAACCCTCGTGGATGTTTTATGCCATAGTAACATAAATATGATGTTGGAGCTTGCCTCTCCTTTTCAATCAACCTCTGAAGTGCCTTGATTTCTTCTCCTCCTTAGGCATGGAGTTACTTTCTTTGTAGAAGCTGCTGCAGCATTTCAAAGATGAAATGCTGGTCTGAAATCGGTGAGGTTTAATCCTGCCCCAGGTTTCTGATTAAAATACAGCCCTGGTTAGGGAAGCTGCAAATTAATAGAACTTGCATGTGCTTCGCATGAACAGGTTTTTCAGGCTCATGTCAGAGTGAAGCCACTTGCTTTGGTTCCTGACACATCATGCTATTTTAGGGCCAGACCAGAAGGGCTGGTCTCGGGGGAGGGTCTGCCCTGTATCAGCCTGGAGCAGTGCTGGCAGGGCAGCCGTGGTGGGAAGGGGGCTCTTCCCTGGTCCTTGTCTCCAACTGTTACAGTCAAACTGGAACTTGCGTCACTACGTGAAAATGGCCTTGCTGCTGAACGGGTGACCCAAGAACTTGATGGGTGGCATAAGGGCCTTTCTTTTCACATGGAACAATTTTTCTTCTTACGGCTCTCATTTAAACTGGAGGCGTTTGTCCTCAGAGCTTTGCCCTGTAGTGGCAACTGATGACAAAGCAAGCTGTGCACTGCTGCCCTTCCTTCAGCCTGCTTTATTTCTTGGTTTGTTGGGGTTTTTTTATATATATTATATCTCCAAAGTTATTTCTTGTTTTCAGCGTGTATCTGCTGCTGTTTGGCTTCATCAAAGCACGCAGTCACTTCAAGCACACTGTGGAGGTGAACTTTTGGAATCTGACTTTCCCTGTGTTTAGGTGCAGTTGGGTGAAATTGTTGCTCTGCTGGAGCACAAAGGTGATTAATTCGCCATCAGCACTGCATGGGGGGAGCAGCAACCCCCTGCATGCCCCCTTAATGCAGGGCCAAGTCCTGCTCTGGTGTAACCACGTTTCTCCTTACCATTGCAAGCAACAGGAGAACCAGCCTTCTTCCAGCTACCAGGCGAGCTGTCTCCTTCCCATTTTAATCCCTGTAGGAAGTTCCCAGCAGCTGAGGACATGGAGTTTCATCCTTGTGATGTTGATCTGCTTTGAGATGCCTTGAAGCAAAACCAAAGCAAAATCCCCCAAATGCTAGCCTAGTCGCCTGGAACAAGCAGCGGGATGCAAGGAGCAACAGCCTGTAACGCACATGCTCTGAGCTCTCAGAAAGCAATCCTGGGCACCAAGCATCTCTGTATAAACAAGATCAATTACTTCCCCTAATTCCTTGCTGGAGGAGAAAAGTTCTGGATGCTTCATGGTTCAAATGATGCCTTTTTGCTTATGTTTGAACAGAAAAGGAACAGTTTTAGGAAAGCAAAGATCTGGGTGGGCCTGGACCTGAGAGAAGCACCCCGGGATTTAATGATACACCTGTCCAATGCCCCCGTGGTTGCTGGCATCTGTGCTTTTAGGAGCATGCTGCAGGTACGTGTCTTCCTGCAATGTCATCACTGCTGTGTTTCAGAGTCTCCTGGTGAAAAGCTGGATTAAGGGATGGGGTGGGTGGGTACTGCTGTCACCCATTTAGGGTTTCTTTGCCCTGGGTATGCTTGGGCAGGGGTGAAGTGTGCTGGAGCTCCCGGCAGCAGAAGGGCTGCTGGTGAAGGTGTGGGGCATCCCTTGAGCGCTCTTCGTGGCCAGCAGTGTTGAGAGCACAGCAGCATCATTTTTTCAGCCACTCTGGTTAAAAAGGTGTCTCTTCTACCATCCACCTTCAGAAAGGGCTGAGAGAGCCTGGCTGGAGGGCGGCTCTGCTTCAGTCTGAGCGGAAGCTCAACCCGGTCATAAAAATAATGAAAGCTTGTGAGTATTGTTTTTAGGAGGGGGAGGGAGGAGGTTTCAGGCCCCAAACTGAGGGGGGAAACGAGCACAGCGAAACCTGCTTCGCCGTGGCAGTGCCCAGGGCTGGTGGCAGTGCTGTGCAGAGCTGGGGAAATGAGAGCTGCCACAAAGTGAGGCAGGGAGGGGAGGAGGATGGGATGGGGCTGTAAGGTGTGATAGTGGGGGGCTGCGCTGCCGAAGGGCCTTTGTGGCTCCATGGTTTCATGCCTGGAGGGCTGGTCGTGCAGGCAGGAGGTACTCTGGGGCTCCTAACATTCGCTCGGTGGACGGTCACCTGGAGGAAGGGGCAAGTGGGGCTCGGCTTTGTCACACTGCGCCAATGGCCGCAGCACAAGCTGAAAGCCTGGGGTAGCTGCTTGTAATACCCTCATGTGCTTTGGGTGCCAAAGCTGGAGACAGACTGACCAGGGAAGAGCTTCAGAGCCTGAAAATGTCTTCAAGTACAATAAGCCATAACCCTTGCTAGTGAAACACCATCAACAGAAGTTACTTTGGTGGGGCTGGAGGATGGATAAATCCACTGATGAGGCTCTGGTACCACCCCAGGAGACGTGGGTCGTTGCTGCCTGGGGCTGGTGGGAAGTCCTGAGAGATGAACTGGTCCCCACAGTGTAGGGCAGAGCACCAGCCTTTATCCTCTGCTCCCACCATCCCTATAATGACTCTAAAAGGGGAAGAAGCAGACTCAAGGCAAGGAAGTATTTTTTTTTTTTATTCAAATCAGACTTTATCCTGTCAATGCAGAGCTTTTTTTCCCTGAACGACGTTATCATCCCCAGAGTTGTTTTGTGCTTTTTCCACATTAAAACAAAAAACCCCAGCCCTGTGCTTGGGCTCAGAGACCTATGCCTTGCCCACTGAAGGCAGCAAAGGCAGGTCAAGAAGAGGCGGAAGGCGGCAGCGGGTGGTGGAACAAGTGAGTGGAGCCTGGAGGGGTGAACCCCTGCCCATCACAACAGGCAGTGTTCACAACTGAGGCATAACAAAGTCGAAGACACTATTTTGAGAGCTCTGAGGGGTGGGAAGACAGAGCGGGGAGGGAAGCCGCAAAGGAAACATGCATTGAACACTTGTTCACTGCCAGAGCTGTAACCACACAGGGTTACCGTAGCAGCGAACATTGGCTTCATCTGATAAAAATAAGCAAGGAAGTCAAGTGTACGAGAGGGAGAGGATGTCAGAAGCCAACCATGAAAATGTCATAGCAGCTCTGCTTTTATTTTCAATACTTTCTTCTTTATTCTGCCCTTGGCTGGCTCAGGAGCCTAGTTATTTCCTTGCTCCATCAGTCCCAAAGTGTGTCCTGCCACTAAGTGCCTCTGTCCCAAACATCCCCCGGCCCATGTGGCTCCATGGCCACATGCTGGTGTGCACGATACCCTGCCATACCTGCTGGGAGCTGCACGCACACAGGCACGGCTCTGCTGCAAGCTGCAGGGATGGAGCAGCGGCCAGGTCCTCGGCCGGTTGCAGCGAGGCAGCTTCCCCAGCTCCCCTGGGCTCCTGGCGGCTGATGCCTTTGGCTCTGGCCTGCAAAGGTGGGGATCAATACAAGGGAAAACACGGGAATGAAATCCCAGCGTGTTCACTGCCACCTAACAGCCCACTCCTGTGCTCCGTGCTGGGAGTAGCTCAGCTGGGGCGAGGAGACAGCCCAGGACTGCAGCTTTCTCCAGCTGCACCAGGGGAAGAAAAAAGGGTGGCTGCATTATTGGGGGGGTTTAAGCTCTTCCCCGCAGGTTCTCTGCATTCAGAAGCATGAGCCAGGCAGGTTACAATTAGCTTAACAAATATTTGTCAAGCGCAAGCCTTCCTGAGCGGTGTTTGACACCTCCTTTCCACGGCAGTTGTTGCCAGCGCTGTGGCTGTCAGGTCTGCTTTGGATGCTGCCTGGGGGGGTGAGGACCGACCCTTGCTTCCACAAGAGCCGCCCTGGGATTTCTCTTTGGTAAAACGGTGCCTGTTTGGTGGCCAAGGTGGCAACACCCTTGTATCCCATGGGGTGGAGCTGACCTGGCTGAAGTTGGGTGGTCAGGCAAGCTGCAGAGGTGGAGCTACTCACCAGGCACCCTTGGGTGGGGAAACCCATTCCAGTGTGCTGAAATGGCCGTGCACGTGTGTGCACGTGTGTGCACGTGTGTGCACGTGTGTGCATGTGGGATTTGCCTCTCAGCCCTCCTACCCTCTTCTGGTTTGGTGCCCACAGCTTGCTTTACCCTCTGCACAGCCTTTTAAGTAATTGGCACATTCTGACATTGCACTGGTAGGTTTAATCTGGTAATGGTCCAGCTGATGGGATTTGGGATACCCTCGTGAGAGGGGGAGACGGGGAGCTTTAGAGCAGGGCCTCGTGCATAAACTCGCTCCAACGATGGAACGGAGGGGAGGCTTTGTAGGGGCTTGTCAGTCCCCGCCAGGCTCAGCCGATCTGTGCCAGGGTTATTATCCCCTGCACCCGAGGACAAAGGGACTTTGTAGTGTTCAATCTCATGACCCGTCTATCCTTGAGATGCTCAGCTGATCTGGAATGGGGGTTGCCAAAATCCGCAGCACTCGGATGCCAACCCCTGTCTGGGTCTGCTGTAGGTGCCTGTGTGCGGTACAGGGGAGGGCCTGTGGGCATTCATATAGGGCAGGCGAGAGCCGTGCTGTGTGTCACCATGCACCCCGCTGGCACTTCTGGACAGATATTCAGGCTGTCCTGGCCCATTCCAGGGCCTTTATGAGCTGCCCGGCCGGTGTTTGGTGCAGCATGTTTCACAGACCACATCCTGCCCCTGTGCTCCTCTCCATGCAGCATCCTTTTAGTTTTTCCCAGTAGCAGCCCAAGAGATTTCTCCAGGGCCTCCCCCTCTCTCTGCCTTGCTTAATCTGAGCAGCTAAACCTCTGTAACTATTACTGACCTCTGTAAAATAGGACTGGCCACAGTTTGCCTGAAGTATAATATTTAACTTAAGTATTTGGTGCTTTGTAGGGACTTGCCATCAGTGACTTTCCATACCTTTGTCTTCCAACAAACCATAGATGTTTGTCTACAGGGGAAGTTCCCAGTGGGATGAAACAGCTGTCAGTTTCGAGGAAACCTGATCAGAAGAAATCTCCAGAGACACTGCTGTCAGGAGAGATTTTTTTTTTGGCTGAGTTTCAGCCAGGGAGCCAACACAAAGCTCCCAGCTGCAGAGCCTGTGATGCCACCTCCCACCCTGGCATTGGGCTGGTCATGCTGAACTGCCTCCATTGCAATTAAAACTTGGGTGTCTAGCCTGAGATAGTTGTTTAGTCTTCTCCTGTACTCCACAGCAGGAGGTAAACACCTCCAGAAGGTGATTAATTTTAACAGCCTATCTGGAAAGAATGACTTCTTGGAGGTCCATTAGCAAAAAGATGTAGATTACCATGTGGTTTGCATGCCTGACTCTCAGGTAGCTGAAGCTAGGTGAGATGAACCTCACTCTTAATTTCTTTTGTACTTCTGCCTTCTTGGCCCCTTCACATGTCAATTCCTGCATTTCTATACATCCGTGGCCAACCATTCTGTGTGCACCCAGTGCACTGGGTTCACTGTAAAATTCACATTCCTTGATCGCCAAAAAAACCCACCCCAAACTAGCGAGGTGTTGGTGACATGAAGTGACACAACCAGGTGAAAAAAAATCTCAACGAGGAATGGAAGAATGAGGAAAACATGGGAGGAGGGTGCAATGAAGACCATGAAGGTGGAAGGAGAGGTTGCAGGGGCACAGCACATGCAGCTTGTGCCACCTGCATGCTGCTTGTGCTGGCTTAGCTTGGGGGAGCAGGGTAGGGAGGAAGGCAGAACCATCCTCTGCCTCCCAGCCAGGTCCAGTTCAGGGGCACGCTCATTCCCAGTCACAACTGCCCAACCCACGGACATCCCATTGACTTTGATCGTGCTGAAAGTCCGACACGTGCTGGAGATGCTACCCAGTATAGGAGGGAGCTTTCCTGAAGTGTGGCCACACAGCGCGGGGCTCCCTTTAGCCCAGGAAGCGCATGGTTTAAATAGCAGCAGTCTCTCCTAGGGGGAAACAGTTCAAAGTGTAAGAAAACGGGGTCTGTGAACTCATTTTCTGCACCCAAAATTAGCTAGAGAGGTTCACAAACCCTTGAACTTCATGAGGCTCATCCTGGCTGAGCTGAGGAAAGCAGTGAGACCGAGAACGTTGAATACACTCCCCGTCTTTTGTTGCCAGCCCAGCTGTAGGGCTTGATCCTGTTTGCTCCCTCGCTCCCACACACACGGTTTCCCTCCTGGAGAAACCTCTGGCTGCAGGTGGGTCTGGCACAGTGCTGCTGTCTTTCTGCACGTACCAAAGTTTCACCGCAACAACCGGCAGACAAGCCCAATCTACTTACCAGGAATCACTTGAATTATTCAGGAAAAGTTGTTCTTTCCACTCTAATTTTTCATACTAAGATGTTGTGGACTTCAGTATTTCTCTTGAGCATTTTTCTGTCCCCACACGTGCCAGTCCAAGTGCTGCCAGCAGTGGCTCACCTGTGCGGGTTGGCTGGACCAGCGCCTTCCCATGGATTTCAAGGGGAGGCTGGTGGTTCAACCTCCTCTGCTCTGGTCTTGCAACTCGTCTGTCCCACCAGAGAAGAAAATATGGGGACCGCCAGCGTGCTTGAGGGAACAGCGGCCTTGCCTGTCTCCTCGTGAAACGTAGGCTCCATAACGCCCTGTGCAACGTTCCCTAGGCTGAACGCCCGTGAGCGGTGGTAAGGAGCAGATTGCCCTTCGTCTGGCTGCGGATGCAGCGGTACGTGGCGATGTGCAGGGAGTGAAGCGCATTGTGAGCAAGGCAGATGAAAGCCACTGTAAAAGCATGGTAGGAGAATTGTTGTTAGCAAGGACAGTATTTTCACTTTGCATCCTTCAGTGCCTGCCTAGCCATAACTAGAAAGAGAAGTGAGAAAACGATGCCTCTAAAGTTTTATTTCATGTCTTGCTTGCTATTTACCATGCTATGTAAAGACCCAGTCTGGAGCTACTTCAGTGTTCAGGTGCTTAAATGAAGATGTGTGGAAGGGCTTGCAGGTTTAGGACCTATTTTGCTCACTTGGCTGCCTCGGCCCTCTGGACAAAAGCAAGCCTTGGGAAATGACTGCCAAAGCTTTGCCTGTGACCAAAACACAGCGGAGGACTGGCGGGTTACCGACAGGAGCTGATAACAAGCTTGCTTGGCTAATTACTGTTTTTAAAGTCCAAAGTCATTGGAAAAAATGACTAAAGTTATATTTCACGCAGCGACGACAAGAAGAAAGAGCGCTGGAATGTCTGAGTCACTACTCTGAGCACTCTTAATTACACAGAGATATAGATTTCATATGCTGCGTTACATATTACAAGCGTGTGGATGCTCAGAGAAGCCTGGTGGCTGTCATTATGCATGTTGTTTACCAGGAGATTCGAGGCTGGGTGAGGTGACCCAGCGGGCTGTAGTTAGAGGGAGTTTTTTTGGTTGGGTTTTGTTGGTGGTTTTTTTGCAGGTGATTTTATTGGTTTTACAGAAATTGGAGCAAAGCCTGAAACAAGCAAACTGAAATAGTAAGTAATGATTTTCTTCCAGACCTGATGCACAGCACGTGGGAGCGTGGCTCACCCACCCAGCTGCTTCATGCACGTGTGCTCCATGCAAGCACACGCTCACACGTGATGTGCTTTCTACGCTGCGTCTGTACGGTGCTTGGCTCAAAACCTGCCACCGTGCTTGGTCCCTTGGGAGTTACTGGGGGTGTGCAGCCTAAGTGGCCCGTGGAAACCAGCCGCTGGTCCAAACTTCCCAGATAGAACCGAAGCGACCGCACCAGTCAGGGCACGGCTGGTCCCCGCTGATGGTGAGCCCTTGGCAAGGGGTGGCAGACCTGGGGAGGTCTGTCCGGTGTCCTGGTGCATCTGGGTGGTGCACAGTAAAGGTATGGCTGCCTCTGCAAGAGGATGCTGCCCTGGTAGGTCCTGGACCATATCTGCCAGCCCTGGGTAGGTGCCTCAGGCACCCAAAGGCATTTCAGAAAGCAGTAGGTACCTAGGCACAGGCTCCCGCATACCTCCTTGGCCATCACGTGGGCTTCCTGGACAATCCCAGGGCAAAGGGCATGTGGGCTCTGCTATGAGCCGTTTCCTACAGGGCACGTGGACCAGAAGCTGGAGAGCCAGCGCCAGTCTGCACTGAGAACTGTGAAGATGCCCTTTTGCTGAGTGACCTCCTGGGATGCTGGTCCCGAGGTTGTGGGCAGAGTTCAATACCAAAGGCAGTGCCAGCCCCTGTAATTGGGCATGCTGATAGCACTTTTCCTGGATTACCTTTGCACCCATGTGACTGAGCTTTCCCAACAAAGCATGCAAGCAATTAAGGAGCTGAAGGCTCATTAAAAAAAACCCAACAACAACCAGCCACACAGCTGGGCTTGTGACTGGTCGCTGGTGTCTCCAGCACCCAATAAGCATAAGGCTTTGGAAAAATCCAGCATGGAAAGGGTTAGGAGCTCAGTTACATAATTCCTTTAATAAGTTGTTTTGTCATAAGCCATATCATAAACAGGCAGGAACAGGGACAGGAGGACAAGAAAGAGGAGGAGGAGGAGGATGAGGATGGAAGGCTTCTCATAACCTCCACTGCAGGCTGAGGAGGCTATAGGTCATTTGCTGGGTGGTGACTAATGTCATTATCTATTTTTCCCCCCTTGAAGTGGTAATATTTCATCTGTGGTTTGGCCTTTTTATTCTTCTGTTCAAAACATGCCTGTTTGCCTTTTCCTTGCAGCCCTCATCACCCCCCTCCCTTGGGATGGGAGGGATGCACGGGGCAGCTCCCAGGGTCCCAAGGGCAAGGATGTGCAGCCCCAAACAGTGGGCTGGGGTTGAAAGGAGGTATAAATCTGGGAAGAAAAAAGGCAGTTTATGAGTTTTGGACCCCAGGTTTGCATGCTCTCCAGCAGCGCTGGCAGTGTCTGCAGCAAGGACCTCAACCCCTCCCCCTTCACTGCTGCCAAAATTTCCCCAGCCCACAGGCAGATGCATCAAGAGAGGCCAACGTTGCACTGCAGTGAGGGTTTGGGGGTTTCATAACATAACCTGTGAAAATAAGGCCTGCTGGGTGGACTGGCTTTCTGCTGGCCCAGGCTCCCAGGAAACACAGTGGTGGGCACCCCATGCCCCCCCCAGCTCCCAGGGCAGAAGGTGGCCGATAACCAGAGCTGCTAATTGCTGCGAGGAGCTGGAGACAGGCAATTAGTCACTTCTGCGATGGCCAAGCCCCGTCAAATGCATTAGTTAAGCTGGTGTCCCCGGGTGCTTGGTTAGTCCCTCTGTGCCTGGCTTTCCACTGCACCAGGGTTTTTTTTAGAACATTCGTATTTTCCATCCTCTGGCAGGGATGATGCCTGCTTATTAGTGTCACCGTCGCCCCGAGAGGGAGAGATGCACTCAGGCACGGGTACCAGCAGGAGGGCTGGAGGTGCCTTGGTGGCGCTTGTGCTTTCCAACAAAATCCAGGGAAAGCAAGGGGCAGGGGGAGGGCAGCATTGCCCGGTGGTGATCCCATGGGCAGTGACATGCCCGTGCATGTGGGAGCATCTCAGCATCTTGTCTTTGCACTCACATGTGTGTGCATGTGTGCATGTGGATGTTCAGCTAGCCCCTCGTGAGGCGAGGTTTCCCCGTGGTGCCCAGTGCTGGGAGGGCATGTGAGCACGTGTGTGTGGGGGGGTGTCACTGGGTCTTCCCCCTGCTCCCCAGGGTGTACCAGAGCAAGGCAGGCCTGATCTCTCCTGGAGGAAAAAAATCTAACCAGCTTGAATGACATAAGAAATGACCTGAAACATAGAGCTGAGGCACGGTTAAGCATAATCAAAAAAATAATAGGAACTTTCTGGTAACGGCATGGCGGGGCCTGGGTTGTTTTATGGTGTCAGGTCAGTGCCCTGAGACAGGCAAGGAGGGAGGGAAGGGGCCCCTCTCCCAGCTCCTGCCTGCTTTTTCCCTTTAGGGAAGGTGTTGCTTTTACATTTGACATCCAAACACTTCTCTCCCAGCTGCCACCCCAAGCTGCGAGCGTTGTACTCTTCTCTTTGAGGGGATCAAGGAGGGGGTTGAACGGCGAGCCTGGATGCGAAGGTGCAAATTCAGCCTCAGCAGCGCAGACGGTACCAAAGGAGCCGCAGCTCCTTCTGCTTCTGGAGGGATAATTAATCCCCAGAGGTGGCTGCTGGCCGCTGTTTTGGGAAACCAGCTTACAAGTCAGGGGCTAGAGCACTGAGGAGCAGCTACTGGAGGTGGCTGGGGTTGCAGAAGAGGAGGAGGACTTTAATTTAAAACAGGTGTTTGAAGCTTGGGGCTGGAGTGGCTGTGCCTGTGAGAAGGGAATGGAGCAGGGATCTAATTTTTAAATAAGCACCGTCCGACCTCTGCCTCATGCCAGCCACCCCACTCCACCCCGGTAACAGGCTCTTTACCGCGACGCAGAAGGAAAAAAAAAAAAGAATAAAAAGAGAACAGGGAAATTCTTGAGATTCTTTCCAATGGAAAAAATGTCTCCACTTATCACTCAGTGTCAACAGCAGCAGACACCTGTGTTTGAACACCCAGCAGTGAGTGGCAAGGCAAAAGGTAACTTAAAGCTTCTGCTTCCACCTCCCTGCACACACGCAGGTGGGACGATGGACTTGGACACCTCTCGTCAGCCCAGCGGGGCTGTGGCCAGTGTCTGGAGGCAAGCTCAGAGGTGGCAAAGCTGGCAGCATCCCGTGGCCAGGAAATGCCAGCAGCCTGACTGCCGACGTGAGGCGTTATCATACGTTCCTTAATTAGACCGTCACTGACTTATCCCTCCCTCCTCCCTCCAACTCTTGCTTCATTGCATGCAGCGGTAAGCCCTGGTGCTCGCTATTTTCCCTGCTGGCCAGCCAGTGTGGGAAGCTCAGGAAGGAGGATGAAGGATGTGGCACAACGTGGTGGGAAGTACTGGGAAACCCAGTGTGCTTCCCCCAGCCTGGGGATGCACGGAGTCTATACTCTGGGGTGAAGTGATGCTCTGTGAGTGGCACAGTTATTTGCTCTTGTGGCATCACAGCATGGCACACCAAAGCCATGTGCTGCCGATCTTCACCAGCCGGGAAGGCTAGGCACATCACGTACTTGTGGCACAAGGATTTCTTGGTCAATCCATCAAAGCTTCTGCTCTTCCCACCACTCCGTCCATCGCTCTCCCTGCTAACCAGCACCTGTGAAGCAGAGATGAGGGCCTACATAGATTTTCCTCTATTCCCTTCCCACCTTCGCTCAAGTTCTTGTCCATTACAAATGTCAAAGTTTTGGGGAAGAGGACCTCCAAACGTCACAGCAGCCTTGTGTTTTGCAGGTTCTATGCAATGCTAAGGTGCTGGTAGGAAGCCACTACCACGTGATGGTCTGTTTGGGGGAACACCTACTTCCCATCCCTCAGTCCTCACCTGTTACCTGCATGATCTTGAGCAAGCTGCTTATCTTCTGCATTAATTTCTTAATTAACGCTTAATTTCAGCTTGATTCCTACATGTAAAGAACAGAAATAATAACAATACTGAAGCCCATTCACAGAGTGTGCAGCAATACCCTGCACGTGAACACATAGAGATGGTCAGTGATCAGTGAACATATATATGAAATCATAGAATGGTTTGGGTTGGAAGGGACCTTTAAAGGTCACCTAGTCCAACCCCCCTGCAATGAGCATACATCACCCGGCATCACTGACCACATATCCATTGTGTTTCTTTCGTTATTTCTATTGCTGCTGTTTTTCTTTTGGCTTGTTAGCGATAATGCTCCTGAGATGTTTTCTAAATATTTTTTTGAACAAAAAAAAAAAAAAGAATTTCTTGTAGTCACTATGAGATAATTTATCATGCTAGGAAGATGCGTCTTGGTTAAGTTCCATGCATCCCACAGCATCTGAGCCACAGAAAGGAAACACTGGCTCCCACCTGCCTCCAAGGCTGGTTCATGCTGACTGATGCGTGTTACCTGAAGTGCTTGGATTCAGCGTGTGGTCACTCTCGGCACCTCCTACAGCAACGCAGGTGCTCCAGAGCAGGGTGTATAAATATGGTGGGTTGAAATGTTCTCTAAAAGGAGAGGTCCTTTGCCAGCACAGGTTTAACTGTTTAAAATGAGATTCCTCTGGTCCAGCCCTATCATGCAGCTGAAGGAAGAATCCCATATTTTTTGCCAATAGAGTTGAAAGCAGTGAAAGCTTTTGCTAGCATTCCCGTATCATTTGGAGAAGTGATTTTTTTCTCATGTTTTCCAACGTTTTTCCCCATATCAATCCACTAAGCAGAGTCCGCTAAGTGCTGCATAATTCAGCATCATTTGGTGCCTGTAATGCTACAATTACTCTTCAAGGCTCATTTGCTTCAAGGTCTTCAGGCTGTAAAGTTATGGGAGTGCGGTTAGTTGATTTTCAGGAATGTCTGCTCTCTGGCAGGGGCTGGAGAAGGAAGGAACTGAAAAGAAATGCATGCAAATTCAATGACATAGCAGGAACTTTAGAGGCATTTCAACACTGCGATACCCACAGGCAAAGAAATCATAATTGTTCAGGGGAAATACAGCCTTGCCAACTCCTACGATTTTATCAGGAGTCTTGTAATTTTCAGTGTCCTTAAAAGCCCAGCTTCTGGAGTCATCCCATTGTCAGGGAGTCTCAGCTTCCTTTTAAATGAAAAAGAATGCTTCCAGCTTTTTTTTTTATTTTTTTTAACCCTCCAGAGAAAACCTTTAGAAAGTATGCTGAAGGTTCAGAAATGAAAGGAAAAGAGAACCCAGGTCATATTAAAACAAGCAGAAAACCAACACAAAAGTGCATGCTTAAAAATATGCTCACTCTGTGGTTTTTTTTTGGACAAACTCAATGCCAAAATCACATCTATTGCCATTTTTATCTGGACACCTGATTTGCAGGTGCTTGTCCTTGGCTCTCCCAGCCTTGTGCACTTACCTCGCAAAGGCTCAGGTAGCCTTTGGTGGCTCCCGGATGGGGCAGGATGAGATGCTGAGGCTCCACTCTTGCTCTTTTTCTTTGTCTTCTCCCCATTTTCACCTGTGACTTGCTGTTCCCCAGCTCTCAGAGGCATTGTCAGCCCTAAAAGTCTGTCTGCCCTGACACAAATGCTTGTTGCTTTGCTACTGGCTTTGTCAACTACTTGTATATCATCTTTGGGCGGTACCTGCTTAGGTATTCCTCACTGCCCTTACAGTGTAGATGATGGTGGGCATCCAACGTGAATCGCTGTCCTGCATCCCTTCCACCTCTCTGTGCGGTGGCTTAGCCACCTGGCATTGCTTAGCTCCCTGAAGGCACCGCTTTCCTCTGTGTTTCCATCCAAGTTCACATCTACAGGGATGCCTTGGCACGCACTGCCCGTGTCCCCTGGCCTCAGCTGGCACCTGGCTGCTCACTCAGCTCTCTCCATCGTGAGCATCACCCCAGCCCCAGGGCCTGTGCTGCAGTGGGATCTGCTTCCCTGGGTGTCGGGCACCTGGGAGAAGGGTGCACAGGGTGGCTGATGGAGGGCATTGGCTTCACTAGAGCCGGTGAGAATTTGGCGAGACCTGAGGAGAGTTAACCTTCATGGGGAGGCTTGAAGGCACTTTGGTAGGGGAGGAGCAGGCTGCTGTGGCTGGCGTGGACAGTTTTTTGAGAGCTAAAGTAGTGGTGTGGAAAGTTGGCTGTGCTTTGCCTTCCGTCATGGCTGCAAAGTCAAAATCATGACAAGCACGGGGGAAGGTGGAGGAGTTGTATCTCCCCGGTGTTGTGGCAACGAGGTCAGGCGAGGGGATTGCAAACCAGCTGCAAAGGCATGGTTATGCTTGCAGGGTAGCTGGGCCCTTAATTATGTGAGTAATCTTCCCGAGCGGGCTTGTGCAGATACAAGGGATGAGTAAGTGCGCAGGGCCACGTTTGCAAGAGGCACGTAGGCTGGAGGGCCAGCCAAAGCCTGCACATGGACGTAGAGGAGAGGCAAGGGCAGCAGGGAGGCGGGTGAGCAGCAGGGCGAGGGGAGGACGGTGGTCAGTCTTGACCAGAGGGCATCACCTGCCTTTCCTGGGAGGGTCGTTGTAAAGACCTGAGGTGAGATGCCAAACTGGAAGTGAGGAGACTATCATTTTTTAAGCAATGCACCCTTCCGTTCAGAAAACGGTGCTGGGCTTTTCTGTGAGAGGCCGTGAGCCTTTGGCGCACCTTTCAGTAGCACCGTGTGTCTGTCCCCTCGCTGCTCAAGGCAGCAGCTCAGGCAAGGCTGGAGATAAATATAGCCAGGGATGGGAAAACTTCACGTCTTTAGAAGCTTCACTCAGCACTGGATCAGCACCAGAAGGTTTCAGCACCTATTTTGAGCACATTTCGACTTAACTGGGTCTCCTGCCTCCTGGAGGCAAAAAATAAGCTTTGTCACAGCATTTGTTCTGCTTCCCACAGGCTTGTGGCGATGCAAGCACAATTCTGCTTTCCTCTAGCCCTCTGAAATAGCCCTTTGGCTACCCAAGGAGCCTCCCCGTGCACGGAAGCTGCGACTTTAATAATTTCCTAGCGAGCTGTTGGCTGTCACAGGGGAGGTACATGTATGATGCTCTCTCCATGGCTTTGCTGCTGGTCCAAAATAGAAATCCCCAAATTTCAGAATGGGTTTCCCCCTTTGTGTGTGTGGAGGTATGAAGTGTTGCAGTACTGCAGGCTGCTTATGGAGGTGTAGCAGTTGCGATGTGAGGAACTGTTCAACGGGACTGCACAAGCCCAAGGTACTGCAGCCTGAGCCCTTCCCCGCGCTGCCTGTGCAGCACGGGCTCCGCAAACACCTCTGGGAAGGACTCCCGCACCCTTCGTGCGGCGCTGAGCTGCAATCCCCTTTGCTCTTCATATTTCAGTGAAGTCTCTCTTTCTGTCTCCCCGCCTGTGCGATTCTGCCAAAGGTTTGGATTCGTAATGCTGCCAAAATGTCTTGCTGAAATCAAAGAGTGAAAATATTTCTGTTTCTGAAAGGATGGGCATTGCTGCTGACAAGGAGTGAACTCTTTCTTTCCATAGACAAACCCCCAAATGTCTGTTCTGGCTTTAAGTAGATGTTAGCTTCAGCCTAAGGAAAACAGCAACAAATCAGGAAAACCGAGTTTCCTGCAGAAAGCCCGGTGTTTGTCTGTCCGGTAACTGACTGCTAATTCCAGGAATAAAACAGCTGCTATCCTTGCACGCAGGCAGTTGT
Source organism: Falco naumanni (assembly GCF_017639655.2). NCBI lineage: Eukaryota > Metazoa > Chordata > Aves > Falconiformes > Falconidae > Falco > Falco naumanni. Next base: position 29,107,968 of record NC_054065.1, on the reverse strand, counting down.
CTTGGACTTTAAAGAGGAAATGAAATGGGGAAAGGAAACAAAAAATATTAAAACATCACGTATAAAACCATGCCAAAGGTATAGAGAAGCAGAAGTTCTCATTCAGTGAAGCATTACATGATTGTTCGATAGGTCAGCAAGTACTGCAGGTGAAATTCTGAGTTCTCTGAAGCGGATTGTTAAAACTTGGAGGCTGGGGCTTGCTCACATTTTGCCTAAAATGCTTAGCCTGCTTTCATGCTGTTCATGGGGGAGACTGAGTCCTGACCCATGGAAAAACGATGCCTGAGATGCAACCAGCACTAAGTCAAGGTGGTCCCACAAGTACCAATTCAGGAAACAAGTACAAAATCTAGGAAAAAGCGATCAGCAAGACAGTTTCTGCTATTGATTGGGTTGAAACAGAAAGTTTTAATTCTGTGGGAACTTGCATAGCCCCCATTACGTTATCATCTTGGTGGTGCTTCATCACCTGTATTGCATTCATTCTCATGCAGCCGTAGGAGATGCAGGTGTCTCCTGGCACAGGTGAAGAACATAATGAGAGACAACAGAGAGAGATTTACTAACATCCCTCAGCCTGGCTGGTCTTGCCTGTAAAAGGTCTTGCCTTTGCCTTTGGTTGTGGTTTAAGTGTTGATGCAGGGTCTTTTCTTGGTGTACTTTTCTGCTGTCTCTGCCCCTTCCTGGCATCAAGAGCAGATTGGCTTCCTCTGTAGTAGGGATGCTGTGTGACACTGAAGAGCAACATCCTGAGGTAAGTCCCCAAATGGCATTTGTTCATGCTGTGCTGCTGCTTGCTGAGAGCTCCTGGCTTCCCTTTGCCACATCTGCTTTACCCTTCTGCCCCCCATTCCCCTCTCCTCCAGAAATCCCTTCTGCGAGACCCCTGTTTGCTTCTCCCTCCTGGCCTCTGCTTTCCTGTCCGTCCCCACTGATGTGTGTGACCAGGGTGGGGTGGGATGGAGGGGTCTGCTCCCTCCCCCTGGGCTGCACTGGGACCCTGCTGGCATGCCCTCCCTTTGCAGGGGGCTCCAGGCATCCTTGTGGTGTGACATTGATCTGTGTCCATCAGAAAACATAATGGCTTTGGAGAAGGGATGACTTTGAACCATCTGAGAAGCTGACATCCCTCAAAAGGTTTTAAAGCTCCTGTCATTGGATCTACAAGGACTTTAGAGCGCATTTGCAACTTCTAGATTGCCAGAGAAGAAAACCTTCTGCTGTCCTTTTTGCTTTTCTGCTGTCAGAAGATGCCCGGGGAGGGAGAAGCTGCGCTCCCAGCCCTCTGACCACCCCTCTCTGCGCTGCTCCCGGAGCAGGAGGTGGAAAATCACCGACTTTACTGGTGCCTTTTGCTTTGTCTCTCTCTTCCTCTCCCCTGGCAGCCTCCTGACAGCATGGGAACAATGGGATGACGTGACCGGAGCCCTGTAAATGCTAATTCCCCTTTGAGGCTCTTGCACCAAACAGGAAGCACAAACTGCCCCGGAATAGAAATCCAGTCCTTGCTCCGCTCCTCGGCAGAGCCTGCTCCCAAATAATGCCACCTGGCAGGCCCCTCTCTGCGTGGCCGAGCTGCTCTGCCCCTCGCCGTGCTCCCCAGCCCCACTGCTCTGGCTGGCCATGCTCACCAGGGGGTCATCTCCTGCCCGGGGCTGGCAGGCAGGTGGGTTTGGGGATGGGACTCGCCCTGGCAGAGCTGGGGCTGCCAAGTGATGTTGTTGGAAGAGGGCAGAGGTATGTTGGGAGAGTAGCAGGAGCCTTGGGAAGCTGAGCGGGGCAGTGACGCCGGTTTTGAGGATGGATCGTGGAAGGGAGGCTGTGCTGCACCTGCTCATGTTACCCCTGCTCTGAGGTAGGCTGCTTGGTGCCAGAATGACAAGCCTCATGTTGACCTGCCAATAACCTACCCTCTTCAAAACTAATTTTCCTTTTCGCACTGAACAGTGGGGCGTTAGCGTGCAAACTTGCAATTGCTCCTGGGCTGTTGTTCCCTCTGTAACACGTTTGCTGGGACATCTGCTGCAATCAATAGACCATTAGGAAGTACCCTGTAAGGAGCGAAGTGTTGATCCAAGTGAGGATGCAACCCAGGTGGAGGGTTTGGATGTGTCAGCTGGATTGCAGGGCCTCTGCTAAAGCAAAACTTCCATGCCTGCTCCCTTTAAACTGCCTTGAGCATTCAGAGCAATCCCTTTGCTTCCTTCGCTTGTCCTTCGCGTGTGGTGTATTTGCAGTTCCTGCGGGTGGGCATGCTGCATTTAAATGAGGCTTCAGTCATCGCAACCTGCCGCTCCTTATCCTGCAGTCCAGCAGTGATGTGACAGGGCTGGATTTTGGATGTCGGAAGATTAATTGCCACAGAGCAAGTGCTGCTCGGTGGTGCAGAGACAATGCTGTGCAGGTCAGTGGTGCTGAGTGGGTGCAGAAGCATGGTGGTGCAGTGTGGTGACGCATGCGGTCTTGAGGACATTCACAGACTTTTCAGGAAAATCTTTTTCTCTCCTGAGCTTTGACTGACTCTCCATAAATTGAGGACAGTAGGTCTCTATCTATTAGACTGAGCTGTTTGGAGCAGGTACCATCTCCTGGTCTTTGTGCAGTAGCAAAGCCCCTTACCCTGGAAAGTGAGGTATTACCTGCAGCACTGGCAGTATAAAGGCAGGAGCTGTGCTGTAGTCAGAGCTAAATCTTTGGTGTTGACTTCAGCAGAAAGTGCTTGGGCTGGGAGGGGGCTCACAAGAGACAGTTACAAGAAAAGTGTCCCAGTGTGGGCAGATGAGTTCCTCCTCTGGGTGAGGAGGGATGCAGTGATGTGTTCCTGGAGGATGCAGGTCTGCTCCCTAGCTCAGGACCCACCAAACCACAGAGTTTCCCTGAAGGCTGATGGGCTCTGGGTGTGCAGATGGACTATGGAGTTGTAAATGTGTCCTCCCCTGCCAACCTGGCTACCTGACGGCATGGCAGGTCTTGCCTCTACCCATCTTGAGTCTCTCCATCAGTGTCTAGATTGCTTTAGGCTTTGCTGGGTTAGGAGAAGAGTTGAGGGGCTGGTGACAGGCAAAAGTGTTCCTCCCTTCGTGCCACTGACATATTTTAGCATGGTTTTATCTGGTATTTCCTAGAGGTAGCCCTGAGCAGCTAAATGGAGACGTCCACATGGAGGAAGAATACTAGGCTTGGTAAGCCCCAGCCTGGCTTTTTGGATGGCTTCAGTCAGCCTTTTAAAGACCCACTTCTAGGGGCTTTCTCTGAAAATGGGGACATCCTGACCTGTACTGGTTACAGAGGCCACAGCTTTACTTGGCTTCCCTGGCTGCCTTCTGTGCTTCTGTATCATTTCCATTACTGGTTCTTTAACCTCAGCCTTGCCACCTCTTCACCGCTCTCCAAAAAGTGCAGCGGTGACGGTGACATGCTGCTTTCATCTGCACAGCACTCTGGTACATCCACATGATGAAAACAGGCGTGAGATTCTGCTGTACTGCTGGTAGGGGAGGGATCTTCTGCCCTGGCACTGCCAGGCTTCCCTTGCACGTGTAGGTAGTCAGGAGGGTCACCAAGCCTGCGGAGTTTCAAGATGGGAGCAAGATATTTCCAATAATGATCTCTAATCATTATTTTAACTAAGGGAGAAGGGATTGAGCTTGTTGCTTGTGTGAGGCTGAAGACGCATCTAGTTTTCTGCAAGTGGTTTGTAGGATCGCAGCCCTCTGGGAGTTAGGCTGAGATAAAAGAAGACATCACTGCATCCTCCCATGGCTGTGCCTGAAGTTTCCAGGTTACACCACTTATTCTCAGCTTCTTGCCTACAGCGCTACTGCTAACGTGTGTTTCCAGCTTCCATCAACGCACGAGGTTAAACGTGACATCTCCTTAAATGCTGAGTGTCGTCTTCCCTGCACCCTGAAGGTGACGGGCTAGGAGCAGATCTGCTGAGGAGGGGAAAAAAAAAAAAAAAAAAAAAAAAAAGAGACTTGAAGACAGGAATATGTGTTTTTACACTCTGTTTCCAAGCTGAGATTGGAGGAGAAAAAGAGCAGGGACCAAGGTTCTGAGTAGCATGGTGATCTGTCAGGAGCCGTGGCAGCTGGGACCTGCATGGCTCGGGGGCTGGGTAATGGGCTGTGCAGTCCTTCACCTCCGGGTCCACAATGTTCATCCAGGCACTGGCCGGCAGCGAGGGAATATTGTTGCTCTGGCAGAGCTGCTCAGCGGTTTCTGTGAAAATAAAAGGACTCGCTGCTGCCTGACAAGCCCTGTTCCTGCCGTGGCTCCTAGCAAGTGCCTGGGGAACCGAGAGTGGGTGTTAGCAAGACCCTTTGGAAATTACCGGGAGAAATGGCTCCAGTTAGACCAGCTGATACTGGTGTGCGCTTGGGCACACAAATGTTTTCTCATCTATTTGGTGCCAGATGAGGAAATCGGTATGCTCAGATCAAAAGATCGGAAGACATGGGCTAGATATCAAAAGCAGTAACTGGGTGGACCAGCAAGACAAGAAGGGAATGGGAGTGTGTTCATGTGGGCTGGTCAAACCTTGCTGGTGGTAGCTGAGAGCCTGGTGAATAGCTCAGCTTTACAACCGAGTCCCTGATGGTCCCTTCCTGGACTTCACATGTTGATGGAAACTACTACACACTCTTGTTATTGGTACTTTATCAAAATGTTGCTGTGCCAGATCCTGGAGAAATTTGCACCCAAGATAGAGAACTTTCTAGCTGAAGGACCAGCCGGCTTGATGCTCAGGAAGGAAGTGGTGTAAAGAACATTCGCTATTCCAGGGAGTGCTGGGAAGGTGGCGGATGCTTTTGGTAATTGTGCAGGTGTCAGCAGTGATAAAGCGTAAACCTCCCTGAGTAAGGCTGGGGGTGGCAAAAACACGGAAAGGCTGGTGACAGGTGTGACTGTTGCAGTGGCTGTGGGCAAGGAGCGGGATAATTGGCTTGACCTTAGGATAGGTGTCAGGCAGGCTTGTGCTCCAGCACCGGCTTGTTTGGAGAGGCACTGGGGAAAAAAGATGTTCAAAAGACCCACTGATGGGAAATCTGCAGGAGGGTGCTTTGTAGCCCTCTGGGGATGGGGGAGTAGTTTACTGTACGCTTTACTGATGAGACTGGCCTAACCGGACCTTTGCGGGAAGACTGATGAAAATTTTTAGGAAGGAGGTTCAGAAGAAGATGCATTAGATCTAGAAAGCTAATGAGGAACGACAGTGGTAATATCCACCTTGGCATATGTTTTCCTAGGCAGATCTTGAGAGATTGCAATGCTTTACCCTTCCTGTGTATCTTGGGAATCCTGGCAATGAGGTGACAAGGAACTTTAAGCACTGCCTCAAAATCTGGTGTCAAGCTGGGTGTGTGACCCTGCTCCAGCTAAACTCGCCTGCTTTTCGAATAGGTCACCACGCTACAAAGCTGTGTAAAATTGAGCTGGTGGTGCCTGGGTCAGGATCCTTGTACTGCGTGTGAGACAGGCACGGAGAAAACCTGGCATTGGGAAGCTCTCTGAACTGGGAAGATAAGGAATGGCAAAGCGTGGCTGCAGCCTGGTTTTACAGCAGCTTCAGTGGTGATGGGCATCAGGGTTAAGGGAGTGAAGGGCTGCAGCCAGTGAGCCGAGGGGGCTGGGGGCCACTGAGCGGGGTGCCCTGGTGAAGCAGTGACCTGGCTGAAGAGCCTGGAAGCACGCAGAGGTGGTGAAGGATGGAGATGGCTGACCACTGGCTTCCGTGTGTGCAATCTGCTGCTGGCTGAGCTGTGTGGTGTAAGGCAGGAGGGAAGGGATGGGACACCCAGCCTGTTGTGGGGGTGCAGGTGGCAGTGGCATCTTCGGGGTTGGGGGACCTGCTGTCGTGGCCCGAAATCCTTCTGTCAGGGATCAGGGGAGGGGCTGGGGCTCTTCTGTTTACCTTGGCATCCTGCACCCACTCCCTGGAGCTCCTTGGGTCTTTGTGAGCCTGTGCATCGCATTACTGCAGCGACCTTTCTTGAATTGCTTTGGGCTCAGTATCAGCACAGTCTACCCCTGTCTACGTTGGAAATAGGATTACTTTCTACTTTCCACCTCGAGAGGCAAATTGGAGTCCACAGAGCAGGATTTAAGCCGTTAAGGCATTCCTATTAATTAGTCTCCTTTCCGGCAAACTGCCTGGATGGAAAAAAAAAAAAAAGCTGAGAGGTAAGATGTACAGCCCCTCGTCTCTGGGGTGGGCTCTGCCAGAGTTGTTGAGATTTTTTTTTATCGGTTTATTCTGCTTCTGTGGTAAGTATGCTCACTAATGTCTCGTGGGGGAGAAGCAGGGTTTAGCAAACAAAGCCCTGTGAAAAGGGAGAGCCAGAAATAGAAAGGCTGTGAATATAGAAGCCCCAGGCAGTGTCTTCCTCTGCCTGGCAGACTCTTTCCTTGTCACAAAAGCCACCCTCCAACTGGCTCTCGATGGCCCCAAGCAGTCAGGGGAAAGCAAGGCCATCAGAGAGGCAATTTTTTTTTTTGAGGCACAGTAAAGACCTATTCATGAAAGAAGCAGCAGGAGGGAAGGTGGGGAAGGGAGGAGGGAAACAAAGGGAAGTAGTAGGCAGACCTTCTTTCAGTCTGAAAACTGTCTTGCTATTAACCCTTTTGCAGTGCTCTGAGCATCCTCAAGCCCTGGGAATCTCCTAATTAATCCACAGGCTTTTATAAGGGTAATAGGGAAGTGGGAACTGAAGCCTGCAGATTTTGGTGGGTTATCAGTCACTACTCTGCCCATCCTGGCAGGCAACAGTGTCGTTCCCAGCAGGTGTATTCCTGCGAAGGACAGATCTGGTGCAGAAGACTTCAAAGCTCTTTCAAGGACAGCGGAAACTCTCCTGCCTTCGAGTTTTGTTCCAAATGAGAAACTTGCCTGCTGGTTTGAACTTTCTGGTGTGTCCCAGCGGCCTTCAATGAAGCTGGCTTTTTTCAGCAAGAAATTGGTGAGCACCTTGCACAGGATCCAACCTGGGACTATGTTTTGCTGAAGAAGTGCTCTGCTTGCGCTTGATACTTAAAAATAGAAGTGTGGGACGAAGGAGAAAGTTCCAGGGACATAAGTTTGCATGGCTGAAAGGAGGCAAATCACTTGGAAGAAAGCTTGGGGGAGATCGGTCAGTGTAAGGCTGCTGAGTCCACGTGCCCATGTTAAGGGCATGGACATGAAGTTGTTTCTGGAGAGACTGTGACAAGTATTAAATGGTTTAAAAAAACCACCTCACAAGGCAAAGGGAGTTCTGGGCTTTACAAAATGATGCTCAGTGTAGTTAGTGGTGCCCACAGAAGACATTGTTCTACAATATGCCTGTAAAGCTCCACATCTCAGTTTTTTTTTTTAAAGAAACATTTTGTATTTTTAGGGGGGGAAGTAATGGAAATTCATAGGAAACGTGAAAAAGCTGCTCTCAAATGGATTTCCAGGGATTTTTCTAAAAACAGGCTTTGATTTTTTTGCAGGTAGTGGTAGTCAGTCACGCAATCACAGCGCGCACATGACTATGCACAGCATGCAGCATCCCCGTGCCTTCTCTGTTAATACCTTTCAGCTGGATTATGCCTTAACATCAGATATGAAAGGGCTACAACCATGTTTTTTGTGCCTTAGGTGCCCCAATAGGCTTCTGAGGGACTGCTCCACACCAGTAGCAATACCTCTGTTCTGGGGAGAAGGGATTGCAGAGATCCACCACAGAACTGCAAACTCCAAACTCAACTCCTCCTCGCTGACCCCTTCCCAACTCTTGTGGCCCTGCTCTACCTGAAGCAAATGCCGTGCTTGTGTCTTGTGTCCTTACGTGCCCAGCAGGGCTCCGGCGGGGGATACCCTGTCCACATGGAGCAGGCATGGGGCAAACAGACCAAGCAGCTCCAGCGGGAAGCTCGGGGGGATGTGGAGTTCATTCCTTGTGCACAAGTGGCTCGCTCCGTAGGTTTGATCCACTGATGCTACATTTCTTGCTGATAGAACATCATTGGGTAATTCAAGCCCTGAAATAAGGGACATCTGAAAGGCATAGCATGTCTATAGGGGTGCCATATAAGTTTCTAACCTGAATTACTTGCACCTGAGGCATGTCAGAAATGGGTATGGCAGCTAAATACAGTTAGAGCTGCTCAGGGTGGTGGGGTTGTGGAAGAAGGGTTAAGTAGAAACAATGGAATAAACTGGCCGAGGGGAAATGTAGGCTGAATACTAGGAAAACATTTCTTCACACTAAGGTCACTTGTGCTATGAGAGGGGGAAGTGGCAGCTCACCCGGGCTGCCTTCTCCAGGCATGGGATGGCTGGGGATGCTGAGGCAAGAGGGAATGGTTTCTACAGAGATGCAGGCTGCCTAGCATGTGTTTTCTGCTTCTGAGCACTCGTGAGCAGCTGGAAAGGCAAATGTCCTAATGCTGGTGCCCCCTGAGGGTTTTTGCTGCAGTCCAGCAGCACGGTTGGGATCTGACATAAGAAAGAAGGAAAACCAGGGAGTGAGTAAGGAAAAGGAGTGACCTTAAAAGGAATTAATTGGAAACATTTCCCTGAATAGACTGCAACCGTTGCCCAGAAATATCTGCAAGGAGATGTAAAAGGGACACCTTTGGCCTTGTGTGGGGCTGACCAGGGGTCCCTGTGGGGCAGAGCAAGGTGGGGGGCTGGCCTCACGCTCAGGGCTGGCACTGTGGTGCCAGGGCAGTTTGGGCTGTAATGTTTTCCTGCAACCCCTGCCCTGGTCAGGTCAGCGTAGCTGCAGACACTCATGCCTCTGCAGCCTGATCTTCTGCTCTGATGGAAGTAGAATGGGTTGGTCTAAACTGTGCCTGGGTAGCCATAGGCTGCAACGTGGATGTGCAGAGGTAAACTGTCGTGTGCAGGTATGAGGGAGTTTGTCTGTGAGGAAATAAATAGAATAAATATAGAATCTTGGAAGAATAATTTTCTTCATTTAGCTTTCGGGGCTATTCAGCCCTTTGTGCTGAAGACAGTTTACAATACACAAGTAAAAGGAAACGAGGTTCCAATAATACTGGGATGTGCCCTGGCTTTTCTGTATTGCACTGTCCTACTGAAAATAACTTTGGAAATCTGATTTTCCTCCTGCTCTAAATGTTTATGCAGAATATTTTTGGGTCAAGCCTTTCATCGTCCCTTGGAAGGGTGTCTGAGTGGAGATGGTCTTTGTGTGCTGAAGCTTGGCTCCTCTGCCTTCTGAAAGGTCACTGTCACAGCGCAGAGCAGAGGCGGCTGGCACTGAAATTAATTCTGCAGTAATTCAGTGACTGGTCAGCTCACGCAGTTGTGCTCCTGCATTTAGTATAAGTGGTGCTCTGGTTACTAGAAATCCTCTTTAATTCTTCATTCTTGGTTGCTAACTCAAGTATCAACTGGAGCTGCACAAGAAGAAAATGGAAAGACCAACGTTCATTACTTGAAGTGACTTGAGAACTGCTCAAGGTGTATTTATACACCTGGGCAGTGTGGGTGAAGCCACTGAGCTATTAGCGTTAGCAGGGGAGCTGTAACCAGGAGACCTCAGAAAACCATCAAGTGATTTCAGTCCTTCTCTAAAGCTTTCAGAAGAGGAGGCCAGATGGGAAAGGGATTTATTATTGAATCTGAGGATATTGGCATCTGGTTTTTTTCTGGCCTGGGCGCAAAACATCTGAGGACAGTTAGTATTTGAAGGCTACTCTGCTGCAGAAATTGTGTGGAGGAGACTTGGTCTTGTCCCACTCCCTGATCTAACTGGCCTCCTTTAATTCAGCTTTAGTAAAGATGTTGCTGCCTGGAAAGGGAACCTGAGCCTGGGGGGAACCTGAGCATCCTCCCTCTCTGCAGTGTCAGAGGTGAAGAACTGGTTGGGGTTGTTCACTTTCAGGACTAGAATGGGCATCGTTTCCACACTGTGGGGGGACGTGCTTGTTGACTCACTCCTTGGCTTGGCCATCCCAGTCTCACTGGTGAGGCTGATGGTTCTGTGGTCTGAACACCTGGATGCTCCCAGCTGGTGACCAGGCAGCTCCGAAGTGACACTGCCTGCTGGCCATGGGTGATAAGCACGACTTTTGTTCAAGACCACTCACTGGCACTAAGAAATACAAAACAGGTGTCATTGGTGGGCTAAAATGTGACACTTCCATATGGATATGCTGGTAGTGCTGCAAGCCCTCTACAAGGGGGTGAGCCAAGAACAGCACAAACAGTATTAGAAGGGATTGCACTGGCTGAGAATGCATTAGGGCAAATGCAGATTTCACCTTTTCTGCTGCTAGTGACACCAGGGCAACAATGTGAGTGGCCAGGCATTGCAGTCTGCCCAACCTACCAGACCCTCCTGCCTGCCCAGAACTCCCTCGAGAACAGGTATGGCTGCAGGCAGCGACTGAAAAGAAATGATGTGGTTAATGAATGGGAGAAAATCAAGTTGGTGAGATGTACTCGTCATCTGAGCTGGTGGCAGAGCGTGGATAAGTGATGGTGGGGTACAACAGCTGGTCCTGGAGCAGCCTAGGAGAGCAGGCGGTGTTTGGCTGGATGCTGCACTAAGTGATCATCATTTTGCTTACTTGCTGGAAATCCTCCTTCTGCTCGGAGGTCCTCTCTGTCTCCTTTGGTTTTCCTGTCTGTGTTGTAGTAATTCTGCTTGGGTGAGACAGAACTTGTTTTGCTTTCAACAGCAGAGGAAAGCCACCAAACAGTGTTAAAATTGGGATGCAATATGCTTGTTCTGTAATGGTGAGTGGGTGGCTGAGAGACTCTCAGGGGATGCCTGGGGATGCTAGAGGAGAGGAAACAGCAATAGGAAGTCCCTACCCAAACAGAACTAAGAGCAGAGTGCTAAACTATGGTTGTAAGACAAGCAAATAGGGAAAAGCCTCCGTGATATTGCACAAAGTTTAAAGCTTTGGCTTCATCGCTGTGGAAGCCCCTCATGGGGTTTGTAGGGAGAGAGAGCCTTAAGAAAGGGGACTGAATGTCTTGAACCACAGCGTCCAACAGGATGGAGAGTGCTTGTGTCCCACAGGGGCCAGCTCCTAAACCTGGTAGGAATGATCTCCAGTACTCTGTCGGCTGGGGAAAGCAAACCACTGCAGCAGCGTTACTGCAGAGCTTGAGATTTGCAAGGGAATGTCAGCATTTTATTTTGTTTCTCTTTCCTTTTCAAAGCAGAGCTAAGCTGTTCCTTCCTCCTCAAACCACTGGACTGAAGTTCCAGTCTAGCTTGCACCCACAAAACCACACTGACTTCAGCGCATGAGCTGAATTTAGCCTTTGGCCCTAACCCCCATGGTAGCAGAGACACCTCAGGTCTGTGCTGGCTGGCCCCTGTGGCTGTGTGCTCCCAGCTCTGGGAAGTGGGGGAGGAGAAGCTGCTGCCACCTTGCTTTTTACCCCTTCAGGTTTTGCTGACTTTCACAGAGCTCACCTCTATTCTAGCAAAGGCATCGACACACCAGCATGGTAAATGGCAGCGTGGGTTTTGGCCAAGCTCCATTATGCAACAGGAAACAAGACACTGTAGCTGAAAGCAAGAGATCAGGGCTTCAGAGAACCTACCGGGACACTTTAATCCCTTTTTTTTTTTTTTTTATTTATTTTTTTTTATTACAGGAAGGCCTGGTGGGTTTTTTGTTTGCTTTTTGTTCAACTTTCCTACCATGTTGGTGCATGGAGAGCCTGGTCCCTGCAGCGTGTGCTCGTGCAGAGCGAGGGTGGATGCTCATTTCCAGAGCTAGCGCTGGCTGGAAGCAGCTCTGACTTTCCTGCCTGGTGCAGTGATGGAGCCCAGCCAGAAGCAGGGCACTGGGAGCCGCAGGGCCAGTGCTAGCCCCAGCACGGCTGTGCTTGGCCACAGCCACCGAAACTCTGCCAGCAGGGAGTCACGCAGCATCCCTGTGCGCTCCTGCTCCGTGCGGTACCCATCCTGCCTGCTTGCCCTGGGCATCCTCTTCCTCCTGTGCCCCAGACAGCGGGGAACTAACCAGAGGAGCAGAGTGGCTGTGGCCTCTCTCAAACATTTTCTGCCACCGTGCACTTCAATAAGCTGTGGTCCTTTTTCCACAGGAAAGAAGTTGTGGGTATCGCAGTTTATAACTAATAAAAACTGAGATTTTGTTGGCCTGATGTGGCCCCTGTCTGACTGTAGTTGTAGCGTGGGTGTTTGTTGCTCTCAGGATCAGGGCATCAATGTGCTGGGCTGGGAGACTTGACATTGCAGCTCCTGGATCCAGGAGCCCATCCCGGGAACCTTCCTGTGGTAGCTGGAAGCATAAAACTACAGGTGGGAGGAAACACAACTATTTTCTGTCCTGTTTCTGCTGTCTCCTCAGCCTTTGAAGGACTCTGAAACTCTGAGAACAAGGGAGTCCAGAACTCTGAGTAACCAATATTCAATATATTCTCCACACTGGCATAAGCCCTTCGACAGTTGTTGTTCTTTGGGCAACTGAATGAAGGAAATACAGGCTTCTTGCACCGAAAGAAGGATGAGCTTGCAGGTTTTGGTGGAGAACTAGGCTGGACTGGTCTCCCTCTGACACAGACTTTTGGCATGACCACAGACAAATCACATAACATCTGGCCCCGCTGAATGCAGTGACAGAAGACTTATTTTAACAGGATGGGAAATCGGCTGGTTACAAAAATACTATATATTTGATGATTGCTCATAGGAAGTGATGTCTGTTGTCGGACCCGAGGTCTGTACAGGCTTATGTCTATAACACTGGGCAGCAGTGAAAGGTTGGGGACAAGGACATAAAGAACAAGGCACTAGTAGGACAATCACTTTTAGATTTGTAGGTGGTTTTTTTTTTTCCCCATAACGTGCTTGCTAACATCTTAGCGAATCTGGCATTTGAGTTATTCTCTTCTCTCTGTCTCTTCTTGGTTATCTCTTTGCTCCTGGTGAGAATGATTTGACGTGCAGCAAAGCCAGCGGTGCTTCCAGCCCCTCACCTCTGCCTGTTGTCCAGCCTGGGACGTGGTGTTAGGTGTTATCGCAAGCTGAGCAAAGAGCCCTCCCCAAGCTTTGAATCAGATGCTTTCAGAACAAGCCCCGAGTTCTTAGGAATATTTAAAGCAGCGCACAGGATTGTTTGTGTGGTTTTTTTAGCTCAGCATTGACATTCCTGTGTTATCAACCTCTAGAGCTTGTTGCTTGCGCAGGAAGGAGGGCCATGAATGGTCCAGGCATGTGATGTTCCACTCACTTAACCCTATCTCTTATCAGCACACAGGAGGCTGCTGTGTCTTGTGGAGAGCTTTTCCATTGCCATTAGCAGCTTGTTGCTGCTCCTAAAGCTGCTTTTCATTTTATATATATCCTGCCTGTTCCCCTCCCCAAAGTATTCATCCAGCTGTAACTGCAGCTCCCTCATTTTCTTTGAAATCTCTTTTTTTCCCCTGCCTGCTCCTGCACGCCCAGGGCAGGTATGCTGGCTTGCTCTGGGGACACCCGGCCGGTGGTCTTCCCCACCTCCTAACTTCGGAAAGAGCCTTCCCTGAGGCAGTGGTGTGTGCTTCAGAGGGTGGTGATGGGCAGGAGGACTGGTGGTGTGGGTGGTGGCTCCCCACAGCCAAAAATCACCCCCATGTGTACCCTGGTAGCACGATGGTGAGTGAGATTAAAGCACGTGCAATAAGCTGGTATCTATATCTCTATGTATAATGTACAGGCAGATAGCTGTAGGGAATTATGTCCTTACAGGACACGGGATCAAGCAATGACTCCAAGGGCCAGACTGTGCCTTGTGCATCAGTTACAGCTTGATTACCGTGACTGGGACATGTGGTGGTGCTCGGAGAACCTGACCCTGAAAGAATCCTTTGGAGAGACTGATGAAAACAACCAGGCCATAAAAAAAACCCCCAAAACCAACCAACCCACAACCCCCAAAACAACCAACTATCAACTTTGGTATTTGTTTAAGAGATTAGATAAGCTGACAGAAATGCAGAAGATAATTATTTACTCACGAAGACACATATACCAGGAAGAAAATTCTTTTCCAAAAATAGCCACTTACTTTTTATTTATAGCTTCCCCACTCCCACCCCCCGCCCCCTGTCCTTTCTTCTGAGACAGAGCAGAACATTTACATAAGGGGCAAGGAGATCTCATGATGAATAACCATTTCTTGTGCAGAGCAAAGTCCTCATTAGACCTGCCAGCAGGGATAGATGTCTGGACCTAGCAGAGCACCAGAATTAGCAAATATCATTTAACTGCCTGAAGTCTTTAACTGACAGTAGATGATCTCCTAGAAGTTCAGTGAGTTTTTTTCAAAGCATCTAAATGATAACAGGCCTGATTTGTTCAGTGTAAGAAGTTTCACAGGACAGAAGCAAAGGCTTAGCTTGTGCCTGAGCTACACCCAGTTCATTTTGGCTCCTGCTCCCATCTCCTTGGTCATGTCCCAGTGAACAAGAAATGTGTAATGCCAGCGCTGGGGCAGCTAGGGCTATGCTGCCATCTGAATTTTACGGAGGGAGGAACCGAGGCACACTGACTTCTGCTGTTTGGCCATCTCCTGAAGGCCTTTCTGCAGACCTTTGTGGGGATCTGTGCCTAAGGTACTGACTCAAGATCACTCTGAAAATTGTGGGCAGAGCAGAGCAGAGAAGCGATAATGCTGCATTGCCTGGTCCCCTCTACGTGCTGCTCTGAGACAGGAGGATGGACCTGCGGGGCTCTTGCTTCCTTCTAGCACTGACTTCTGCTAAAACAAAGCAGCTGTTCACCATGGAGCTGCCGGTGGGCTCACAGCCCCTTGTGCCACCCTCACCTGGCTCGCAGGACATCCTTCTTCCCTGTCATCTGGGGTCACAATGCTGTTGCTTTGCAAAAAGGACTTTGCAGCCAGCAGGCGAGGGCTGCCGGGCACTGAGCACAGTCTGGTTGCAGAGCTGCAGCAGTTGCCTGTGGCTACCTTAAGTTAATCTTATTTTGTGCTGCAATGTTGCTGCTACATTTTTGTGACCAAAGTGCTTGTGGTCCTGAGTGCAGGATTGTGGTCTCGGAGGATGATGAAGGGAGTGGAGGAGGCTGGTTATGAAGGAGGAGCCTCGATCTTCACAGTGCACATAAACCTATGGTAGATGCTGCCACCAGGAAGAAGATCGCTGGAGAAAGGGCACGGCTGATTGATGAGTTTTAGAAACATGTTCTTTTTAGCTTTGTGTGCATGTATTTTTAGTCTCGTAGGGTACAGAACTAAACTTTGAGCAAAAATAGCGATCGGCTTACATAACATCCTTGCTTACAAAACTCCCCCTGCTTCAGCTCTCCGGAGGCTTGTGGAGCGGAGGGCTGTCAATCACAGCGAAGCCATGACTCAGGCGCCTTCGCACAGCTCAGCAGCGCAAAGTCAAGATTTGCCGTGTTTACACAGGATGCTCTGCACAAGGCACGTGATGGCAAAGCAGCATCCCAGCTCCACCACCTCACAGGCACGGCGGGGTGTTGACCAGAGCAGAGAGGTGCAGCTGGGGCAGTGTTTCCCCTTTCTTCCCACGTGCCCGTGACAGGGGAAAGAAAGGATGAGGGAAAGTTTTTCATTCTATGGGTTACTGTTTTGTTTTGGTGGTTTTTTTTTGTTTGTTTGTTTAGGTTGTCTTGTAGAGTAGGCAGTCCAGACACTGAGCCTTTGCTCTCAGTTGCCTTGCAGTGGGAGTTGTGGGTCATCTGGTAGAGCCCAGTTTGCGTCCCTGCGTCCCTGCCACTGCTGTGATTAGCAGTCCTAGCCAAGAAGCTCTGGAGCTGAAGAGGTTTGGAGTCACAGCTCTCGACCCTCTGCTTAGGACAGAGGCCTAGTCGTGCTATGGGGAAAGTTACCGGGTCACAGCCAGGGCTTCATTTATTCCGGTGATAAACAGGGGAGTGTAGTGTCAAGGGTGTTCATTCTTTCCATTTGCACTTTGAACATGCGTGGTTAGAGATTAACAATGTGTCATCCTTTCTTCATCCTGTTTTCCCTTGGCAGCCATGCTATACGTGGATGAGCCCGGGCAAGTAGGTGATACTGGTTTGGTTGCCAAAAGTAACATTATGTTGTGATAGTACATGTTGACTCTAAAGAACCGATTCTGCTGAACACGCTTGTTTTCCTGAGACACCAAGGTGGAATGGGTTTCGGTTAAAAATAACTGACCTCCCCTTGCTAAGCCTGAGCATTTCTTCCTGGGAAGCCATTTTTAACCACAGGTGATCACCAGATGCAGTGGTTTTCAAGGAGATCAAAGTTGGAAGCCCACCATGGGGATGAGCTGAATTCTTTCCTTTTGCTATCAGACCTTCTCAAGTGGAACACCTTCTTGGCCGTCCTCTGGTGTGAAGAGAAAGGTCTGTTTGGTGGGGAACGTGTGGGAACCATCAGGTCAAGGAGAGACGTGCCGTGGTGTGTGTGCATGCATGCTTAGTAACAAACATTTACTGGGACGCTGATGGATTCTGAGAAAGCCAGGGCTGTCCGCTCTGTCTTGAAATAGCTCATGAAAACAGACAGCCTTACACTGCTTCCATACTCTGTGATGGAGATGTACAGCCCTGAAACGTAATTGGTTATGCAATTTATTGTAATAGTTATCCTCCAGGGGCTTTAAAGCCTTAGTGAGAAGAGACAAGGAAAAACTAGGGACTAGCTTTCTTCAGTGGGATAAACAGTAAATTGTTCTCTGAATGCTTGGGAGTGATTTTATTGGGAGTCTTATTCGACCTCGGAATACAGTGGTGCATTTATAGAAAGGTTATTTTTATCTTAGCTATGTGGAGGGTGGTGCTAAAACTTCCATATTGTTAGTGGCTGTGAAGAGAGTATCTTCCAGTTCCCTGTCTTTTCAACAGCGTTGGATGCTGTTGTAGATCAGGTCTCTCCTGTCTTTGTTGCAGCGGCGTGCACACCCATCACATGGAGGGGCGCACATTCGGTCTGTGGTCATATACATCAGGGAGAAAAGCACAGTCTGGCAGACTGGGCACTAAACAGATTCACTTTTTACACTACTTCAATGAATCAGAGCAGGTGTATGGCTTGCCCACAGACACCAAAATGTGGGGAGCCCTTCCCTGTGTCCCAGGTGTGCTGTGATGACAGGATCCATAGCTGCTATGGAGGTGCCATCAGGTGGTCCTTACCTCTCGTGTAGCGAGGCTGAGCTGTTTGCGTGCAGGTACCATCATTTGCTTCCCCCTTGCCTTGGACTCAGCCACCAGCCTGACATATCTCAGGTTGGCTTTTTCCACCTCCATATGTATATATATATTTCATTTATTTAGAGACATTCAGACATTTCTGAAAATAAAAGTAATAAAAATCTGGTGTTCTTCCCCAGTTAAAATTCTGGCAAATTTCTTCTAGAATACCTCTTATACTGCTGGGAATTTTGAAATGTGTTGTGGTCTGGTCTGTTTGCCAGCCTAGTACCTCTAGGTTATGCTATGTGAAACCTCTGGCAGGGGGGAGGTAATTTGCATATGCTCATATGGATTTTGCAGAGAAATTCCCAGAAGATTTTATATGCTTTAAGCAAGTCCAAGCCAGGGACTGAGTAAGACTTTGGCAGCTGGCGGGTCTGTGTCCAAATACCTGAGCTGGAGGCAAGGAGGCTTTCTCCCTGGGCTGCTGGTGTTTGCCCCGTTAACACACAAAGATCAGATAAAAATCCCTGAGAATATTAACGGACCTGCCTTTGGAGCGGTCTGAGTATGGTACGATAAAAAGGCAAACGGGGGTGTGTAAAGTAAAATCCTGAATTTGTATTCAGTGAGGGATCACGATACAGGATAGGAGCTGAGTGTGGGAGCGGGAGGCGGTCTGCAGTCGTGTGGTTGACGATGATGTGGTACTACCTGCACGGCGAGTTACGGAGCACGCTCCTAAGCGTTTCGCTTCGTAGGCTAGGCAAAAAGAGTTACCTTTTGGTGTAGGCTGCTGTGGCATGCATGCCCCCCAGGGATGTGTGCAGTGCATCCTCTTTAGGGTGGCTGCTCTATTTTAGTGGGTACCTCTGCACATACCAACACAGGTACGTGTGTTTATAAAAGCTGGCCCTGCTGGTATGTGTGCGGGAGGAGGGGGCGTGAGTAGGTTTACACGTCCACGGAGCAAAACGCTGTGGCCCTGGTAGTCTGCGTGGGCTCTTCATGAAGACCCCTGTGTTGTCCAAGCCACTCAAAGGTGTTCTGCGAGCTCCCTCGATACCTCGGTTTGGGAGGAAACAAGCCCCAAAGGCCTTTGGAAGCTCTTACTGAGCAATAACTCCAGTAGCTCTTCTCTAATGCTAGCTTTTTCTGCAAAATTTGCTGTTTCCATGGCCTGGCTAGAGCCCAGGATCCAGGAAGGTTTTGCAATTGATGTTTACAGGACCGAGATGTTGCTGTAGGTGTTTAGCACCGCTGCTATAGCTGTGCAACCTGACATCTCTGCCTAGGCAGGCTACAGCAATAAAGCAAATGCGTTCACCCCAAAAGCGCTTCCCCACTGGTCCAGCACTCACTGCGCCATGAGAGGGCTTTCCCTCCCTCTGCAGTGGTCTTTCCTAGGATGTCCAAAGTATTAAGAGGGCCGATTTTCACACATGAGCCTGTCGAAGATAGATCTGATCCCTAGCACTTTGTTACAACCGGGAGAACAGAACTAACATGGAAATGCTGTTCCCTTGCCCACATTGAGCAATACCTTGAGTGCTTACAGAAGGGGAGCAAGGGCCAGGTACCATCAAAAGTGGCACATGGTGCACAACCGGCATCTTCTTTTATTTAAAGCTCCATGTAATCGAGTGAGCTTTTCTCAGCAGAGGACAGTCAGATACGTGCTGGCTCTTGTTTGTACCCACAATGCTACGCACACGTTCCTAACTTTTTATAGAAACACCCTTGATTCTCTGGGTGTGGGTTGGTTTTGTTTTTCTTCATCTGTGGGGATTTATCCCACCAGTTGGCCTAATCAGCTCCCAAAATTGAGTGATCATGGGAAGTTGTGCAGTGAAAATAACTCGTGAGAACCAAAAAAGAAAAATGCTCAGGACATCCAGGCTATTAATAAAAGCAAGTGTCGCAGAGCCCTGTATAAGCTCACTGCATCAAGGACGCAGAAGTAGCTACCCAAACTATTTTGGCTCTTCCAGCCAACAGAGCACTTTCAGCTCATGAAGTTGTGATGTTCCAGCATCCATCTGGTGCAAGAGGAGCTGGTTCGGGGGCAGGGCTCCAGCACAGCCTCCCTCCTGCTGAGAGCCATGGAGCACCCTGGGGGGCACCTCTCCCGCAGAGGCAGCAGGCTCGCCACTGATTTTGGCATGGCTACACCTGCAGTTGGCTTTGGAGAACCTCAGCCGACAACATGGCCAGGTTTCTTCCACCCTTACCCGTGGACATGCACGCTTCTTTAATCCAGCGCCAAGCTTCTTACTTCTTAAAGTTCTCACAGCATCGATTTCCAGTTTTTGCACTATGGGAATAATAACTAACCGAGCTGTAATGCTTTCCATTGCATATTTAACTTTGTATGTGTGGCGTGTCATTGCCAGAGCTTGTATTTTCAATTCCGCAGCCCGAGGAACGCATGCACAAGGTACAACTTTAGCAAAGGAACCGGTTCAAAGCGATGCTTTCTCCACAACAATTTTAAAGATCAGCGCGCAAACAAATAGCTGAGCTTCCGACAGGGTGCTGCTGTAAGCATCGGAAGATCCACCTCTTCCAGTCAGATCCCAGCCCCCGCCCTCCGCTCCCCTCCATATAGTGCTGATGCCAAATCAGCAAATGTTCAGAGAAACAGGATAAGGCCACAGCTGTAAACCAGCGATGGCATCTTGTGCATCGGGTTGTTGTGTGTTGTTGGGGTTTTTTTGTGGGTTTTTTTTTTTTTTTTTGGTAGTGTGAAAGACTGGAGTACTGCAACACTGAAATTACATTGGCTAGGATAATAAATGGATCAGACAAATATAGCCGGGCATATGCTGAGTGTGGGTGTGGGGTTTTAATTTCCCTTCTTCAAACTGAGGTCTATAATAAGATGTTTCCTGGCTTGTATGTGAGTGTTTTTTAATAGCTTCTTTTTTTTTTTTTTTTTTTTTTTTTTTTTTTCTTGCTGGATACTTCTGGATGTGGCTGTACTAGCCAAGCTCTGCACGGTAGCTAAGTGAATATTGTTTTATAGCTCTGAGCGGAGAATACAGTAGGTGCCATAAACTATACTTCGAGTCTGCTCTGTCAACGGGTGAGCGCATTAGCAGCCTTTCCTTGCAAAGCGAAGCGGCGTTGGGGATGGCAGAGGAAAGAGGTTTTGTTTGCAAGAGAAGACTTCGCTTCTCCTCAGCTGGATGGTGGCTGTTGGAGCAAGGGAGGGTGTGCTTTTATTTTATCTGCCCCTGCAGTCACAGCAGGTCGTGGAGGTTGCTCCTTGATCTTCTCCCTCGCCGATCCCAAATCCAGTCCAGCCTGGCTCCCAGCTTTCTCTGCAGACCCCGTGCAGCCCCCAGGAGCTGCTGCAGCATTAGGGGCAGGAGGAGCTGGCAAGCGGGAGGCTTCACACAGTGCCATGCACACACACGCTGGCAGCGGTTAGCACCACGGGCTTGCCTGGAACCACGCCTCACATAAGCTTTGCCGAGTCCGTCTGGTGTCCTTTCTCTCTCAGGCCGAGCTAATGCAGATTTGCACTCACCATCCCTGCTCCATGTTACCGAGGTGGGATTCCCAGAGGGTCACAGCTTGCAGCAGCACAGAGCCCTGGCTGTTGCTGGCCGCCCTGTTTCTCCATCATTGCAAGGGCTGGTATGTCACCTACACGTAAAGTAGGATCTCAGGGCTGGAGCGAGGCACATACGGTGACCACTCCTTGCACGGGACTTTGAAGTACCTGCCAGCGGAGGAAGCTTGTTAGAAACTCTACAAAATGTGTGTACTTGCTTCAAATTGTATCATCAGATGTCATTTGGATGACGAATCTCAGCTCTCACTTAAAATGATGAAAAATCCAGCTTTAGGAGCTCTGACCTCAGTGGCTCAGAAACCTGAAGGTATATCTGAGATACGCTCTGATTTTAACCCACAGGATTTATTTTTGAAGCCAGTGTCATGGCTGGGAGAGGCCTGAGTTGTAGTTGTCTTCAGACTGGAGCCAGTTCCCATGTCTCAGGTAGGACATTTCTAAGCCTCCTACGTAACACTTGAACTTGATGTGAGTCAGCATTGTGATGACGTTATGAAAAAGGAAAACACTGTACCAGGAACATGGCCTGTGAGAAAAGATCAAACTAGCCAGACCTACTGAGACTGAAAGAAGAGAAAGTTGGGGGAAGGACAAATCTCCAGGGCATCACAGGCCACCTGAGAGAGGGAGACACGTTGCTGCTGTCATACTATGACACCTGCATCCCACCTCCATGAGGTCAAGTACATGGACATCCCTGATTGAAAAGGGAAGATGGAGCAGAGGTGGAGCATTAGCCCCTGCTCTGACAAAGGCTTCCCTGGGGAAATACTTTTGTATCTCTGCTCCTCGTCTCAGCAGTGGGAATGTCAATGTTGTTCTGCCTTACGCACATTAAGGCACCAAGTAATCAGGTGTTGTAATTTCAGGACCACGTCAGTCCCTCTGATATGCAACTTGATAGCTCCAAGTGGCTTTGGGAAAACCTGAGCATGAGTGTGGGCTCTCCCACGGGTGGAGAAGCCACCACCTGGTCAGCTGCGCTGTTCCCTTCTGCAGGCAATAGCGCACATTTCCCCTGGACCTCTGGAGCAGTTAAGAGGGGGAAAGGGAGGAAAACAGGACCCAAACCAAGCATTTCTATAAGGACACCATTGCCGCCTCTGTCTTAAATGCCAGCTCCCGTTATGGTCTTGCCACTGCATCCCAGTGTGACCCCAGCTCTGATGAGCTGAGCCCTGATGGTCCTTCTTTGCAGCCGCGTGCGTAGGGCAGCATGTCTGGAATCAGCTTTGCAAGGGGGGGCTGTCTCCCCCTTCCCTCCATATCCAGCTGGGCCGTGCTCAGCTGCTGGGACAAGGAGAGCTGGGAGCAACTGCCGGGGCAGCTGCACCGCCGAGGAGCGTATCCCTTATGCTTGGCATTGGCCACCCCATGCTGTCCCCATGGCTGTGCTGCTGTCCCCATGGCTGTGCTGCCATCCCTGGGGCCCTGGGCTCAGCTGCACGTTCGTTAGGACTGGCTGCGGACACGGCTGCAAGCGTCCACAGCTGGGCAAGTGCTGCTGCTAGGAAGGTGGCCCAGTGGTGGATGCTGAACAGATTTTGCCCTTAGAGAAAGGGCTTTCCTGGAAGGCTCCCTGGGCTGGCTGACATGTGTGGTGCTTTGCTGAGAGCTCTCACCTGCTTGCCCTGCACTGTGGTTGAAGCTGCGATGGAGGGAAAAGTCACATTATCCTGCAATATATTGGAATTTGTCTCTGCTCCTTGGACCTGTTGGGTACCAGGGCTACCTGGGCTTGCTTTTCACCTTTGGGCTGAAGTGTCCCATGGCCAGCCTGCTGTCAGTGACATTTTGTCTGCACGCAGCTGATCTAGCACAGCCTCAGTATTGTCTCTGTCCTCATTCATTCTCCTGTTGTGCTGGTTTTGGCTGGGATAGAGTTAATTTTCTTCGCAGTACGTTGTATAGGGCTATGGTTTGGATTTGTGAGGAAAACGGTGTTGGTAATTCAGGGATGTTTTAGTTATGGGTGAGCAGTGCTGGCACAGTGCCAAGGCCTTTTCTGCTCCACACACCGCCCCAGCAGCGAGTCACCTGGGGGGCACAAGATGTCGGGGGACACACAGCATGTTGGGAGGGGATACAGCTGGGACAGACCCCCACTGACCAAAGGGATGTGCCATACCACGTGGCGTCATGCTCAGCATACAAAGCTGGGGGAAGAAGAAGGAAGGGGGGAACATTGAGCGTGATGGTGTTGGTCTTCCCGAGTCCCTGTTACGTGTGATGGATCCTGGCTGCCCTGGGGATGGCTGAGCGCCTGCCTGCCCATGGGGAGTGGCGAACAAATTCCTTGGTTTGCTTTGCTTGTGTGTGCATCTTTTGCTTTACCTATTAAACTGTCTTTATCTCAACCCACAAGTTTTCTCACTTTTACAATTCCCCGCCCCATCCCACTGAGGGCAGAGTAAGCGAGTGGCTGCGTTGAGCTTGGTTGAGACTCAGGGTTAAACCACAACACCTATATATACCAGCTTATATATATATATATGTGCCAGGGTGTCTCCATGGCAGAAGTGAATCCCGGGGTGAGGTGCATCACTGTCCTGGTACAAAAGGCTGGAGCCACGTGGGCACAGGCTCTGCTGGGGTTTACCAACATACTCGGCACGCAGTGGGCACCCTAGACACAGGCTTCCGCTCACAAACATACTCGTGGTGTTTGTGTTCTCTTCCTCCAACAGCTCTTGCTTCCCAGGCATTACCAACGCATCCGTGCATCCCTTTGCAACAGCAAACCAAGGCCCAGGGTTTGTGCACGCCCGCCCAGGTCATGCAGTGATTCGTGGGTGTCTCTCTGTCCGTGCTGGGCCCTGTCTCTTCCTACAGATGTGGTGCAAACCAGGAGTTAAGATTGCATGACGCTTGCTTAATAACACAGATACAC
Organism: Falco naumanni; assembly: GCF_017639655.2. Classification (NCBI taxonomy): domain Eukaryota; kingdom Metazoa; phylum Chordata; class Aves; order Falconiformes; family Falconidae; genus Falco; species Falco naumanni. The sequence goes on along the minus strand of NC_054065.1, from coordinate 29,084,360 downwards.
CTCTGTTTTGGGAGAGCGCTTAGGAAATCCTTCCTGCTCAAATCAGCCCGCAGCTGGCTGCTTTCCTCCTGTGCAGTCTTGTGCCGGGCGGTCGCTTCCCATTTTTCTCTATTCCAGCTTTGCAGATGCGCATGGACACCTCACGCTGGCCTGAGAGCAAGCCAATGCATGGAGACCGTTGCACCTGTGAAAGCCTGCATATGCAAAACATCTTGTACAAGCAGTAATTGGCTCTGTGATTACTTCTGTTGCTGCCGCAGCATCGTCCGCTCTCGGTACGTCAATCATCGCCTTCCCTCCAGGAGCCGTTTCGGTTTTCCAGGAGGTTGCAAAGCTTTGACCGCCCACCACGGGAGCGGTACATAGCACATGGCCATCCGTGAGCCCTTCAGACACTGACACCAAGCAAGACCAAAACTTACTGGCAGTGGTCCAGCAATGACACTGCCCGAGGGGAGATGGGAGATGCTTTCCCTGTCCCTCGAGCAAGTGGGGTTGGTAGCAACATCCTTCCTCTTAAGCCATGGTGGGAGAAGGGGTTAATCCGCCACTGACACCAAGTGCTAAAATGTTTTATCTGGCAGGCGGTAATACACTTTCGACAGAGAGATATGTAAAATGAAGTGGTGACCCAAGGAGGTGTAATTAGCTCTGCTGTCACATAGGAAAGAACATGTTTCTACAGCTTATTTCGAATTTCTGGCAACACCTGCTCACTTGCTTTAACCAGCTTTCTCAAACAGGGACTAATTAGCACTTCCTTGGAAGCCCAGCTCTCTCCAGGCAATGGCTTTACCTCTCAATCGGTATTCCTTCTGCAGGAAGGCACATTAATTACTGTATCAGGAAAACCTGATGGAAGCAGGAGACCATCTTCATGCCTAAAACTAATTAAATGAAAAGGCAGAGCTCACTAGACCTGGAGTTCCTCGCTCATGCAAGGGGTGAGGGCTGCGCGGTGAGTTTCCTTCTCTGCATCCTTGAAGGAAAATGGTATTTTGCACATTCATGATTTCTGAGGGCGGTGGGTGAGGGCCATGTGGTGCTGTTCCCCCAGGGTTTGAGCCCAGCAGTGGCACAGAGCTAACCCTGCCCCCTCCAGGGTGGCTTGGGACCAAGGGGAGCCCCCGTAGCATCTGTGCTGGCCAGGGCTCCTCTTTTTTTTTTTTTTTTTTTTTTTTTTTTTTTTTGTAGCAAACATAACTATGAGCAAGGCTCTGGCCATAGTTAGGTATTAAGTCCAATTTGAGAGTTCCTAGTGTTAATCAATGCACCTGTTTATAGAGCACGGTCTAGCCAACCCCTTCCTAAAGCGGAGGATGGTGATGAAGGTAATGAGGGAGGCGGGGGAGGGGTGCGAGGATGCTGCAGGAGAGTGTGCCAAGGCACAGGGTGTTAGTGACTGGCCAGGGCAGTCCTCCCAGGCCAGCCCTTCATCCCTGCTACCAACCACCAGCTCTGCTGAAGCTTTATAGCAAGGAAACCCCTTTTGAAAGCCTTCTGCTTTCCTCTCCTGCAGGAAGGGATGAGGCGCAGCCATCTGACTTGGCTGCCCCCAGCCCTTCTTTCCTTGTGAGAGGTGGGGGTGATGCTTCTCATCCCAGGACACAGTCCTGGAGCTGTTCAACACCCTTATCCGTGAAATCAATACTCTTTCGATTGCTGCAGTTTGGTGACTTCCAGTCTTTAGGCAAATACATGTTTTTGGGAAGCGATTTGTACTGAACCGACTCCCTGAGAGTCTGCCATACGCTGTCTGCCGAGCACAAGGGGAGAAAGTACGGCCAGTCCCACCTTCCCCGTGTTTCAGGCCATGCAGCCGCACCTCATCCCTCATGCACTCCGTCTGTTAGCTTGTTTTTTGGCTAAAACATGTTTTCCAGGCAGATATCCAAGCTGGCTTTGACCGTCTCAAACGATGGAGACTCTGCTCTTCCCTTTGCTGTTTGTCTCTGACTCCCAGACTTGCTCTGTTGATGTATTTCTTCCTTAGTTTGCCCAGCTTCGGTCCACAGCTTTTACTTTTTATTCTTCCTTTTTCTGACAGGGCATTTTAGTGCCTGGAGTTACGTGCTCGTGCACAGTAATTGAATCCACCACCTCAGTGAGATAGATGGCTCGCCCGACGCCTCCCCATAAGTGTCTTCTCCAGCTCTGAAGCTGCTTTTGTGGCCTGATTCTGCCACCCTCTCTATTTTACTGTGTCTTTTTGCAGCCACGGGCACCAGGGCATGGATGATGTGTTTTGGATCCAGGTTAAAATCTCTCCTGAATATATATGCAAGGATATGTAACACTTTATGCTACGGCATCGCTTGCTGTTCACCTGCAGTTTGCCTGCATCTCCTTCCCGGCTTTCCTCTCCTACCTGGATTGCACTGAACTCTTGAACACTAAAAGCAGTAGAAAAGGCATAATTTTAAGGGATTTAATTTATTTATATATAAATATAAATATATATGAAAAACTTTAAGGAAACCATTCTCCCACCCCCTACCCATCTTATGTGGAACTTGCTGCCGTAAAACAAAAGTGAGGCCAAGCAGGGCAAGATGTCCACAAATAATAGAGACATCTACAGAAATAACCATAATTTTTTTATTTTTTTTATTTTATTGGAGAGCTTCCAGAGAGCTGTGAGTCCTTAAACCCTCTGGCAGTCTTAATTGGTGGGGGCTTCAGAGAAGTTCAGGGGGGCTTGTGCGGTGCTGATTACCAGGTAGGAAGGAGAAGGACCAGCAGGCTGAGCCAGCAGGGCAGCTCCCACATACCTGTGCTTGCTGTCATGTCCCTCCGAGAGAGGTGTGTGACCTTCCAGAGAACAGAAATCCCTGTTCCCCAGCTGACCTAGTTTATTTCCACGCATCATTTAACATGCCTTATAATACTTTATAGACTCGCTTCTGTAACTCAACGTTGAGCTATTATTTAATGAAATGATCCCCAGTAGGGACCTTAGGAGAGCTAATTGTATATGAAAGCTTTGAGGGTGGGGCAGTGGGAAGCATCCACAAAAGCTTTAAATACTGAAGTTTGCTTCTCTTAATATTTATTTATGTATTTATTTTTAGCTTCAACTGTGGTTGCAATTCTGCAGATACACATCAGCAGTGATATTGGTGATACCTCTGGTGCCAGTGCAAACCAGTATCAGAATCAGGCACAGAGAAGCAATATTTTAATTCTTCTACGCCTGTTTTGCCAGCTGGGACCTTATTTTAATGGCATTGGTAGATGTGTGAAAAAAAAACCTGTTGCAGAAGACTTCTAAGGAGGGAGAAATTCAAAGAAGTCCCTTTATCAGCGGGTCTGAGAGTTTGGATGTTTCCAGGCGGCTCTGCTTGAGGTCTCCCTATGAATCTCTGTCCGCATCCGAAGCAGCAGGAGGCTGAGCCATGGGTCAGGCAGTGCTGGAGGGAACCCCCTTGCGAGAAAGGAACATCCTATTTATTATTTTTTTCCTGCTTTTTTCTCAACACAAAATTTGCAAAATAAATATGATTGATTGCTTTTTGATGACTGCTCTGATGCTTTCCAAAAATATGATGAAACATTATTTTTATTATTGATATTCTTTATTATTCATATTCTATATTCTTTCACTATCTCTGATATTCAGCAGATGTGTAAGTGTTCCAGCAGACCCCAGGGAAGTCTGGTGTTTGACACGACTCACAAAGGATCGCATGAAGTTTCCCACCAGGACTTTGCATTGGGGAGTGAGGAATGAAATGGAGCAAATCTTACCCTCCGGGACTGGAGGGCAAAGAAACCTAAGGAGCACCTGAGTGCTATCGATGGTATGAAATGCCAGAGGACATAGGAGCTCTGCTTCTCTGGTCCCATGGAGGCTTTTTAGCATGAATCATGCTAAAGCAGCAATCCCCATGAAATTGAGGACAGCTTCCAGCACAGGCTGACGAGTAGTTATTTTTCCTCCTGCTGCTGAAGCCACTGGAAAAGTCTGATTGATCCAGGATGTCATGTCAGAGCCTAATTCCCCTTTTTGCAAACGCCCATAAGCTCGTGTTTAGTGCTTAATAAAAGGTAAGCTCCAGTCAATGGGAAAATGTGCTTAAGAGCTTTATTCGCTTTCTTAAGTGCTTTTCTGGGTCTGGCCCCATGCAACGTGTCAAGCACCCATTAGTCTCATCTTTTATTGCTGTAATACAGATAGCTCCTCGGAAATAACCCTTTCAACACAAAGGTGGGTTTTTTTTGGAGGGAAAGCCACCCTGTGCACGTGCACTTACTAATAATGACATGCGTTTGGGTGATGCTCTGGCTTTCTGCTCTGAGGAAATAAAGGGAGGAAACATGATGGTCTTGGAGTAGGTACAAAGCTGTCAGGCGCCTGGCTCGGATGAAGTTGCAGAAAGCGTTTCTCTTTGTGTTGCAGGGCCTGGCAGCCTGGTGAGATAATAAAAGATAAAGCAAACTGTACGACAATGGAAAATGCTGAGCTCCCTGAGTAATTAAAGGTTGTGTAAGATGGTCGCATGGCTTGCGAGGCTTATTAATACAGTCACGTTTGCATTATATAAAGGGTAATTAAAATGCAGCCTGCTTACCATTGATTACGCCCTTTGCCTGGTGTTTGTAGCAGTGGGTGCACAGCCAGGCTGCAAAGGCGGCACAGGAGGCAGCAACTGCCAGCAAGAGGAGAGGCTGAGGGGGGGTGGGATGCCCGAGCTTGTGGGACCAACGCTGTGCCATGGCTTTGGACAAACCCTGGACAAATTGCCCTGCAGATGTGCCTTCTCCTCCCAGCGCTGTGCCGCAGCCACTGCAGCTTGCCTACCAGAGCCTTTTGGGGTCTGGCGAACGTGAGGGGTGGGGGGGTTATAAGCAGCTCCCGACAGAAAGCTAAGCTGGCTGTGGGTTACAGATTGGTGCAGCTGAAGAAACTTTTCCAGGGTAACCTATGGGATGTCTGACACGGAGAGAGGTCACCATGCAGCCGGGAACCAGCTTAGCCCACCGCAGGCTGCACTGGTTTGCCAGTCCGGGTGGCCGGGCATCGGAGCGCCGTGGGTACCACGCGATGCTCTCGGGGTGGCACGGGCCATCGCAGAGCAGCTCCCCGCGGCAGTGCAGAGCGGACCCAGGCTGCAGATGCCAGCCGGCCCCATTGCGATTCCTAAAGCCCAGTTCGTTAGTGACATGTGAAAGATGGGAGTGGGCCCGGCTGTGGCTTTCTGGCAGTGAAAAGTTTTTTGAGTTCACCTCAAAAGTGAAGGACAGCTTCACTTGTATGGTGCTGCGCATGGAAGTGCAAGCTAAGGGGAGTCTGAAGTGATGTGTTACCTGCGTGGGGGTTGCAGAAAACATTTTCCACTGGCTTTCGCAGCAGGGAGAGTTTGCCCAGATGGAGGAGAAAGGAGTGTAAACTCCCTGATGTCAGCTCCTGTGGGCCCTTGAACTCCTGGTTTGCATTTTCTATTACCTAAGGTACCTCTTGGTGCCGAAGAGGGGTTCCAGCAGAGCTGGGCAGTCTTGCTCTCTGCAGGACATTCTGCTTTTTGGAGGTCTGTGCTGTCTGCTCCTGGCAGGGCTTGCAAAGGGAACGCCTCAAACCCACGTACAAGGCTGTCGGGATGCTATGAGCACACCGTGTCTCTACGTTCCTGATTATTTCTCTGTGTTACTGATTATTTCCTGGGGCTCCTGTCCTCGGTGCGAGGGTGCTTTTGGAGCAGCAGCAAAGGCAGCGCATCTGAGGGAGCTGGAGATAAGAGTACACATGAGAATGAGCTGGACCGACTGTATCTCCATGGAAACATGATTGGCACTCAGCTGTTGGGCCCAGTAAATCCAATTATGGCTGTAGACAGAAACGTGTTTAAAAAAAAATAATGAAAAAAAAAAGACCACAAGCCAAGCTGGTGTAAATAAAAATATAACCATGTGCTTTAGAATTGTCGGGGCTATTTTTTTGGTTTTTACAGACTCAGCTTGTGGGGTGTGGGTGTTGAGGGATGTTTCCCGTGGTGCCTCGTGGAGCCGTGGCACACCACCCCTGCCCTGCGGTGGCAGGCGCTGGTCCTGGTAGCGCTGCTTCTGAGGGCAGCTGAATTATGGTGGCAGCCAGGCAGCCAGCGCCAGATGTGTAAAGAGGGAGGTATTTCCACAAAGTCACTTCCCATGCAATGTGCCTGAATAACCAAACGCTGAGCTCCTGGAGATGACAGCTGGGAAGCCGTAGCCTTCCTTCCAGCCACTCCTGCCACAACAGCCCTCCAGTGGCAAATTAGACATAATTTTTAAATAGATATTAGTGTTCCTTGCAATGCCAGGGACCCTTTTTGGACACTTGAACTATGCAAAGAAATGCTGGGAGGTGAGGCAGCCACAGCCTGAGTTCGCAGACCCTGGTTACAGGTGGATGCCTGGCCAAAATACCTGCCGTGAGCTTTCTCCTTGTAGTTTTGTAATTCCCTGTCCCCACAGGTGATGTGTTCTCTGCTGGGTTGGGGGTGAAAATAATTTCTTGCAGCTAAAAAGCGACCACTAGAATCTGAATTTTTTTTTTCTTCAAAAAAACCCCAGGCAAATTAACATCACAAGTTCTCCCAGCCTCAGCCGTACCCTTGATGCAGCGTTTCAGCCCACCCAGCCCTGGGTGGCACTGCCAGCACCTTCCACTCCCTGGAGCACCACACCAGGCGGGGGAAAAGCCCTTCATGCTGCCTTTTCTCATTTGCAGATCACGGGGAGGAATCTGCTAGCAAAGCCACAGGCTTCAAAACCATTTTTTCCTGTCCGTGGAAGGAATTAATTGCTTTAAATGCACATTGCGGCAGGTACAATTTGCTGTCTTTTGAATTGGCATCTCATCTGCACTTTCGGCATTCCCTTGTGACCGGTTTGAGGTCTATTTTGCTTGTTTAGTCCCTGGGTGGCAAAGCTGTGGAGAAGTCAGGAGATGTGGGTGGCTTTTCCAATACTGCTACTGACTTTTCCTGACTGGCTTTCAGATGCTTATCCAAAATATGACTCGATTCCCCCATCCATAAAATGGAGGTTGTTGCTTAATCCCCTTCAAAAACTGCTCTGAGAGCTTGGGGTAGAAACCAGCCAGTGGGTTCCAAGTTGAGTGAGTTTCTATTTTTCAGATCTGTGACAGTTTTCTCTTAATTCTGTGTTTTGAAGTACAGAGAAGTATGGAAATACTCAACCTTTTCTTTTTTTGGTTTGGTTTTTTGGTTTGGGTTTTTTTGTTTGTTTTTTTTGAGGGGATGAGTTTTAAAAGCTCTATAATTTGGATATGGTGGAAAACTTAAAAAAAAAAAAAAAAAATATATATATATATATATATTCTTCCCACAGCATTTTAGCCTTGCACTGGACCAAATCTTGAAGGAAGCAGTATCAGTGTGGGTTATAATTGTCGGGCTTCGGTATTTCTCTGTTGTGGAAACCAAGTATCAGGGTTAGACATAAGGTCTCGTCCCAGTCATACTGTGCTTTCTCATCTTGGTTATTCCTGACAGAAAGCAATAAAACACCCAAATGGATACACTCCAGGCTTTCTGGGGAGGAAATGCCACCCGGTGGTGAGAGGCAGCTCCCCTGCAGAGGAGCACACTGGCACGGCAGCCAGGCACGCTCCTGCCCCTTGGAGCATGGGAAGGAAACACCCGGCTTTTCCAGGTGGACTCCATCCCCCAAATCCAAGCCCGTCCAGCCGCTCTGGAAAAGTCATTCCGCTCATCCTCCCAGGGTTGGGTGGGTCCAGGTGTCATTCCATGGATTGAATGACGATTGATTGATGAACCCCTTAAATCGCCGATGCCCTTTGCAGACCCTGGGCAGGTGGGGCTCCATCCTGCTTTGCCAGCAGCTGGAGCAGCCCCCAGCCCAGAACAGCAGGGTGTTCATTCCCAGGACCATCCCTCTCCTGCCCCAGTGGTAGGTCCAGGCTGGAAGGAGACACTGTGGCGTGTGGCCACAGGAGGTTCTCTGGTTGCCCAGGTGGCCCCACGCAGGTAGTTTTGCTTAATGGTATTAAACAGAGGGTGATAATGTTACCTCTGGGGTCAAGTGGTGAGCTTTGTGTGGCAGGACCTGCGGCAGCAGCAGGAGCCTCTTGTGCCACAGAGAGGAGCAGGGTGTCACAGGGACCCAGCAGGTAGGGGAAGGAGGGTAATGCTCTGGAATGGGTGGGCTGCTTGCAATAAAACCCACCTGTTCCCAGATGTGCAGCCCCTCTGTTTCAGCCCAAGGGCTTAATTTCATTTTGTAGTATTTTAACTATTATTTAGGGGCCACCTCCGAACATGCTGAAGCCGCTCATGCCGCTCCATCTCCTCTTGCCCCAATCCATCATCAGCCCAGGGCCGCCTCTGAACACGCCAAAGCCACTCATCCCGCTCCATCTCCTCTTCCCACTGCTTCCCATGGCTGCCACTGCTGGAAATGAGCTCCACGGTTTAAAACAACAGCTTCAGAGGTGACTGTGGCTGTGGCTGTGTGTGTCCGGGGTGGGGGGGAACCAAACATCAAATAACTAATCAGTGAGGAGGTGGTATCAGGATCTGTTTCCTGACCCATGGGTTGAGGGGAGAAGGCCAATGTGCCCAGCAGTTGCTGGCTTGGCTCTGGTGATGCCGGCGACTTGCCCTGTGCCGTCCCCAAAAGGCTGGCCCCTGCTGGGGTGGGGGCCACAGCTGCCTGCCACCCCCCCACCGGGGCAGCCGGGCTTTGTGGTGCACAGTGCATCCAGCTATAGAAAGAAGATGCTATAAGGGGAAGTTATAGTATATATATGAAGTATATATACATAAAAAAAGTCTCTATATATGAAGTGCAGTTCACCTCCATTGTCAGCCCAGTAAATGGCAGTTTCAGTAGCATTAAACCATGAAATAAGCTGCTCCCTTAACTTCTGGGACGGCAGCATGAATTTCAGGCGGGTTTCTGTCAGAAGGGAGGGCTGATGAACTTTTGATGAACCGGGGCTGGAAGCAGACAGTCGCTCCTATTGAATCAGCACGGCGTAAGGCTGGCCTCATTAATGAATGTCAGGGAGCCTGCCTGAATCAGGGGTTTCAGGCCGCTGCTTTTTCTCCTTTAATTGCATTTTCCAGAGTTCACAGGCCAGAGTAAGCGGGGAAATTTGCGATGGGTCAGAAATGGCTGTGGTTTGGAAAGAATCTCAGGCATCCTTCATGTGACCTCCTCCTCCTCCTCGTGCACAATTGTTGCTTTTCAAAGAAGCAGCGATCACGGGGGGATCAGGGCATCTGCCTCACGGAGATCTTGCCCTCAGCCCTGCCATTTGCAAACCCCCGTTTGGGTCCGCGGGCAGGGAACGGTCAGTGCCGCGGGGAGATGTCCGAGGGCGGGGGGCTGGCAGCTGGGCACCCCTCGCCCTGCGCCCGCCGGAGCCAAGGAGCCAGAGCTGACCGCAGCCGCAGGGCACCGTCCGGTAGCAGCTTCAGCATTAGTCAGGCAGGGCTCCTGCGCCGTCAGCGGGCTTCGGAGTTCATCTGGAGCCGAGTCAAGGCTTGCAAGGCTCTGGGAGCCATGGACTCACTCCCTCAACAGCCTGTTGTCAGCCGAGGGGGGAGAACCCCCTTGCGCTCCCTTGCTAACTCAGCTGGCCTGCCTCGTTAGTGTTAAATAAGCCAATTAAGGCTGCACCATAGCAATGCCTCTCAGCTGAAGGTTTGCTTCAATAAAGGCGGTGAGATTGAGCTAATGGTGCTCCCAGTCCCAGCAGAGTGGTCCTCACCCAGAGGGTCAGTTGTGGCCTCCCAGCTCTTCCCATGCTGTGGGCAGGACATGATTTCACGGAATCCAACCTATGGAAGAGCGAGTGGCAGCCCCGGGTTGCCCAACGGTCAGTGGGTTTGGAGTGTAGCAGCTTGGGTCTGTCAGTCGCTAGGTAAGCCATGGTATAGCTCCCGTGCCTCAGTTTCCCCACCTACAAACCCAATGATGCTCCTGAAAGGTGCAGGACATCCCAGGGTGTCCCCTGTTGGATGTGTGGTAGTTGTAGCACTGGGTTAAAGCAGGTGTGTGTCTTTAGTGGGGGATGTGTGGCATGTTATTGCTCTGCACCGGGGCCCAAAAAGCTGAGCATCCCCCCTAGCAGCCTGGTCAGGATCTCTCCACAAAGTATTTTTTTGGCTTGCTGATGAAAAAGGTGAAGCAAGGTGTCCTCTGCTCTGGCTGCTTGCCCTGCGCTTTCCGACACAAGTGTGGTAGGAAGTTTGACCCAGCACAAACAGGCAACTATTATCCCTGCAGAACTCCAAAACAAGTTGCCTTCCTTGACTTGACACCAGGGCTGGCTGCGGCTCTACCTGCGGTTCCCAGGCTGCAAAAACCTGCTCTAATTAAATCTAAGAGGCAAGATGATCTGTAGGGGCTCAGATCCTTACTTAGATGTTGTGCTGCAAAACAGGAGAGCGTTTGCAAGAGAGGGAGGGATGGGGTTTTTTTACCCCTCTCTGTATTTTTTAAAATTATTTTTATTTTAAGAACTGCTCTCTTCAAATAATACCTCCCTGTGAATTCATAGTCCTCCAACCCAGTATTTTATGATCTCAACAAGAAGCCCATAAAAATAAATGTTTGGAGAGGAAGAGGAGAAAAAAAAGGGGGGTGTGTGTGTATAAAAGAGGCACCAGCAAGTCTCAGCCGAAAACATGGAGTGTGGTTTCCCAAGGCGAGACTTCCAGTAGAAGGAGCTGGACTGGCTGGGGAGGAGAGGATGCTTTTGTGGGATACCTTGTGCTTCAGCTTTTCCCCGTGCTGGTGGGTTGGGACCCTTGGCAGCGCCAGTGAGGTGCCCTCAGCAAAGGGGCAACTTGTGAGGGGGAGGCGGGGGCAGATGATGGGCTGTGCTTCACCTGCTGGCAACATCCTCATGCCAGGAGTGGTCCTGGGGGTCTGCGAGGGGACCACTGGGCTCGGAGAGGGAGCAGCTTGCTCAGAGGAGTCATGGGGCTGGGGGGTGTGAGCGTGTGCATTGTAGTGGGGAGGGGAGGTGCACGCAAAAAGCTCGGAGCTCAGCATTTCTGCAGGGATTCAGGGAATGTACTGGGTTTTTGAACCCCTCCCAGCTCTAGCAGGTCGAAGGCAGAACGGTGCCCGGCAGAATGCCCGCTCCTGGACGGGGACAGGCCCTCTGCCACCTGCACGTGGCAGAGACGTGGCTCCTTGCAGGCACTGGAAGCTGGGAACGGCAGGGCTGTACACACCAAAAAACACAGAAATGCTGAAAAACCTGGTACCCTGCAGCCTCAACTTCCATGTGAGGTGTGTGTGGGTATTTTTTATTTTTTTTTATCCTTTTAACCCTCATTCTCCCCAAAGGCTACGCTGTATTTAAGGCGAGGTTTTTACATGTTCTAGCTCAGCAGTCTCTGAGCACCTTTCCCTTCTCTGCCACTTGGAAAGGAGCAGGCTTCGCTCTGCAGAAGACCTCTTGGTGGGTCTGGTCTCCTGTGTGCCCCCTCGCCGCGCAGCTCGGCTGCCTGTGCCCCAGGGAACCCAAGCACCAAAGCTGGGGGGTTCTACCATCTAGATAAACCTCAGGTCTCCTTACAGGCCCAATAAAGCCAGCGAGGAACGTGCTCTGCCCCTCTGCCCTTCAGCCTAGCGTGGCTGGTTTGCCTGTTTATTCTGCACATTTCTGTGCTGGGTTAGAGTGCTGGCATCCCCATGAAGGCAGATAAACCATAACCAAACCAGGTTCACCTGTGCCCTTTGGGGTTCTCTCCTCTCTTTACAGCTTCTGGGCCATTCCCACCACTTCGGTGTCCCTTGCAAGCCACAGCCCCCAGCACGCAGCGCAGTCGGTGTGGGCTGGGTAAAACCAAGCCCTGCTTTCCATCCCTACCCTCCATCACTAACACTGGAGCTCACTTACCCCTTCTGCTTCAGGCTAGTACTGGGAGCTTGGAGTTGCTTGTTTGCTCTGATCAGCTGAGGGGGAGGTCTAGTGTGTGCCTGGGACCTCAGGGTGCCTGGGCAACTGTCCCCCTGGAGCCAGCAGAGGCAAGGTGGCCAGCAAGCCACGGCAGCAGCGCTCGCTGCTCTCCAGAGCTGCTCTTTTAAGCCCATGCAAGGATGTTACCCCTAAAGAGGCATTAAGGACTCGCTCCTGACATAACAGTATGTCTTGCTTTTTCTTTTTTTTCTTTTTTTTTTTTTTTTTTTTTTAACTCATAATCAGTTTAAAGATGTGTAAGAGTGGCTCTTTCACAATTTGTGCTTTGGAAATGGGGAAAGTGCAATACTTGCCCTATGCTTGCTGAAATCTGCGTGGTTTTTCCAAAACAAGAAATTTGCCTCCTGGCCAAGGTCCAGAATGGGAAAACTTAAGCAGAGTAAATATTTCTGAGCACGTGTGAGGTTTTGGTTTTGGTTCCGTGTTTGTGTGTTTGGGTTTCTTTAAGTTGCAGAGGGTAGCTGCCCTTTCCCCCGACTCCTTGTGGTCCTGCAACGGGATGTCCCTGTTTTGGGAGGCACAAGCTGATGTGATTCTCCTTGGTGTCCGCAACTCAGGGGCTGTGACAAACCCTGGGGGATGATTGCTGCGTGCACACACTGGGATGGGTGAGTTTGGGAGCACAGGGAGGCTGGGCAGGGCAACGGCAGATACCATCTATACATTTGCATGCATGCAGATGTGCACATGTTGAGCCATGAAGATGAGCACTCCTCCCTGCAGTGCGCCCATGTGTGTATAGGAAGGAAGAAACATGCTTTTATAGGCTTTATCTGCTCTCTTATTCATGCATGTTGTCAGTAACACTAATTACTGAGTGTAAGCTGTTGGGAAATGGCTGTGTGAGTCCATCCATTTGCTGGTAGACTCATCCCCCCACCCCCTCGCCCCCCCTGGTCCTTCCACTCCTGCATTTTAGAAAGGGATTTATTATAAGGCAGCGCTGTGGAAAAAACTTCCTTACAGAAACACACCAGGATGATCTGGGAAAGGTTTGACTAATGGAGCTTTTTGTGGGCTAATAGAATAAAACTGCTTCACAAAAAATATTATCATTGGGAACATGAGCTGAAAAAGGAATGATTCATGTGAAATGCAGGATGTGTCTGTATTTCATGTGAATCAGTGCTATGCAAAGTGGGAGAGGGCTGGGGCATGATGAGCATCCAAGACTGCCCCTGAGCATGGGAAAAACACCTTTATTAAAGACCTCAGCAGGAGGTAGTCAGGAGGGTGATAGACATGGGAAAACCACAGGATGGAGAGTCCCCGGAGCTAACGAGCAAGCTGTGTTAGAAACCTGGATGATTGCTGATAGAATTATGATTAAGGACAAGCAGGCAGAATTTCCCCGTGATGTTCCATGGAAGCCAAAACAAATCTCTTCACCTCTCTGTGCCTACTCTACCCCACCTAGGAACATGAGAAAATGTGCTGAAAAGGAGCTTTGTGGGCTAAATCGGCACTTTGCTGGGAGCTGCTGCTTCAGAGGAGACTTGGTAGAAGAGATTGGGGAGGGAGGAGTCTGTTGATCTAGTAATCTTTTTTTTTTTTTTTTTTTCTCCCCTCTCTATGAAGAAGAAATCATTCCCATCCACTATTTAATGTTTCACAGGCAGTAGAACGTGTGCTCCTAACTCACTAAGGGCTTCTGAAACCCACCCCTAATTTCTTCCCTGATGTTGCCACTGGCTGAGGTGATAGAGAAGGAGGTTTGGCTTTTGTGACATCTCCACTTTCTTTCTGCCTTGCTGGAGACCTCACGGTAGTGCTGAGGTTTTCTGGCGGTGTGTACGAGCTATGGCCCCCAGGGGACCCACAGGGCCAAAAAGCTGCTGTGTTTCCTCTCACCGTAACTTTGAATATGTGCCTGTATATCAGGACTGGGCTGTTCCTGCCTCTGATGGTCCCCTGAGGTACCATATTGCTGTATTTGGACCGGGACTTTCTGTCGCACACTATAATTAGGCTGTGGATTTGCATTGCTCACTTGCAGATCCTAACGAGCAGGCAGCTCGCTCGGCGCACTGAGCACTCGCCTCTCGTGGGCTGCACCAGCCTCCGAGTGTCTCTGTGTTGTGTGGTCAAGGATGCTGCAATAGGGGAGAGCAAATAAACACCTGGGTAAAAACCGGTTTGTCCTCTAAATAGCAAAGTGGCATGGTTTTTATTTTATTTTTTAAAGAAAAGAGAACCCCAGACCCTCTTTATCACAGGCAGGACTTGGAAGCCCAAATGTCCAAACCCTTTGGCAGGTTACAGGTAATTTCTATGGCTATAACCCACCTGGAAGGTTCTTGTGGTGCCTCACTTCTTGGAGGCAGCACAAATGTGATGCTGCCAGGCAGGGCTGGGGCTGTTGGGTGCTCGGAGGGATCCCTGACTGCTGGGATTACCCCTTCCCTGCACACTCATGGCTTGAACTACTTTCCAGGGTATCTTGCTAAAACAAAATGGTCTGGGTGACAAAATGGAAAAACTGGTCACTGATGATTCAGAGATAGATCCTAAAAATATATGGCTATTGTTCCTTTCCTTATGACCCATCTGGGATGAGTTGTTTTATAGAGGAAGCAAGAAGATAAACAAACAATTCCAGCATGCGATGGTGAAGGCTGCAGTCCAATTTTTTTTGGCTGCCTGAATTAGACTCCTAGATCCTCCTTTGCCATCAGGCTCTCCTGCTCCGAGCAGGAGGGCTGGGAAAGGTGGCCAAGGACATCCCTGCTGAACGCTGTGCTGGGATACTGCATGTAGGGACATGCTGGGGTGCTCGGGCCATGATGCTTCTCCTCACCAGGTCACTGATTCAGCAGTGGATCATCAGGGCTGGGGAAATGATGCATTGCAACACTGGCGCTGCTGCAGATGGGAAGTCCCACTGGTGGGTGTCATTGACTTGGATGTGGTCCTCCTGCAGCACCTGGAAGTCCAACAGTGCTGCAGGCAATGCCTGATGAGACATTCATGTGAAACCATCTTGCTGACCCCATCCTGGCTCCGAGGCTCATGGGGACATTCCTGCCTGGCTCAAGCTGAGCCACCCCTTTCTTCCAGCCTCTCAGTGTGGTTGTCACCCTGCTTGGCAGTTTAACGCTGTTACCTCTAGCTTGGCCTCTCTGAGCGCAGGGAGGAAGCACAGCACTCGTTACGTTAAAACACCAACCCAAAGCAAAGTATATTGCAGGTGGCCTGAGCTCGTGGGCACCAGGATACAAATCACTGCTTGGGAGGAAGCTCCTTTTAGCAGCAGGTTGATCCCTAATGGCTCCTTTCAGGTTTAGTGGTGGGTTTTTTTGGTACCATCTTTGACCTCCCGATTCCATTCAGAGAGGACGCTGGTCCCTTGTGTGACCGCGCATGCCTGCGTTTGTGCACGCTTCCTAAATTGCAGCGAATCATTTAGTGCAGAGCCTCACATTGCCTTCGTTTGCCCCCCTGACATTATACAAAATAAGAAAAATATGGAGTGAGGCAGCACCGCTTCTCAGTAATTAGCTCTGCAGCTGGTGTGGATCAACCCAGCTCCTTGAGTTTCTGTGGAGTGACACCTTTGTGCACCAGAGATGGTGTGACACCCACACACCCCCCCGCCACGTGAGGGGCTCCTTTAAAACCTCTCTGTGTCAGACCTTGCACAAGGACCCAGCCAGCAATATTTAATTTTGCAAGCACTGCACCCAGCTGCTGCTTTTGTTTTTCTTGCAAGTTGGCTGTCCTTAGAGCAGGAACAGGATGAGAAGGCAGAGCGTATCTGCCTCTGGGCTGCCTGAGTGCCACTTTGCTGTATTCCAGCTGGGCAACGGCTGGGAGGCACTGGAGGGAATTAGGCTGCCTCAGCAGCTCTGGTCTTATTATTATTTTTTTTTTTAATTTTTCTCCAATATTCACTTGTCAGATGGAGACATAAAGCAAGTGTGATCACTTTTTCAGGGTAACAAGGGGAGAAGTCTGTGCCGTAACCTCAGACCAAAGCATCCCTCTGCTCCGGGCACGTCTGAGCCTGGAGCCCGAGTTCGGTCAGTGTTTTTTTGATGTGTTCCACCACAGCTCTAAGTTAGAGCAGCCCAAGCCCTGTGGGTTTGCAGCCCAGAGCCCAGTTCTACTGCTGAAGAAGCTGCTCTTGAGCTGGGTTTAAACCGGTGAATTTAGGATGGTGGGTGCCCATGTACCCCGCTGTGTTTGGACAGGAGCACTCAGGATTTGGCTAGTTTTCCCTTAGCCTTCAATAAGCCTAAAGAAAACCCCAGCGTATCCTCGCAAAGTATAGATGTCTGTGAGTCTGTAACGTTGTTTTCATTTTGTTAGCTGAAAAGGAACCTGCTATTCTGAATTATTTTGAATAACAAGGTTTGCTGCTTCAGTCAGTTGGCCATCTGCATACCAGGTCGGGCTGGGCTGCTGGGCAGGAGATGTCTGAGCCCTCCAATGCAGGCTGAGCCTCCATCACGCAGCACTCCTGCTGATTCAGTGATCTCCAACGTGTTTCAGCTCTTCCTGAAGCCTGACATGTGACATATGGAGTGCTATCACCTTCCCTGCAGCTTCAGACACCTGCAGGGGTTCCTGGCTGTCACCCGATCGCTGTCTGGATCAGTGTGATGTGCCCTGGGCATGCTGCTGGCTCCTGGCTGGCACAGGGAGGGAAAACTGGGGGGGCTGGGGATGTCCTTCATGGTCCCTGTCTGAAGACCTCAATCAGCTCTCAGGACCTCTTGCCTTGGTCCACCCCTTCCAGGGCTGCAAGTGCAAGGGGACTTGGGGAGCAGGGCATGGGATGGGGGAAGGTAGGGGAGAAGCCATCAGCCTGATGTGGTGCCTGGGTGTCTCGGGCAGCATGGGCACCTCCAGGAAGGAGGCTGATGCGTCTGTGACCCTCCAGCTTGCAGGGAACAAAGGTCCCTTTCCATCAAGCTCCGTGAACCAGAGACGCAGAGACGGGGTTCTTCACCAAAAGGCACGGCAAGAGGCTGCTCTCACTCAGCATTTGAGCCCAGCTTTTCTCCTGTCTCTGGCTATCTGCTCCTTTCACCGAGCACCTGGAAACGGCTGACTAATGAAGATGTGCAGATGGTCATCAACTTCTGCATTATGCAGCATGTGGTTAAAAATAGCCCAGGCTGCAGGTCCATGCCCAGGCCCAGCTCTGCTGGGAGAGATTTGCAGGGCAGAGTCAAGAAGAGATTTGTCCCCTGGTGCCATGGCAACAGATTTCGATATGTGAGTGGCAGGATGATGCCCCACTGGCATGTGGGATGACCTTGGGAAGAGGGCAGCAACAAGGTGCGCCATCATTCCTACTGGCTGCTTGCAGGAGCCCCTCCTGCTGCCCCCTCCCCCGCCTGCAGCCATCAGCTCCTGGCTGGCAGAAGAGGCTTGTGAAGAAGGATGCACTAAATTAAGGAAAACGTCCCCTGTTGCATTTGCATTTAGGTGGCAAAGATAATGATGATCTAGGAATTACCAGGAAAGGTGACAAGGGGAAAATGACAGCAGAGGGTGAGCTGTATTTCTGTTTTGTTGCTGTATCGTTGGAAGTGCCTGTACTTCTCTTTTGGGGGGTCTTTTTCTGTACTGTTCACTTTCAGGTTAGCATCTGCTGCCTGTTCGATGTGGTGCTCCAGGTTCTTGCTGGAGGACAATTCATGTAGGCTGAGGTTTCACTGGGAGATGGAGCTCCCCGAAAGTGTTATAAATGCTGTCCAAACCAAAGGGAGCAAAGGTCCGTCCTCAGCTTTTTGCTGCCTTAGCACATCGCGGCCCTGCTGTCTGTCACATTGTCACACTGTCTCCGCGGACTGACGGGTAAAACTTCACTGTTTAACGGGAGGGGAAAGGAGATGGGAACTGAACTGAGGTAAACAATTTGTAACCATTTTTTCTGCAAAGGCTTGAGGTGTAGGAGGTTCCATCCTTCATTCCAAGTGACCTTAAAAAAAACCAAAATCAACTTTACTTGCAAAAAGTTTAGATGCATCTTTATTTTCCACTCTGCTCTCACCAGAGAGAACAAGCTGAATATCCCAGACCTTATTTTCATGTGTGAGATGACCTATCTCAACTTTCAGAGGATGCTTGTGGTTATTTTTTTTTTCAGGAGCTTGAGTGTTTTCATAATCTCGGCCCCAAATATGCTAGATGGCCTGGTTTGAAATGGGCCCAACGTCAGGGCACCTCGGGTCCCTTTGAAACCTCACTGCGGGTACCCAAAAGCAGACAACCCAAATCACCAGCTCTGCAAAAGTGCCTTCAGCCTGGCTCTGGGGTGACTTCAACGTACGGGCTTTTACTGAGACGGCCATGAGTATTTGGTGTACTTATTTGAGTAAGGGAAGTGGTGTAGGAAAATTGAAAAGGAAAAGGGTTCAGGCCCAGGTATTTGGGTACAGGAGAGGAACTGAAGCGTGGCCACATTTTGCAGAAGTGTCTGCCTTCGCCCGTGCTTGTGCTCAATGCTGTGACGACTTCTGCACAGAGAAGTACTCTCCCCCGTGGAGCTGTGCCTGAGTCATAGGTTGCAAGCTGTGGCTTAAGGGCTGGTGAACTTGGTTTAGTTGGGTGGGTTAAAAGATATAAAACATTCAGGAAAAATATCATCCGGACTTGGGTTTAAATTTTATGTGCAAATTCTCAGATGTTACAAGTTTGGGTATGCTGAGTGTTCTTTAAGGCAGGCTTATTTGTCAGTAAGGCTGAAGAAGATTCCATGCTTTATTCTGTCAGACTCTTTTTACTGGAAAGTTAAACACATGTGCTGCAGAGAGACAGCCCCATCTCCGAGGGAGGGACCTCCCGTTTCTCAGAGCGTGCTCTTGGGCAGGTGTCCCACTTCCCTGTCCGGGGCTGAGCAGGAGCTACTGAAGGGGAAGTGTAATAAAAGCAATCAAATCAAATAGTCATGAAGTATAGCCACTAGCATTGCTTCTGGGACTAGGCATCCTCAAACTCCTGTTCTGATGCCACAGCAGATTCAACAAGGTGTGTTAGAATGATGAGCTGCTTGAAATGAAAAGCCTCTGTCTCTGGTGTAATGAGAGCTGCAAGAAAAAGCACGCTGCAAGGATTGGGCACGTGCAGGATTCAGCTGGGTCTCCAGCACCTCTGTCTCTTTAGCTGCTCCGTGAGAGAATTTCTGCATACAGCCCTCAAGGAAAAACACTCGTGGAGGGTCCCCTCAGCTGGAGTAGATCATACTTGTTTTGCCCTGGGAAGTGCTGGTATCTCTCAGCCCAGGAGCAGAGGCAGCAGCTTGATCCAGCTTTGTGCATCCTCGCTTGCGTATTTGGATGACTGAAGCACGGCTCGGGGCTGGCGTCCCCCTGCAGCAGCAGCACAGCACCTCCCTGCACCTTCTCACTTGTTTCTTCCGCTGCTGGATGGCCTCTAACAAAGCAGATCTCTATTCCCACGAAATCCAGATTTTTTCTTCATGATACCAGCTTCTTCCCTCACATAACAGGGGCCCATTGAGATAGGAATAGTGTGTGAAATCGTGCCCAGGGCCCCAGGCAGGGCAGGCGAGGAGCTGTGTCCTAACAGGCACCCATGGGAAGGGTGACGGAGCAGGCGGAGCACCAACGTAAGTCTCCAGGCACCAACAGCCCACCCTGCCTTTGCAGGGTTCATCCATCACAGCAGCTGCAATGTGCAAATATTTACCGGGCAGGGCTTTGGCTGCTTATCGAGCTAGCAGTGGCTGCAGGCTGGTCACAGCCTTCTGCTGCTCCCTCCACAGAGGCTTTGCAACCACCCACGCTTCCTACATGGGTGCTCCTCAACCAAGGCAGAGCACTGGAGGAACCCGCATACTCTCCTCCTCTCCCCACGTGCTGGTCCTGCACAGCCGCTCTCCCCAGTCAGAGAGCCATGGGGCTGATCTCCAGCCCCACAGCCAGCCGTAGGGCTGGGGTGCTCTTCACCCATCCCATGGAGACGTGCCCCAGAGGAAGCTGCTGCTCTAAAACTGCCATTCTTTGTGAAGCATCGCTGTAGACTTTCCTCCACCAGTCTACAAATATGAAGCTAGGGTGAAAATGTCCACTGCCTGGTTCCCAGGAGCAGGTGCTATTTGCACCGGGTCTGGAGCCGAGGGAGCAGGGAGAGCCCCAGCACCAGCGGCTGCAGTGCTCAGGGCCATGCCCAGTGCTGGCAGGAGCAAGGCGGTTGCGGCGGCTATTAGAAGCTATCATCAGTCTTCAGCCAGGGTGGCTGCAAGACAAGGAAGTGATTAGGAAATGGGAATGTGAGTGATAAGTCATCTATCAAAAGGACTTATTAACCTAAATGTGTCAAAGAAGTTTCCACTGAGAGGAGGAAATTTATTTTTTTTAATTCGGGCTGGTTTAAAAATGGGGAAAGACTAACTTGTAATTTATTATTATTTTTTTAAATGTAACCAACATTGCTTATCAAAACTTCAGATACCACGTGCTTATTTGTTCACTTGCCTCCAGCTTGAAAACAACCAGCAGTAAAGAAGGGCAGATGGGACCACAGGGAGAGCAGGGCGACGAGTGTAACTTTTCACAGAAACTCTTGTTCCTGGGATTCCTTAGATGCTTTCTAAGAGGCTAACACCGCTGCATCGCTCCCTGTCTGCCTCTTGCTTTCTCTGCCTACACAGTCTCTTGCAGGCAGATGCACTTGTGCTGCCTGTGCCCCAAGCTGGGAGGAGGTGAGCCAGCGCAGCCTGATAACTACGTAGCAGCAGTTCGCTTGGTTCCCATCCAGCTGGCTCGGCAGACCGAAAGTGCGTGAGTGTGTCTGTCAGCGAGGACTGCAGACAGAGCCTCGTTGCCTTTTGGTGTCCCGGAGATATGATACGGGACCTTTAGTTCTGTTTGGAAAATACATTCAGCTCCGGAGGCAGCTCTGATGGACGAGCACTGGTTGATCTTGCAGCCTTGCTAAGGTAAGACATCGATGCCTGCCCTGCTCAAGGTGACCACATCTACAGCAGATGACACAGCTGAGCGCAGCCTGTGTTACAATGCCGTGGCAGCGGTGACGCCGTACACTGATGTTAGTTTAAAGCAGGAGGAGGTTGCCTGCATGAGGAGGACACAACAGAGAGCGGTGGCTGAGGCGATGGTACCAGGTCCGTGCACACATATATTTTTTCCAGCTGTACCTCTGCTTGCTGAAGAAATGACTGCATCTGGCTGCCCATCGCTGACATCCCCTAAATATTCTGGTTCCTCTGCTCATGGTGTGGCTAGCTGAAAGGGATCCCAAGCAATTTAAGCCACAGTTGTGTAAATGGACAAAATCTTGACTTTTTTCAAGCAGGACTTCTTTGAGAGAAGTGGCTTAGGCAGCATTCCCATGAGCAGATCTGAGATGGTGAGAACCTCCAGCAGGGAGGCTGTGAAGAGCAATTAGAGCTGAACTAGCTGCTCTTCGCAGACTCGCAGCCTGCAGCTTGGACCAAGCTGACACCCATCATCTCAGTGCTGCAGCACCCATGGCACCTCCGGCTCAAGGAAAGACTTTGGAGAACAGTAGGTGAAGTTTTCCTCCTGTGCCCACACTGCTGGTGGCTGCATCTCACCATGACCTGATGAGCATGGTTGGCCTCGCGCTCTCAGGTACAACGGCCTGCATGATCTCTTATGAGTGAGAGTGCTGCTGGTCCATTTATCTAGGCCAATCAATCTCTTCCCTGAAAAAAATGATTGCAACTTTCAAACAACAATATGAAATCAGCAGAAGGGACAGCGGTGAACCACCTACCTCCAGGAAGCATGGCCAGAAGTGTGAGGCTGTTAATAGGAGAGGTGTGCTGCTGTTCACGCACATGGTGTCTGCTGCATAAAACCAAATGAGATAGCAGTTCCATGTTTGATTTTATTTCTTCTTACTTTAAAATATCCTGGGTGAGAGTCTATATGTTAAGATGTCTTGGTCCATGTGATACTGAAGAAAACCGGTGAGTTTTGTGGTGTGGTGGGCCACATCAGTGATTTCCCACAGCCAAACCCTGCTACATTAATATCTACATCTGGATGTAACATTCTCAAAGTAATTTCTGCTTGGAATCTAGGACTTCAGTTTGGCCGTTATAAAGAGGTTTTAAGATGGCCTATCTTAGGAAAGGAGTTCCTCTCCTAAACTTCAGGAATGTTCATACATGGGGTTTTGATTTCAGCCCAGTCTGTGTTTCAGATCTCCCTGGACAGGACAAGTATGTAATTTTTAGTCTCTTAGGGGAAGAAAAAGCAGAAGATTCCACACTAGGGTGACTTTTTTTTCCTTCCATCAGACTTCATTCTGTGTAACCCACTTAAGTCTATTAGCTTCCTGCTTTCCGTGGCAACCAGGACCTGCCACCTTTCTCTCAGGAGCGAGTGGCTGGTGGTCCCCATCCACCACGTAGGATGCCTCCGCGCGGCTGCTGCCACCGCTCTTCCTCCGGTATCCTGCGAGTTGTGTGTGGGAGTGGGGCTGTGCGGAGGTGACCAGTGCCAAGGTGTGATGCTACCAGGGCTGAACGTTTGCTTCAGAGTCATAAGGCTGTAAGAAATCAAGCAGCACCAGATCATTCCAACCCACTGCAACAATTTACTGTGGAACCAAGAAAGAGAATGAGCCACAGAGTTGAAAAGGCTGGAGCCAGTTCCTGTTGTACCCCTTGCAAATTCATTCCTTCCCCAAGCAGCAAAAAATAACCTGGCTCTTCCACTCCCTCCGACAAACTCCAATCATTTTTATAAGCAAATACCAAAAGCAAATCAAAATATTTTGGAGGTCCCGAAATGTTGATTCACTTCATGTTCCAGCCGTAAA
Source organism: Falco naumanni (assembly GCF_017639655.2). Lineage (NCBI taxonomy): Eukaryota > Metazoa > Chordata > Aves > Falconiformes > Falconidae > Falco > Falco naumanni. Next base: position 29,061,613 of record NC_054065.1, on the reverse strand, counting down.
GGAAACAAAGGGCTAGAGATCAAAACTGTTTTCATAGTCTTGTCTAAAATGGGAAAAGAAATCATGGCAACTCAAATGTGTTTAGATAAACTTTGCCTCTATTTTTGAGTTTATGCCTGCCTACCATGTTACTTTACAGGTGTTGATTTCTGTCAGCGCCAGAGGCACGGATGCTGTTGGTCTTCTGCTGATTAAGGCCCCTTTGTCCAACTTTTACAAGACCAAGAGCAACCTGCCCTATGTTTGCAGGACCAAGGAAGCCTCTCGGGCTTTTCAGAGTTGAGGTCTGCAAGGTGCTGCCATGGATTTGGGTGCCTGTTGGAGCTGGGTTTGATGTTTGAGCTCTCTCATCAGCTGTGTCACCCCTCAGGGTGTTCCCAGACCACAGGGGTAGGTAGGGGCTGGTGTCAATCCTGCTGGAGGCTGGGTCCCTCTGGAGCAGCCTGGCTGCACCCACGCTGCATAGCTCTCGACTTAGGTCTTTCCTGCGCCATGAGTTATGGCCTTGACACATCGTTGTTGTTTTTCTGTGGGGTTTTGTTTCTTTTTTAAAATTTTTTTTTCTTCCTCAAAAAGCTTGAAGAAATGTGTGTGTGGGCGTTGTAACTAGACAGGCTGGTGCTTTCCTAATGTGATGGTATGTCTTGCATGCTCTGGGTTATCGTGTAGGAATATGCAGAAGAAGTTAGTGTGGAGGGTCCCAGAGGAGCACTGAAGGGCCATCCCAGAAGAAGGGACCAAAACTGGGGCCTTCCACAGCAGCATTGCCTGTCTTGTGGGAAATGTAGGGTGGCAGTCCCACCATATGTGCTCGTTTTTCCTTCTGGAAGGAAGTACTTTGAGCAAAGTAGGAGCAGGTTGCCCAGAGAGGTGGCAGATGTCCATCCCTGGAAACATTCAAGGCTGGTTTGGATGGGGCTCTGAGCAACCTGATCTAGTTCAAGCTGTCCCTGCTCGTTGCAGGGGTGTTGGACTGGATGACCTTCAAAGGTCCCTTCCAACCCAAACGATTCTATGAATATGTGATGTGGTTGATCAGAGACTTAGGGCCTGGCAGTGAGGTAGGAAACTAAGCTATCTGTCAGTGTAGACATGCTTATTTACATTTTAAGCCATAATTGTATTGCTGGGTTTCCAAGAAAAGACGGGAAAAATTAGTCTTCTGGATTCAGTGGCTGTGCTGGAAGAATTCAGCCAGAGGAAAGGAGGAGGAAGTGACTTATTCCTCCTGAAAAGGTAGTGCGGTGAAATACAGCGTGAAGTTCAGCAATGGTAAATATAGCTAAATCAATTGAGTTTAGTTCATATCCTGAGAGCCATAAACGTACACAGGTGAAATTTTATGAGCTTTTAAAAAGAACTTTATGAGCTTAGAGGGAGAAGCAGTATAATTTGAAACTAGCAATGGAAAAATAATGTAATATGGATTGTGGCATACCTAGAAAAACCTGTTAACCTGTAGAAGAACCGTAAAGCATCAACAAGAAGAGACAGAGGGACCTCTTTTATTCTTCTCCAGGACCTTGGTCCAATCCTCTTTCGAAGCTGTAGTACCCATTGCAATTACTCTCTGGGCAGTCCAGGAGTCTGAAGTACTTGTGAGCCAGTGTCTCAAAGGGAAAAAGTGAACAAGAGGGAGATGTGCAGCCTGGTAGGGTCTGCTAGCTCTCCAACACCGCACCCTCTGGTTTTGCTCCTGGGAACTAGACTTTGCCCCTCTGAACACTTGATAAGAAGAAAGCAATGCTCTGGGACATTTAAAGATGCCTGATCTTGTCTGCTTGGTGTGAGAAGGGTGGCCTGTAGCCTCACCTGAGACATTTGAATACCAAAATATGCTGTCTCCAGAAGCTCTTCTTCTCTTCTATGAGTCGATTAAGTGCCCATAAGAGCAGAGGAGGGCTCAGAGCTGTGCAGGCTCCATCAGGTAACTGGCATTTAAGAGACCAGGACAGATGTTGCCCTGACCACTGACTCGTCCTGGATTCCTGCTGAGCTCTGCTAATGCCTCAGGTTGTCCTTGGTACCTCCTGCTCTATGCTGTGTTTCAGCAGAGGCTATCGGTTCCTCTGATCACAAGCCAGGCTGAGGAAGCTTTTGGGGAGGGGAGCTCGCTTGTGGCTTAGTCAGTGACAGGCTGGTCAGCTGTGCCATCAGCTGCTGTTCAACCAGCGGCTGTGGTGAGACAGGGCCGAGAGCCATCCCTGGTAATTACCAAGCTGACTGAGCAGTTTTAAGTAGCAGCACTTCTACAAGGTCAAATAACCTGACATCATGGGTGAGTGGGATGCGGAGCGGGTCGCCTTGAGCTGGTGCGGTCCTGCTCGCTCCTGACAGCGCTTCCTTAGACCCCTTGCTCTGTTGAGTGTGGTAAGGCAGGCTGTGCCCTACAGTTACATACCAAAGAAGAAGTCTTTGCACCTAACAAACCCAGTCCGGTTCAAAAACAGACATTCAGGGGTGGATTTTCAGCAGACAGCTAGATCTAGAGCAGTAACTGGGGCAAGAGCCTATTGCTGACCTCGTCCCACAGGCAAGAATTTATGCTAGAAGAGATGTAGCCACCCAGCACTGCATTTGAGACACGGTCTTCTGAAGCGAAGGCTTTATTCCAAATAAAACATTTCCCCCATGTCACTAATCAGATCTGGCTTTTATAGAGAAGCCATCAACAGAATCCTCGTATGGTGCTAATATCTGAGCTTTGCCTTCCTCAGTTGTGTTTGGTTATATATGTGTATATATATATATATATATTTAAAGCTCCTCTTGTTAATGCACCAAGTATGTGCAAGCAATTAACAGAAGATTGTGTTTGATTACAGCTTACAAGAAAGTCTCCAGAGTAGTGTTGATTACTTAGTGAGCAGCCCTTTCAGCCATGAATGGTGACCTTGGCAGAAGGTCCTGGAGACCATGGAATTAATTGAGAGAATTTTAATAAAGGCTGGTGCGTGGAAAAAAAAAAAATATCCATATGAGTAGTGCATTGTTTGCTGGTGACGATACGTTTGGCAGACACCTATGCCGTTACAAATTCAGATACTGAGTTCATTGCTGAGCTGTGCTTTCAGGGTACATTCGATGACACGCTAGAGAAAGGCAGCTTTGGAAAATGTTCTTTGATATATTCTGAAAGATGTTTTGCGGTTTAACAAAAGTGTAGGATCGCTTAATGGGAGTTTGTTGTATTTAGCCAGATGCTTTCTTGGAATAGCGTTTTTCCATGGCATCATAGTTACAGAAGTGGTTGCGAGCACATTTGCTAACTCATGTGGCCTGAATGAGTTTTCTTAATGAAAAAAATAGCTGTACGCGTTGGCTCTATTTGCTGCTGTTCCTTCATAGTTTGCTTTTTGTGCGTGCTCTGATAACTCCCCATGTCTTTACATTCACTGAGCCTCGTAAAGGGGGAAGAGGAGAGATGTTAGCGTGGTTGTAACTCCCTACGCAGGCATGGCTTCAGGAGGCACATGTATGTGCTAATACTGTCACATGTATGGGGTGTCGCACAGTGTCTGCAGCGGTCACATCATGTACCAGCAAATGGTGTGTATTACCGGGTGCTTTTCCCCAAAGTGACAGTACTCACCAAAATAAAGGCTGAAAGGAGCCTTCATGCCCTGACTTCTCTTTCTCTGCATCGAGTATACTGAAGGGACAGCTGTATTATCTCTCCTTGCGAAGCTGTAATTAAGCAGTTGCATCAATATCTGTTCAGAGACCCTGGCCTCTGTAATTATAGAACTGTGTCTTCTTGAAACATGAGGCCCAGGTCTGTGGGGAACCCTGAGCAGTCCTCTAGGACCTGAGGTTTTAGTCAAAGCCCGCTGAAGGCTTTGTTATTCTTTGTACTGGCTTGGATGGGGTTTAGATCGAGCTCCTGAAATCCAGTGAGTTTAGGTAAATAGGCAGCAGTAACAAGTTGTTTCTCAAAAGCTCGTTTTGTCATCAACAGAAAAAAAGCACTGCAGATGCTCAAGATGCATAATTCAAGCAATTCAAGCATTTTTTTATATAATTTTCTTTTGAACAGAGAAAACATTTTCTCAAAAATACCAGAACTTGGAGGGTTCTGTCAACTTCAAGCAAAGCTGCCCCTGCTTCCCCATCTCTCTTCTGACTAGAACCTACTTTTTTCTCGCTATTTAAGGTAAAATGAGATGTATTATTAGCACAGCGCAGGAAGATTTACTCTGAAGGGGATAAAAACCTGAAAATGTGGGCTAGACTGGGAGCCAGCATGTAACTGGCAAGTAAGCAGCGCGCTTCTATAGCGTGGGTTTGAAGTTATGCTCTGCTTGGGCTTTTATGCTTATTTTTGTTAACGTTCTCATCAAACGCCACCAAGGGGCTAGAAAGGAGCCAAAATATCCTGCCTGAACACCTGCGAACTTTGGCTCTGGAAGCTGATGGGGGCATTGGCATGATGGATGGGAGCGCCGGCGGCTCGGCGCGGTTTGGGGCTGGTGTGCGAGCCTGGCACTGAACTTTGCCTTTTGGGAAAGGCCAGCTCTTCCCTGCCGTCCCACCATGCGCCGGGATGAGCCAGGCGACGGGGACAAAGCGTCACACAATGAGGAGTGTTAATATGAGTAATTATTGCAGTATGTCACTGCGCTATTTTAAGGCTGCTCGCTGCATGCCAAAGAGCGCTCTGGGCAGGGGTTTCGTTACAAAATCCTGCCAAAGCACTTCCTGAGGGGAACGTGATAAATATAGATAGCAGAGAGCCGGTCTGAATCCATTACAGTGCATAGCAGCGGTGCGCATGCCTTAGGGTCCTCAAGGCTCATAAAGCAGAAGATAGTTGACTTGGCCGAGGTCCCTGAATGATTTGACTGACTCCAGTGAGGGATTTTCAGGTAGCGTTTCGATATGGTATATAAGACACGCCGGGGAATTGGCTCCCAGCTCTCCCTAGCAGTGCTGCAGGGGTCACTTTTATTTCTGGCCCTTGATTAATGGATCCCTGTCAGATGTTTTAGGCCGGTCGCTTTTCTCTTTTGTTACACAGCTTCGTTGCTGACCATCTGCACAACAGTGCTCATTGCATCGTGTCGTGGCAGAAAAAATAAAGAACAAAGGAAAAATGTCTGGCTGCTTTTAAACTCTGTCTTTAGAGTGGGACCATTCCCAATTGCACATGTCCACAAGCAGCGTTGCCGCTGGTTTTGCAAAGCAGCTTTATGTTCTCCTCGCTGTCCCCCGGACTGCCAGAGGTGCTTGGTCCAGCTGTTGTATCTGCAGTGTTGTCTAAGGACTACGGAGTGACCCTGACTGCCTGTCTCCCAGGGCTGTCAGACCTTGACTTTTCTATTCAGGTCATACAAAGTCATGACTGCGCTGTAGTGTCTGTACAGGGGGGTCTGAGCAGGGTCACCTCGCCTGACCCAGTCCATCTGGTAGCCCTGATGCTGTGGCAGTGGGGACCACTGTAAGCCAGTGATCCCATGGGCACAGCGAGGGCTGTGATGGCTGTGGTGTCTCTGAGAATAGCAGCAGCACTTCTGAAGCAAAGTAGCAGGCCTCGTAGGATGGTTGTGTACTTCATAAAGGCTGATTTTCACCACCACTCCTGTTGCGCAGCACTCAAAAGTGCCAGGAGGTGTTTTGTGTCTCAGTGGGGTAGTGGAGCTGGGGGGCAGGAGTGTCCCCATGGTGATGCAGGAGTGAAGACCTGACGACTGTGTTACTTCTGCTTGGAAACCTGAGGTCCCTCCTCCAGGATCTGTCTCTGGGGGCTGCTGACACTTGTTTCCCCACGTTGATGTTGGTTGTGGGCTGTTGGCAGAGTGTGAGATCGATGTTCGATGTGCCTGTCCTGCTTGGCACCAGCGTACCCTCTGCTGAGTCCTCTCCTGCTCCAGACCCAGTGACCGAGGCTGTTGTGGAGTCTAACTTTAGCAGGTCTTATGCATTTCTGAAGCTGAACATTGATTTATTTAGTCTGAAACTTTCTTGTCTCTAAGTCTGTTGGACTCTTCCATGGAATGTTCCTCCAAGAAAGCCCTTTGAGTCCTCTCCCCATCCTGGCCTCATAAGTGACTTCATCTCCTCTCTCAGCAGAAACCAGGGAGCTTGCTCAACAGATGAAGTCATGAGGAGCAGTGGGGAAAGCTAAAAAAGGGGGGCCATTCTTCCTGCAGGACATCCATTCAGGGACAGCAAAACACCCCTTCTGTAATAATTCCTTGCTGTATTTCCCCTTCTCACCCCATTTCCCCTAATGTCCTGGCTCCTGAAGCCACCTGAGAGAGCTCTGGGACAGGCCCTGTGGGTTCCTTTTGCCATCTCTGTTCTTCTCTGTTCATCATCTGCCTTCTCCTGTTCCCCCATCCCAACCAGGCGCATGTTTCACCATCTCCGCACTGTGCAGGTCTCTCCCTGCAGCACGAGCAAGGAACGGAAACATAGCAGTAAGTCAAAACTTCCCATACCTTCCAACAAGTGCGTCGCGTTTCATATGCTTTTCCAGAAAACACCCATGTGCTTTGAAAATAATACTGCCCTGATGGCTCTAAAGGCTCGAGGAGAAGTAAAACACTGCTTAGCTCATGGAGAGGGGTGATGGTGCATCAGTAGCAAATGAACTTTGGCGTCTGTATCTAGTAGACCTTATAGCTGTGTGGGCTGCAGAAGGAAAGACACAACGTTCATAGTTACTTTCAGTTCTTTTTCTTTAAGGGGTAAGGCTATTATCATAAATTCAACATTGCTCGTACTAGATAAGGGGATGGGTAAGTATGTGTATGTGCTTCTTGATATTTATTATTTATTTTATTATTCATGACAAGAAACCTGGATCAAAGTCAAAGCCTGTTCACTTACCTCCTGTATAATTACATGGGAAAACAAAATCCCAAACTGCCTTGTTAAAGTCTAAGAGATCTGATTTGCTCCTAATTTTGTTACAGGGCAATGCAGACCAGGTATCTAGTAATAAGTCTGAACAAAAATGCAGGAAAGGGTGTTCCAGTGAGGTGATGCCTCTTTGCAGCATCTGCATTGTTTTGGTTGTAAAGAATAGCAAGCGCCTTTGCAGTAGGGAAGATGTCTACTCCAGCAGTTTTGCTTCTCTGCAGAGAACTCCCTGTACCTGCCGGGAGAGCTGGATCAGTTGACTGCCACCTACTCTGTTTAATCATCTGTTTTTGTGAGTGCCGAGAGCTGGAAAACAGGAATAACAACATATTTAGAAGTCTGATCCTTTCTCATGACCCACAAGGACTGTTTCCACCGCTCATTCCAAAGGGAGAGCTGCAGGTAGCGGAAGTGGAAAAAGTTATGAGGAAAGATAGCTGTGAAGGTTTGATTTGGACATGTTCATCCCAGCTAAAAACAACAATTATTTCCACTTCCCACCCTCACTGTCCCAAACAGCAAACTGACCCGCGGCTGCGTGTGAAGACATGCTTTTGACATACTTCTCTGTAACGCACGTAAGACATCAGGTGGGAAGGGAAGATTTGGGAATCTCACCTTCTTTCCATTCCACCTTCTTTCCACCCTAAACCTCCCCTGTTCTCTGAGGTCCCTTCTCCTCTACAATGCACACCTTGACTCCTCCGCACTGGGCTTCAAAGGAGCTGTTTAAAAAAAATGGTGAGTTATTCCAAGCCCCAGAAGTTACCATCTCTTAGCCACAACTATAAAAAACAAGACCAACCATGGCAGAGAACATGCACCAAATAAATGCCGGAGTAGCTCCTGGGACCTGTCACGCTGGTGTTATGCCTATTGCATTTTCATTTTATCCCTTGGTTTCATGCAATGGGACTAATGGGTGGGTAGACCAGTCTGCAGCACAGAGAACTGATTTTGGTGACAAACCCTGACTGTCGCCATGGGACGTGGTGACCTTCAGACTTGCGTACTTGCCAGGCCTACAGCCATCTGTAACTGAGGAGAAAAGCTTCTTGAATAGAAAATTCCAATCATTGACCTCATTAGGACAAAATTCATATTTTGTGGGGGGAAAAAATGAACAGTAAAGAGCTGCAACTGGGAAGCACAACCTTGAACTGTGACCAGAGGGGAACTGGAAAAACCTGGAAGTTATGAATGAATGTCACATTTTTCCCTTATACAAAATCTAGCATTTTCTCTAGAGATTGGTGATTTGTCTATACTTCACAAAGCTTACAGCAGCAGACCTCAGAGCTGCATTTTTTAACATTTTAATTTGTAAGAGCCTACAGATTTCCCAGCAGCGCTGCTCTCATAGTGAAACCAAGTCTCCTGCCAGCATACCCACTTCTCTTAGTGTCCTGTGCTGGACCCCCCCCAGAGCTACTTCAACACCCTTGGGGACCTACAACAGGGTGAACACCTCTGTTCTCCAGTTCTGAAGCAGCATCCCAGTTTGAGGTTTCTTTCCCAACCTGAACAGTGTGCATGGAGCTTTGGATTATATTGGAGAAGGTGGTGCTCTGTCTCCATCGTCACCTGCCCAGGAGAGCAATATATTGCTTAAGAGCAGCAAGTAGGGAAGCAACAGCTGCTGTCATGGCTCAGCATCCTGAAAACTCCCCAGGGGCAGAGAGCTCCTCCCCAGGCAGAGTACAAACTATGCTTGAAATGCCTTTTTTTTTTTTTTTTTTTTTTAAATTAAAAAATACCGCTCTGATCCGCCTTTGCCACAGCACAGATTCCCTACAGGCTGAGCAGTCCCTATCCAACTGAAACACATGTTCAACAACAAGAACATCCTCTGCCAGTTATTTAAGCAAAACGCCTAGTGAATCTGTCGGTGTGGGAGCTGACTCGGTGCAGACGAGCCTGGAGCTTGTCTGAGAGATTGGGGTCTGTCTGCCAAGCCAGTGGGACCTCCAGGCAGTGACACCGGTTTGGTCACAGCCAGTCATTTTCTCTCCGCCATACTGACACAGAGCCAAGCATAGCACCAGAGAGCTTCTCCAAAGCCACGTAGCTCGTGCTGCTGGGGACAGCCAATTTGAAACCCCATGCACGTCCAGTTTGACCAAGACCCTTCTCGTCTGAGAGTGCTGGTGACCGAGACCAAGGCTGAGCTCCCATGGAAATCACACCAGTGACATGCTGTAGGTCCTTGGCCAAGCAATGTAACTTCGCAGTGCTTTGGTTTCCCTAATTGTAAAACTTAAGTAAAAACTTTGAGGTGGTGTCTGACAAAAAGCTGTAAAGGTCTGTGGAACTCGGACTCCCTCTGCTCCAACAACAGAGGATAACCCAATCCAATCAGCCATACTGCAATTCAAGGGCTAGTCAATATCTGTACACCTACAGGAACATAGTAAATACTGTGCACATGCTATGGAGTGGTACCTCCATTTTTTTCTCACTTGCAACTCTTTAGATTTTTTCTTTCACCCCTTCTCTCTTCTTTTCTCTCTTCTTCTCTCTTCTTTTTGTCCCTCTTGTTCCTTTTGTTCCTGTTGTCCATTTCCTCCCTTTTCTCTTTTTTTTTCTTTTTCCTTTTTTCTTTATTTTCTTTTGTCTCTTTATTTTTTCCTTTTTTTTTTTTTTTTTTTCCTCCTTCTCTCCCCTTTTGGCTAGTAGTATGCATAGAGAAGGTATAGGAAGGGCAGTAGAGTAGCAGCAGAGTATGTGTATAAATTTAGCTTTCCATGTATCGGGCTGGGTGAGCCACATGAAGTTCACACACAAGCACCGGTTCCCAAACCCTGGAGAGCCTGCGAGTTCAGGTTGCTGCTTGACCCTTTGGGCTGCAGAATCCCTTAATAAAAAGACTGGTTCAGCTCTTAGAAACATCCCCTCTGCAATTAGCTTTCAGACCAAAGTCTGAAAGCAGTGGCTAACTGCTTTCCTCTTTTTTTCCCCCTTCCTCATCTCACTTCAGAAATTCGTTGTTCAAAGCTGTACCAACTGCCAAACCCAGAAGAACCTACAGCTCCTGTCCTGTTCTGTCCGAAGGCGTCACTTTTGCTCTCTCTGGGGCAACAGCCTGGCTACCGTCCACATGCTTTTTGCTACAGCCACAGAAACAGGTGAGTGCTCTGTTCAGCACAGTGGTGGTAAAGGTCAAAGCCGAAGCAAATCTGGCTTTGTCTGTTGTGGAAGCACCAGGCAGGTGGGAGGGAACGGCCGCACAAAGCAGCACTGGGTCCTGTGAGCAGCGAGGTACCACAGGCAGAGGGGTGTCCATCCTGTCAGTCAGTAACTAACCTTCTAGAGGCTGGGAGAAGGACACAGCCCCAGACACACATTCCCTGACACACGCCATGTCCAGCAGAGGAGAGATTCTGCTGGAAACCCCCTCAGTGATACCAACCCGCACACCTGAAGCCCCGTGTCCATGCCTGTACAGAAGACTCTGCAGTCAACCGGCAGCCTGTTTATCCCACTTATTCCCCGAGTACCCACTATTTTTGTTGTGTCCAGTAAGAGCCAAAGGTTCCTACACTGTATCGAAGGAAGTCAGACTAGAAGAATGATGAAACGTGGACGTGCAGCGGCCAGCACGCGGGGATGCCATGCTGCTGCGTGCCCTGCTCGTCTCCCAGGCCGGCGTACAAGCGCGGCCGGAGGGAGGCTGAAGCTCCCTGCAGATGCTAACAGTTGGGATCTCAGTCCGGCATGCTCTGGCAGCCTGCTCCAGCTGCAGACACACATGGATTTTGGTGGCCAAAGCCTTCGTCTTTCCTTAAGAGGTTTTGGTAGAACAGTCTGTGATGGTTTTTTCCAGTCGCCATAGGTTTTCCTGGTACAGTCAACCCGCTTCATTGCTGTCTTGCATAGTCACGTGCATTGGGGTGAGCTTGGCGTTAGGTGCATTGTCGGATTTTTTTTCTACAGCTGTGCTTTTCCCTTCCATTGGTAGGGTATCACAGCCCTTCACCCCTCTGCCATGAGCTCTGCCTTCTGCAGTCTGGTCCTCGCCTAATCAAGGGAGACAGCTTTCCTGTTGTTACTGTTGAAGCTGCAATAAATAGCATATCCATTTCTCCATTTATCTGCTTTTTGAAATCCAGCCTGTAATGCCAGCAATAATTACTCTGTTTCTATATTTAGAGATCATCAGCACCTCATGAATATCAAATTGTACTGTTATTATCTCTGTACAATATGGGCCAGTCTCCCATCAGTGTAAACATTTATAACAGTGATTATTGGTAGGACTGCTAGAGATCCCAAAATAGACAAGGCTGAACAGGAGTCTGCTGTTATTTGTTTACTGGGAAAGGCAGGGGGAGAGGCAGAAGAGCCAGCTGAAGGCCTGATAGCACAGAGCCCACCTCCCACCGCTGTGGGGAGGCTGGTGCTTGGGGAACCCGACCTGGCAGGACCATTAGGAGCAAGTGCAGAGGGCCCGCCGAGGCCAAGCACCACCTGAAATCCTCGGTGCTGGGCTGCCACCTGCACAGGCATCCTTCCCCACAAGCAAATTCCTTCGAATGCTTCCTTAGGGTTTGTTTTCAGTCTCTTCCCTTGTCCGGGAGAAGGTGATGCTTAAAGTTCTAGTCTGACTAGTTTGGTAAATCATAGAATGTTAATTTATAAATTAGGGATTCAACTAATTTTACTGTCAGTGTTTAGCTGGCCGAGGGGAAGCGGTTGATGTCTCTTTGTGCCAGGCAGTGGCTGTGTCTGAAGGCCTTGCCCCCCCCAGGCAGTGCTTGCTGTTGGCTTGGCATGAAATCGTGCTCTGAGCTCTGGCAAACAGCAGGATGCACAGACAGGAGGGTGGCGAGAGCCTGCTGGTACATGGTAAGGGCATGGGGTGAATGCCAAGGGGTTTTTGCACTCACTTGTTGGTTCGTTCATATTTTGATGGATGTGCCACGTTGCATTGAGAAGGGCTGATGGAAACCTCTGTCAAACAGCTGAAGCTCAGTGGATCTGGCTGCCTCCTAAGAGACCTTTTCCCTCCTCTGAATCTCCAGCCGAGGAGACTCCCAGGGGACAGTCACCCCCTGCCATCAATCTTTCAGAGCTGTCAGGGTGCTTCAGTAGCTCGGCTCTTGGCATCGTTTTCCAGCCCTTGCTTGCCCTGATGTGGCCCTGGTCATATATACTTTTTTCCATCCGGATTCATACCTCCCACCACAAAGGCTTCACTGTCATTAATAAATGCAATGCTTAATTGAATTACCTTTTGCTTTCCCTCGCTTTTCCCTAGATTTATCGCTCTGGAGTGTTTACTTTGCAGCTCTGTTGCCACCTGGGCATGGCTAGGCAGAGCCACCTCCTGGCAGGATGGCAAGCGAAGCTCCCAGTCTGCTGGCCCAGTACTTGCTTCTGCACAAACGTTTGCCCACTCTCCATGCCACATCCCCAGCCTGCAGGCTGGGTTACATCTCAGTATCTAACTCTTTCCACCCCAAAATCTATGCTTCATAATAACTCTTTTGTATATACAGTGGAGGTGCCAAAGCCCAGGTAAGAGAAAATTGCATCTGGTTCATTACCAGGGCTTGGAAGATGCTCGGTGGGAGAGTGACCAAAGCGCTCAAGGGTGGGCAGGTGAGCTGCTTGGCGACAGGGCTGGTGGCACTGAGGGACACCAGGAAAATGGCAAAACCCCGTGAGCATAGGCAATGCTGTGAAACTGCAAGGCTTGTTATCCCACAGTATTTTACCCCAGGATAGCAGCATATACACACCCAAGTGCACCCTTTAATGTCTCGCTCAAAACACTTCAGTAACACCAAAACCAGGCCCCAGCACCGTATTTTCTGCTCCAGCTAGAAAAAAAGTTAGTAAATAAAGCTGGCTTCTTATCGGTTCCTTGTCTCTGAAAGTGCTGTAATACACCCACCCGGCAGTTTCTGTGCTAGCTGATTTTTAGAATCAGCTCTCTTTTCAGAGAAACCTCTGCCAGAAGAGGACATGACTAAGCAAGAGAGGAAGCTCAACTGCAGCAAAATGTGAGTGAAACAGAAGATAATTACCGAGTAAACTAGTACTTGTCTGTTCAGCAGGGGAAACAAGTCTAGATCATTCTGGGCAGCTTTGGAGGGACCTCGCTGGCCCGGGGAGGCGAGCAGTGCCCGGAGCAGGAGCGAAGGGCTTGGGGCTGTGCAGGGCACCTGGTGCTTTCATCTCTTGCACCAGGGGATGTGTCCTTCCAACAAGAGAACTCTTGTATGCATGTTTGTGCTGAAGAACGTTGTCTATGTTTGGTTTGGAAAAGCTACACTTGCTTAACAAAACCTGAATTTATCCCTGTAATCCCTCCCTGCATCTCCATAGCCAGATTGGAGCAGCCTGTGGAAAAAATTCCTGTCTATTTTCAGAAATAGATAAAAGCATTCAGATTACAGAGTGCAAATCTCAGCTCGAAACGGCTGGAAAAATCCATTCAGCGCCACTGTCACTGACCCCCGCGACCTCTCCAAGTAATGAGTTTCAGTCGCCTGTGCCTCCCCCCCACGCTGACTCCTTCTCCTGCCGCTGCTGCCGGAACTGCCCGTGCTCCCAGCATCTGCAAAATGTCAGCCTTGCGTCCCGCCGTGCATCCCATGGGGAGCGGGGAAGGGGGTGTTATGTAAAAGAGCGTAGTTTGTGGAAAACGTTATTGATCTCACTGCTCGAGACCATTCATGGGATCCTTTTAGTCTGGCATTCGCATTCACAAATTTCGGACAGCACTGGCGTGCCAAGGAAGAAGGGCTCTTTGCTGCAAAAATAAAAATGCCAGGAATCCGCCTCATTGCCCACACTCCTCTCAGGGCTCTGCTCACCGCTGCACCTGGAGCTGGGCACAGGGTCATCCCCTCCACTGCTGGGAGCTCCCAAAGCAAACGAGACTTTAGCATCACTTATTAGTTCGTGAGACAGAAGATACAACGGAGGGGATTACTGCTCATTTAGAAGGATTGTGTGCTTTAGGTAGCCCCTGAAGCCTGATGAATTCCTGCTCATAGTGGATTAGATGCCCTGTTAGCAAGCAAAATATTAAATACCATTGCAGCCAGCTTACATCTTACTCATATTTTGCTTATGGATTACAGGGTGCGTCTTAGTAATTAATACCAAGGAAGAAGGCATCCAGATGGACTGCAGCTTTTGAAAGATTAACCTTGATGTGATTTCTTTTTTTAATTTAAAACTTTGTTTTTCTTCCTATGATGTTCAGAGCAGACCTGGGATGCTGGTAGCTTTGTGTCCGGCCCGTCAAAGTGTCTAACAGAAATCCTGTGGTCCAGCCTTGGGATTCACACAGCTGATGATCACCGCACTTGTGTCTCCTCTGCCCAAACTGGGCCAAATCCTGGGAGGTTCTGGGGAACCTGTTTTGGAGCTGAGGGTGCTTTAGATGTCTTTCCTTCTGTTTCAGGATGACGAGCAGGACAGGAAAATCTGAAGGAGCATTTGTGTGGCAAAAAGAGACGTTGGAGACATCACCTGCTCCGATGATGAGTACGTGGTTCAGGACGGTGACGCCCCTGGGTGTTGCTCCTAGCCCTGCTAACCAGCAAGGACCTGGGGGAATCAGCTCACTTCGTTAGTAAACTTAGAAATTATCCACTTCGCACAAGTGACAAGAGGCTTAATTTTTATGTATCTGGTGTGGATGCAGAGAGGCACAGAACTGAGCACGCTGCTGGTGAAATACGTGAACAGGGAACAAGGTATATCAGCAGCTCACAACTACACTCATGGGATAATTGGTTCTTAAATGACTTTAAAAGACTTTGAGATCTTTGATTGAAAGACTTCAGCAAGGCAGCAAGTGTGATATAAACGCAAATTATGCATCTATTGTATGTCTATGTTCCAAGCTGGATTTATGTCTGTGGACATATACGCGCATGTGTACTTGCATGTCCTTTGAAGTTGAAACACATCTGAACTGAACATATAAGTGAAGTGGAGAGTGTGTGCGTGTATGTGTGTATGTATATGTATATGTATACAAACATACACCTTGTGTATTGAACACAAGCACCAAAATACGCTGGAAAGCACAACACACATATTGCACTCTGCCTGCAAATCTAATGCTAAGGTCAGAATTTGTTTTATCCCACTGCCTTATTTTTAAGGCCTAGAGAAATACTCACACTAGCCAAAATAATCCAGCTGTGACTGTTGAGCTCACTTCAGTATTTTCCACATTTTTCAAGCAGCTGTCATATAAAACTTTCATCTGCTGCTCAGATTTGCAAAAATGCTAGAATCGCACCATTTAAAAAATGCAAAATCACTCTTCTTTTAAGATATTATAAACATTTTTTTATCATCGCTAACAAGACCTATACTGTTATTGAAAATAGTATATCTGAATCAAAGGGTATAACTTCATTATTTCAGATAATGGTACACAAACAGGGATACCACAGGAAAGGCCATTATTGCCTATAAAGGTTAATTAATTTAATTCCCCTTAAAGTAGTCATGAAGGGATACATATTGATTCAAAGTTACTGGATCTGCATATGTGGAACGCAGGCTGAATATGTAAGCCTGCACTACACCTATATATAGACATGAGGGCATTCATTAGAAAGTGGAACCAAATTGCAGGTTGCAACAAATTTATTTTAAATCCCTACAGAAGATCTGGAGATGTTTCCGTTGTGATCGTGGGTCTGAGAACTATAACAATGCTTTCTCCAAGTGAGAGAAATGAATGTGGAAATCCAGAAGAAGATTCAACTCTGACCCATTTGGAAGATAAAATAAGCCTGTGATATCCTGTTCATTCACCAGGGAGTCATACTTATCACTGAATTGCTGCAGCGAGCCAGAATACAGGTATTTATATGTTCTGTATGATCCAAGTGCTTTGAATTGCTTTCAATTGTGGACTTCAGTGGAGATGAATGAAAGAAATTAACAGGACCGCTGCGATCCAGGCTCCTCCCACAGGGTATAATGACCCCCGGAATACCTCCCGTGTACATCATTCCAGTCTGTCCCAGGAGATCCCAGGCATCGTGCAAACCCTCCAGTAGAGAGGTCACCGCAGCCACCGCTGCCGAGCTCCCCCCGCTGCTGCCAGCTGATGGCCACTCAACAGCGAACAGCCACATGGCGCAGGTGTCTCGTAGGGCCATTCGGATGGGCGCTGTCTGGGAAAAAAAGGTGGGGGGGAAGGGAGGGAAAAGGGGAAAAAAGCCGGGGGGGGGGGGGGGCAAAAAAGGAAAAAAAGAGAAAAGAACAGAACTAAAATGGAACACTTCAATACTGGTAGGGAAGGTGAGTCCTGTTCCAGACACTCTTCCCTCTGCCCACGTAACGTGTTGTGTTCGGACAGCCGGGACAAGGGCTGGAAGTGTTCTCCAAATGCCGGGTAACGCTCTTCACCGCTCCCCTGTGACACTGACCAGCCAACACGGCTTCCCCTGGGCATCGGCCACTCATCGGAGATGAGCGACTCTGCCCGGGTGAATGCCTATGGACAGTTCGTGTTGCCTCCCTGCTGCCGTTTGGACATTCTCTGTCTTTTCCACGTAGTCTCCTTCAGCCCTGGCTCCTGTCTTGCTGCTTCTTGCTCTGGAGTCAAGGCCATGTACAGTTTTTTCATGGCCTTTTTTCTCCCTTTTTTCAACAGGGAGATTTCATGAAATGAGAAAGCGCCTCCCTTTTCTTCTGGGAAAGGTAGGTTTAAGGAGGCTCAGAAGGATTCTCTTAGGTTTTCTGATTATGTTTCTAAGTTTAAGATGGGCACAAAGTATAAATTAGTCAGGTAAAAGGCTGTAACATGCAAAACCTGGAAAACAACCAAATCCCTCTCACTTAGCATTTTCCATGTACACCTTCCCAACCACTTCTAACTCTACAGCTTCATCTCTAAGAGTAATGCTTAATTCTGACTTAGCTGAATGTGGTGAAGAATCTAGCCTAGAGCTAACTGACTTATTGTCCAGCCGTTGGTTGTTTCAGTGAAGTCCGAATAGACCCAGTAAGACAGAATGGAAGGGAAAAGCACCAGATTTTGTAATTTAAAAGCTGTCACTCTCCTAAAATTGGCTAAATGGGTTAAACCATCTAGGCTTTTCAGAAGATCAGTGGTTACATCTTCAGCCCCAAATCATTTAGAAGGAGTTGCAAATGATGGCACACATGTAGAAATACCTCTCATGGTAAATACTGCCTTGGGCACGACCTAGTCAGCACGAAGCAGCAGCCTCCAAATCATTCCAAATTAGAGTAGGGCAGATTACAGCAACACAACAGACAGGAGAAGTGAGGTTCCTGCCTCCAAACTGGGGTGATGCAACCTCCCGGCCAAGTGCAACTGAGAAGATAAAAACAGTTGTGGAGACTGCAGTTATTCCTTTCCAGCCACCTGGGACCAGAAGCCTTAAGGACCCTTGTGCTCAGGACATACTGATGCAGACATTTGACTTCTATGACAGCCTCTTGGAGGAAGCAGCATCCCAGTTGCCCGGGAAAGGAAAGTGGTCTGTCTTTCGCGTACCTGGATTGCTTTAATGACATGCCTTAAAGTGGGCTGGAATGGTGTTTCTTCCTCCACCTCAGCCTGTAGGCTCTATGAGGAGCCAAGAGTGTGGCAGGAGTAAATGTAGTGCAAGAGGGTAGACCACACTCCAGTGCCAGTTTGTGGATAACTGGATGTGGGTTGATGGCACGCTGCTGCCTAAACTCCTGCCTCGCAGCTCCACGCCACGTGGCCTGATTCGTCCCAGGGGTGGTGTGGAGCATCGGCGTGTGTCAGCACCAGGTTTTTGGGTGGTTGCGCAGGCAGCTGAGAGCTCTCCTACCTGTAGCACCGGCAACAAAGTTTGGGGTCCTCCATCGCAACCTTGGGCATGACTGCTCACTGATCCTGACCTGGGGTAAGGTGCTGGAGCCATGGGGCTCTCCCTGGGGGACCTTTTCATCAGAGAGAGGGAAGGGAGGGAGGTGGACCCCCGCCAATAGATCTGAAAAAGAGGGCTCTTTTGCTCATTATCTGGATATATATTGCCATTGCTGGTTTTGCCTGGCTTTATGACCGTGCTCCCTCTTGCCTAATAAAGATCTGGGAATGCAAGTGAGTGGTGGAAACCCAACTCTTTAAAGAGCTCTCAGGGAGGGTATGTTTAGTTTTCTCAGGTTTCTAAATGGAGATTGGAATTTAGTCCTTTATCAAGAGGGGCCATGGGTATATTAAAGCCAGAGATTTTTCTCAGCTGTTAACCACCTGGCAGAAAGGTTACACTAATTACATGCGATGTATTTTCTCAAATTTTCCTGCCTCTATTACGAACGTGAGGCTTATGTCAGAGGAGCCACTCTGACCACTGGGAAATGCAACCTGTCTTATCCACACCTCCGTTCCCAGATTAACCAGGTGACAGAGAGACTCTCGCCGGAGGTGAGGTAGTGAGACAGAAATGGGCAGGTCACGGAAGGCGAGCGTGGCAGAAGCGATGTGATTCTGTTCCCACAGAGCTCCGTCACAATGTCTGGGGCGGTGAGCTGACCGGCACCGTGCCAGCGGACGGTGCGCAAGTCTGTGTGGCTTGGACCTTGGCTTAGTAGGAGCAATGAAAGCAATTTTTATGCTGTGCAAATGGCTCTCTACCTTCCTCCCAATGCTCCACGGACATTTTTGGGGATTGTGAGAATGATGGGAATGGTGAAGCAGATGTTGACTTGGTCCAGAGAGGGCAGAAGAGAAAGGAACAACAGGTGGGAAAGAAGCCAGGTCTGTGATGAGTCTTCAAGTTCTCCAAAAAATCTGTGCCCCTCTAGCAAATGCCACAGTGTGGCTAGCCATCCCCTCAACCCCTGCAGCACCACTCATGCAAACTGGAGTGTTTGGCCTTTTATTACTTTCCCTTATGTAGTATTTTGTATGGTTTTGCAAGGGTGCCTCACAACTTGGACATGTTAAGCTGTGGGACAGGCTTTGGTGGAAACTTACGGCGCTAGGATTTTCCTGGAAAGCAGCAGTGTTAATTTTTATTTCCATCCAAAAACAAATTGCCCAGAAGTGACAGTGGCAAAACCAGGTTTTGGTAGAAAAGAAGATCATTGTCATGCTTGAAATAAGGAAGCACAATAAATTGTTACAGTTAAAAAGGGAGAAGAGTAAAATATGATTTGACCTTGTTCTTTCAAATTGAGACTTAGGCTTGAAACTATACTGTGGGCCGAAACTCTTACATTTAACGACAGATCTTCTGACATGCTCCCGCCAGATGCTTCTGTAGGTTGGAAATGAGCAACAGCGAAGAAATATGGTATTTTCTTACATGATGCAACAAGATGTTGTACTTCCTGGCCACATATAAAATGAATTTACAACGGAAACATGCCAGAAATGCCTGAGGGTAACACTAGCCGTAGCAGAACACTGAGTCTTTTTTTTTTTTTTTTCCCTTTTTTTTCTGCAGTATTGAATAATGGGACTGAATGTCATTTTTCTTAGAACAACCACAGGATGGGTGGCTGGAGAGTGATCAAGGTTCCATGCTTCATAGGGCACATCGGGAAAAAGTTACTGTGTAATCAGATCTCTTGTGCACATACATCCTCTGTCACACACACTATGATAACTCTCGAGGTTATTTATTGCAACAGACCCCTACAGTGATGACATTATGAAATTAATATTATTACTATGAATAATTGCACCATTTTTCTCTGATTCTTGTTACTCTTGTTTTCTGCTAATACATGCATGTCAATGCTATTCATTACCGGAGTGACTGGAAATGTTTCACACGGTTTGCAATGGATAGTTTTAACATACTCCAAGCAAACGGGAAAAATATGCCTTGACTCTTTTTGGCCTTGAAACTATGCCACAGACTTGCAAAATATTTAAGCACAGGGCTACTAGGTCTCTGTTAAGGTCACCGTAACCTATAAAAACACTCCCACTGATTTCATTAGGCTTTATATCAACACTGAAAAGACCAGAACCATCAGACCTGCCTATTAATCCCAAGAATGGAAAAGTCAGATAGCCAATCTCGTAATGCACGTTCAATAATAAATTGACCTGCACGGAGACCTGTGTCTCAGACGGCTGAATGGCAGGGCTGCGCGGTAGGTGATGAAGAACCATGCAGCAAGAGGGGCAGATTCAGGTGCTGGTCCCTTTCAGCTTGAGCAATGCTTTACACTTTACACAGGGAACAGGAGAAAACACCACTGGGGAGTAAGCTGAGAGACCTGGAAGATCTTAATGCCTTAGTTAAGGCTTTTTGCCTTGGTGTCAGCTCTTCCACACTGATGCACATATGCTTTCCTAACCACAATGCTATCCAAAGCCTCCATCTTGGTTAACATTTCATCATTCACACTCCAGGAATTATCATTTCCTCTAGACATGCTGACAAAGCTCATTGTTTATGGCTCACAGCATGTCAGAACTGCTGGTTTTGCTTTGGACTGCAAGATGTTTGGAAAGCCACACGCTTTTTCTGAAGCCGGCTCAGTCCCCTCCGTGCCAGCCTCAGCTGCTGCATTCGCTTTCGCCCAGAACGCTGGATCCTGTCCATGATGAGCCAGAGCAGAGAACGTCAGCTTGAGACAGACCAAACAGCACCGGATTTCACATAATCACAGCCAAATTCTTCCTGGCAGCTACATGTACAGCCTTTCCAGCGGAGATGGCTGGTGCTTTTCCACCTTGCTCCCCTCCTAACCCATGGATCAGGCTGGCTGAGGAGTGAGCCAGCGAGGGTGATCTGAAGATGTGCCCATCACGCTGTATCCCCCCAATGCAGGGGAGATTATGGCCCTTCCTGGCAGCAGTATCGCCCATGGAGGGATTGTGACGGGGGAGGAGGCCATGCACCACCCCTTCTGGAAAAAGAAGCGATCTCCAGCAGTGGTCCTGTGCTCTAGGTCTGCCTGTCCAGCAATGGGGGCAATGCCTGGCTGCTCACTGACCTGCTGCGACGCTGCGGCCATGAGCAGCTGCTAAGTGTTGCAGTTGGAGAAATGCAAGTCACTGTTTATTAGTTTCTGCATTTCATATGACAGGACAGACATTTTTCTGTAAGTCCCTGAAATCTAAACGAACATGGAAAACACAGGACTAGTCCTGCAGATCTGTACAACGTTACCTCTGGCTGCATGGCTGAGCCCTCATTTCAGTCCAGGAGAAGCGAGAGCTGAGTTTTTGATGAAGACTCAATTTCTGTCTTGCAGGGAAAGTCCTGAGCCACATAATCTCATCTTTCCAGCTAAAAGATCTCCTGGATGACCTGTCTCGCTCACAGCAGTACTGCAGGCAGGAGAAGACACACAGCACAGGAGCTGTCTGGGGTGTCTGCACAGGAGCTGAAGCCACTCAAAGGCAGTTCTGCCTGCCCAGGGACAACAAATGGTCCAGGCAGAAAGGGGGCAGCTACATGCCATGAGCAGAGGCAGAGCAAATGTAATGAACCAAGGGCTGTAAGTCCCCCACAGTGCCAGTCAAGGGCTGTCCTCAGTACATAGCGATTTGTGGCCAGGGATGAGGATGAGCAGGGTAATGGCAGCATTCCTCATTACATGGGGCATATGTGCTCAAAGGTACAGGACACATCCTCCACAGGATGGAGGTCCCTCTGCATCTAGTGGTTCTCCCAAGGTTGGGTTGCTCCCCCCATGGCAACCCCAAAAGGACTAATCCAGCCCAGGGAGGTATTAAGGAGAGGTGGCAGGTTTGTTATCACTGGGAAATCAGCCAGTGGTTTGAATGTTTTTTGGGAGGGCAGAAAACTCCTGAAGGTCACTGGAGCTGTTGACAAACAGCAGCTTGACCACCAAGACCATAGGAATGCTGCCTTTCCTTGTTGCCTGCCAGCATCTCACTCTGTCTCACTTTGCTGCCTTGGCCTGACAAGCCCCTGTGGATGTGACCTGTCTCCTGGAGCTTGTTATCCCATGTTTTATTTGCACCACACTGGATCTGTCCAGGTGATTAAACAAAAGACATTTTTATTATTGTTGTTGTTTTTACTGTGCAATTGCTATGTCCTTTATTAGGGCTTTGCTTTTCCTGTGAGGAATAATCTCTGGAAACTTGGATAGGATCCTTTGGCTCACACTCGAAAAGGTAATAAAATCCTGGGAAGCCAAAATGCTTCTCTGTTGTTTTCAACAAACATTTTTCCCGTCTTGAAAAATGTGCTTCTTGGTTCTGATTTGTTTCCTGATTTAGGCAAAATTTCTTCCTAACCTGCCAGCTTTCTTCCTGTCCAGCAGAGCTGGACATTTGAGAGGCTGTGAGCAGTGCTCAGAGGGCTCCACAGACCTCACTTCTGCTCCCCGCCACACTTCTAACTCTCCTTGCAGTTACAAGGAAGCCATTTACTTCCTCATTGCTCCACATTCTCCATTTGCCACCTTATGATATAATATTTACTTACCTTTTCAAAGCATTTTAAATCTCTGTAGGAATGCATTATAAAAGTGCATTAGCGTTATTACTATTTTCCATTGTGTAACTTTGAGAAACGGTTTACATAAGGCTGGCTCCTCTATCCCCTCTCTGACCCCCTTCCATTGTCCTGGTGCTGCTGCCTCCTCCCACAACAGTCATAATTAAGCTCTGGTTTCCCAGTATCCCCCTCAGGCTCTCACCCAGACCTTGGGGAATAACCATCCAGTCCCCTTATCAACAGTCCAGAGGTTAGCAGCTCTGGATTCAAAGTTCCTGCTGCTTCTCTCTCAGCACCTCTGTGGAACGTGCCTGCATTAGAGTCCCAACACATGTTTCAGAGGCTCCAGAATGACTTGTATGATCTCAAAGCCCCTTTTTCTGGCATCTCTAAAGTACCCAATCAACAACAGACTTAGGTATTTCCTTCTAAGTATGACATGAGTTTTATCAGGAGGACATTTGTAACGTTTTACCCCCACACTCAGGCTCAACTTTCACAAAATACAGCAGGACCATAAGAGCAGTCAAGTAGTAAGAGTGAAGCTCCAAATGAGAATGCCGTGGCCGAATGCTGATGTGCTACTGACTGTGACCTGCTTTCTCCACCACCGCATTTTGGTTTTAGTAGGTAAGTCAAATTTTTTTTTGTTCCTTTTTTTTTCTGTCATGCCCAAACACCTATTTCCAGTGAGATATGAAAGGCTGCCAAATAGCAGGCACATGAACTAACACCATGGCGTAGAAGCTTGCAGTAAATGGGCTGGCAACAGGAATCTGAAGGGTGCAAACTAGTGAGATTCCTCTGTGCTCTTCCTCCTCTTTCTGTTCCTCCTTTCTTGAAGGATATTGGTCCGCATCTTTACCGTTTTATATGAAACAGCTGCCAGGTTTCATGCCAGAGGTGACTGCATTTCGGAGACAAGCAAATGTACTGCTGTATTGCTGCCAGATACTGATCTCATGTACATTAGTCTTGGCTTTTCAAATGGCTCCATTGGACTTCGGTGGTGCAGCTCCAGCCTGACCCCAGCAAAAAGGAGATCTGAGCCCATTCCACTATTTTTTGGCGTTCAAAAAATGTAAAGTATGTGTCTTATAACAATGTACCCATACATTCTGCCATCCTGTTAACTCTTGCCTCTCACAGGCCCCCTCTCTTACATAGCCAATTATTTAGACAAGAACTGGTGACTAATGGAAGCAATTTGCAGGAAACATGCTGTTCCCAAGTGGCCAACAGCAAATTGCTAATGACTGGCATTAGAATGACCGTTCTCCAAAGAGAAATAGTTGAAAGCCCACTGTGCACAGCTCTGATCGCATTCAACAACAAAACACCCATCACCCCCACCAGATACTGGTACCTGCCGTTTATCCTGGCTACTGCTTGCATCCTTTTTCTGGTACATCTGTAAGAGCAACTACACTGAAATGCAACAACCACGTATTTGTTTACACAAACATGAAATGTGATTTAAAACACTTTGGTAATGTGACCTTATAAACTTGATGGACAAAATATTAGAAATACAAATGTACTATAGGGAGCAATTCTGCACTGCTCAGGAGATGGATCATAGGGCTTAATAGATCATTTCCATCTCTGAAATTTCTGAGTCATGATGAATGGAATTTCTTAGTATTTGAAACAAGAGAGGGGCACGTTTAAAAAGACTGGAGAGGACTGCAGTGTAAAATCTTTGCACTATAAAAAAGGCAGCCTTGGTTTTTATTGCCCCTGCGGGGAGTCTCCTGTGAACCAAACAGCAACTAAATCAAATAAACATTTCTGAATTAAATCCATCTTCTCTTTAGCTTTGGGGAGTTTAAAAACCCCAGTAATTTATTGAATTGCCTTTCATGGTTATACCTGCAGATGCCTTTTGAATTTGATAGCAAAAACATTCAAACTCACAGTGTTTCCCAAATCAGCTAAATACATTATATCACCTGTGCCAGTTACTATATTTGTAGGGCAGTAAACAGTGGCCTTTATTGTTTGCTGTTCCTGGGGCTGTGCATAAGAACGAGCTTAGTCTGTCTCCAGAGATATACACCTACCTTACTGGCACCAGAAATATTACACCAGCTTAAATCAGTGCAAGCTTTCCATGCTGTCACTGCCTTCCCTGTTTTGATTTGGTGACGGTAATCTCTACTCACTGCTGTGCTGATACCTTTTGAGTCAAGGTCCCTTCTCTACTTCTGCTGTTTCTGAAAAAAAATTAACAAGTGCAGCTTAGGCATGTTATGAACAGTTAGCAAATTTCCACACCTTAGAGGATATGTGGGCTCAGATATCTGGTTTGCTTTGCAAGCAGATGGAGAGGTGAAAATTCTTATGTGGGCTTGTCATATCCTTATCTCGAACCCTCCAGAAAAGTAGGAAAATGAAGGCGAGAAGGTGAATGATCCAGACATCAAGTAACTTAGCTCTTCTCACAGGCAGTGAAATTTGCATAGAAAACCCAAGAGAGAGGAAAATTCCAGGTGGATATGGAAATTTTGGCAAATGAGTTATATGAAGAGCGTTAGGGCAGAGCACAGAGATTAGGGCAGAGCTATCCAAAAGGATTTTAGGAAAAAACACAGCAGAGGCCCTGATGATGGTATCAGCACTGCTCTCTGGGGCTGAGGTCCTTGGGAACAGCATCTCATGACCTCCCACCTCCTGCCTTTATATGATCCTTTCTCATCTTTCCCTTTCTGTCATGCAATCTTTTCTTCTTCCTCTTCTTCCCGCTCCTTCAGTTTACCATTTTCTAACATCTCTGGGGCTAATTCTGCAATTGTTTACATGGCATAGGACCATTAGGAGAGCATTTAACACATTCTGATGTGATTTAGGAGGTGGAAATAGCCATGTGAACAGGAGGATCTGGCAGACCCATAAGCAGCTCCTGGGTCACAATTTGGATTTTTCTGATGCAAGCACAGCCCAGGCTGTTCAGCAGCAAGAGCTCGGTGAGAGTCTCCTCATTCAAGTGACTGAGGCTTTTGCAAGGAACAGGAGAACGTGAGTTTTCTTTATGCTGTTTTTTGGCAGTTCTAGGGAGGCGTTACTGGCTGCTTAAAGATATTTTCCATACTGCTTATCTTTTCTTCCCTTTTGAGTGCCACATGGTCTATCATTTCCCGCAGCTCAGATACAAGCCCCAAGGGACTTAGTCTATGAGTAAAACACAGAACTAAGCAACAGTGATTAAAACCCAAAATGTTTTAGGCATACTGCTGTTGCTGGTGACACTAGTTTCAAATGCTTTCCCCTCCTCACTGTCTCCCCTCTCTTAGTGTCTTGTTATGAGCTCCATGATGCCACTTATCATCCAGGTGAGCTATGCCAACACAGAACGGATGGAAGCAAATCATATCACTAAAAATGT
Source organism: Falco naumanni (assembly GCF_017639655.2). NCBI lineage: Eukaryota > Metazoa > Chordata > Aves > Falconiformes > Falconidae > Falco > Falco naumanni. Next base: position 29,035,948 of record NC_054065.1, on the reverse strand, counting down.
TCTGTAAAGTCTACCCCAGCTATAGGCAAAAAAATTTAAAAAAATCAGAAAAATCCTCTTTCCTGTGTTACTATCAACATCTTACATTCTTCATTCCATACTTTTCCAAGTCCTGCCAGTGGATGGATGATAACTCATCTCATTTCCTGTTTTCACTTTCTGTTTCTCAGGTGCTAGCACAACTAGAAAGTCTGAATAACTTTTAATTTCACCCCATTCCAAAAAGGATTTCATTGACATCACACACACACACACACATCACACCATCACCGCCACCAACCCCTGTAGTCAATTCTTTTTTCAGTCAAATAAATTTTTCAGTCTGTTTCTCCACATGAATACTGCTTATGCAGGCACACTGGCTCACAGTCTGGCTGCGAGTCCTCCTTCAATAGCTTTTGAACCTTTTTGATGAATTTAAAATTCGATGGAAGGGCAGCAGTCTCAGAAACAATCTTGTTCCTACAGGATCTGTTAATACAGACAGCATGCAGGGGAGCGAGAACTACGTTTGATGCCCCCACTGAGCAAACATTATTGTTTCTCTTGGCAGCTGGTACTCACTTGGTACTCACTGGCCAGCCCACACCTACTGCTTCTTGTTTTGCAGGGCTGTCACTCGTGGTGTGGGGAAGAGATGTCATTAATGTGGCAGGGATGGAGGTGGGCTGAGGGATACAGGCAGCGAGTTTGTTGGAGATCAGGCCTTGCTGCTTCCAGTTCTCCCCACAGGAATTGTTTTATGGCTAAATTAGATTTATATTGTTTTACTTCAAACATGTTGAAAGGTTGACTTCAGCTTCAAATGGCATTATTTTTGTGGAGGTAAAGCCAGTACCTTAATATTATTTTAACAAAGCCTTCTGAAATGCACATACATTTCCAGTCAGCCGGATTCTTCCTTTTTGCTGAATACTGAACATTCTTTTCTTCCCCTCACTGTTGTCTTTGGCTGTAGAAATTGTACTTTCCACTTTCACAAAAACTGTAGGGGCATTATGAATGCCTGTATTTTTCTTGAGCAGACTTTTTGCTTTCTAACAAAATGGTTACACTAACTCACCTCACACAAGTTCAGTGTGAAGTATATGATTGTAGAGCACAAGGTGCTTATCTACTTTGCCTGTGTAGTTGCAACTGAAAATTAAATTCTCCTTTATATTTTCTAATAGGGTGCCACGGTGAACGGTTGAAAAGCTGTCATGTTCTTCTTCAGCTGGCTGCATGTCAATGTGATAGACAAAATGATTTCTCTACAAACAGTACAAAATTGCTTTAGGGTCCTTAAGGAAAACAGGAACACAGTTACTTCTTATTATCTCTCTTAGCAAATTGTTTTCTCCACAGCTGTAAGTAAAATATCTTAACTGGAAGTTTGTATAGCCAGGTGTTGGCATTGTAAGGAGCAGAGCTGTATGGTGTTTCACATTTTCTAATGAAATTACAAACTTTGATTACTATCGCCTGACAGCACTCTCAGCAAGAAGAAATTGTCATTATTCCTACTACACTGATGGGGAGAGTGATTTGTCCAGGGTCACCCTGGAAGCAGCAGTGAGTTTCTGGCCTGCATTTTGGTGCTCAGAGATAGACGCTGGAGTGCCAAAGCCCCTTAGCTACAACATCTTGCTCAAGATTTTATTAACCCGTTTTAGTGTGGATTTCTTCCATACAGAGAGCTTCAGCCTGAGAGACAATTAGCCGTACGCATTTTTTCCCATTATCAGCTTATCAAACTAATGAAAGGAGCCACGACTTCCCTGCAGTACAAATGCTGAAAGCCACATGTAGGTATGGCTGCAGTTTCACCTCTCTCACCATCCTGTACAACAGCAGTACAATAATTTGGGGGCAGCTTTCTGTTTAGCATTCCAGGGTTGTAGCAGGAGGTCTACTGCAGATGCCATCGCTGCAGATGCCCCATTTCTATTCAAACTTTTGAGGATGCCCAGGAGCCAGCCTGTCAATGGTTGACAGCCCAAGACACATGTTCCCCTTGGAGACATTCTGCCTATGTTATTTCTTTCATCCTAAGGTCTTGCGCCTAGCTACTTAAAATTCTGCAGTTTGCCTTCCCCTTGTCCTTGCTTTCAGGAGGCACTAGAGAGGATTTATTTCACCTAGCTTTAACTAGCTGATCAAGAAGAGTGCTCTCAATGTCAGCCATTTCAGCTTCCCATGTGCTGGGCTTAGACATTCATTTTAGGATGGAATAGGGAACTTTTTGGAGCTGCTGAGAGGGGGGAACCTTGATGACTAAGTCTTTGGGAAGCTTGTTCCAGTCCTTGACCATTCTCATTTTGAAGAATTCCTTCTTAATATCTAATTGGGATTTCTCTTGCTGTAATGCGGGACCAATGGCTCTTATCTTTTTGCTGTTAGCCTGTGAGAAGAGTCTGGCTCCACTTTCTCAATAACCTTCCACCAGTGGAAGACAACAGCTAAGTCTCCCCTCAGCCCCGACTTCTCTGGCCTGAATGAACAGATGAGATCCCTCAAACAGGGATGACCATGGAATTTCCAACAGTTTTATGAGTTTCAGGATGAGACTCCCAGAAGGCTTATTCCTTAATTTTTTTATTTCAAGGATTGACCAAATTGATGAAAGGTTCTCAGCTCTACAAGGGTATTTACTAAGGCAATAAATTCTCACTGAATGATGGTAGGCACTTCAGAAAAGCCGATGTTGTCCTCAAAACTAACTGTGGTAGAAAAGAGGGATCCCACCAGGGGAGTGGCTGTGAAGCAACGCATCCCTAAATGGGCACAAAATCAGGTTTTGCCCTGGTATTTGTAATTTGCAGGATTTTTGCAAAGAGACATGTTTGCCTGTGCACGTGAAATTGTTGTGGGGTCGGAGAGACAGCCTGGGCCACTTTGGTCCTAATCCAGCAGCTCCAGTCAGCCGGGCATGGGTTCACTTTGGTTTTACACAAGCATAAAGCTTTAGTTAAAACCTCCTGGAGTTTTCCTTCTTGGGTTGGGGGTTTCACCAGATTTGTTTACCTTATAAAAACATACATGTGGAAAGAGTACAAAAAGGTTAACTGTGTCAACAGTGAGCAGCAGTAAAGCACGGTGCAATAAAAGCTGAAAATACTGCTGGTTTCAGGGAAAGTTAAAAGAAACCATCTCCTCACGGCAGTGGAAATCATGCCACGATCATTTTCCGCTTCTCTCACACTTGACAGGCTATTTCATGACAAAAGCCGCAACTAACAGCAGTTAGGTTTTCCCACTTGTACAGCACCGTGCGGCTGATGAATCACTGTCCCTTTTTTGCTAACAACTCTATTAAAATGAGTGTTTTTTCTTCCCGAGCACCCAAAGCCATGCTCTCCCACGGAACACGGCTCCCGTACCACCGAGGGCCCGGCCGAAATCCCCCCTCCAGGCAAGGCGGGTCCAAGCGCGCGGGGGGACCGGGATCCGCGGGGGGGAGGCCGTGACCCGCGGGGGGGGGGGGCGCCCGTGCGGGCAGGAGGCCGGGGGCGGCGGGGCCGAGCCCCGGGACGGCGGCACAGCCCCTGGCTGGGCTCCACGGCTCCTGCCGCCACCTGGTCGCTGGCTGGGCCCGTCACCCACACGGGTGGGAGCGGGTGGGCGGCCGCTGCCTCTTTAAGGGAAGCCGGGGCCGACAGCGCTGCCATGGCAACGGCTTGACAGCCGTGACCGGAAGTGATTGGGGGTCAGAGGTCGCCGGTGCAGCGGGAACATGGCGGCGGCGGCACTGGCGAGGCTGGGTGCTGGCGGCGGCGTGGCCGCGCTCCCCGGGGCGGCGGCTCCCTGAGCGGGGCGGGGAGCCTCCTCCCGCCGTGACGCTGCCCCCGCTCAGGTGAGGCCGGGCGGGCGGGCAGGGCTGCTCCGGCGGCGGGCCAGGCCGGGCCGGGCGGGCGCTGGGCTGGCCCTCGGGGCGCGGCGGGGCTGACCGGCGGCTCCGGGCCTCCGCCGCTGGCCCGGCCCTGCCGGTGTTTCCTGGGCGAGCTGCGGCCTGCCGGGCTGTCTCAACCTGCCTCCCGTCTCTCCGCAGGCATGGTCGCTGCGCTGTAGGAGGCAGGGAGCCGCGGCGATGCCAGAGGAGGAGCCGCGGGAGGAGAGCGCTTGAGCTTGTCTGAGGAGCCGCGCAGTGTGTGTGAAACGTGTAGGTTCCCCAAACCTCAGCGCTGCTATGTTTATCACACCTAGAAGAATAAACGGAGGCTTAGTACGATCTCATCCTCAGTATCTTTCCTTTTGGGAAAAGCAGAGCCTCTTGTTAGGGCTCACACACACACAGAAGTCAGTTTTGTCAGCTGTAGCTGGGTGATTTTCCCTGTTTCTTTGTCTGTTGCTTCTCCCCCTGTTGCTGTTGGTTGCGTACCCAGCTGTCTGGGCTACCTTTGCCCTCTCCCAAAGCTAAACTTTGACCTGAATGGTTTCTTGTGTAAGAAATGCCGGGTGAATATTGGGACAGGACATGTAACCTCTCACAGCCCGACCGTTCAGAACAGAACTGTGGCTGCAGAAAGCTAGTGCTAAAAATAAATGCCAGAATTAAACTGTGTGTGCAGCTTCACATTGATGCTTATGTGTATTCACTGTGATACAGTACTTGGTCACTAGGCTTTTTTTTTTTTTTTTAAAATCTCCACTTACACTAGTGGATATAGTGGGGCTATGCTTGCATAATGGGTGGTGTATTTTGCTTATTGATTGCAAAGTGTTTCCGTATCTCTTTTGCTTCATAGCTGTCACTGGTTCTGATGATACCATCCACTCTCTGCTTTTGGACCCTTGGACGTTTCAGTAGTAGTTACCACAGTGATATTTTAATGTTTTGCAAGCACAAACTTATTGCACTGTAACACAGTGAGATTAACAGATGGTCTTTTTCTTATACTCCCCTTCTTAGTTTACAAATGATGAAACTAGGGTAGAACAGGGAGAAAGGCCATCGTATGTCGTGAACTGAACACAGAAATCTCAAAAGAGTTGATTGACTTTGTAATCAGACTTACAGTATTATCTAGTACTCTGAATGTAAAGCTTCAGTGGCAGCTGTACTGTCTGGCTCCTCAGCAAGTCAAGGTGTAGTGTGAACACGTGGTTTGGTCAGTGTGGGCTGCAGCTGAAGAGTGTGGTCTTACTCCTTCATCATCACTGGGCGTTGGTTACTGCTGCTTTTTGTAGTGGATTTAGGGGCTGGATGGTTGCTGGGACAGTTGATATAACAGTTTTATGGGGATGGCTTTCTGTCAGATGGAAGCTATTCTAGTGAGTGTTTGCGCTGATATGAATGAAAGCTGTTTCTTCTGCACTGATGTAAACCAGCTGTGGGTTAAGTATAACATGAAACTACCTCGAGAAACCAAATCTCAAACTGGTCATTCAGAAAAATCAAGACTACACTTAAAACTTTTGAAAAATTTGGATTAAAAGAAGTCAGCCATGTGTAGGGAATATGTGGTAAGAGTGAAGGGAGTGTAAGTCTGTGAAGGAACTTTCCCTTCTTTCCAGAGTCCTTTCTCCATTCACGTCTTGCCAAAGAGCTTCTGTGCTGAAAAAGGGAAGTCTCTTACAAAGCCTTATTTAGACCCCAGGGGCCGGTCCACCACGTGTAGTTGGTGAGGCAGGAATCTTGAAGGAAAAATAATGTTGTATCCTACTGTAAAAGCCAAACTGAAGTTGCTTAGGAAAACCTTGATTGTGGTATGTTCCAGCTCCTTATTTTGATGAGTTTTTCTTTCATGGGGTTCCCTACCCTTCTCATAAAACCAATCTGAAAAGAAAACTGTAAGTGTAATGAGGTGTCATCTTCACATCTGCCTGGGGTTTTTAGCAGTGTTAGGGTTACTTGATCTAGCAAATCCTTTCTGCAGTTGCTCAGGTGGCAGGCCATCATGTGTTTCATCTGTTCCTGCAGAGTCTCAACTTCTTCAGCATCTATTTTTAATAATGCTGGGCTAGATTCTTAATCACCTGAACTGTCTCAGATGTAAATCCTCTTGTCCTTTTGCTGGCTTTCTATTTGAATCTGTCCCAGACTTCTCTCTGTAAAGTTTCTCTCTTAATTTTTGCTTAGACAGTCTCATTTATGTCACTCTTTTCCTGTCAGTTGTCCTGTCCATCAGTGTGCTGCTGCTTCCCATTCATCCCACCTCTGCTGTGCCAAAACACACCTTTTTCGTTGGCTGCTTCTTCTTGGGACACACAGTCTTTGTCTCGTTTTATGCTTTTCCTCCTACCTGGTCATCATTTGTGAACAATGTCCCTTATCCTCTGTCCTTTCTTTCCTTACTTTGTTCTGTTGTTCTCCACTTACAGTCTTGTTCAAGGTTGTCCCTTCCTTGTTTCTTCAGGTTGTGGTGCTGAGAACACACAGACAAGATTCCTCATGTTCTGTATGTGGTATTGAGTTCCATAATCTGGTTTAATGTTTTATCAGCTATGGGCTGAGGAGAGCCGCCTTGTTTGCATTGCATGTGTGGTGTTTGGTCAGCACTTAGAGCCAAGAGAGGGGAAAACAGAACCTTTAGAGAGCTGACTTTTTGAAACGGGTCCCTCCTCATTTTGGGCAAAGGCTTGCAGTTTGGTTTTATGTAACTTTTTGTTGACCTGGCCAAAAAGCAAATTGCTCCTGAAAGACACTTTTGTGTTATAAAATAAATTGTTGCTGCTACATGGCACAGCGAGATGCAAGAGAGCAATGTTAGCAGACTTCATGAAACCTAGACAAAATGTCTTTTTTTCCTAGTCTTTCTCTTGGCTGAACTAGTTTGCTTGTGAGCTTGTTTTGCTGTAATAAACCTAATTTAGTTAATTTAATTTATTTGTATTAGGGTTTCTTACATGCTTAGTGATTCAAGACTGGGGGAGTCTTGTCAATCCAAAATGAATTGCGTCACTAGGTTCACACACTACCCTTCCATGAGTTTGAGAAAATTAATTTCCTTTTAATCTGACAGCAGGCATAGGTTTTGGGGTTTGCGTGTGTGATTCCCCCCTCTGCCCCCCAGGGATTCCTTGAAAAAAACCTGATTTTTTTTCGTATTGCTGCTTTTGAACATGCCTTTCCAGAGATGTTTGCATCTGTGATACTAAACCTCCCATGGCTCTTGGTTTATTTTTGGGCATCCTTTGTTATAACACCTGCTATTTATGTTATTTTTGGTATCAAGGGAGCAGGTATTGCTTTCATTTCAGTGGTTCTGAAAGGTATTGCTTCATCTTAAGTGCTTGCTTATTGAGCTTATGGTGGTTTTGTTATTTTTAAGGCATCCAGCATGTCTTACGGTTGAACGAAATCTGTATCTATTTGCTCTTCTCTTTTGATGGCAGCTTCAGTGGGGCCATGAAGGCTGAATTAATAGGCTGCCTGATGGGTCTGTGTGGAGGAGCTGTATGGATCACCACACAAGGCTTGTAGGAAGAGAATTATTTTTTCTTGAAAATCCTCTAGTCTTACAAAATTACTGTTTGAATCTTGGAAGTGTGCCTATAAACTGCTGTGCCCCGAGACATGCTGAGAGTTCCTGGGCACTTTAAAGGATGAATGATTCGTTGTTTTGTACTCCTTCACCAAATCAGTGAAATGGTGGAGCTGGTTGTAGTCGAAGAGTCAAAAGATAACCAAGCACCCAGGCTTTTACAGGAGGAAAAAAACCCACACCCACACAACCAAACCATTGCCAAATCAAAGACAAAGAATAGCAGGCTGCACAGGTGCTGACAAGTACACACTATTGTAATTTGTACAAAGGAATGGAGTTACTTTGTTTTCCTGAAATCCCGTTAGTTGCATCAAACTGGTAATGGTTGTTGCAGAGCAAGATTTAACTTACTGTTCAAAGTAATTGGAATTTATTGTGGTTACACATGAAATGAACATACAGATCTGGGATTAGCATGTGATCATGTTTTTATTTTTCCCCCCCTTTTAACTCTTGCATGGCCAGTATGATAATGAATCCACCCAAATATTAATTGCGAAGTAACAGAAAATATGCTGTGTGACCCTTCAAATCTATTAGAAGGACCCTTTCTGGTGTTTTAAGGTAGAAATGTTAGTTTTGCTACGTGCCGTATGTGGCACTTCACGCAAGCTCTCGCCACTGGTGTGGTTTCAACAGTGGTAAAAGTGCTGAGAATCCTCTGTTCAGCTTGATCAGCTCTTGGAGAGCCAGAAGCAGTAGATAAAATATTCAAAACCTTCCCCCCACACACACCCCCCCCCGCAAGAAAATTCTTTATGTCCAAGTAATTAATTCCACATCACTTGGTTATTTTGCTCTTAGGTTTCATTATGGTTACTCTTATCTAGCATTGGTATCGATTTTTAACAATCGATTTCACCAATTTTCACACGAGCAACAATCTACAGCCTGCATTTGTTCAGATCAAGCATTACCATTATCTGTTTGAATTCAGAAGATAATTGCATATCTTGCAAATTACCCAATAGCTGTTTCATCTTGAAACATTTAGAAATCCATTTTAGTTTCTTGTAATTATAATGTTTTAGTCAGACAGCAATCTAAACTTAGGACAGCACTTTGGCAGTGATATGCTTGTTTTTCTAAAATGAGCACAGTTTCTGTGGTTAAATTTTCCTTTCATTTAAATATAGATTTTAATCAGTGTAGGCCAAACTTTTCCAACCATATTTAAAATTAGCTTGAACCATATTTTAAAAAGTATGTTCTCCTAATGTGATATAGTTTATGTAGAAAAATATGTGCAGAAATGAATGTTTTTAAGCTGATTAATGCTTTTGAAGTGTTTTTAAAATTTATTTGCAGAAAACATTTATAGACTGGCTCAAATGTGACTTGATACTAGTAGTCTCTTTGTAATAAATACCACTGAAAGCACTTCATACTGTGCTTCTGAAATTTGAAAGGTAGCTGTTCAGATAGAAACTGTAAATTGCACTCATCAGGCAGCTAAGTCACAACATCAACATGAAGTACAATGCTTGCTGTTCTTCCAGACTTCCATGCAAACGTTGTTTTGGAGATTACTGAAGTTTTCATCGGTTGTTTTATACTTCTTTAGGTAGGGTGTAGTTACCGTTTTCAGTTGGTAAGTTGAAATGGTTAATACATTTAAAGCAATTGTAAAGCATTGTTTGTATTCCAAAACAGAAGTGTGAATGAGTCTGAATTGAATCTGTCAGGTAGCTATTACAACTCCCTGAATTACTGCTAAATATTTAGTAGTTGCAGATTCTAGAAAAAGTATTACCCCCCCGCCCCTCCTGCAGCAACCCGTTACCAATCTTATATCCCTGTTTTTTTAACTAAATGCAGGAAAAAAACATCTTTGCTATAACCAGAAAGTGTTCCAGTTGGCAGTGTTCAGAGATCCAGGGAATTAATCTGTAAGCAGACTGTTCTTCAGATAGACCATTTCTACTGATCACAGGCAGGATGAGATGCTTTCAAAGAGGAAAGTGAGGACACATGTCATAAGAGATGAGTTGTGTGGGTTTCCGTTATATGGAATGCGGTGTGTTTTTTGTGTGAGATGTGCTGGTTAACTTTGACATGCTGTTTCTTTAATAAATACAATGTTGGAAAAGATACATCATCCTGCTTTGGACACAGAACTGTGAGAAATCTGATTTAGTTTTTCAGATCCTTTATGCTATTATTCACATGCTAGAAGGATTAGATCCTTCTGGGTTTTAATACTTAATCTTACAGTAATCATGTGTCTGTTCAGCTGATCAGCTCCATTTGCTATCAAGATCATGTTTGTTACTGTGATTTTAATGATTGCTAGAATGTAAAGGACATTGGTTTTGAAAAAGCTGATAATACTATAACAATAGTAAGAAATTGTAAATTTATCAATGACTGGTAAAGCTTACCTTTTTTCCAATTGCTGCAGCTTGTGGTATTACTTTTAAGAAACTTAAATGGAACAAACATTTTTTTAATTTCGCTCAGCAATTTTTCTCATAAACTGGGCTAGCTCTTACCCAGAATTTGTGTGATACAGTGGGAATTTCTCAAGCATTTGGCTCACTGAATAGCAGTTATGCGTTTCGTGCTCACTGAGATACAACTTCTAACCCTTCTGGTAAGATAAAGCCAGGAGACAGTGGTAACCATACACTGATCTATGGAAATTAACTTTTCAGAGTGAACCAAATCGCAGACTGGCTTTCAGGTGATGGTCAGAACATGGAACTTGTTCCTAGTTCTGCTGTGTAAATTTTTTAGATTGTGTGTCAGCTGGAGTTTGGGGCCACTTGCTCCAGGGAAGTCCTTACTAACATGACTTACAAAGCCAAAGAAAACTACAAAAGTTTTCTCAAGGATCAAAACAAGTAGAAGAAATACTAACCTGTTAAATCTCTGTTGGGAGTCAGTCCGTTTTTAAAATTAATTTATTTTTTTAAGTCTCCACTCATGGAATACCTCTTTCTTTTGAATACAACTTTTCAGAAAGTGTGAGGTAATACGCTCATGCCAAGGTTGGAGCCAATCTGTAGGGTCTGGTAAGGTAAGGTTAATAATTTCCTTTCAACCTCCTGCATAGACAGGAGCTTTCTTCTGGTATTCCCTCTTAAGCTGACAAGATTTGGTAGTGTTTTCACACTAAACTAATGAATTCCCTTAAAAAGAAAACAATTTTAGCAATTACGTTCAAGGCCTTTTGCCCAGGTCAGTAGATTTGGGACGAGTAAAAATGATGCACTGCCAGTGAACTAATTACGTATAATTCATCATCATAATAGTGGAAACTATTAACATTCTGGGAATTGGTATGCATTTCACATTTGGAAAGAGGGATATTTGGTTTAGTTTAATCTTAAATAATTGCAGACCATCTAGGAAGATGGAATGTAATGTTTTGGGTGTGTTGGATCTTTCTGGACTTCGGGGATAGATTGTTTTAGGAAAGGGTTGATCTTACTGCATTTTGTGCTGTCTCCATGAGATGGACAGATCTTGCACTAGTTTCTGTAGAAAAATACTTGTGAGTTGCTAGAGTTTCCTTAGAAAAATACTTGTGTGTCAATCTGATTTATGAGAAGCATTTTGCAGGCTCATCTATTTCTAACCATTGAAAGTGACAAAGGGTGTGTGTCTCTCAAAATTATGGCTTTGCTTAGAGGAGTGTGTTCTTCTATTGAGAACATCGGGTTTAAATTTTCACTTGAATACCAAGTTTTAAATAAAATCCTGAGACTTACCCACTATTTCCAGTACTTGTGTGGGTCTGCTATAAAATGGATACTTCATTATTTTATCATAAATACTTGTATCTTTAGATCCCAATTTCCAAAACTTACTTAGAATAGTCTTTTTGTAAAAACTTTTTTCACAGAATGTTTTTACTTACGTTGTAATAAAGGTAGGCATTGTGCTTACTGTATCCCAGTCCTACTCTGAAGAAGGAACCTTGGTGTCTTTCTTAAATACTGAGAAGCATTTAGTTTTGCATCCCTGTAGGATACAGGGATGCGGTGTTGAGCAGTGTCAGCTCCACTAAGCAATAAAAAAATCCCACTTTAAGACAATGCTTTAACTGAATGACACATCTCATTTGGATTTTGACAGTGAGAGAGCTGTGTGTTTATCTTGTCTGCCAACTGAACACTTCTTGAATGACAAATGCCTGTGAGAATGTCAAGGGTTAAATAGCTATATTTTTTGTGTGTGTTCTTATTACAGTAGGTCATTGAAGGACCTTGAGAGATGACTGATCTGTAAAATTGAGACAAAGGCTCTGTAGTTGTGGTAGTATGGAAATTAATTATAGGCAGAAGCAAATGTATCTTGAGTGGTCACAATAGGGATATTGCTAAAACGATCCTTGATAGCACAGAAATGTGTATTATCTTCTGTCTAAAGGGAAAACAGCTAAAATAATGGATTATTTGTTAAAGTAATTGCAGTAGGCTAGCCTATGGAAGAACAATAGAGTGTGATAATGCAGCACCCTTGTGCAGTAGAATATGTTTGAAAATATACGAATAGCTGTTACTTTAAAGAAAGAACCTTATGAAAAGTTGAGAGGATTTAGTAAGCTTTGATTGTGACAGTCATGTGTTAGTATGATTTTCTTATGGTCTGCCTTCTCTCTACGCCTTTGCAGCTTGGCAGACCATCGCCCTTCTGCAACAGCACTTGCTGCAACAGCGCTTGCCACGTCCCTGAAGGGCTGTGGCAAATACTCACTTCCCTTTCTTGAAGGGAAGCTCTAAGTTATTCCCGTGTTGCCTGTGATCCCAAGTCTTGTTCATTTTACACATAAACAGTGGCTGTCTACCAGCTGTAAATATGGCTGTTTTTTCTTTTTTAACTTTATGTAAAGCATCCATAAATACCTGTTAAGCAAACTAGCACTGCACGTACTGTCCATAGCTTTCTTATCATGAGTGCTAGGCATGCGGAATTAAGCTTGCTTTCAGAACAAAAGGTATCATTGTTGTGAGCAGAATGCTAAAATGAGTTTCCATGTTAGAAAGAAAGTCTCAATCATCTCTCACTGTGCCTTGAAATACAGAAATAGCTGAAAAAGGCATATTTATGACAGGCTTTTGCTGAAGTTTAGAAGCATGTAATTCATTCTTAAACATAAAGAAACCTTAAAATTTAGGGAAACTGTCTAGTAGCTTTGGACTTCAGTGCAAGATATTCTTTATCTACAGTATTAACACAGATTATATTTTGTAGAAGTATCAGAAAATGACATATTGGCTAGAAGATACACAAAAAATAGAAAATATTAGTTGCAAAGTATCGTTGTATATGGACTTCCACAGGCTGCAGAATATTTTAGAATGAAAATTTTCATCAGTACTGAAAATCATCTGATCTGGCAGAAGAGTAGTATTTTAATGAATACTTATGACATGACAGGAGGAGAAAGAAATTATTAACAGATATTTCTTCATCACTTAAAGACTGCTGTTACTGCTGTAGCTCTCCAGCCATTTAGCTAAGGGTTTACAACCTTTACAGGGAGTATATGTTACAGACTGTAGGGCAAATGCCTTTGTTTGGTCTCAGTATCCTGGAACGATGCCATTTCCCAGGATTTTTTGCATGTGGGACCTTAGTTCTTCTGCATGCAACTGGTGCAAGTCTCCCAGCTCCTAAGAATTTGGGATTTGGTGTTTGTGTGCAGGAGTGGCCCACACTTAGGAGTTGCATCTTTTGTGAGACCTCAATGTCTGTCCTTCTCTTAAGAAAGGTTATGGTGTGCTTTTCTGCTGATTTCAATGTCTGGAATGATTTTAATGTTTGGAGTGAAGTTAGGCAGAACTTTCATTTCTGGTTTGGGAGCTATTTGATATAGAACCCTCAATCTCTTGTTCTTAACTAGATGATTATTTGCTTCTTAACATCTCTTCCCTAAGCTGAACCTTACTAAGAGCTAAGATTTCTAATCTAACTAAGATTTCCACCAGACATTTGCTGAAGAGCTAGAATGTAAGTGAAGTACATGGTTGGAATGAGATCTGGAGAGAAGCAAAGTTGTGGGCAAGTTTTTTTCCTTTTTCCAAATGTCAAAGCTTCAGCCACGTTAATAATATTTCTACAAAAACATTATTGGGCTAATTTAAAGCAAAACTCTAGAACTGTTATATCCCACATGGCATGAAACATTCATGCTCTTTTTTCCTGATGTATTAACTTCTTACACAGAAAGGAAATGAATTTTAGAAAGAATGTCATACATAAACCATTTGAGACATACTCTGTTAAGGAAATACCAGCTGTCAAGAAAGATGCAGCCAATGTTGAGTTATATTAAAAACATTGTAAAGGAAATATTTCTCAAGGAAAAATGGATTAATTAAAACATTTTAACTATTTTTGCTCTGGAAGAAGGTTAGGGAAGTGCTATACAAGCCCCTTCTAAATGCAGCCAATATTAAAAGCCACTGATTTATTTTCTCAGAATGAAGTTGACTTAGGTAAGTTGTTCCTTAATGTAGTATAAAGACATTTTCTGTCTACATGTAACTAGTAGGGGAGGAAAAAAAAAGACAAGACTTGGAGTCATTATACTTTACTAACTTCAAATTCCATAAGCTTGCTTTCATTGATTCTTCTTGATGGACAGAATTTATATCAAAAAGAAAATAGGTTATGTTTTAGGATTTTCATATTAATGTTTTTATTTGAAAATTGGCTCTTTTCTTAGCAATTCATAGCACCAGGAATCTTTATTTTGCTTCTGTAGAGGAAAATAGTGAAGTGCATATAAAAAGGTATCTGCATCAGGCATGAGAAATGTTAAATATGATAGGATTTACTCTCTTTAATCCAGTCTAGCCTGCTGGCTTTAAGGAATTTGTATGCTGAATATGCAGATTTAATGTAATGGTTTGAAATGGAAGCTTTGGATTTAATTGCCACTTTGCTCTTTTTCCCATTAATCTACTGATGCTATTACAGTTCTACCCTGAAATGTAGCAAATACAGAAACAGTTGTATCTGTCACCTGTCTAGATAATGCTCCATCATCATTATTATTATTATTATTTTTGAATTTAGGTAAAGATGTTGAAAGAGATGCTTAGATGTTACATTTATGTGACCTACTTTGTATGTTGAGTTTTTTTTATTTTATAAAATCATAAATATTGTATATGAGAATGCTAGGTCTTCCTCTGTTTAAGATATCCTACCTTTTAATTGTAACTATTTTCTGGAAATTTATGAAGATCAGAATGTTTTCTTTTGTTACTTAAAAATTTTAAAATTACACTTCTCAAGTTATATGATAGCTATTGGAGACAAGCAGCTGTTGTTGCAAATTCTCTTTGCACTAGGCTCATGATCTTAGACTTCATTAAAATACCAACAGAAGCATAAGTACCAAATGATATATGGCCTAAATTTCTTAATGTCACCCACATCTTCATATTTGAATTGACAGTCTGTAATTCCATTAACACATTACCTTTTTTCTGCTTGAAAAACTTACTGTGCAGGATGGTTTGTATTTTAGGAATGCATTCAAGCTTTAAGGGATGTAGTACGAAGGACCCATTTTACTTCTTGCACATGCTTGATGTATACTGAACTGAATAAAGAAGACTATGGTCATCTGGAGGTTTCTTTAGTGAAATGCCACTGAAGAACTGAACTTTGCTTTTTACTTGATAAGCAAAACATGTAACGTTGTTGTTAACAATAACTAATTGTGATACTTGTACGGAATAGTAAGGTTTCAGGCTGGACACCTATAAAATAAAGCATGCAAAGCTTTCACAGCTGCAACTGAAGCTAATGGCAACTGTGAGTTGTGCTTGTGATGTACTGCACAGTGACAAATACTGGGAAAAAAATTAGTCTGGAAACATTCCAGATTAGGCAGACACAGTTCATGTACTTTGTGCTGTGCATCTTGAGTTACAAAAATATAAATAGGAACTGTTGTGAAAATAAATTACTGACATGTAACATGTTCAGATGGTAGTACAATGAGCATAATATGAAGGAAAAAGAAAGGATTTTTTGTCCTAGTATTTTAATGGCTTAGGCTAATTTTAGTACTATACTATGAGAAGGGACAGAAGAAATACAAAGTAATTTCTCCCTGTTAACCCTGCTGTCAAAGGATATGCATTGGATGAGGCAGGGTTCCAGTTTGAAAACAACAAAACAAATAAACCAGCCAGGAAGGAGCAGCCTTAATTCTGATATTTGCTATAATTTCTATATGTTTGATTGTGCGGCTTCAGTATCCCAAATGTTTTTTGAGTATAATGTGAAGGTAACAATTCATGAACAGTGTGCTGGGTGGTGCTGAATGCTCCTGATGTTTTCACTGTGAATGTAGCTAAGAATGTAATTATGCTGTGGATGACCCCTTACGAAAGGGGATGTTCTCCCTCGTGTAAATTCTGATAGTGCTGTATAAGACCTAAATGCTTTTCAGGCTGAAACTGTCTATTGTATGTTAAGCTCCCACAGAATCACTTCATCCGTAGTCTGAGACTATACTTTACTGGCAATCTGTTTTATTGTATGCAAAATGATAGATATCTGAGATCAATACTGACTCCAAAGAGAAGTAACTAGACAGAGTACCTGAATATAGTGTCAAGACCACTAATCATGTCACGGTTAGAAAAAAATCTGTCAGTTTTCCAAGTTATTTCTACAGAGCAGTTAACGATTGTAAATGATTCTGCAGTTTGACTGAATTACACAGATTCTATTTTATCCTCTCACTTAAATCTTGCTTTTGTCCAGAGTTAAATAGTTCTTAGTGTATTTACGTATGCATGGTTAAGCATATGGTCATTCTTCCAAGGAGAAGTAAGAAGGAAATAACCTCTTCTAATCTGCCAATTCACATTTTGAAATTTTCTTTATAGTAACTCTTGTGAAAATTGTATTGGCCATCTAGGACCACGTTTTTCAATTTTAGTCTGATGCCTCTGCAATCAAGATGAAGGATTTTGATTGGGATGTTTTTCTTCTGAGAAATTATTACTGAACCACTGTGCATTGATTGACTTTTGCTGTCTGATTGGTGATAAGACAGGTTTGCCCAATTTTTTTTGCTTTCATGGTGAAGTTAAGCCTAAAAATGTACTTGAAGTTATTTGATCTAAATACATCTTAGTCTTTTATAGTATTTAGAATGAGACAAAGCTTATTTGGTGAACTGGCATCTTTACAGGTGAATAACTTGGAGAGATTCATTTTGAATGAGGTGTGAAGCCCAGAGTTTTAATTTTATCCTACTTTTATCAGTTAAATCTTTTCTGCAGCTGTTGATTGAGGACACAGTAATCATCTTTACAGCTACATCTGGTTACATATTACAATTAATATCCTGAATCCTCTGCCAGTGAGAAATAATACTCCTCTATGCACTTTGAAAGTAAGAACTTCTGGGGGAAAAAAGTTATTGCTACAAAGTGTATTTCCGTTATCTGTCCTGCATAACAGAAAGTGACTGAATTATATTATCAAAATGTTTAACGACTTTACCCAAATTGCAGTTTGTAGAAGTTCTTTAATAGGGCATCTTGCAGGTGAGTTGAGCTGGCTCTTAAAGCATAGGAAAACCTACTTACAGTTTAAAAAGGTCATTTATGATATATCTTGATGTAATTTTCCATCTATATGCATGATATCTTTATCTGATGGTATAGAAGCTAGAGATGGAAAGTTATAAAGAGAAATTATTTGACTACATTAAGTGTTACGGGACAACTGATAGATGACTTCCATTAGCCATGTTGTGTTGAACTGCAGCCAGCCGTTTTGCAATATTTTAAATCCCTAACATTCCTGAACAACTGGAGAAAAATCCTTTTCTGATATTCCTTCTAAAAAGGATTATTATTTATTTTTGTTGTAGTTTCGTCTAAGAATTTCAGTGAAGTATCAGGAAATTATTACATTTTTCCTTAGTGACTAATGCAGTCAAACCTGATTTGAAGCTTGGAATCTGTTACCAGTAAAAAAGGCTTACAATTATGCTGTTAGAGGTTTTGAATCCCTTTAGTTTCTTATTTCCTGTAAAATACCTAAAATCCCACCAGTCTAAGCCATAACCTATATATCTATACTCCTTATTTGTATTTGTTGGATAGAGAGTCCTGTAAGAGCAATCTTGTGCAAAGCTAGTTTTGCAAGTTTTCCCTTGTTCAGTTCATTACACTTGTGTTGATGCTTTTCCATTTCCAAACACCATCAAAGTTTCCGGTTTATCAACATTTTGGGGTGCAGAAAGTGATTGGTTTGAGTTTCTTTGTGCTGTATGGTTTGAAGATAAGATGTGTCTATAGGAGCTGCCAAACTGAAGCCTGAAGCAATGCCAGGACATTTATGCTGAGTTTACTAGAGTGCCTTTCTCTACTTTATTTCTTGCTCCGTCACCATTAATCTCTTTCTTCTTTGCTACAATATTAGTTATTAAAAATTCTGATGTCCTAAGAAATGCTTATCAAATAACTTCTCATTGGTTTGTTTGTTATATCCTTTTTGTACTGCAGATTACTGTAAGATTGTTCTGGAAAGCACTATGAAAAAGTAATGGCTTAATATAAAGAAATGAAAAGGATCTTTCAGCTGTTGCTTGTATCTTCTGGTTTCCTGAAATGTTTGGTATTGGTCCTTTTACTAAAATGTGGAGGGAGAGGGAAATGTTGTAAAATTAGTGAACTTTTTTTGGGGGGAATATATTTACCTTTTACTGAAGTAGTTTGAACTAATTTGTGAGGCCATACTATGACACAGAATTATTAAGACTTTATACACACTACAAAAAGCTTTAGAATTGAGAACAGTTTCACCTGTTTCCCTCCTGTCATTTATTTTGGGCAATGACTGGTATGAAAATGATGTCTTTATTTTCGTGATCTTCATGTTTTGTCTTTTAATCTCTTGTTAGTTTTTCTCCCAGCCTTGCAATATTGCAAAACAACACTATGAGTTTAATTATTTGCTAAACTGTTTGAAATGGAGCTGGGGACTGGTGAATTTTTAAGTGACTTCATAGTTTCTTAATTTTGCAGCTAGCAGGGAGGTATTTTCAGAATCATCGGCGTAATTCAGAGTTTCCTAAAAGTTGGCCTTAATTATTCTGGTTGGAGTTAGGACCAGGCCCAAAGGAATTATTCTAGTGGTTAAAGATGGAAACTCCCTCATGCTGAATTTGGAGGGCCGTAAGCTGTCTTTATCCTTCTTGTAGAAACTATGCAGCAGCTAAAGGCACACTCAGGGGCTTAACTTCCCAGCTAGTAAGGATACTCTGGATGCTTGCAGAAATGTTTAGGATCGAGACCCTACACAAATGCATACTAGATGTACTGGAGAGAGTTCAATGAAGGGCAACAAGGATGATGAAAGGACTGGAACATCTGACGTATGAGGAAAAGCTGAGAGAGCTGGGGCTGTTCAGCCTGGAGAAGGGAAGGCTCAGGGAGGGGGGCTACAAATACCTGCGGGGAGGGTATGGAGAGGACAGGGCCAGGCTCTTCATAGTGGTGCCCGGTGACAGGACTAGAGCCAGTGGGCCTAAACTGAAACAGGTCAGAAAACATCTTTTTCCTGGGAGGTTAAGTGAGCACTGTCACAGGTTGCCCAAGGAGGTTATGGAATCTACCTCAGAGACCAGGCACTGTCTTGGGGGACTGGCTGGAGGGGGTCCTGTCGGAGCAGGAGGGTGGGACCAGATGACCTCCAGAGGTCCCTTCCAGCCTCAGCTGTTCTGTGTGATTCTGTTGTGCAAATGTCATACAATCTTCATTGGTTTGAGATCACCCATAGGTGATTTGCAGGGGAAGATGATTCTCCTTAAAATAAAAGATACCTGACTTACTCCTTTAAAGCTCATATCAGCTTCAGAGGAGATAACTACTTAGCTTAAAGATGCAGAACAAGGAGTGTTATTTGTGTAACAAGGTCCCTTTCCAGTTTTTAGTCTTAGGAATCATGTGAAATGAGAACTGAAGTGGCGGTTTCAGTTGCCATTAGAGCAATTTAAATGTATATTGTAACTAAGCCACCATAGGAAAATAATTATTTTTTCCTGAGGGAGGAAGGACATAAGCGCTTGCTGTGTACTGTGTTTTGTTCTACACTATTTTCTTTTCTTGTGTACTGGTCTTGCACTATAAGAAGGGAGAGAAGGGCTTGAAACACAGGAAAATGTGGTTGTTAAGCCACAAAAAAAATAAGAGGTCTCAACAGCATGCAGAGTATCAAACCCAATTTCTTTCGTTCTTGATTTTGCTTTCATTTTGAGAGTGACAGTTTAAAGAAAATGATAAAGTTACTTTCCTTTAGGTGATTGAAATCTGCTTGTCTTTTTTGTAATGAAAGTGCTCCCATTTTGAAATGCTTGTTTATTTTCACAAGTTTGGAGCAGCTTTAAATTCAGTGACTTCAAAATGTGCCTGTACATTTTAATTGGCCTTCTTGACACACACTTTGTTGTTAAATGAAACATTTTTATTGGCACAAAAATATTTGCCCCACCTATTTTCATTTGCAAGTGGTTAGAACGGTAACATTAAGGGCTGTTTAAAGTATATGAAGTGAGTTCTGGGGTCGTTCCCCACCTGTTGTTTATTTTGGTTTATGCAAGAACAGTGAAAAGTAATCATGTTGGTGAAGTTCTGCCATCTGCGTAGTGGTTTTGGAGGGTAACATCACTGTGTCCTGTAAAATGTAGATTTAGACGGTTTACAATTCAACAGGTTTGGTTGGCTTCTTCAAGAAAAACTTGGGACTTTTAGAACAATGAACAGTGAATGTTGGCATGAAAGGTCACTTCTTAGCTTTAAAGTAACCTGGAGTACATTGTACTGAATTATGGAACAAAAGACTGTAAATACAGAAAATCTTTGATTAACTTTTCCTTTTCAAAGTGTCTTGACCTTTGAGTTCCCCTAGCTGACATTTTTAGAAGACTTTTAGTATTATTTTCTTTCACTTTAAAGGGTTTATTTGCATATTTGCTCCCACATATTGCATTGTCATCTTCTCTGCCATTTGATTTTCTTCAGCTACAAACGGCATCTACGTGTCATATCAGCATGGTTACTGTAGTGATACAGTCCTTTTATATAAAATTCTAGAAATGTATTTGCATTTCTGTAAGTAGATGTTATCTTCGTAAGCAAAAGAAAAAATAAAGGAAACAGGAGTGAAAAAGGGGGGGGGGGGGAGAAAGCAAAGCTGATAAGCAACTACAAAAACATTTGAAAGACAGCCTAACATTCAAATTAGGAGTAAATCACATAGGATTCACATCATGTATCTTTCTATTTTTAGTTTTGAAATTATTAGCTGCATTTTCTATTTAAAAGTAATGACATATTTAGTCAGACTTAATGCAAGTGAATCATAGTATTGCATTGTTATTGTATAACATAGTCATTGTTGGTTGTGTTTCTTGTACTCTTTGTAATTTGGAGGGGAAAAAAACCCCTTCTCTGTGCTCTGGAAATTGCTCAGACATTTCATAGTCTGGGGTGGTGATGAATAAATTACACTATAAATAATGCAGGCAACAGGAATACATATTTTTGTTAGGCTAGACTTCTCCAGTTGACATCTTTCTTTCCTTTTCTTTACACGCTCCCTGTGGTGTCAGCAACGTAGGCTGTATAAGATTATGAATAACTTTTTTACAAGGAATTATTGCAGACTTGATCTTTTTACATGACTGTTCGTACTGGTTCTACTGTCTAAGCTGGTAGCTCCCAGCTGTTCTTTAAAGGTCATGCTAGCAGTGCCTATTAATGTGGCCGTGTCCTTCCTCTCCCTGGTTCCTATCCTGCTGTTGCTGCTGCAGAATGGCAACTTCTTCCAACAGTTAAAGGTGGATTAAATCCAAGTAGTTGGCACCTTGGCCAGCTGGCCAGCTCAACAACATCTTCCTGGGTTGGAGAGACAGCATCCCTTGCTCTATAATAGCTGTCTGAACAAACCCCAGATGGAAGGTCTAATTTTCTCCTTGGTGCTTTTCTTCCTCTTTAATACTACGTTCCCTGAAGCCTTGAAGTTGTTTTACACAATCTGACGTACTGTTTGCAACTAACTGCTTTCTAGTAAGATAGTCCATAAAATGGAAACTTTTCCTTAAAACATGGTACAGAGTTTAGACTTTTTAATTTTATTTTAAAGATTCCAAGAGAAGGTTGGAGGGTGGTGGTGAGAATTGCTGGCCCTTTGCTGTTGGGAAGGTTACGGGATTTTTAATCACCTCACTTTGCACTGACCACCTGCTACGGATAGCTGAGCAAAACTGAGGGTGGGATTTGACCCTTTGTTGCTTGAATGGGCAAGTTGTCTGGCAGCTGTCAGTCCTTTTCCTGTATGGGTTTGGATACTCAGCAAGAGTGAAGAAGGGTTTAAAGATTGCTGATAGAACAAAGGGATTTGGTCTGTTTATATAGCAAACAAGATCAGCCTGCTAGTGAATGAGTAATGCTAAGAAGGATATAAGCCCATGTATTTTATGTCTTAAGATAAATGTTAACAGAAACGAAGAATAAACTCGCCATCATTACCTACTGCAGGCTTTCTTCCTGTGCCTTCTTGTGAAGTACATGGTTCAAGTCACTGTCGGACAGGATGGCTGGGGGAACTGCTGCTGATTCAGTTTGGCAATTTCTGTGGTTTTTCCACTGGTCATTTCTTTCTTCGACATCATACAAGATAACAAAGTCTCTTAGGTCAAGACACTGTAAATATTCATTCTCCATAAATGTTGTTCTGTTAAACACAAGTCAGATCTGAGTTTATAGAATCCTTTCTTTCTTCAGCCTGGGCAATTTTCCAGTTTTCTGAGGGCAAGCAGCCCAGCAAACACTCCTTCAGACAATTCCTCATCTTTCTCCTTTTTCCAGAATGAAAATCCAAAAATATCAGCAGTGGGGGCCAAATAACAAAGGAAAAGTGGGTGTTGCCACTTCTTGCCAGATTTTTTGTAAATGTTCCTCTCCTTTCCCTATCCCAGAATAATAACAAAACTTCTCAAAGAATCCACAAAATAAACCAGACTCTTTCAGCCTCTGATCTAATTTAGAGTAGATGCCGTAATGAAAATGCTATAGAACACGTACTGTAAAGCGTATACTTTTTATCTGACTGTTAAGGTTTTATTCATCTGTAAAGGCTGCAAGACATTCTAGGGTAACTGCTAGGTCCCTGGTGCTCAGCTGTTATTCCTGTTTCTAGGGTATTGACTGGGTTGATGCTAGTTGCTTTTTTACTTAAGAGTGAGGAGTCTTACCTGAGACATGAGTGGGTAGATTCCATAGTTTAGGCCAGACTGGAGTGAAATTCTGTCATGAGGAGCTAGAAAACCAGGGGATACAAGCTCCAGAGAGAGTGATTGTAGGCTGGAGGTTCTCTGATCCATGTCTGCTTGTTCCCCCTCCAGCTTCAGTGACACGATCAGTAATAGTAAGTAGAGTGAGGGGGTTCGATAGACAGTGAGATCCGGGGATTGGTGTTAAGCAGACCAGATGTGGGATTAGAAACCAAGCTGTGCTGGCAGTATGAGATAATAGAACTGAAAAGCCAAAGATCACTGCTGAGAAGCAAGATCAGAAACTAAGGCAGAATGACAGCAAGAGGGACAGGCAGCAGGTTTTTGGAGCAATAACCAGGATGTTATCTGCAGCTGCAGAGTAGCTGTTTGGGTTTCTTCTATACCAGATGTGTGTGGCAACCATGAATGGAGTTCACAGGGTCAGTTCTTTAACTCATTGAACATTGGTGGCTGGCTGCAGCTTGTCTGTCTTGAGTCATGTGTGCTGCCCTTTTCTACAGGTCATTCTTATTTTAGTTTAAATTCTTGGGGTTACAGTGAATTCACTGTTGTGAAGGTTTAAAGAGATATTTTTTTTTTAACCCAATGGTGTTTTATATCAACAAGTCATTGAACTTAACCGTGTTCATACGTGTGGTAGGAAAGAACAGTTTCTTCATCAGTGGTATTACTAGAGGAAGTTCTGCTGCATTCAAATTCTGTGAGATTGCTGCCTTTTGATCGGTCAGATCTACGTGATTGATCTGTATAATGCAGTGACTGTGTATGAGCTGTACCATGACATATTCAAAGAATTAATAGTGGATGCCTTGAAACCATTCCTACCTGTGTGAGTCATGGTGGGAGTTGTGACCTCCCTAAGATGTATTTTGAGGATCGTAGCTGTGAGCATTCTCCAAAGGGCAAGTATCTGTGAAGTATTTCCAGGTCGATGACTGTCAGAGTGGAATTCTTCAATTAGAGGCAACAGCCACCCAAACTGAGAAATAGTCTGGAATCTGAGGACCATGTCTGTGTAAGAAAAGAGTTTTTCAGTTTTTTTGCTTCTGTTTTGATTTTGATTGCTAATATGGTTTTTGGTTTGTGTTTTTTTTTTTATTTTTTATTTTTATTTTGGAGAGTGCAAAAGCTAGAAAATTCAATGCCTCTATTCCAGGCAGTGTCTCAATGGAAGACTCCTGGAAAACCACACTTGTTCTGGAGACAAACATAATGTCATTTCAGTAGCAGAATCCCTTTGTGAGCCTCCTGGGAACAAATATTTTGCATGAAGACTCCATTTTTCTTGTTCTGAATTCAAACAAATTACCCTGCAGACTATTTGTGGTAAACTTTTCTTGAGAAAGCCTTGAGAATCAAGACTGAATCTGAGTGCTGTTTAGAAACTGTAAGTGTGAGAACAGGTAAATGTATTGAGCAGACAGTGCTGTGCCTTGGTCTTCTGAGAAGCTGGGAATATCAGTGTCCTTTAGAGCTTCCAGCTGGTGTTTCCATCTGTTCTCCAGACTGTTGTGCTCTCCATAAAAAAGTATGTTGACCTGGAACAGCAAAGCAACTTTCTTTTTCTTTCTTTAATTAGGTGGTGACTTAAGATATTTACAGAGGAAAGAATAATTTGCTTAAGCGAATTGATAGTAAGGGTGTTGAGACCTCTCTTCATCTCTAGGGATCTTTTTGTCCCCTTTTGTGTCGGAACAATCCCAAGTTTTTTGTTTCTGTAGTGCAGAGGCAAAGATAGAAGGCTGGCTCAGAGTGTCGGAGAGGGAACCAAGACATAAATCCAAATGACCTTATTGGGACTTTGACACATTTACTTTCCAGCTGATTGAGAACATAGCCACAAGGAGAACGTGCTTGGGAATTTTCCACCTGCCCATTTGACGCAGGACAAGAAAGAAACCATTCATTTCCTGACGGCATGTCTGAAAACTGGAAGTGGAATGATTATTTAATGGGGGTTTGGCAATTTGATTCATAGGTTTTGAATGCTTGTAGTTGCCAGTTCTTGATGCAATACATTTTTTATTTATTTATTCCATGAATAAAAAGGTGCAACAGACAAATCTGCAGGGTGTCAGAGCATACTGTGGTCTACTCTGTTTTGTTCTCCCTCTGATAGCATGATAGATAAAAGTATTTTGAGGCCTGTCCTCTTCCATCAAGCCTCTGGGAAAGAAAAAAGAAAAGGTGGGAGAGGGGGGACTGAGCATGGAAAATTTTATAAAATTGCTCATGGGTTTCCTTTTCATGTGAAATTTCCCTGAAATTTTCCCCATGACTCATTTCCTGCTTTAGTCCTTTTTAAGTCCATAGCTTGGGCTTTTTTTTTTTTGCTTTTTTTTTTTTGTTTTCCTCCAAGACAGGTAGGTAGCTTTTTCCTGTCCAGTGTGACATGGATTTTGCAAAGGTGCATATTCCGTGTTGAAGTTATTCTGCATCTTCTGAGTGCTTAGACATTGCAGTCTATTCTCCATAGGGACAGGTGCCCTCTTTTCTCTAACTTCTCTTTAAGGCTCATGAGCGAAGAGGGGAAGCATGGAATAAACTTCCAAAGAAAACTGATATCAGAGGTGTGTTGTGCGAGGGAAGAGGTGGTGGGAGGTAGAATGTTTTATTTTACCAGGTGTCTATTGGTTGCCAAGGTCTTGTGCCGACAGAAGGTGACTGAGGGAATTTCTTATGGTTTCATAGCTTCTGACTTTTCAGTTTTTAGTTCACTCTTTCTGCTGGATATAGACTTCTCTAGAACTCATTCCCTGAAATGCTGCCTGGCAGCTTCTGCAGTGGTAAGGGCAGCTCTTTTCTGGATCAAAAACTGGCATGACTAATTCTTTTTTGTTGGAGAAACAGAAATACTGTCCACTGTGAGAGATGTAAAAGGCTGATAGAACGCCGGAGTCCTTTACCAATGTATAGTCATTGCCATTCATATGTTCTATGGAATCCATAAATACTTTACTTACTGTGAATGTATCTAGTCTGACCAAACTCTTGGACATGGTTAAAGCTCTACAACGTAACTTTCCTTATGAGGAGAAAAACATAATTGAGACTCTTGGGGTTCTTCTAGTACCTGTAAGGTAGAGCTTACGACTTTTGTAGAAACATGCACAATGATATATATAGTATGTTCTTCTACTGCGATTAAAGTTTAGTATAACAATTCAATACATCTGAAGCATTGTGAGCCCTTGAAGATCTTGGCAGTGTGTTTTGGAATATCTTATTCCGTAAAAGTTTGTATGATCTGATCACCGAACTATCTGAATAATCCTTGCAGTGAATTAAGACCTGTCCTCTTTTTCCTCTCTTCTCTCACCCCCCCCCCCCCCCCCCCCCCCTTCTAGGATTCAGATCAACCATATTATTTACGAGACCCGAGTCTGTTGAAAAAGCGTGTGATCTCCCTAGTGAAACTCTTTCAATTCTAAATGATTAATTTGTTGGAAAATGAAGCTTAAATACTGTAAGTAAAATAGCCTGCAGAGGTTAATTCAGTTTTGATCTATGCATTGGTAGTATCTTTGATTTATATGAATACATGCTACTTTTTCTTAACTAGCTCTTTCCTTTCTCTAAACTTATAAGCCACCAAATGGAGAGCCTTGAATGAAGAATGTAGCTTACGCTTTAATTAGAAACATACCTACCTGTCCTGCTCATAAGCAGTGCAGTCATCCTGATGTTGAAAATGTCATGGTTAAACTTCTTAATCCCTTATGAAAAAGGAGCTTATTTTGTATAGAAATAATGCTGACTACTTAGGCTCTTTTCATATCACTAACAGCATAATTTCTACTAATTGGATAAATTACTACATCTGAAACATGTTTGGGATACCTGAAAAGGCAGTCTTAAAGAACAAACTGAAAGCTGAAATCCAAAATAAGATTGAATTAAAATAATAATAAAAAATAAAACTACCCCCACACACCCTCCCGCCCCAATACAACTAGGGAAATCTTCCCTGCATTAACTTGCAGTAACCATGTCATAGGCACTTGCAAATACTGAAAGTGGCAATTTCCTCGAGTGGCAATGCTGGCTTCGTTCCCCTTTCTAAAATGAGGGGAGTTTTCCATCCAGGAGTAGGTAGATGTATTGCAGCTCACTTTTGATTTAGATGTGTTTATGCATTTCCATGTGTAAAGTGTAAATTCGTAGCTCATTTTGAAGTATGAGTACATCTAAGCAGTGATAGATGCTATTTAGCTGTTTGCTCCACCAGATAGAAACGCTGAGTAAAAACTTGCTGCTGTGTTTGATTTTTACAATCCTGTTTTTATGTTCTTGTCTCTGAATATACATATAGCTGTATTTGTTGAAAGGCCAAGTTCTTGTAAATCAGATGCGTGCTCAGAAAGACTCTTGATAAACTAGGGAAACTAAATTTCCCAGCTTGTTCACTGTTTACTCTTTTGAGTTATGAATAAATTGGCTGAAGACAAATGTGGCTCTTTCAGAGTCAGCCACATACAAGCAAAACCCAGTGAGTATAGCTGTCATGACAAAAGGTGAAATTTTTTCAGATCAATGGGACACTTCAAATATTACCATTTTATTGACTGTACTAAATAGTCCATTATTGAGGACTGGTAGCCTATTACTAATGTGTTTTACGCATATATATGTGAAGAGTGTGTATGGGGCCGGAAGCTGGGGTCCTTATGGCATTAGTAACAGATTACATCCTTGACACTATTAGAGAGTAAGGGGTTAACCTCACAGCATAGTGAGTAGAGAATCTTTGTCTGAGGTGTTTTGTCACCTGTAGGTTAATTTTTTTTTTTTAATTTATAATTTCTTTTGAAAATAGAACTGGCTAAGGGAAGATTCTGGTGGTGATGGCAATGCTTGCCCAGCATGCATCTGGCCTAGGATGGTCTTTGAATACGTGTGATTATATGGAAAATAAGTTTGGTTGGTCAAATTCAGTAGTGTAATGTGTTTACTGTTCATGATATATTCTCTTTATCCGCTTTACCAAAATGAAGACTGAAATTTCATGGTTAGCTTGCAGTTGTCTTTATGGAAACAAAACTATTAAATCAGAACATGGGTCAATAGCCTAATAGTGGATGATGTTCGGTATCTGTGTGCTGGTATTTTCAAACCTTTTGGAAGGCTGTTCTGGGCAAACTATTGTTGGCTGAGTGAACTGAACTGAACAGCCTTCCATAAACATTTGATTAAATGATCTAATGATATCTTCTGGCTTTAAACTTTGGGGAGGACAAGCCCATGACAACTAAAATACAGTTTTATCCAAATGTCTTTTGGTGGCATTGATGGAAGAATATTCTTTTGTATGTTTAAGTCAGCAGGAACAAACTGAAAGAAAATTGAGGAGGGAGCTATTTTGCAGAAGCACTTTTGCAAACTTTTTTTTTTCATTGCTGAAGTTTGTTATGACTGCACATGTTTAGTCACTTCTTGTATGTAAAGAAAAAGTGACCATGAAAATTGCCATTTTTCTATCCTTCTCATATGTAAATGTTAGTAAGTCTGATAACCTGGGTCTTGAACTGATCTCTAAAACAGCTCAAAAGGGTTAAGCTTCATTATTTGCTGAAACTTTGTTCAAAATGCCAGGTTGTGTGGGTGTACAGCAGTAGTTGCATGTTCTTGTAGGAGAACCTTTATTCATAACAGGAAACTCTTCCAGGGCATCTTGTACCTTGTTCCCTCCCTCCCTTTTCTCACAAGAAAAATTTGAAAAAATACTGCCTGCATAGTACTTTACATTTGGAGGGTTCTAATGTCACAAAAATGTGAAAAGAGAGAGGCATCCCTGAGGTTAAGTGTCTCTTTAGTTTTTCCTACACTGATTGCAAATTTTACTCAGAAGTTCAAAGATATTAACCCCCTGTAGATCAAGCCTCCATGAAAATAAGCTGTGTATGTATTTGCTGCTTCATAGGAAGAGGAAGTGGAGTTTTCTTTTGTAAAATTAGATTATAGGATCAGCCTACTGAATGGAGTGAGATGGGATGGGGAATGAGGGGGAGTAATTTCAGTGACCCAACTTAAGGTACTTATGTAAATGCCCAAAATGAAATGAAGGAAATCCTCCTTTGATGGATTGGTACTAGGCTTGGCAAATTCAAAATTGCATAAGGTAATTTTGATCCCGGATTTTGAAAGTCTGTACTACTTTGCCGGTATGAAGCAGAAGGCAGCTAATTTCTTTTCAATTTAATCTGTTTCTGTCAAAGATTTGAAAAAAATCAACAACCAAACCCTTACTCCAGAAACACAGTAATGTTATTGTAGTGTACACACAAAAGACGTGAAAGCAGACTTAAAAGGCGATTCTTACAATTACTTCAATTATTTTGGTTTCAGTATGTATTCAAGCTAAAACACTTGAAGGGATGCTCCTTTACATAAGCACCTCTCCTCTGGAAGCTGCTTGTGGTTTAATGTTTCATCACAGTAATGGCAGCTCCTATGTGCTGCCAAGAGACCATTACTTTTTCTTGTGCTCAGGCTGTTCCAGTGAGATACCTTTAAGGTGAGAAAATGCATATTTAAGAAATTCTGTCATCACTGCCTATGCGGTGAGAGCGCTTTGTGTGAACTTCTTACCCCATTCCACCCAAGTATAATTGCTGCTGTTTCTATGGAATGAAGTTCATTTAAAAAAAAAACCAACCAAACAACCAGAACAAAAAAACCGGATAAAACAAAAACCAAATACTGAAATCATATGTGATTTACAAGAAAGGTTTTAGAACTGGGTTATGTAAATAATAAAGATTATTTGATTGTAAATACTATGTCTACAAAAAGTGTTTTGGTTTCTGCAAGGAAATCAATGGGAAGGTCCAACTGATGTTGTTAGAAAATGGGTTGTTCCATAATAAAACCTTGATACTTTGAATCCTTTGGTTTTGTCCCCTAATGATACTCCTTTCAAAGCACCAACTGCAGCTTTACCGCCACATCATTTGCCTTATGGAAATAGATCAAAGCGAAGCACATGCTGGGGCTAGTGCAGGGCCATGCGTGTGCTGTTTGACCAGCCAGCTGCTTCCAAACAAAATTTATATAGCTATATTATTTCAATGTATTTTTTGAAAAGACTGTTAACCTGTCATATGCCTAAACTGGTGAAGGTGGAGGAGGATCTGAAAATGCTGATTTTTGGTGACTGTTTAACTTAAAAGGCAGAAACTACAAAGGTGTCACAATTTTTTTCCCCTCCTGTTTCCCATTCTTTATAGCAAAAAAAAAAAACCCAAAAAACCCCCCAAAAACAAATTAAAAGAGAACTTGGATTAAATAGTAAGTATGGGCAGTAGTATCTTTTAATACAAACTGAATTACTGGATGCATTGCCCATAAAACTTTTCTAAATATTGATGTAGAAGGTTGCTTACATTTCTTCATACATGCAGATTCAGGGCAGAGGGAGAGTCAAGTCTTAAAAGAATAGTTTCATGAACATTTGTCTTCAGTGTAATTTTCTGAATACTCTGTTCTGACATTCTTAGCAGTACATCAAAACTAGTAATCAGATTTAATTGCTCAGCAATCCTTGACATCACTTAGTCCAATGATTGATTCCTTTTACCAGCATTACTTTAATAATACATCTGTTTGATCCCAAAAGAAGAGATCTTTTTTAGAAGTTGTTGTGAAAGCTTCTTTTCTTACTGTAATGGTTCAACAAAATGCTCAGCTGCGGCTGAATTGGAAAGGAAACACACGTTGTTGTAGCTTGTATCTATGTTGGAAAAAAATTTTCAATATAATAAATCTTAGGGGTTGTTGAAAACTCTGTGCTCAGCAGGAATCCGTGTTTCCTCAAGTTGTTTTCAAATTTTCTCCTTACTGCATTTTTGAAATATTTTTTTTTTACAAACTTTACCTCTCCTTCAGTAAGTTAGACAAGGATTCTTGGGAAAGATGGGTGATGGAAAACTCAGGCTCATATACGTGTGAGTCAGTACATTAATCTTCTGCATTGTAATTGGCTTCAAATTATTTTTTGTTAGAAGGCATGTTGTTTTGCCTTGCTTAGCTGTAGTACTGGGCTTTCCAATTGCTCTGGGCTTTCCCTTTGACATAGTATGTTCCTGTATTTCCACTGCTGCGTTGTTTTGGTTCTTCCTGTCCTTTCTCTCTGGCTGTTAATCTGCAACAACAGCAGGAGCAGGTGAAAATTATTTGTGTGAGAAGAAAATTTTGAGTTGTTAAGCCATTTTATGTAAAAATAAAACCTGTATGTTTCAGCCTTGAGAAATTATGGGCTTAAGTTATTCATGCTAATCCAAGTATATAACTGATACTGTAACAGCCTGTGATTTTTCTCACAGCACATTTATAGATACTGTAGTAGAAGTTGTAAACATTTATCTTCTATTTAAACCATGAAAAATGTATTATTACTCTTCAAATAAAAAATACAATTCTCCATGCGTTTTTGCAGAGAGCTTTTAAGGCCATCTATGTGTTAAGAGCTGCCCTCATGGGAAGACGGTGCTCTTGCATAAATTCGGATCAAAGTACGTACAAGAAGTTTTATTTAGTGTTAAGAGTGGAAGCACTCCAAAGAAGTGTCCAAATATGTTCCCCTGTGAAAATAAAAATTAGGAGTTTTTAACTGAACAATCACAGTTAACTTTTTTGGAGGTGTTACTGCCTCGGTCATTGCTCAAGATGGACTTGCCGAGGGGAGAAGTCAGAACCCTGAGGGGCAGGGCTCCTGCCTTGCTTGTCACTGGGGCTCTGATCTTAGTGCCATTGTGGAGAATTAAAGACTGTGCTTCGTATGAGTTAAGATACGTAGGAGTGAGTACTTCCCAATTAGCTGCCTCCACCAGAATAGAAATCCACATACTATTCGTTCTGCCCGTGAGCGTGGAAGACATCCCTGTATGTCTTCTTTATGCTTCTGGGAAAGATGGCAAGTTGACCCAGCTGCCAGTTAATTCACAACATTTTACTAAAGTATTGGAACAATTTTACTGTCCCTTGTTTAAGGTCTCATAACTATAGTTTCTCTAAATATTTTCCATGCTTTTGTTAGTATTTACTTACGCTAGCACAAATGAATAGCTTGAATAGGCTCCAAGCGACACTCTGTAATAACCAGGTTTTCAATCCTTGTGTTGCATTGTTTGCCATCGCTACGCTTGCTCTTGTTTATCAAGCTGTTTGCTTGATGGGTCATGCTGGCAACAAAAACACTGCAGAGCTGAACATCTCCCTATCGGGTAAGATAGCTGTCTGTTCCATGCCCAGGTGAGAAGTGTCACTTAGGCTTGGCACATAAGAATATTTCACAGTCAAGACTGTTATTTTTTAATGCTGGTGCTTCTGTGTTCAACTTTGTGGCTGAGCTTGTGATGTTTTTTCTTAACTTCAGCATGCCTTGTAGTCATGCCAGAAAAAGACTTAATTTTCTTGAGGCTGTACTGTTTGGCTGCAAAGTGTCCCAGGCTGTATTGTTTTAATGCAAAGTGTCCTAGTATGTAAAGATATGCTGTGCTTTGGTTATTTGGGAGTACTGAGAGTTTCAGCAGTATGTTTACTTTTGTAAGACATGGGGAGAAACCTCAAACTGATGAGGAAGAGAGAGAAATGAAATGTCATAAGCACCTGTTTTTGACGAGTCCATGTTTTATAATTTCCCCAATAAAGATATCACTTCCACTTGCCGTGAACTCATTAAAGGTGTTTCAAGAGCTGTGATGTACATGCTTTCTCACATACATCCTTAGCCAATTGTCCAGGTACTTCACTTACGAGCATATTTCACGGCTTGAAGATGAGCTCTTCTAGCTTATCTTTCTGTGGTGTTAGTATGCTAATAAGAAATAGCAGTTTCTTTTCAGGAATTCTGTGGTTTTGTATAATCTTTTTCCTGAAAGGTCAGGGCACTTAGTAAAAGGGGGAATATGCCAGGGTGTGTTCATACTTGGAAATGAGAACTCTAGATCACCTTGGAAGTAAAATTCTTGTAGTTAGAGAGGGGGTGGGGGAAAGGGCAAAAAAAAAATCCTTATAATGAATTGCTAGAAATCAATGAATTAAATCTGTCTGGCCCTAAAGAATAGTCTAGATACAACTGATATTAAACAAGTTCCATGACTACTGAAAAATGCTATGAGAAGATTTCTGATTTCGTTATTTCTGGTAGCTTGCTCTGCACAGCTGAATCTGGATAACGTTCTCCTTTGTTGGATATGATTTACCTAGTGCAAAGACTGAGTCATTGCGTTTCCTCTTCGATTCCTTTGTTGTTGTTACTCTTTTAAGGGTGAGAGGGGATATCAGTAAGTAACATTCTCTAGACTGCCTTGTCACCTGTCTCCTTTATCTTCAACATGATAGTTTTAGTGTAGGTTAGGGTATTCTATATCTTCTGGCCTCTCATCCTTGAGGTATAAGCAGCATAGTTTCCTTAACTATCCAAACAATTTTTTGCTTCAGTGATCAGTCTGTTGTTCTGTCTTTTTGTTCCTTTCTGCTATCACTTTGCAGATTTTAAGGCAGTTTTGTAGCAACATAGTGGTACTGAATCCGAGACTGGAAGTGGTCAGTTGGTCTATAACAATGCCTGTAAAATAGCTCTTGTGATGCTTTCCTTCTTGCCTCCCCATTTTTTCCTAATAGCTCTTGTTAAGCTAGAGCATTGCTCACAACTGTAAAATCTAGTAGTCCCTGAATAGCTGTAATGGGTTATTTCCCTGACTGGGTCACTTGCTGTTCTGTAATTATTTCATGGATACTTTATTCTTGGATTGCCTAGCATCTATGTGTCTGCCACGGCACGTCTATTTAATGAATCTGCAACTGCCAAATGCATTTGCAGCTGACTTCAAACTCATTCTTACTGTAACATGGACTTGGTTCTTGTGATGGGAAATACAACACCTATTAAATCACTTCAAATTCTTTTTTATAAGCTCCTTTTAGTTCTGGCAAACTTTATTAAAAACTGAGACTCTGTTTCAAATGAGCTACAATTTAAAATAATACAAAGCTAAAACTCTAAAAATCTTAGTCTTAGATGTTGCTTTTTTCCGTTTGTCTTCTGGCAGCTTAGTCAAGTATTGCCTAAGTGCTGGCAGATAACGTCCCTGGTTGCTTCAACATTTAATTACTTTATGTAGCTTCTTATACTGTTGATTTGTTATAGGCTAAAATGATCATGCTAAATGTTCGTGCAAAACATTGTTATTCATTTGTCGGTAGTGCTGGGTCCTTTGCATCTAAATGCAAAACTCTTTACAAGAATCAAGTGTCGCTCATGCCTTCCTCTGTGTTTGAGGGACCAAAGCCATTCAGCTTTAACAAGAAACATGAGTTGCTTTATTATACTATATTGCTAAAACATTTTCTGGCTTTGAGAACACTTAAGTTTGAAGAAAAATGTTGTGCGTTTTATAGAATCAGATTCAGTAGCCCTGGAACCAGAAGCAATGTATCTGCATCAGCCTGTTGCTTTGCATGGGTTGAGAATCCCTGCTGAGACACGAAGCTTTATTAGCTCAAGTACAGATCATCTAACTCAGCTGTGCATCTTCTCAGGCAAGGTTTGCACCTATGCACAGCACCATCCAGATGGGTGAAGGCAGTGTTTATACTGTGAAACTGCAGGGCTCTGTCAGAAATAGCTTTGCAGACCTGGATCGACTTAAAGCCCTGAGGATGATGACCCTTTGGAGTTCTGTCAGGAGAGAGGTTTCCCTTTGTAGCTGGTGGAAAGAATTACAGAGCTGAAGATGGGGTTAAAGCTACAGTTCTTAACACTGGCTTGTAATGTAATCTTAGAAATATCCAGATATGCTGTTGATTGATCCTACTGGTAAGCTGTGCAAAAGAGATTTGAAGACTGTTCTCTAGAAGGCTCCGAAAAGCACAGCAAAACTTCATCTCTTTCTGTAAGGTCTTGGAACAGAAATAGTAGTAGAGGGGCGGTCGTTTGGCAATGTGTGTTTTTTGGCTGTATTGCTTTAGGTTCCATCTTCACCAAAACATAACAGGTTGAGAACAGGATTTCATGTCCAGAAATGGAACCAATGCAAATAAACTGTTTCTTCTTCTTCTTCTAGTGGGAATGAAACATATGTAAATTTTCTGCAGAACTACTGCGTTTTTCTTCTTTTGCTTTGAAGCCTGCCAGGTAACCAATCTATTGTTTCCACTATGCTTACCTCGGAAAGCAGCCAGCCTGTAAGCATAACTCACTAGAAAACCATTTATGCGGCTTTTAAAGTTGTTACAAATGTGATTATTTGCTGATGTGTAGGTATGCTTCTAGAGTGCTGTGTATTCCTGATACAAAGGCAGCCCTGCAACATTTCAAGTTCTCTAAAGTATGGCATTTTCCAATTAAGTGGCTAGAAAATTTTTAATGTTATTTGCAAATGTTGTGCTTTTTTCTTTGATATTTGTCTTGGAAATATATTTTAAAAGCCTGAGGCAGTTGCACAGACTCAAAGGCTTGGCAGAGTTATATGCCATTTATAACAGCAATTTATCTATCATTATTAAAAAAAAGTGACATACGTTTGTCTGTAGGCACTGTTCTCTATTTCTCATGTAAGTACTGTTTAGCCAGAATGACTTACATGGTAGGGAAATGAAGATAAGTCTCAAGTTTTTCTTTTCAGTCCTTTAAAAATTTGGAGAGTCGATAAAATCCATAATCTGATCTTGCAGTTGATTGAGGTGGAGACTCACTGGCTTCAGTAAGTTTGCTGTTGGGTTTTTTAGCATGGGGCCTGCTAAAGTTTTATAGCATGTAAAGTGCTACTGAGAAAAGGAATAAAGTAGTTCAGCAATTTTCATTGTTTTACAGATCATGGCTGTCATGGTATAAAAGAAACAAAACCCCCAAAGCCATGCTGTAATACTACCCATCCAGAATCAAATTCATTTGTAGCATACATTATAAATGGAAAAGGAGGAATTATTTGCCTTAATATGTTATGTTCTAGAACTGAGAGAGGTTTTTTAAAGGTTGGTCACAAATACAAAGCTTTCACTGAAACTTTCTCCAGGTTGGGTACCGTGCTTTAGACCTCTGAAAGTCTGCTTTTACATCCCCCGTTTTCTTCTCATAATCACGTTCTTTGGAATAACATGAGAGCGTAAGTTTTCTGTCATGCTCTTACTATCCTGGTGATGGTTGGTGGTTTTCATAGCTTGTTGAACAGGGAGTTTGAATTTTGTTCCTATGTGTCTCCTGTAATTCTCTTGACTTTGTTAACCTGATGGGAAAATTCTGTCTTGATGAGGGCAGAAAAGCCATTAGGAGTTTCCCTACACAGAATGTATCCTTACACAGAAGAGAGTTGTGAGTTACTGTTCTGTAAGTAGGCTGAGAAAAGAGTTTAGCTTGGAAATTGTGAACACAGAAAAGTTTTAAGAACCTTGGAAACTGAACATTTCTTTAAATCGTGCATTTGTGATCTGTTGCATGCGGTGCATATTGGTAACTTGAAAAGCTTTCACGACTCTTGGGGATTGATTTTGGTTCAGTGCCAGTGGCAGAGATTTTAGGATACTGCACTGAACACTCTGCTAGTTTTGTCTTGGAGTAACTGATCTTCAACATGAAGTCCTTGATTTCTGCTACCCAGCAGAGGATTTTATTGTGAAATAGGTACTTCTGAAATCATAAATGCCACCACCCCCCACCCCACCCCCCGCCAAGAATAGCAGTGAACTGAAGTGCTGGGGTGCTTTATTTTGGGGGGGGTGGGGCGAGAGAATAGTTGATCTGTTGGTTTGTTTGTAACGTCTCCAATTACAAAGTGGAACTTTCTATCAGTTTTTCATCATTTTCACTTGGATTTGTTATCTAAGTTGGTCAGCTGTTGTAGACTTAAAACCAGAGGACTTAGATTTGCCAGTTGTTGACCACAAGTAGCTGCTTTTTGTAAAGTAGACTGGGCTTGGAGCTGACTTGCAAGTTTTACATAATGTACTTAATAAAACTCCAAAACTGACCCCTGCTCCATGTTTCTTGCAAGGTTATGTGTGTGTTTGGGTTTTTTCTGTTTTTTTTTTGTTTTTTGTTTTTTTTCTCAGTTATTTAAAGATAGGGGATGGGGGGAATACAGCAGCTGTTCTTCATCTGTCAAACCTATTTTTGAGGACTTGTCAGCCAGGGCACTCTTTTTGTATTGGTTGCTGTTTAATACAGGCTTGAGGGATAGCACAGAGAACAGCTATGTGCGTGGAAAGGCATGAAGTAATTAAAAATTACTTGTATCTGTGCAACATGCATAGTAAAAATTGAGGTAGCTTTTGGTAGAAAAAGCTCTTGTGCAGTTCTTCCTAGAGCAGCTCAAATTTGTCAGTTTATCTAGATTTTCTGAATATTGTAAGGAATAAGAGCAAGCTACTTTTCCATAAATCATTCTTCTTTTTTTTGGGAAGCAGCTGTAGCTGCTGCTTGATACCCTCTTACAAATTACTTTAAATACCTTAGCTCATGCTCTCATTCAAGCGTTATTGGTCTAATGGTTGTCTGGAGCAACAGTGGAAAGAGTACAGGTAAACAAGAGTGAAAAAGCATCAGACTGATTTGATGCCTATACACTGACTGAATTATCTGCTTACAGTATCTAAAGGTTGTATTGCAAAGAATCTCAGCCAGGTTTTTTTGCATTTGGAAAGACACAATTACTTGGAAGAGCAAATTAAAAATTCTATTAATTTTTTTATTGAGTTAGAATAGTCAGATTAAGTCTTTGCAAATGAAAGAGATAATAAATTGTAAGATGCAGCAATAATCGTATTTTATTGGTAATATTTACGGAAATTACTCATTAAGTATTGCACTTTTTGTGCATGTGTAAGCTAATACCTGCTATACTATTAAAGAGGGTCACGGATGTGGTTTGTGATGATAATTATCTTTTATTACCCTATCCTATATTATGATACACATGTTAACCCTCTTAAATTTCTTTTTAAAAAAATCTCATTTTTTAAATGCAAGAAATGACTGTTGAAACTACTTCCCTTTTGTTCAAGTGCCTGCTTCTTCACATGTTTTTTTTCTATAACAGTGATCTGTGTCGTATTTGTATGTTCCTTAAAATACTGAAGTGCCCGAGAGAAGGATCAGAAATAAAATGTAGTTTCATAAAGAGGTCTCTGGAGACTGATGGAGCTTCTTGCCTGTATCATGTGGGCTACTGATTCGAGTGAATATCTGTGCAAATTAATAATTCAGCTTCTTCCTGTCTTTGCTTCCCATATAACCTCTGCTATTTCTGCAGTTCTTTTAACTGAGGCACAAATGAAAAGTTACATGACCACAGAGATGGGGTGAGATGTAGATCTGGAAATACAATTGAGTCAGTCTACAAAAGCTTGCTGTAAGCAATTTTCTTTTTAAAATATGGTACTACATAGAAACTAGTTTCTTGCTCTTGAGTGCAAGATTTGGTAAAAATTTCCTTTGTAATGTTGTTATGGGGGAAAAAAAAACAAACCACTCATAAAATACTCAAACAGAAAAGCCTGGTGATTTGTTGGACTTGAAACATTCTGCTAGCATGTGTCATTTCCACTGAAACTGTCTGCCTGGCTGACGCTTTGTCATTTGGCCACCTGCTCGGTGGCTGCTGAGAGCCCTGCATTATGTGCCTTGCAAGCCAGGAAGGATTGTCCAGCTGCTTGCTCTCCTGTCTAGATGATTTTGTTTAGTAACCTTAAAAACTAGTGAACAAGTAAAAGTTTGAGTCATTTGTTTGATGGACACCTGGGAAGTTGGCAATGTTTTGTTTCCCTCTTGCCCACCTACTTGAAGTCCAATTCACTTCACCCAGATGAAAGGTTTTAAAAATCGTTGTGAGAATTGCAACTGTGCTTCTGACTTGGAAATTATGTTTCAGAATGCAAAATTGAATATGGGAGCTGGAACTTCCAGCTCACCTCTTTCATTTGCCGTGCTTAGAGGAAATGCAGAACTCAATTAAGTCGGTTCCCGGTTAACTGCTGGCTTTCTTTGCAGAACTCTAAGAGAAAAGGTATCATTGGCTGTCTGTGTCAGTTTCTGCTTGATTTTAATTGAAGATAATGTTTACCTTTTCTACTGGTAATTGACTGAAAGAAGAATTAAACCCAGTGCCCAGTATTCCCTGTTCAGTTCTTGAAGACTAATGAACAGTTTTATTGTGCATGCTGATTGAATGGAAACATACTGACCGGCAATAATACAATGCTGTTTTATTGGCACTAATGAGCATTTCTTTATTTTTTCAGTAGTGTAATAAAACCTGATTTGCTGACTGCATAATACCAAGTGCTTAAAAGACTCTAGTTATCAGGCAGCTGCCTTTGTTTGTCAGGTAGTATTGCTTAATTCCTGAACCTGGAAGATGAATTAACCTGTTTGTACAAGACCTTTGAATTAGCCAGGAACTGTTAAGGAATCATGAAGCATGTGGTGAGTCTTGACTACTGTGACATTTCTAGACCTTTAATTTTAGAAAGTTAGGAAAAAAAAACCCCAAACTTTTTGTTTCTTACCAGATAAACTGATTTTGCATCCTTTGCCCACTTATAAGCCATAGAAGCAGTTGTGAGGAAAAGCTAGTTTTGTTGTGGAAAACCTTTTGAAATAGTCATCCTAACAAGCTGTGGTTTGTCTGTCATTCCAGCTACATCTTGCATAAAAGCAAGTAGATAAGTGAAACAAGACAAAATCTGATCACAAGCCTCTGTTTTATGTTATTATGCAAGCACTATGTTTGCAAAGAATATTGAACTAATTTCAAGTAAATATTTTAACAAAGATGAAGTTTACCAAAATGCCACTGTTTTGGAAAGTAATTTGTGCCACTGTAGCCAAGAATTTTTAAAACTAAGTGTAAAACATAAATTATATTTTAAGAATTACTGTTTCCCGTTACCTGGAGACAGAGCATGTTTTCCTTCTGCTATGGCAACGAGAACATGTGAAGTACAGTCCCTCAATAACTTGGAGTTCTGCCACAAAATAGATGAAGAACTACCCAGTATGAGGGTGCTGTCTTTCTCACGGTTTGCAACTTTCAGCCTGGATCTTATGATTTTGACTCTCACCCCACAGCTCTGACCCACACAGCAAATGGAAAGTGGCTTTAAGATGCATAAAGGTTGTAATAATACATGTAAAATCTAGTGTTGAGGGCGATTGCTGCATAAGGAAGAGATGGTTGTCAGCAGCAGTGAGGAAATACTTTGTACTTTGAAAATGCTTGGGGTCTGTTATTCAGACATTCTGTCGAATCCTGTAATTCATTTCTTGGGTGTCTCATCTCTTACATGAATCAGCTCCAGTTTTCTTTGTTTTGAGATTTTTCACATTTATTTTTGACCATTTTACAAGTCCTCATTAAGTACTCCTTTCCCTTTGAGATTATTTGGGGTTTTTAATTGTCTTTTGAAGTTGCAGGCAGGTATTTTGCATGGTAGCTGTTCCTTCTCTTGTTGAATGCCTGTCTTTGATGGGGGATGGCTGATAGACATGTAAAGAAACTTTGTTCCTAAGCTGGGTGGTTAAGGGGCTGAGAGACGTAGAAGGATGTTCCCAGTTGTCTTCGGTAGTGGGTGTCTGGGAATTCCCCAGGTGACCGACACCGTGGTAAACTGCATGCAACAGCCCTGGGAGTGCCAGTACAAGTGGACAGCAGCGTGCAGAGCCTGGCGGGGCAGGACTTGAGAGCTGATCCCGTGTGCCAGCCATGCAGCCTTCGGCATTATGGCTTTCCTTTTCAGCAGCGTGGATGGCCGCTTGGATGGAGCCTGCTGCGCTTCACCTGCCCAAATGAGCTGGTATGGCGAGGGGGAGAACGGGGTGTTGCTGCATCGGGATGGGAGATGTGGGATGCAGGGCTGGGAGAGGGGTGGCTGTTGGGAAGGGGAAAAAAACCCAAAAAGCTGAGCAAAGACGAGCAAAGAGTTTGTTAGGCAAGTTGCAGCACCGTGTGAGCACAGCTGTCCTGCTTCAGAGCCAGGGCAATTGCCAAACCCTGCCGAAGCTTTAGTAGAACACAAGGTTGTGCCTAATTATCTCATCTGACCAGAGCTGGCTGTGTACACTTTACAAGCCTGGGCAGTGTCCTCCCAGGTGAGGAGGTGCTGGGACCGCTTGGGTCTGAGAGGGCACGTGGCTCCAGCAGCGCAGCTGGTCTGGCCGGTGTGCTGGACCCAGGCTGGGGCTGCAGCCTCCTCCTAGCCCTGCCTGCGCCACAGGGCACGTGGGCTTGGCAGCCCAGGCACCCCGCAGCTTCTGTGGGGAGCATCCATCCATCCTTGACTGCTGGCTAGAGTGAGAGTATGTGCAAATGCTTCTCAACTGACATGTATGGGCAGACGCATCTTAAATCATGTAATCTCTTGACCAGGCTGTAACTCCACCCACAAATGAAAACAAATGGGTCCAGTGTGTTTCACCTTGTTACTACAAAGAGCTTGCTGAGCACTGTTCGCAGGTGGCCAGCTGGATGGTTATTCTCTGCTGTGAGTTCTTCACCTTATCACAGGTTTTTATTTTGCAGTTTTGCTCAAACCCATTAAGAGGGAGTTGGTTTTCTGTTTTCCTACCTGTTTGCGTGGTATGTGCTTTTATCGTGGTGGAGGTAATTCAGACCTAAAACCTATCCATTATTCTAGATAAATACATGTGTACGTATGTAAAGATATAATGCATTATATATAAGCAATAAGCAAAATATGGTATGTATCACACTTAAGAAACGTGGCTGGAAGAGAAATAAATGACATCAACTGAAAACACACATGGTATCTTTTGTGTCTAGAAATAAATGCCACAGTGTTCAACCCAGTGGAATGCAGTATAACATATGTCTATACTGTAATGTTGAAGAAGATACTGCTGAGGTAGAGATTGAAGAAGAGAAACTTCAGAACTTCCCCAGGTCTTTTCCATAGCTTAGATACTTTCATCTAAAAAAAAAAAGTTCACAAGACAGTCTTTCACATAAAATACAGAAAAAAAATTTAATTTCTTAAACGTTTTCCTCTGTGCTATAATTCGAGGGAAGGACCAGTGTGAACTGTGAAAAGCTTGACCTGTAAATAACTGACCTACATTGCTTTCCTAAGAGTAGGAGGATGACAGAGCGAGGTCTTCTCCCATGAATGCTGTGGTTACCTGTGTGCAGTAGTCAAGGATATGGAAGCGGAACGTGCACCTTGGTGTTGTCTGGCAGCCACCTGGAGCCAGGGTGTCTGGCTGGTGGCCGTCATTGCATCTGACTAATGACAAGTGGCTCTGAGCAGCCTCACAGAGGACCGGAGCAGCTGGCTGAAGCTAAAAAAACTCATGTTTTGTGTCTGCTAGTGTGTTTTACCTGTCTGAAAGCTGTCCCTAGATGTTTCCAGTTGTTTTGCTGTGTGCGTTCCTCAAAAAATGCTTGATTAGCTCAAGCACATTGAATTTTAATTCTGTCTGCTGCCTTTTGCACTAGATGTCAAGACTTGACACCTCAGCAGAAGGCCTTACCTTCTAGTCTGCTGCATGTAGTGCTTTCCTTCCCCCTCCATCCCCTTCTGTTGTTTCTATCCTTCTCTGTTTCTTTTTTTTTTTTTTTTTTCTTCTTTTGTGCTCTCCTACCTTTATTTTGGACTTTCCCCACATGGGTTTGCAGTAATAAATACAAGGAGGCAGTTGGTGTGTTGTTTCTTCAGTGCAGTGCTCTTCAGAGATCCTTGATATGTCAAAATTGATGTATCTTAGTGCATGCATATGTGGACAGCTGGCTCTTTAGTTCCTGCTTTTGGCAGGAGAGAGAGGGCTTTGTACTCTGGGATGTAAATGATGTGTATTTGTCTGAATTAAAATTTCATTGTGTTAAAATCTTTCTGATACAGCTATCAGCAAACACTTGTATTTAATGTTACTTTTTTTTCTATGCTGCAGAAGTTGGGCTAAGTACAGCTTCCTATATCCTTCTTACATTAACACATTTCCATAGCCTCTTCTCTTGGCCTTCCTCCAAATACGTACAGTTTAGGAAATTGTTTAAACCTGAAAGTATCCCAAAATAGGGCTATTTTTTTTTGTTGTTACTTGTCAGCATGAAGTAGCAGAGTCAAGTTCATGTGCTAGCACCACTAGTGTTGCCATTTCTTGACTTTCAAATACTTTGCTGTGCAAACATTATTGCTATGGATGTTGCACAAAACATGCCTGAGATAAATCATGTATGTTACAGTACACAAGGCCTAATGGATTACTTTTCCATTGCTCATTTTGAAATTAAAAACACCAGCTTCCTGTTTTTCTTGTCCTGAAGTTCTGTCTATCTGAGCTCTTACAATTTCTAAAATAGCCTGTCAAAAAAAGGAATTCAGTAAAGTGACTGAAAAGTGACTTCTACTTAACCTTTGATTTTATAAACAATTGGTTGAGTCCTCAATAGATGAAAACAGCCTATTTTTAGGCCCTAATTTAGAGAATTGATGTTTCCACATTTGCTTTGTCATAGCTGGTAGTAGTTGCTAAATTGTGAAAGCTTGTAGCTATTACAAATGCTTGGAGGATTGCTGAGTGTTCTGCTGTAATGCATTAAGAAGGTTTGTGTACTGTACATTTCAATTTATAATAAGGAACTCAACCTGATAGCACAGACGTTGAGATTATTTCAAGTCTAGACTATGTCTTAAAAACCAAAGGCTGTTGCTTTTTGGTGGAGTAGGTTGGAAAATAACTGATAAGGACAGTTGAAGTACAGCAGACTTCAAAAAGTCACAAAATCTCTAAGCCAGGGTGAGTCGGGATGTTTCAGCTGCTGCTTCCCAGCCCTGCTGTGATGAAAGGGGAACTGCTGTTTGAAATGGCTGATCAGGCTTGCAAGGTATGAGTGGCTTCTGAAGGAGGTTGCACGTAGACCCTTGTTAGCTGGAGAAGATGAGTTTCTGCAACACTGTGTTTAGCAAGAAGAAACAGAAAGGGAAAGTTCGCCGTCTTCAGAAAATGCTAACATTAGTACTTTGCCAATGAGAAAGATAACGGCTGAAAAGTTTAATGTAACAGTAGTTCTCTTACACAGCTCTTTTGTACCTTCGGATAATAAAAACAGCTTGCTGTTTTAGATTTTAGAATGGAAATACGTACTGTAGTAAGTGGGAAAAATTATGATGTAGCTGATGCTTTTGACCCGTTTAGTATCCCAATGCTCCTTAAAAATCACTGTGTTTATAAAGTCATTTGCTTAGAGCTGCTTGTGGGATAGGACATTTTGGTTGTGTTTACTGTCATTGTGATATTAGCTATGGCAGAAAAAGAAGGAATATTACCTCAAGCTGGACTTGTGGACTTGAAGAATTATGTAGCTGTTCTCAGTTTATCTCTCTAACATAACGCCAACTTTCTTTTTCAGAGCCATGGTGTCATGGAAAGGAATATACTTTGTACTTGCACTATTCTTGGGAAGTTTTTTTGGAAGTATATTCATGCTCGGTCCTTTTCTACCTTTGATGTTTATCTCACCGGCCTGGTATCGCTGGATCACCGATTGTGTTGTGGCCACTTGGCTCACGCTGCCAGTGGTAAGTTGCAGTCTGAGCCAAGTTTTGTGTAACTGCTTGTAATCCCATGATTTAGTTTGTTCTCTGACGCTTTTGATTTACTTTTTTGTTGAAGTTTTAAATGCTTTTCTCAAAACAGACTTTAACACATTTACTATCTGTAGAGACTTTGGTTTTAGCTTGGTGTTGCATATTATATGGTGCCTCTCTACAGTCCCCCTCTTCTTCCAGTTTAATTTATATGTAATCTAAACTGTGTCTTAATTGTACTCTTGAAAAGGCCTTTTCATGACATCTCCATCCAGTGTCAGTTAGATGCCAATCAGAGAAGAGTCGATGAAGCACTAGTAAGCAGGAGGATTTTTTTACATTAGAAACTCCTAAATGAGTCATCTTAAACTCTTCCTTTCGATTGTGCTCCAACTATCTAATTAGGAAAATTATTCACTGTCTGATACATTGTTGCTGACCTTCACTGTTCTCTTAATCCTCTTAGAATTTAGTCCTTGTAGCTGAATTAAAGATAAATGATTTCAGGTGAAAAACAAGAACTTTCCCTTGAAATTAAGTCTTCTTCACTTATAATGCATCAAATTTATAGCTATAAGAGTCTGGAAA
Organism: Falco naumanni; assembly: GCF_017639655.2. NCBI lineage: Eukaryota > Metazoa > Chordata > Aves > Falconiformes > Falconidae > Falco > Falco naumanni. The sequence goes on along the minus strand of NC_054065.1, from coordinate 28,991,065 downwards.
TCAATAACAAAGCTCTTCCTTGAATTGTTCCTGAGGAAAGGTGGTATGAACGGGACCCGTGTCTTCATCTATTCTCTAAAAATCAAGGGACCTTGTCCCTCTAGGCCTTTAAAGGTTTGTTTAACTTTTTCTGATGCTGTATTGCTGTGCAGAAATACATATCTTGTGGCATAAACAAAGATTTATCTATATCACATATTGAATAGTTTCTGCTTTCTCTGTTTCTGTCTTGTGTGTTTTAAAGGGGTGCAAGCTGTTTCATGTTCTAAAAATTTTGTCCTTTTCATCATTACTAAATGCAATAAAATTAGGAGGGACAAAATAATTACCAGCAAAGGGAATAGAGGGATTGTTATTTTTTGTCGTGGTAAAATTTACCTAAGTACTGACAGGTTCACAAAGTTGACCCTTTCTCTGTTTGTCTCCCAATTTTTCTAAAATTGCAAAGTCCCCAACATGAAAAACTAGTCTTTTATTTGATTAGCTGCCTAGGCTTTATAATTCTGAGTTATTACAACTAGTTTGTGATAACCTTTGCAGTCCAGAAGTTTGACTTCAGCCCACACTGGACCTAAACCAGAATAATTTGAATATTTTTGTGGAAAGGATTCTGTCTTGTAAGGACCTTGGGGGTTTAGATTCAGGAAAGGGATCTCCAAAATTTTGAATCCACCTTTTTTGAGGCTCAGACATCACCTGCGTTAGTTTTCTGCCCTTACACTTCCTATATTCTTAATTAGGACAAGCAAGTACCTGGGTTTGAGTCTCCAAATAATAAACTAACTTTGGACCAGGTGGACCCCCAACAGGGAATCTCTCAACCTGACCTCTGTCATGTAAGAAACTTCCACCTTCCTCACTCCTCTCCACGTACTCGAAATTTCCTTTCTAGCAGAGTCAGCAGGATGGGATAGTGGAGGTGGGTCTTAACTCTTTCAGTTTAGTTTGGCTTATGCTAGCGTTAGGGTTTGTATGTATGTATGAACGGGACACATGTTTATTATTATGCTTAACTGGATGTTAAATATGTAATGCAGTTCTTACTAAACTATCAAAAAAGGCTGCTTCTCTCTTTTCTGAAAAGAAGGTCACTGTTTACCATTTGGAGCTATGTGACCTGTTCTGCTTTTGCAGTGGTCCGTAGCTATTCTTGATAACAACACCTTTAGCCAGAACTATAGTAAGCTGAGTTAATAATAGTATTAATATTTGGCATGTATAATTCTTTTCATCCTGAGATCTCAAGCCATTTGTGGCTGAGAATGTATTTCCAGTTTTACAGGTGACTTAAGCTGAGAAATTTATGTTCTTTGAGGTTCTGTGGCACAGCGGTGGCAGAAAGGTGAACAGAAAGTTGTTTTACTTCCTAGAGCTCTGTTTAAATCCCCAGACTTTGCCCTTTTTCTGCATTTTTCTGAGAGAGGAAGGGGGAAGAGGAGGTAAGGGGGTAATTTGAAGTGCTTCAGATTTTTTTTATGTTAAGGCCAAATGTTAAGTTTATTCCTCTCCAATGTCCAATCATGATTTGGTAGTTTCTTTTTCTGTGCTGGGTTGGAAAGTGTCCTGCCAGTGGCCCTGACCTTAGGGCCTCAAGTCATACCTCTAGGTGATATCTGTTGTCTGCCTCTTCTGTGGGATTTTGTACCTTTCTGCTGTGTTTCCACTAGGCATTAAAGGGTTATAAGGCGCTAGCATTCGGTTATCCAGATTTTTGAATTATTTGCCTGGTCCTGGTCTGCTGCTGTAACTAACCAGCACTCCTCCATATGCTTCCCTGCGTGATTTGGTAATGTCACGGGCCAGAAACCGTTTTTAATAGGTGATTTGGATGTGGTGTGAACACAGCCAGAGTATGCTGGTGGGCTCTGATATACATCTGGCCGAGCTGTATGTTTATGGTCCAGCTGCCCAGGTTATGACACCAGGCTCTTAAATGTCCTGTGTAGTTCTTGACTACTTTTTTCTTCTGATAAACCACTGACCTGTGATTTATAACTTGACCCTTCAGAGCCACATACAGCAGCGGGTAAAGCAAGAAACATACTGCATATGTCAACTTAGAGCATCACTGGCTGTTTAGGCAAAATGGAGAAAGCTGTTCGCCCAGCCTCTTGCTTGTGTCCTTCCAAGTGTGAGGCTTATTCCATCCCTTGGGATGGCGCTTCATAGGTGACTGTGTACCACCACTTGGTGGTTGATGCTTTTTTGCTAATTGTGGGGTGGAGACCCAGGCTTCACGGTGGTGCTGCAGAGCTGTACAGACCTAGGTCTGCATCCCTGTCCTGTGTTCAAGCTTCTTTGGGATTTCTCTCTCGGCTGCTCTTTCTGCCATTAGGTTCTGGCCGTTTTTGCAGGTAGAAGTCAAGCACAAATGTGTTGACCGTTTGGACTCAAGCAGAAAGCAGAAAGACAGCTTCTGATGTCTTCCTGGCCATGGCAATAGTGAGCAACAGATTGTTTCTGCAGCCAGTTGCTCCTTAGATTACCTACCAGGTCATTATCTATACTGATTCCCTTTTATTCCTACATGATAGTATTCTGGGAAAACTGGGGAAAGGTAAGGTTAACGTTGGACTTTGACCGTAAAGAATGCTTTTTAAGAAGTGCTGTTTAATTGTTGTCCATTAAACAGCTGACTGTTGCTGTAGAAAAGCTGAATTGTTTGTTAGAAAACAGTCTCAAGCTTGCTTACCACTGATAACGTGGGTGAATAAGTGAAATGAGAGAATTAAAATGAATTTTTATTGCTAATGGACTGATGCTTTTCCTCTGGGAGTAAAGCCATAATACCGAGATATTATTTCTAGGCCTTGCTGGAAATGGTGTTTGGTGCCAAGGTGGTTGTCACTGGTGACGGATTTGTTCCTGGAGAAAGGAGTGTCATTATCATGAACCATCGCACGCGAATGGACTGGATGTTCCTGTGGAACTGCCTGCTGCGATACAGCTACCTCAGACTTGAGAAAATCTGTCTCAAATCCAGTCTCAAAAGCATTCCGGGATTTGGTAGGTCACTAAACCCTTTAATTTAAAAGGAAAATGTGTTTAAATTTTCTCCAGCACTGTTCATACCCTGTTAAACGACCTAAGTTTAAATTCTGTTTCAGTAGTTTTAAAAAAGCTTGTGTAAAATATATGGCATATTGAGTGATTAAACCATAAATCTCCCGGAGGATGCCTGGATTACATGCTTAAGCATTTCTTTTTAAAGATACTACATTTTCTTTATGCTTCTAGGTAAAAATGTCTCTGCTTTATGTACTGAAAGCATTTTTCAAAATTATGAAAAAAAAGTTTTTGACTCTTTTCAAAGTCTCTTTCAACACTTTGTTTTTGGTGCTATTTCACTCCATGTTGCAAATGTTCTCATCAAGCTTCTTTCTTCATTATCCAACTTACACTATTGAGAAGATTAAAAAAACCCTGAAAAAACAGCCCTATAGGCAATTGCGAAGTTCATGGTTAGTTTTATTAACTGTAGTTTTAAACTGAACTTGGTTACACAAAATATGTTGTACAGGATTTGGAATAATCAGTATTTATAGTGATGTAGGCTGGAAATGGATCTGAGTTGCACATACTTGGAGAAATAATTTCAGATCGGCCAAAAATTGCTGCACAAATGGTTTCTGAATAAATAGACAGACTTATCTGAGATAAAAAACATCTCTCTGCATTTTATTTATCTCTTAGATTTATTTGCTGTTTTATAGAAAACTAGCTTGGGCAGGATATGCATCAACTTTATGATGTCAAAAGAGTAACCTTATTTATGGTTCCCTTTTGTCAGGCCATTTATCTGAACGGATAATTTTGGCAGGATTCCATACTGAGGAACTCTCGTACTGTTGGTGCTGTTATTGCATTCACTTGCTGGGCCTTTAGTCTTCTTAAGTGAGAGCTGCAACTAGGTAACACAGGGGTTTTTTCCCCTAACAGTCAAACATTAAGGTCAATTTTACTTGACAAAAGACATCTCTTTTAACGGTACAGGAAATGAGAAAATATATTTAGATAAATGTTTTATCTTCATAATACAGCAGAGATGTTTTGAAATCTTGGCATCAGCTGTGTATGCGACTTTTTAAAGCTGAGATGGAAGATAGAATCAGGAATATAGTCTGGTAAGATTCATAGGTTTATGTCTTCAAAAGTGGCATGTATTTTGTTTGTAACAAAACATTTGTACATGTGCTTGTTAACGCCTTTTATAAAATTGGAAGGTCGTGGATGGATGCTATATTATGCTTCACCAAATTCAGTTCCTGAAAAGGTGTTAGGAGTTTTTTTAGAGGTTTTGTTTATTTATTTGCTTGCTTCAGTTCTCAGTTCTGTGCATAAACTGAGCATGTCTAATAGATTTGATGAGTAGGCTGAGGAAGCTGGAGCTGTGGCAGGTCAGTATTAGCAGACCACGATGCCATCATTGTTCATAGGCTGATAGAGTAATGGGGTGTGATGGTAGAGGTGGCACAGGCAGACATTCACCTCGGTTGTTAGCGTTACAGGGTGACAATTTCTGGCAGTAGAGTCGGTGCCTGGATCTGTAGCATTATAAACCATTATTACTATGCCAGATCCATATGGACCCTCCACAATATATGGGCTTTGAGTGCACTGCTTGCAGTGTTGTGAATTACAGCTTGTTTTTTAGTAAACTATTACTGTTGTGTTATTAATTGCAGGAGAGGGATTCAGCTAAACTACATACTTCACTCAAGCCATAATTTGATGGCCTAAGGTTGTGAATGATCCGCTTCTGTTCTACCGTAGTGTATCTAAAAAGAGGTCTTAGAAATACTTGGCCTCCTTGTTCAGTCAGGCTGTGTTTTGGGTGGCAGATTCTTGCAAACGTATTCTCTATAGCCACATAATTAGGGGACAGTGGGAAAGTGAGACTATTGGATTGAATGAAGATTGATGGAAGAAGATTAATCTGTATGAAATTTGGTGGGGCAGTGATGGAGTAGAGAATGGTGTCTAAAGAGGACAACCCTGAATCTCATCAGTAAAGAGCAGAATTTCTCCTGCTTCCCTCTAATGGCCCTGCTCTGTTATGTGATAGACCTTTAAACGGCATTTGTCAGGTTTTGGTTTTGTTTTTTGAATTGTCCTGTGTTTTTACATAAAAAAATTGTTTATTTTATGAGCTTGTACAAGTGAGAAGATAACTTGGAAGTCAACTGGACAGTTTCAGTGCACTGCATATATAGAATTGATACTTCAGATGTTGATAATTTAAGGTATAATACTTGTGGAAATTAAACCAGCTACTTTCACCATGCCTTTCATTTTTATCTTTTCATATATTTATATGAATTAGTTGTACATATCAAAAGTGTAGGATTATAGAAGTATTGATATATTGGCTAAATGTAACTTCTAAGAAATCTTTACCTAATGGTAATCCGCTTTGAGTTTGAGAAATACTTGAATGAATATACTATATTGCTTTCTGTGTAAATTTTTTTCTGATTTTTCAAGGTCTTTTTTTTAACAAGCATTTAATTTAAAATTGTGTAAGATAAGGTTTATAATGCAACCCTTTCATTTCCATGTTTCTGAAAACCTTACGAGTATTATGCGTAGCACCTTTGTTCTCATAAGTACTTTCTCGTTTGGGGTGTAAAAATAGGTCTATGAGAGATTATACTAATCCAAGTGATATATATGGTAGGTGAAGGGCAAAGCTTGGAATGGAAATAGATCCAGAGTCCTTGTTGCCCCCTTTGTAGGTTAGAAGTGTAGAGATATCAGATTTAATGAGTCAGTATTCCAAGTAGGCAGTTATTTTCTACTTAATTACAACTAAAATCAGAGGAGTCAGTGTTCCAGATAAATGACTCGGTGCATCTCCTTGATTCTTAAGTTATTAATTCTTTGCATTCCAGTGTATGAAAAAAACCTTCAAATTGATTAAAGGTGAGCCTTGAAAAAAGAAGCCCGTAGAAAAACAGATGGTCTTTTCTTCCTGGAACTGTAGCTTTGGCTTGATAAATTGTGTGCAGTAAAGTTTTCAAAAAGAGGTATTACATTTCAGTAATCTCAATTTCAGAAACATTCTTCCAACGTTTCAGTACAGCTTGCCAAAGTTGGCGTCTCGAGGGAGCACTTCTCTGCTCTTAGCTGTTGCTGCAGTTTCTCATCTGACATCATCAGAAACTACTGACACATTCTGCAGTGTCAGTTTTCAAGGAGAATTTCTAATGGCATTGACAGTTTCCTGCGTACTTGGACAAGACAGGACTTCTCTATAGTACTTGTAATAGATATGTACAATTTATATTCTTGCCTACTCTCAGTTAATAAGGAATAGCATTAGAAGCAATACACCTTATGGTGCGCTTGTGTTCAGCACGTGCTATGGAGTACATGCTGTTTGAGTAGGTACAAAGGAACATAGACACAGTAGTGTCAGGTGACCACATAATGACTAGAAGATAGTTGCATGGTTTGAATTTGTTTCTTAATAGTTGCATTTATAAAAGTTTTGTTGTGACATGAACCAGTAAGACTTCACTGGAAATTAGTTTGTGTTTTAATTATGGACAGTTTGCGTATGTGTGATGGGCTTGCAGTAATATTTGGTTTTTAGTGGTTAAAAGTGCCTCGACATCTACATGAAAAATAAATTAAAATTTGGGTTTAACTTGAGCATTCTCAGATAAATTGATGGAAGAATGGGAGGGTAACCAAAGGGGTTAGTGTCAGTGTATGGCTGCTATGTGAGATGATATTAATCCTGATTTTGCTTAATGCAGATGGAAGAGATAAACACCACCATAATTCAATGTATGCAAGTGTTGCAGGCACCATTGATGGATGTATCTTGAAGATGTACATTTTTGAAAAGGCTCACTGAGACTGTGAAAGCAAAGAATTGTAACTGGTGCAGACTGGGGCAAGAACACGTATGGCAAGGATATGGTGATGAAGGAAAAAGAGGAGAATAAGCAAAGCTGGCAAACCTGCAGCACGTAGGAGCAGAGATAACTGAGTAACTCTGTCCAGATCTTAAGCTCTGTATTCAAGTTACTGTGTGGTTAACGTTGCTCTTGAAAGAGACTGCAGGATGTAGGAGCTTTTTAGTTGTCACTCGTCTGATCACTTGTGTCATAGCTTTCAAAGGCTCAAGTTAGGTTTGGCCCTTGTTCTGTTAAGTGCTGGGGAAAAAAAAAAAATCAAGACTTGTGCTCTATTTCAGCGCTGGGCATAGCCCCACCAATCTTTTACTGCATGTCAGTTGATCCATTATAGCTGTCCATGTGTGCGAGCTTTGCCTGAAGCAAGCTCAAAGTAATTTGAGTCATCTTAGTTTTCAATGAAGCAGGGCAAACAACTCAAATTATCCTGCCTTTGCCACGGGCTAAGAGCATGCACACCGACAGCTATGATGGATCAGCTACCATGAAGTAAGATATTGGTGTCGCTAAGCCTAGAAAATTTTAGCACTTAACTCAATTGGAGTATGGTTAAAGCAGCCCACTACGGGGAGTCTGTACGCATTTACAACTGGCGCGGAGTGTTTGTGCTGCCACAGCTACTTCTGTAGGGAGGGGTATAAATGCATCACCAGAAGTGTCTCGGTTCAGGTTATAGCTGGATTTGCATTCAAATTCTTATCGGTAGAGCATATTGGTTTAAAAAATTAAGTGTAACCTGCTGAACTTTCTAGTATAGCTTATGTCTCAAGTATCTTTGTTATGTTAAAACAAGCTGAAATGAGAGTTTTGAGGAGCTGTGACATTTTGTCTTCTAGCAATTCAATTATGAGCTGCCAGACTTAATTACCTTGGAGTTGTTATCCTACGTGATTTTTAAAGTAGAAGTTGAAAAGTATGCTCTCTAATGGAAAGCACAATTGTTATTCCACCAGTTGTTCATGATGAAGACTCTCTTGAAGAAGTTGTAAATGTGAGGAGAGGATTATTACTTTGAAGCAAAAATGCATCTTAATTTGGCTGTGACTCTACATGCATTTTTTTGTTGGAAAGACAAGACTTAGGTGCCTGTTTCCCAGCTTGGCCCTTCCAGGAGGGGCATAATAGGAATATTTTCAGAAGTATACCACAGAAATTCTCCCAGCTCTGTTGGGGGGCAGGAATAATACTAGCCTGTCTTGCATTAAGACCATCCTTATACTTTCTATATAATAATGACTCCACTTTCTTTCTACCCCCTTTGCCTCTCCAAAACACACATCACAAGAGTGAGATCAGATGCTAACCTTTCTCATTCTCCCCATTTAATAAACAAGTGGTGAAGAGAGCGGTGTTTTTGTCCAATCTCACAGAACACGTAACAGCAGAATTAGGATGGCATGTTTTCCCAGTTTACATTTCTTTGCTGTTATCAGTGGTTATGCACCATCTCTACAGATTACATTAAATGTAAGAAAATCTTTTAATTTTCTTTGGGTTATTAGACATAAAACTATCTAGGACACCACCACCCCCTAAAATGGCTGATTCTAATTGAATTTTCAGAAACGTGTTTAGCAGTCTATCTTGATGAAAACTTAATAGTGTATATACATAGTAGCCTTAAGCCCTGGCTTCCTGTGTGATTTTCTGTGTTAACATCTTTTCAATACCTTCAGATCTTTGAAATAAGGAACATTTGGAATTGTGTGGTTGTTGCCTTGTGGGTATTATATGCAGCAAAACACTTGGAATAACAAACTGTTAATGGACCCAATTATTTGTATGCAGTGGGATCATGCGCTTCCGAGTGATTTCCCTTATTAAGCCGAACCGTCTGGTTCCCTGTTGCCTCAAAAGCCCTGATCAGGACCAGACCCCTGTTGAATCATTTATTGATCTTTTTTTTTGTTGGGGGTGGTATAATATTATTAGTTGTTCTGTTACATTGCTATAGGAAATAGATACCATTTTCTTTATGTGTATATGCTTGCTTTCAATATCAGCTGTAATATTCCTCTTACAGAGATATGACATTTTTGGGGATATTTAATTTCTGAGGTACTTATGGAAATATGCATAACATTGTGAGACAAAACCAAATACCTTTTTTTTTTTTTTTTTTTTGCACAACCCACCTCTTTCTCTCTTTTGTTCATTGCCACCTCCATCCCTAGTATCTGCTTACTCCCAAATTATCTTTGCAATGGAAACACACTTAAGAAATTTCAGCTTCAAGTGTTATTTTCTTTTAAAGGATTTTGAGGTGGGGAAAATAGAAGTGCAGGGTCTTAGAGTTTAAAAAGCTTTATACTTGCAGCTAGCATGTTTAATACAATGTTGCAAATTCTCAACCTGCATAAGCTGTAATTTGCTTTATCCCCAAGGCAGTAAGGAAATTTTTATGTACAGCACATTTCTGTAGTTCAGTAGCAGGCTTTCCTTTTTGTGTAATATTTTTTTCTGTATAATGCTATATCCTGATAGAAGGACATATTAGCGTGTATGTGTACCTGAGATTTGGACCTGCCTTTTTTGACTTTTTCAGCTCTGAATAGTTGATTTAAAGGTCAGTGTGGCTAGCTGCTCTACCTGGTAGGTTTTTGCACTGCTGTTTTGCAATTTGGAACAAGAGCTGTGCAGTGTGATGCTTTTTGTATACTTTTTCCAAGCAATGTTAGTTATCCAAAGTGTCAACTCTTACAAGAAAACTATTTTAGCAAAGAAATGGAATTACATTGCTGTGATGTCTTCAGTTTCACTGTTTCTCTGCCATGTTTTTGTAAGCAATGATTTCTCAAGTATCTGCAAATGAAAAGGCAACCATTTTTCCCCAATCAAGTAAATGCTGCCTTTGCTAGGAAATTTCCTGTTGCCCGAGAGCTTTTAGACAACTAAAAATGCTGTGCAAAAAGAGCAAAATGTAATTACTTGTGTTGAGCAATGTGTTGACCTAGGCTTACCGCTAATTAACTGAACAGCATGTCTCACTGCAGGCTGCACATGAGAAGGTACTTCCTTCTGCTGCATATTCATAAATCTTGCTGATTACCAAAACCTTTCATTTTGCCCATTACTCTACTGAATTCCTGCCGTTTCTCATGCCTTGGCTTTCTTACGTGTTGTTTTTCCAGCAGCACAATGCAGACACACTGTGGAATGGAAATCAAAGTGAGAGCTGCTTTTGCTTTGTTCAAAGACGTGCGTCTACAAGCCTGTGCTGGGTTTCCTCTCCTGCTTGAATTTGGTGGGGTGGTGAGATGTGTAAACAGCAGCATTCTCCCCCATCAATGCACAGACCAGGGGTTTGGTTGAAGGCAGTAATTCATGTTTCTGTTGCCTTCTGCTCAGGCTTTAAGGTATCCAGTAAATGTGGAAGATTCTTCCACTTTCATAAATGGTAAAATAGTTAGGTGCAGTGTGCTGTGCTGGCGTAAATGGGGAGGAGAATCTGTGTCCTTTACTATTAGTCATCTGACTGTTAAATAATCTGTTCTTATTTGAGCAGTCAGGACTTTTATCTAATTAGATATACACTTAAAGATAGAAAAATTATTCCAGGAAACTGGATATTATCTATTGGAAAGGTTAGAAAATCAAACCTGTTGTTTATTTTAAAACCTAGATGCCTCCAAGCTTCCCTCTCTCTCTCTTTCTTCCTCCTACCTGACACCCTGCTGTCATTACATTACTGCCTCTGTTTAATTTTTCATAGCCTGTATATAACACCAGCACTTAGGACAGGAATGGGAAACTACTGCACTTATCCTGTGCTTTGAGGCAGTTCGGTCAGGTAAAATACAAGCTACCCAAGCAGCAGCTATCTTTCTTAGTAACTAAAGGTGTTTGCAATTTGATGTTCACAGTGCTGTTAAAAGAATGGTTGCTAAAAAGAGTTTACGTGCAAGTTTCCATATAATTTAAAGCCTTGTGCTGCAGGAAGAAAGGCAGGGGAGAGGGTGGGATCTGGCAGTGAGGTTTTTTCCATGCTTTCTCCATTATGGACCAAACCCACTCTTCCTAAGGAGCTGCTGACCTGGGAAAGTATCAGCAGGCTTCCCAAGTGAGCGTTTATTTTGCTTCTCGTTTCCCTTCTTTCCACCTACAGACTCTGCTGCAATGAGAACACAAGAACTGAATAATTTAGGCCTGTTGTGTGATACCACACGATGAAATGGTTTAGCACAGTACAGGTTTTGCATAAACTAATTTAGGCATAGTCTAGAGTACATAACACATAGAAAATGTCTGGGCTGAGTGGTAAGAACAACTGGAAAAATCCAAAACCACAGCACAACTTTCCTAATCTTTATGTGGTTTTCCACTCTGTCACATGGAGCATCTACATTGTAAAAGGCATCTCTGTTTCTGCTTAGAAGGCTTTTTTCCTTTGCTGTGTTCTTTCTTTATGAATTTGACTTCGGATGAGGTATGATAGAATATCTCAAGTTGGAAGGAACCCATAAGGTTCATCAAGCCCAACTCCCTGCTCCTCTCAGGACTACATAAAACTAAACCATATGACTAAGAGCATCGTCTAGATGCTTCTTGAACTCCAACAGGCTGGGTGCCGTGACTACTTCCCTGGAGACCCTGTTGCGGTGACTGACCACCCCCTCAGTGAAAAACCTTTTCCTAATGTCCAACCTGAACTTTCCCTGACAGCTTCATTCCATTTCCATGTATCTTCTAGAGGAATGGAATGCTTTGGCACCATTTGGTATCTGGCAACATTTGGTATGAAAAGATGCCCTCTTTGTATAACACGATGACAAGTATGAAAATGAAGCCCTGATTAGTTCAATTTAAAATGTTGGTTTTGCACCATTGTAGTGAAATGTCTTGTAGCGATAGGAGATGATGAAATGCCAGTAGAAAGCATAGTTAAATTACTAAGTTATTTTTCAGTGACTTTAAAGTTTAGCTTTATTTTTTCCGCAAATTACTTGTTTAAACGTGGTAGCTTCTCTTAATAAAGCTGTACTGATACTTTTTGACGTTGCAGATGTGGGAATGTGATATGTGCATAGATGCACATAAAATGTTGCGGTCAAAGTTTTTAGTTTTGTTTGCAGAGGGTTTTTAACAAGTACAGCGTGTAAATTTGAAATGATTTGCTGAGACTGCATTCTGGGCATTTATTTTCTGAATACATATAACCACTTTCAGTATTTGGTTATCTGAATATCATTCATTATCTGAATATCTGAGACTCATTAGGTCCAGATTGCAGAAGGCATGTTAGTTATGCATGCTCCATCTGTTTAACTGATTTAAAAATAAAAAGTATCTCCCCCATGATACAGGTTACAAATCTTTAACAATACAATTAATATTCCTAACCAATGCAGAACAGATTATGCAGCTTGGGTAATGCATTATCCAGGCTGACTTACAAAGATGATGTAAAAATTGGTGACTTTAATGAGTGATTTTCTAGCATATGCTGCTTGTAAGATACTGCCATGAACAGAATAGAAAGGGATCCCTGGGAAGAGGAGCTGAAATAAAGTGCGAGAATAACATGCTGTAAGTCACCAGCAAAGGAAAAGTAGACTTTGAGAACTGAAGCAAAAAGGAGAATAGGAACTTGGGATGTTTTCTCTTTGATGTGGAATATCTATGGGCAGCTTTTCCAATGAGATACAAGCTAGTCAAGTACAGTTGTAAGGCAACATCATGCTTCCCTGAGCCCTGTTTAAGAAGGGAGCATCATGGGCATGTGGTGGAACTGGAGCCCTGATTTTTTTTTTTTTTTTTTTTGTCCTGCTGTCTGAAGTAGTGGACAAAACTTATAATATTATGTGCAAAGTTCTAGTATCTTGTGTAAAAAAGCCAAGAACTTTTATTGAAGATAATAGCATATGACCCCTGAGCTGCAGGCTTAGCAGCACTTCCATTGGTTTTAACTGCATTATGTGTGTCAGTTTGATGTCAGGCTGGAAATCTTCACAGTTGTCTTGTGGGTTAATACAAATGGATATACATCAAATTTTTCTATAATCAAGTGTAAAGAACAACTTTGTTTTTTCTTATATTAGTAATGAAAATTATATTATTGCTGAGATGTTTGTCTGTAGGAACTAGCCTTCCCTTAAGTAAATCAATGTTGCAGTGATTAAGGGTGTTATAGTGAGGTCCATGGTTTTAAATACTTCACCTAATAGAATCATTTAGGTTGGAAGAGACCTTTTAAGATCGAGTCCAACTGTTACCCTAGCACTGCCAAGCCCACCACTGAACCGTGTCCCTAAGCACCACATCAATATGCCTTTTAAATACCTCCAGGGATGGTGACTCCACCACTTCCCTGGGCAGCCTGATCCAATGCTTGATAATCCTTTTGGTGGAGAAGTTTTTCCTAACAGTCAATCTAAACCTCCTCTGGTGCAACTTGAGGCCATTCCCACTTATCCTATGGCTTTTTACTTGAGAGAAGAGACCATCACCTACCTCGCTACACCTCCTTTCATGACAGCATTGACCTTGTTCTTGCTCTCTGGAAAGCTTTTCTAACTCTGGTAACTTCAGTTGTGCAAACCCGTAGCCATTCCAAATTTATTTAGATTTGTTTAAATTATGCATTCTTTTGCCTCATATCAAAAACTCATTTTACAAGGTAACAGTGCTCTTAATCAGAGGTGAGGACAGGCAGGCAGCAAATAAAATACATCTAACAGTTTATAAATTATTCTGGAGTAACAGACACTGTGGAAGTATCAGAGTAAAATGTTAATAAAGGTGTATTTTTTTAAACTTTAGGTTGGGCAATGCAGGTTGCTGCCTTTGTTTTCATTCAGAGAAAGTGGGAAGATGACAAGAGTCACTTTGAAAAAATGCTGGATTATTTCTGTGACATTCGTGAACCGCTACAGCTCCTCATCTTTCCGGAAGGAACTGATCTCACAGGTAGGCTGCATTTGTCATCTTCTCGTGGAATGTTCAACATGGAAATTCTCTGTTGTTTATGGGAATAGTTTTAAAAAGTCCAAGGCAGGAGCAAGACTTGAGTTCTCATGGACTGTGGAAATTAATACTAAATGATCATAGGTGCTGATTTCATTTGAGGGGCACGAGTGTAGTTCCACTGAGAGGCTTTGCCAGTCTTCCTGAAATAACTTAGGTTTCAAAGCATCTGATGATTGAGATGGCTTTATATTGGTCAGTACTGTATGTACGTTGCATTAGCAAAAGTAGGTTTCAAGACCTGGAATAAATCACTTGAGTGTTCCCATTTCCTGTATTACTGTGGCAAAGAGTGCAGAATCATTTCAGACCTACGGAAGAGTGATTGAAGAGGAGAACTACTGATTCTATTAGATTTCTTGCCTAATGTTTTAAGAGAAGATGGAGATACTGACTGCTTACATGGCCTAAGAACAAGTATCTGCCTCTAAGAAAATTATCTCCCTAAAACAAATGTTGGCATTGCCATAAGAGTAAATCTAATGAGTTTGATTCTGCAGTATTAATTCTTAATAAAATATCTACCTTAATACAAGTATCTTATGGCATTAGTAGCAAGCTGCTAACCAGTGTTGAAGACTCAATTGCCAATAAAATATGACATTGTGTGACTATTCTGTGGTGGCTCATGCCTGCAGCATGATTTGGTAAGAATCATCTTTAAATAGAAAATCAATTGCCATTAAACTTATATGTTTTAGCTTATTTAAAAGATTTTTACTATACTTCCCATTGCAGATACTCTAAAATCCTATTTTATTGCAATGTCAGATCAGTAAGTACTAGACACAGTATACAAAAAACTAGCATATACTGCTATTTGTTCTTCTGTGTTCCTGATATCCTTAAAAGTGGATATGTGTAGTGTTCAGATGCTATCACACTGTAGGGAATTGTCATCACTTGAGCAGCCTTCCTAAAAGAGGATAAATTCATTGTATATTCTTGGACTTCTTCACATGATATCTCTTGTTGAATTAGTTATTTGTATCTAAAAATAGGAAAAAAAGATGGAATTTTTTTTTTTTTTCTTTCCTTGAATTCATGAACAACTGTCCCCTCCTAGGTCTGAATTATGAGATTAAATCTTTGTATTATTTATGGAGCCAGGAGGCTCCTCCTTGGGTTGCACATACTCTCTTTCTGAACAGGTGTTTCCATCTCAAGATGACTGAAACAATTGGATTGTTTGCCATTTATTCTATAAGTTATGTGTTCCTTCTAATCCCTCCCAGTATTCCTCAGAGACAAAAGATTTTAAAGAACTGAGCAAGTTTTGTACTGCACCTTTAACAAAGAGGAGTTAGCTAAGGACTGAGACAGCTGCAGTGTGTTAACACTTGTGCTGCAGAGTCCCACAGGTGGGGATGCTCCCACCTGAATGGGGAGTTGCTTAAGGGAACACAGGGGTTTCTCTCTGCTGTTGTAAACAGATATAAATGATTTTAACTAAATTTAAGTATATGCTGTTGATACCATCCACTGAGAAATTCATGCAGCCAAGATTCTTCACTGAATATTAAAAGAATTCTCTAACTGAATATTCTGAACACAGGTTTTGGCTTTTTTTTTTTAAAGGTATTTCTGTTCTGGTTGTCCTTCCTTATGCGTGTGTAACACATACTCTTTCGACTTCGCAGTGTCCGAACAGCACTAAGTGCACTCTTCCTCCGAAGGCGCTGCAGATGCCGGTGATCGTTTCCCCTGTTTGCTGGGCAGCCCGGGGAGGAAGCAGCGTGGTGGGAGGGATGGAGCGATGGGCAGAGGACACCACAGGGCACTCCTTCCCTGGGCAGCCGTGCTGGCTCCTGACCTGTTAAATTGCCTGCTGTTTAGCACTCTAACTTGCCATCCGTAATGAATGCTGCCTTGATACTATATTTGTGCATGATCAGATGTATAGAGAAAACCCTAGGGCTTTTTCTTTGAAAGTAAATAGCTCCCTTGCTTTAATTGTTTTCACAGGAAACATTAGCTCATGTATTTTAAAATATTATGGGAGACAGGGCAAAATCGTTTGATGAGCTAATCCCGACCAAGCAATAAGTTATGCCATGTGAGAATGATAGAACATAATAATGTATTTTGTGTAAGAATTTGAAAAAAATATGTTTGGAAAACTGACATATTAAGACCTATTGCAACCTTATGTTCGATCTTTTAGAATAAGAAACAAACTGCAGTTTTGTTCTGAATGGTCACTTGATATCCTTGGGAACATTTTGTAAAAATAGAGGAAATGGCTCTTCTTTTCTGACCAAATTCCAAACCTGCTAATTACTTCTGAAAAAAAAAATGATTCTGGTACTTAAAATGGAAAATAACGTTTCACATGTACTTCACTGAAGAGCAGAATTGCTGTGTGGCTCTGTGGTCCTATCATTTTTTTTCTCCTCTTAGTGGTCACATGACAATGATAGATTTACTCTTCTTTATAAGAAACTGTATAATGTTTTCACGTATCCAAGAATGAAAGATTTCAAAGAAATTTAAATTATGACTGTATTTGTACATGGGCCACTGCCTGACTTAAAGTTGGTGAAGTACTTTGCAGTGGATGATGCTATGTAAATAAATTTTAGAAATAGTAATGTCATAAACCCTGAACAATGTATATGCAGACTGGATGTATAGGGTCTGAGGTAATAATTATATACTTATTTCTGATAGGTTGGTCATCTTTTCACTCTGGAGTACTTCAAGGTTAAAGCTAAGTGCATCGAAGGTATTTTATTGTAATTGCTTCAAAGGAAGCCCTAAGCAGATAAACATATAGCCAGACTTTCTGAAGCCCTGAAGAAAAAGCAACCATAAGTCTAGTGCTTCTGGAAAGCTGGAACACAACCCACCATTTTGCTTGTTCTTGGTGTTCTTTACAAGAGTCTTTATAGTAATTCTTCAGAAAGCAATAACAACAAAAAAAAATTCTGTATTGCTCTGCGCCTGTTAAAGTCTCATTTCCTATGGATTTGTGTCTGCATCCCTGTACGTGGTCTCTTCACTCCAACTTCTTTTTCCTTGTGTTTCCTTCCGTGTGACATTTTCTCCACAAATCTCTTGCTGCCGTCTCAGCAAGAGGCATCGTGTGCTTTGGCTTGTCCTCACCAATACCTGGGTTAACCGACGGACTGCTGCATGCTGTGCTGCAAGCCCCAGCCCACTGAACACCTGTGGAGCCTGCCCTGGCTTTTCCTGTTACTGAGGTTTCTGCTCTCGGAGACCCCCTTTTACACAGCCATTGGTTTTTCTAAAACTGCTGTGGGTCTTCATGTTCTTTGAATCTCTTGTCTCTGTCAAACTTTGTTTGCCAGGTGGCAATAGCTTCAAAAGGTAAGGGGAACAGGTGGACAGAGTGGGATTGCACAGACCTTTTTTCCTTGAGGAACAGCTAAAAAAAACAATAGGAAAGCTTGCTAGAGATTTTGGCAGGAGTGTTGTGATGTGGATCACATACAATAGTCTGTCTAGAAGGTAACAATGAACTGCAGTTGGAATATTCTCTGTTCTAGTAAATATGATGTACTTTGGTAATGCAAAAAAATATTGTTCAAAAGCACTGATAGAGGTTGATTTAACATGCAATAGTTTGAAAGTAGCACAAAGAAAAATTGCTTAATTTGTCTTAAAATATTAACTGTGAGCCAATATAGCTTTTATGGTTTCTATGCAAACCTCTAATACATTTTTTTTTTTTTTTGTTAGAGGTATTTTTAGAGTATTCATTTCTTCTTTCACTGTCTGGCACAATATCATTTGAGAGTACTTGAAGTCATAGAGCATTACATGCATGCTTTTATTACAAGTCACGTTAAAGGAAAAGGTAGTACTTAATACTCAAATTTCAGTGCACTAGTACTAGAAAAAAAAAACCAAAAACCGACACCCGTTGAGAGTTGATCGGAAATAGTTGTATTAAAGTTGTCAGAATCAGCTTTTCAGTAGGATGATAAAGGAAGTTTATAATTCTTCATCCAGCGGAACACATCAGCATGGACAAGGCTGGTCCAGGCATGTGAGGTTGTGAGCTTGTTTGAGAGGAGCCCATACTGCGTACGTGTTTCGTGGGGAGCACAGACTCAGGGTTTTGTTGGGTGCGGGTCTTGGAGCCTCAGTTCCAAGTATTATTCAGACTCACATGAATGCAGCTTGTTACTGCATTATGGCTTTCATGAAATTCTAGAGATTTTTGGTTTAATTCAAAACTAGCTCACAAATTAAAGATATAATTTGGCTTTAAGAAAAATTGAATTTGTTTACTTTATCCTCTAAGCAACAGCAATTTAACTTCTTAAAAATCTGTAACGCAAAAGTCAAGAAAATGTGTTAGTGCAATCTCTTCCTCCAGTTACTTTAAATGGAATTCTGAAGTGTGGTGCTTCTAGAAAGTGCCGACTTTCTGAGCCTTTCCAGCAATGTAAAAATGTGATAAATGGGATTTGCCCACATAATTTTGAGATAAATGGTAAAAAATATAATCAAATGATGTACCAAAGGCAGCACAAAACCAAAAAAAAAAAATGTAAGATGTTATGGCCAGAACCCTTAAATTCTTTTCTTTTGTGTAGTTTGACAATTGCTCTGCAGTAGAGTCTAAAGACTCAAATAAATTGGACTTCTCATACTTGTTGCCACCCTAGAGAACACACCCTCTGAGAGGCAGCGTGTGTTAGCTGGAGGAGATGGGAGGAGAGGCAAGTCAGTGCGAGACCAGAGGAGACAGAGCGTGAAGCAGTTCTGGATCAAGAAAGGTTCCACATCTCCCTCTTAATAAACTCACTGCTTTACATAAAAAGAAATTTTTTTATTTTTTTTTTAAATCATAGGAGCAAATAGGACCAAAGAATTAAAATGCAAAATACACCTGACAGGAATACTGACCAAAAACTCGGGGGGTAGATTTAGCTTGGCTTAAATACAGCGTAAGAAAGAAAAGACTTGTTTCTAGAAAGCAACGCTTGCTTGTATTTTTCAGAGCGTGTGAGCGAGAGCAGGCATTGCCCTTAGCCAGCTGATGTGAGCAGCCTTTTGAGGCTGAGGACACCCACACTGAGTTCATTTCCAGTCCCTGTTTCAAGAGCTGCTTTATGCAATTTGTGTTAGTTGGGTAGAAGCAAAGAAGAGAACATATGTTTCCTCTTCTTAAGGAAGTGTTTTCACTGTAAGGCTTACAAAGGCATCTTTCACTTTTTTTTATTCTTTCACCTAAGAATGTTATAGTCTGGATTGCAGAATGAGGCACCTGTGTAAGTTTTGCAGTGCTGACAGCGTCCCCTGGTTTATTTTTTAAGGGACTTTAAAGAGGGGTTTGGTGTGTGAATTCCGTAGGTTGGAGAGGACATAAAAATAGGTTTCTAATTTCCTGGATCCATTTTCTGACCTCTATGAGGTTTCATGTAATGGGCAACAACCTATTTTCTGCCTTTTGTTGATTCCAGTTCAGAGCAAGAGACTCCGAAACTTCCCTCAGAAGGTTTAGGCACAGGTGTCTCACACAGATCCCAAACAGCAGTGGGCACCAAGGCGCTTACATCTGATAAAATGGCAGTCGGTGCATTTGTTCACGAGTGATAGCAGAGTAAGGAACTGTTTTCTTCAAATGGTGAGAGTAGTAGGAGGGGGAGAAAGGGCATTATTCTTACTTTTGGTAGAATGAAGATAGATTCTACCCTTGCTTTCAGGATAGCATCAAAATCCTTTGACCATCCTGACTTGCTGTAATAGTTTAATGCACAAAAACCCGTGGCTTGATAGTTGTTAGGAAGGGAAGAGGGAGATGATTTTTCCAGATGACAATGATCATTGCATTAGCTGGGAGCATTATTCTAGTTCTAAAATCCCATTACGCTAGGGTCATGCAAAAGGGGAAGGGAGCAATCTCTGTTATATAAAACTTACAGTCCAGAGGCAAGACAGGGATACAAACATCAGGAAATAGCTGAACAGTGTTGGCTGGTGTGCCAGTGTCCAGCTGTTCACACGTCTTTTAGAAAGGCAGTGTAGTAAAGGGAAATTTGGAGGATGTTTTGCAGATGTTTACAGTGAGTTCCTTCCAAGTGTGGGGAGGTGCACTAAGAGGAGGTTTGAAAATTGTTACTTCAAGGCAAAGGGCAGTGGAGGTCCCAAACCCTTTTTTTGCAGCATCAGTTAGGTCTTGCTCAGAAAATGAAACTGCCCATTTAACTCTTTGGTTTTCCTGTGGTGCAAGTAGGAGTGTTTTGCAGACACCAAGGAATTTGTTTTCGTGCTCCCTCTGAAACAAAGTGCTAGTGAGCAGACACATGGAGAGGTTTTTCTGCGTGCTCATTAACTGTATGCAGTTTGAGACGCTTAAGACTTAAATTTAATTCTTTCTTTCTTTTTTTTCTTTTGTTTGGACTGCTTAACTTATGTAGACTTATATGGCACTTGTGTCTCAAAGCTTTGATTGACTTGATGTGCAGATTGCAAATGTTCCAAAGTGAAACCCAAACTTGGACATGCAGAAAATAAAGAAGATACTTCTTCTGTCCTTTGGAATAAACAATACATTAGCTTAAAAACGTCATGATAAATCGATTTAAAACATTTACTTGAATCACCACAGAATCTGGAAAAGAACTCTTGACTTGTATACTTTTTATAGGAACAGTCTTGGTAATCAATGTCATTTCTTAGGAAATAAATAGTTTAAGTTGTTGAGCTAATAGTACAATACAATTATGTCTAAGAGGTAGAATCTGGCTTTTCAGAGGAACATTTAATAATTTCCACATTACTCTTGCCTTGTCTGCCATTCCAAGTCTTGGTCACAACTCGCTTTGCAGGTTTTACTGTCGCAGAGGTAGGAGTCCTAAATGCAAGTTCCCTTTGCTGATTCAGAGTAGTCCATTTTCAACATTGAATGGAGTAGTACTTGAGCAGACAAAGATAGATTCTCTGATCATGTGGTTAAAGACACAATATATATGTCCAAGGAAAGATAAATTTAAGATACATAGCCAAGGGTAATTTCAGTATTTCACACATTCTGTAATTTCAGCAATGCTTTTTGAAGGTGTAATATTTTTAAGTATTTGTACGTTTTGGCAATTTGGCAAGAATTAAATCTTTGGATTCTCTTTGCTGAATCACTTGCTTGACTACCATGCAACAACTTTCCTTTCCTCCAGATCCCACGGGCACAAAATCTGTGCACAGAATCTCAAGGGTTGCATGTATGAATAGTAGTGCTTTTACACATGGGGACAGAGAGCCACAGGGAAAAAATGCTCAGTAGCATTTATTAACAGGTAGACAGTTCTTTAGGAAGGACGTCTACATTTTTTTGATAAACAAAAAGCTCATGTAATTTGAGAAAAAAAGAAAGATGCAGGAAGATGCATTACTGCAAAAAGGACATCTCACACTACTGTTGATTTGTCTTGTGCTATTCTTCCTTTACAAGGAAGATTACGATGATTGTAAGGGAAAGGACTTATTTATCAGAATAAATTCGGTTTAATTATTAAGAAGCGATATGTTTGCCATTACTGTATTGCCCATCTCTGTTAAGGTTAACTGTGGATGCTTAAAAAAAGAGCTGTTTCCGCTTGAAAAAGATGTATTTCACTTAGGCAATGATCTTGTTCCATAGATCTGCTGCTGGGATTTTTTCTTTTTTAAAACACTTGTAAAACAATATAAATAGGAGTTATTTAACAAAACAGTCATTAAAATTGATATTTTTTTCCCCTCATGTTGCCAAGGGAACATGGCATGTGTCCGTTGCCTTTTGGCCCTGGGGGAGGCACAGCAATGCCCCCAGTGAGAGAGTATGTGTAGCCAGCAGTCCATTTGGCTGCTAACTGGGGCTGCTTGGAAGAGCCTCCGGCACATCACTGGAGGACAGATTGCTTCCTCTCCACCTGTCTGCAGTTTTTGCTTTAGTATCTGTGTCGGCTTTGCTTAGTGGTCTCTATTAGCAACGGGGTCTGCAAAGCCTTTGTTCAGTTTTCTCGTGAGAGATTTCTTTTGCCAGAGGTTCAAAACATATTTGTCACAGGGTTTAGCCGTGCTGCTTTCCAGATGCCTTGTACGTACTCTGTATAGTAGCAAGCAGGTGTTGCAACACTGAGGCAGTTGGTCCAGAAATTACAACAGGTATGTATGTGCAGCGCAGGTGGAAGAATAAAACATGTCACGCTCAGAATGAAGATGTAAAATACCATTTTAACATGTTAGATTAACTGTTTTACTCCATTTAATGTTTTCTTTCTGAAATAAGTTTAATGCGGTTAAACACAGACCTCAAGGTATTTCTATACCTAATATCAAACATGCATTACTACACATTGTGCCGTTTGAGTTTAAAAGAAAAAAAAAATTAAACCAATCAACGCATTTTACTGTGAAATGGGTATCGAAGCATACAGAGAACTATGAACACAATTTATAGATTTTAGATTGCATTTGATAAATGTGAAGGATTCGCTGATTATTTTCTAAAAGGAGATGAGAGGGTAAAAAGGCTTTTCTTGCAATCCACGTTGCTCTTCCTGGTGCCATACTGCAGCCAACTGAAAGCACACTTGCAGTCTGCCTCCACCTGAAAAGCTGTTGCACATTTGTACTGTGTGAACCGCTGCTGTACTGTTCATTATGTATAATGATTATATTTAATTCTTGGTCTACTTGCACACTAAGAGAAAATGGTGCTTTTTATTCTCTCCTTCAGCCAATACCAAAGCCCGCAGTAATGAATTTGCTGAAAAGAACGGACTTCGAAAATACGAGTACGTCTTACATCCGCGAACGACTGGATTCACTTTTGTGATTGAGCGTTTAAGGGAAGGTAATCCTGCTCTGTATTTATATGTTCTTTTTTCCTTTAAGTTAACGAAGCTCACCCAAGCTATAGAAGCTGATGTTCACAAAACTGTTTGCAGTAATTTCAGAAAAACTTCAGGTATCCCGCTCACAAAAAAGCCCTTGTTTGCAACCCTACTTAAAATGATTGTAACATGGAGAGATTCAAAAGAGTTGATACCAGATAATAGTATCATCAAGAGATATGCAGTAGATGAGAACAATATTTTCGTGCCTTTTTTTTTTTTTTTTTCATATTGTAGATTGTTTAGTAGTCTGCCTCAGAAAAATAGTGGGAAATACCCCAAGGAAGTTCAGCCTTTCTGTCTGTACCAGTCCTTAACCTGAACTGGGTGGCTGACACTGAACACACAGACATGTATATAAAATCACCCTCTGAAGAGCTTCTGTTTTGAAGTCCAAAAGCTGAGATAACGAGTTCCTGTGTTAAATGGGTAAGGGGATTGCACAGCACCAGGTAGATGCAGCAAGTCCAGCTGCCCAGTGCTGGCAGCGTTTCATGGTGACTTGGAAAAGCTGCGTAAAATAGGAGTTGTGCTGCTTGGCAGAGTGGTGGGTAAGAGAACACATGATGCTTTATTTTTACCTAGGAATGGTTTTCCACCTCTGTATTAATCTGGGGGTAGAGATCAAGTCGCTATTATAAGGGGAACAGAATATAGTGATGTGTTTCCTTGTCAGGCCAAGACATCTGAAGGTTGTTTTGGGAACGGGCATTTCAGTGAGATCTGAGGCCGTACTGGTGCAACCGTTAAAAGGCACTGGCGTGGTGGTGGTTCAAATACAGATGAGTGGATGTTCGCAGCATATATGAATGTATGGTTGAAGAAAATAAACACGTACAGTAGATATGAAGTGACTTGTAAGCTAGTTCTTCAGGGAAAAGCGATTCTAGTTCTTTAACACATGCTGGTTATTCTGACTGCCAAAGGAAGGAGTCTGAGATTATAAAAAGAATAAAGGTCTGCTGGTAGGTTTTTTCCTTGTTGGAATACTCACTTGGATTTTAGGAGCAGAACTAGCTTGCATTTTGCCTGATTCCTATTAAACAGATATCCTACAACCACTGTAAACACTTGGATATTTCGTCCAGCTGGACAGTCCTAGCTGGACAATATATCTATTTGGCTCTATTTTTATTGGACATTCAGTGGTGAATGTCTTAGATTTTCATCTATCTTGAATTATTACTCAATTTGCTGTAGTAAAAAAAAATTGCCACATATGCAATTTCAAAAGCTCGTTTTACTTAAAACTTTTCAGCACTAGGTTAACCTAGTGCATAATAATATTTCTAGCCTGGAATAAATTTTCAGTTAAAGGAATATTTTCCACTTGAAATATTATCAACTTAAAAATAAATAAAAAAAGATTCTGTATTGGCTGCAGAAATAAGCTTTGTGGTTATACAGTCATTTTCTAATTTTATAAAAATGCTTTTCTATTGCTGTATGAGATCTATGCAAATTAGGCTATTGGGTTATAAAAAGGAAAATATTTGAGGCTGATTAACTGATTTTATGCAGCACAAAGCTGGAGAAAAACCAAAAACATTCCTAGATGATTTTTTTTCCACCAGTCTTTCAAATGCTTTTAAGTTCTACTTTTATTTAAGGCAGGCAAATATTGTGTGAAATATTAATGTCCCTTTAGCACTGAATTTACTAGGTACTGGGTACTTTGCTAGGCATTATAAGCTACATATATTATGATTGTATGCTATTATGTAGTAAATTATGTGTGAGAAGGTAGTTCAACTAGCATTTTAAAATGCTTAGTTTTTACTTACTAATTTAAGAATCGGTTTTCAATTGTATGCAAGTGTACCAAATATGGACCATTTATGTTGAAATGTTTTATTTTTTTGGACAACTTAACTGTAGTTGCTTGACAGTAAAACATTTCAGTATATTATATACCTGCATATATATATTTTTTTTATTTTTTTCATCTGTACAATGTCAATGTCCAGGTAGTTTTTAAGATGCAGTTGGTACAGATGGTACCTAACGTTATTGTGCAGCTCCGGTTTGACTTATTATTTATACTATTAAATGCCCTTTTTTTACAATTCTGATATCTTATACGAGCAGTAATAAAGGAGACCAGGGTTGTTAAGGATATGATGTTAACATGAGTCCCTGTTTCTGGACTGTCCTAATGCTACAATAGTAGTAATAATCATAAAAATAAACTTGTTTCCTTTTTTCTTGCCCACAACTGCAAGCACAAAGCCGTGTGTGTGACTTTAACATGCAGGAGGGAGTGGTAGAGATTTTAAGATCATGCTTATGTCTTTGAAAGTATTTTTGTGCCTAGATGACAACCTTATTGCCCCATAGCTCTCCTGTGAATACATTTTGGCTTGTGGCTGTTTTCAGTTCCTGAGGCTCAAGTGTCTTTACTTCAGGCCCGAGTACGTTATTTTGCTCCAAAAATAGGTTGATGAAGAGAAGGGGAAAATGTCATTAGAAGTTTAACTGCCTTTCAGATGTTGAAAAAATGAATTTAATTTGGCAAGAACCCTGGTTAGTACACATCACAAGCTGTAGCATGAAAGAATTACCTGTTATTACATAAAAATAACTACTAGTGACCCTTCTGAATAGGAAATGAAGAATCAGGAAAAAATAGCCTTCAGTAAAATGTTGCTTGTATCTCTGCAGGAGAGTTTCTTCCTAGAGGAAGCACTGTCTGCACCCTGATACCATAATCTGAGCAGTTATCAGTCCTTTGCTTTCCATAGTGGCAACAATTTCTGACCCATCTGAATGGATTGTTGCCGGTGATGACCAACGCTCCAATTCCTCTGGCTGCCTTCTCGCTCTTAGATGGTCATTACTTCAGCTGTTGGATCTCTTTGCCCATAGATGCTGCTGTGATGGTTTCTAAGTCATTCCTGAGGTTATGGGATTTAAGAAAAAAACCCAAAAGGATCTATATAACCTCCACCAAAAAAGCAATAAAAATTGTTTAGCCATACATATCTGTGGCTTGCGAGTCTCACCTTTTTTTTCATGCTCTAGCTCTTCATGAGCACTTAGCCCCTGAGCTGATGAAACCCAAGTAAAAGCTGACAAGTTTTTCTTTTCATTATGCTCAGGTGCCAAGACAGTGAAAATATTATTTGACTTGTAAATGATCACATTACTCTTTCCTCATTCATACAAACCTTAGAGTCACCCAAGAGTGAACACACGCTATGAACACGCTTTAGGTGTGTAATTAATAATATACTCAGGAGGATAAGGACTGCAGTTCTTGCTGTTTCTCAAGCAAGAGAGACATAAATTTGATTCAGCATTGATTTTGGGGGAGTTGTGTTCCTTTGGCTCAATATAATTTAAAGTAGGATGGTTTAATATAATGTCATTGTTTGTGCATGGTAAGGGAAAATACAGTATAGACGTGAGAACACAAAGAGGGAGGGACTACGTGGTAGCTGGATAAGGTCAGCTCGCTACCTGATGGGCACTGTAAAGTATTGCCTGAAGACGTGGAATGAGTAAGAGAGGAGCAAAAATTTCAGTAAGGAGTAATTAAGATGGAAAAATATTAAATACTTAGGCTAAATGTAGATTAAAAAATATAAATATGCATTTTTCACCCCTGCAAGTAGATCATCCTTCTTGGGAACAATTATTGGACTTCTAGTCAATTGTGATAGCCTGTGCAACAGATAAAGCAGGTTTGTGAGAATCTTCATTAATCTTACTGATGCATGTTACTCAAAATAGCACTAGCCTTTTTTCCTAGCATGCTTTAAAGTTTGCTTCTGCAAACACTTTGGCCTCAGTCTGTCAAAATACTTTAAAGTGTGTGAGCTCAAATAATTCCACATTTTCTCAGCGCTGAAGCATGTTTGATCACTTGGATCACTTATCGTGGCAGCCAGGGGAATTACCCTGTGGAAGACCAAACCTTTGTTGACCAGAGTGACCACTGCAATCCCAAGTACTATCGCATCTGGTTAGTTGGCTGTCGATGGAAAGCAAAGAGAAATAAAGTAGTTGATTTGCTTCTTTCTAATTCTGTTCGTTGAATCAAGTATATGGTTTGTCTTGCCTCAGCTGTTATGAATCTTGGTCTCAATCAGCACCTGGTGAAAAATTACTAGAGTTTTATGCTGTATTTCTTTGGGGAACAAAGGTGAGCATTTTTTGAAGGACAGACTCAGAACTTATGAATGAGCAACAGAAAATGAGCTCTAGACATCAAAATGAAGATTGGTCATTACTTTTTTTAACTCATCATCACCTACCTGTCTTTTACTATCTCTTAAAATAATGTGTAATCCTTTTTTAAAGCCTCAGACTTTGAATAGGTGTTATATGTATGGAGTAATTTCTGGCAGAACTTGGGTAAAGGCAGATAGTCTCCTTTTACAAAACGCGGGACTGCAAAAATGACAGAAATGTGCAGGAATTTAAATAGGACATTTACATAAGCGTGCCTTTAATAATGTTAATTAAAAGCATTTATGGTTTATATAATGTTCTTGAAGATCTAGTTTGTGAGATCCTTTTACAAAAGGTCAGGAGGTCACTCAGAAATTAAATACAGGTTTTCAGGCCTAGTTATAAAGTTTTTTCTGAAGCCCCAAATGACATTGAAAGTTCAGATGGCTTGAATGTTCAGTTTCAAAGAGATGGAAAATAATACTAGTTCAATATTGTCTGGATTCATTGAATTACATATATTATCTTGGCATAATATCTGTAATTGTAGCCAAATGGTCTGTCAAGAGAAAATAGTTGTTTACAAATGTTTTCTTAAAATTGCTTCGTGGCTTTTAAGTATTTTCTCAGGACTAAATAAACAGTAAGTGTTAAGACAGAGCTAAGGTTTTAAAGCATCATTAGAAAATTATTCGTACGTTTGAAGGCAATAATTTCTGCCAACATTAAAATTTAACTGACCTCTTTTTGACACTTCCTCTGTATCCATCAACAGTCTTTAATATCTGGGTACTTTGAACTGGATGTTCCTGTTATGGGGCTTATATTTTACTGGTTTTACAGTGTGATGGAGAGTCAGAATTATTTATCTTGTTGTAGTATTTCAGCTTCAAATTTATTTCTGGTTCATAGTTAGCCAAGTGAAAAAATATTGCAGATAACAGCTGCCAACTGCAGCATCCTAAAATAAAGGAGGATACAAATTTAACATGCTTGCCTTCATTGCAGATCCTCATCGAAGGGAAGAAACTGTGATTCTCATCCTGTTTCTATGATTGGTTCAAAATTGATAGTTTTGCCCCAGAAGAAATGTTTGCATACGCACAATCAGAAACCAGTCTGTATCTTCTACTGTTTATACCTGAGTTTTACAGTTGTACAGCATTTTAGGAATTGCATGCAAGCATCCCAATCTGTTACACTGCTAGAGCAGGAAAATTGTATTTAGATGTTCAATCTAAGATATCTCTATATATATGTAAATACTTTAATCCTGTGATACTTGGTGACTATTATGTCGATTCTGTGTGCTTTTCTGGGAGCTATAGTATCCGTGTATGCATATTTATGTACTTAGCTTTTAATGCCATTTATTTGGGTTATGGTACAATGCGCTTATGTGGCACTTTTTGAACTAATAATCTAGGGAGACAGTTTTTGATTTGCAGATTTGATAGATATCTGAGACAGTTAATAGGCAGGAGATGATGATCAGCAGTTCTCCAAAGCTGATACGTACAGTTTGGTTCACCTTTGCTGGAGTGTGAAGCAGCCAAAGAGTTACACAGCGGGTCCTTGTAAGCAGCATCTGGGTGTTCTTGCCATGCACGGAGAGTATCGTAAGCTCCCGTATAAAGCCCTAAATAGCTTACGGAGGACTGTCTAACAGGAGGTTTATCTGTCTTGAGCCCTGCAATTGTCAAGGTGCTCAAATCTGACTTGTGTAAACAGTGTTTAAAGTTGAGACTCTCAAGTTAGTAATTCATTAACAACACCCTCCAACTTGAAGTAGCCAGCATATTTTTTTCCGACTCACACTTTGAAAGAGAGAGGTGCCGGAGGCTGCATTTCTGAGTGGCTGAAGTGTCAGTGAGGAATGCTACCATCATACTGCCGGAGGCTTAGCTCTGGGTGTAGATGACACTTCTGCTCTCTGCACAGTTATGTCTGAAGCACCTACAGTTTACAAGACGGATGCCATTCATTCTTTCAAATGTCATTCGAAGTAATACCAATTTCTGAGTGTGTTATATGTGGGGTTTTTAAAGGGAAAATTGATGCAGCTGCAATATTCAGGTCTGTAATAGCTGTTCATTGACTGAGATGCTCAGGCTATGGTGGGTGGGGTGCGTAAATGAATGGATATTTGTATTTAATATACTGCTTTCTAATTTGATACACAAACACATTCCTGTTCACATAAAGAAGAGGAATGGGTGAGGCATGGCAGGTCTTGATCGCAGAAGTGTCTGCTGAATTATTTTCAGAGTTTTGATGTGCTCAAACTGAACGGCGTAAGCAGGACTTCAGCAGCTTCCAGCTTTGTGCAGGATTTGTCTTCTCTGTAACAGGTACAGGGTGTAGAAAGGCCCCACATCAAACGACAGTCAGGGTTAGATCTGCTGTTGTAATGAAAACTCGCCTCCCTCTTTGTGACTGTACAGCCTTCTGACTCCCAGAATGATTCGCTGGGCCACTGCCAACATTTCTGTGGGTTTTGGCGAGACCAGAGCTCGCACACTGACCAGTACTGCCATCTCTCAGAGCGGCTCTCGCCTGTTTGTGCTGGTTGCTCGGTGCACGTGTAAACCAAAACCAGTCTGTTTTGGAAATAGGAAAATCTAAGTGGCCACATGAGCATTAACTGTAGGTCCTCAATCAACTAATTTCACCCGTATGTCCGTCAGATTTGCAGAGATTAAGCAGCAACTCTAAACCATCATTCCTCAATGCAAGGAAATTCTTTCTTCCCGATTTCCGTCCTCCGCCCCCCGTGCATGTGTGCCTTCCAGGGTCATGTTACTAAGTAGACTGATACTCAGAAATTACAGAGCTATTGTGAAAGAGCTTTGAGCGGTTTTTCAGCTGCAAATGCAGTATTAGAGCTTCACTGGTTGCTGTTATAATTGAACTTGGGCTTTTATGAGAATTAGATCCTATGCATTAAATAGCGTAGCCTTTGGTGTAGAAATATTGGTATGTAGATTGAAGCTTGCATGCCTTTTATGCCTTTTCTGTGTTGGCAGAAAATTCATAACAAATCAGTTAATTAACAAAACCAACAAAGATCTTGTTCAAAACCACACTTCTATCACTAGGCATGTCTGTGAAATTCAACAATGCAGAAAATCGGGTGCAGGCTGTTGTGCTTTATTGCGAACGCTGACAGTTGTCTTTGTAATCTGGCACATGGGAAAGGGCAGCTTGACTTTTTCCAGAATCATGTTAACCGTTGATGATTACCATATCTTACAAACATCTGTATGTGTTGGCTTTGACGTATTTCTCAGAATGAGCACCAGCTTTCTGTTAGATATTTTCTGGCCTTTGGTACATGTTGAAGTTTCTGTTACTACCTCTTCTTTCATGTCTCATGGGAGCAGTATTCTGCACTGCTTGCCCCATCGCTGTGGCAAACAGTCCATCATTTCAGTCCTCCTGGGAAGAATTTCGTTTTACCAAACCACTTGTTTCTCTCAGCCCCCATTGTTGCCTCTTTCCATCCTCCACTGCTTTTGAGAAGGGAGCAGAGCCCTTCACTGGAGGGTTTGTGGTTGACCCGTGTAAGAATTGCTACACCTGGAGTGTTGGAAGCTTGACATGTTGTTTGTGTCACCCACACGTTTATGGTACGCATTGGAAATATTTCAGGTTTTATGTTCTTGAGCTTATTAAGATCCATCTACTGAAATAATCTCCTTACGCTCTCTTATGTGTGAGTTACGGCTTGTGACATGCAGATACACCACGTGGTGGATCATTTTCCATTTACCTCCTTGCAGGTTATTAATAGTCACTGTGGTAACCATATTAAAAAGTTATTATTTGCCAGCAGTTACCCCACAGTGGTATTAGAGGTTTCACTGTTTTCCCTTGACTTGGAATACACAGTATCTGTGGTAACGATGTGGTAATGTTTGGCGAATGCGGACTTTTTTAATTGCTTCAACTGGAGGCCTGGAATGATGTTAGCTCATCAGATCACATACGTAGAAATGAAGCTTGGCCACAGATGAGTTCAGGAGAAATGGTTGGTCACTATAAACTGAAATTATTTTCTTCAGAACTGAGGAGATGTTAATGCCTTTTTTATTTTTTAATCTAATGTTTATCTCTCCTCAAGGTGTTTTTTTAAAAGGTTTTTCTGGTTGTTTATGCACTTTGGCTGGGCGGTGGACCGAGAGTGTGTGTAACGAGGTGTATCTGCTGGTCTAGACTTGGTCAGCATCTCTCTGGTTGTGCATTTTGGGAGGTCATCCATCTGAATGGAATAGCGATTTGGTTTGTTCTTTCCTATAGTGTCACTCACAGCAGTGCAGGACCTTGGTGCTCCCCTGAATCTGTGTGAAACACCAAACATTTCACTTCATGGGCTTGTTCCCTACATCCTTGTGATGGGCTTGATACTAATAAAGTGTACTGAATACTGTAAGAGTTGTCAAGGGGATTGTTTTTTTGTATCATAGTACTGAGCTTTGTAGTTGTTTTTGAAGGCTTATGGCTGCAGGACAGACAATAGGTGAGCCTCAGGTAAAGTTCAAGTTTATTAATTACCTCATTCTTGTCAGCCATGATTTTACAGGTGATGTTGGTTGGATTGGTAGCATATTTAAATTAATTCCTGTAAACAGAGGCATAATATTGATATTTTTTTTATATCACATGGCATTACCAGATGTTCTATGCAGTATACCCATTTCTCAGCTCTGTTTATTAGTAAGGCAGGTAATTGCTTCAAGCAGTCTTGAGTAGAGAGGAGCCTAAACATACTTTTTCCAGGACAAAGTACTTACTTTAGTTTCAGTTAGGAGATGATGTTTCCTGATGTGTTTTATTAGAAAAATAGCAGCATCTACAGCCTGAGCAGACTAATCCCAAATCACAATCCTATTGTAGAGGAGATTCTCATTTGTATTTGATGGATTCCCCACTCTTCCACTTTTTGCAGATGCTAGCTGTTTTCATTTCCAGCTGCATTAAAGTTGCTGCAAATGTATTTTGTGTATTCCTGATACCACTTTTCTATATGAGTAATTGCTGGCAGGGGAGAAGGTCCATGGAGTATCATTTCAGTTACTGGAAATGTTGGAATCCTCAAGCTGTTCAGATATGGCCCCCAAATCTGTAAGACAGTAATAAAACTGTCAATCTCCTCTACTTGCAAAATTTGCTGCTTATATATCATTAAGCCTTAAGTGGTGTGTTTCTTTCATTCCTTTCTGCTGTTGCAGCTTAAGCCGTTCTTCCCTTTGCCCTCCTCCCAGTCCCCTGCCATTATTTTCAGGGTATGCAAAAATTAGCCCAGCATCATACTTTTCCGAGCTGACTCAGATCTCAGAGTTTGGCAGTCATTTGCAAGGCTCTGCTCCAGAGATGTTTAGAGCAGTGCCACATTCATGAGGCCAGGATGTTGCTATGGGACTGATACTGAAAAACGAAAAACATAAGAGGGCAGAGGAGCTTGGGAAAAATTGTAGTAGAATATAAATGCATTTTAAAATAGATTTTTATCAAAACATAAATTTCAGCATAAATTCAACTCTTCACCTCATTCATCACGTTCTATGTAATCTGAAATATTGCTGTCTTTGGGACTTATTTTGTCAACCTTTTCCTGAACTGCTGGATTCTGGAGGGCAGGAAATAACGTCTTGGCCCTCAGTGTTCTCACTAAACATACGGGTAGATATAGGAAGGGCTTCCCTGTACTGACTGTGCACCACGCCAGTTACTGGAAGTGCTGTACGCTGTGAATTAACTGTTACAATGAAATATATTACAGATAGAAGATTTCAATATGTTTTCCCATAAATTCATCTTTCTGTGGAATGGCTACCAGTTAAGAACTGGAGAACTGTTTTTTATAAACGTTCAATATGGTAGAGTCTCTCCCCAGTCCTGTTTCGTACAGTGAAAAGCTAATATCTTAAATAACCGTCTCTGAAATGCATGTCATTTATATTTAGACGTATGCAAAATGTGATTTTTGTCTGCATTGGTAGTCATAGTTGACCTTGCAGTGTAACAATAAAAGCAAGTGTTCTTGGTGGTTATAAAACAGTTCCAGAAGCAGGGACCTGAGTAACCTTCGGACTGTCTTGTCCCAACTGCCGGTCCTTCGCCGTGCTGCTCTGGAAGGAGCCAGCCCGTCCTGATGGTTTCTGGCACCGCACAGACAGTAAGGACATCTATTAGGAGAAAAGCGTAACATTCACAATAAATAAAAAAAGAGAGACATTTTCAAAAACGGTTCAGAGACTTTGGAATTTGTGAGCAGTGGCACATTTGTGTTGCCTGGAAGTTGCTATGGGTACTGATGTTGAAAAGCCAAACACACGGAGGGCAGACCTTGGGGACATAAGTCCCATTTAAAATCCTGTAAGAATTAGTGTTTGTTAAATCTGCTTGGATGCTTCTGAAAAATCATCTCTCAAAAGGATTCTTTGCCTAAGTGCTCTCCAGGTTCATCCTGTCAGCAGCACCACTTGTCATTTAACCAGTCCTGCTTCTGCCTTCACTTCTCCAAAAAAGCATTCCTTCCAAAAGACCTAAAAGCTCTCGGGCTTTATCAGCCCTTTGCTTTGCTGCTTTTGTAGTATGGATCAGAGAAGTAAATGAAATACATGCTCAGCAGCTTTGTGGCTTCTTCCTCCCCATTCTTTACATACTACCTGCTAGGACTGTGTCTTTTTGAGGCGGGTATTTGGGGTTGTATGCTGAAACAACCATCTCACTGGTATATTCGCATTGTTGAAGCAGGTAGCAGTTCAGCTGCAGCTGTCTCAAATAGTGTACCCTGCATGTCCACAGCTTTGCAAATATTTAATAAATGTGTTAATAATACATTCCAAACCATACTGAGAGACTGTGGAGATTCATCAGGATTTATGCTACCTGTGGTGCTAACAAATTCAGTTGACATTACACACAGACACACACACGTAAGCATGCACTCAATGCTAAAATATATACGTAATTTCTGATTTATAATAGCAGTGTCGTCTTAGGAGAGAACGTTTTCAAAGGATCATTCTCCTCCTTGAAGGGATAAATTCTCTTGGCTTTGTCTTGTGCCTTTCTGCATTCTGGCACATGTTGTAATCAACCAGCAGCATATTCTTTTTCATGTCTTCTTGTTTGGATAGGAGTGGACAGCACAGAATTCATTAAAACCGAACAGCCAAATGCCAACGGGATATAATGAGCCTTTGTGCATTTATGCAGTAAGGATATATCCCCTGTGATTTTTGTAGAAGCAAAATGATTTTGCTCTGCCACTGCCTCTGAGCTGAAAGCACCGTGGCCAGACAAGGGCTGATTTACACCCAAACTGAAGAGATCGTTGTAACGGAGACGACATGGGTTTCAACTAGTCAAGACTATAAGCAGTGAGCTCACTCGGTCTGCAAGACATTCTGGGGCATCCCCAAACCAGTGTAGCAGCGTTGTTCGGAGTGAGTTTTACTGGCTTCTTGCTCGATGTCCATTGCTGCATGTTAGCTGGCCAAGAGGAGGAACTCAGTTACTGAGTAGGTACCTCTCGCTTTGAAAACTTTACAGGATCCACTATTAATATGCTCTGTCTTGACCTGTAAGTCAAATGGCCTCACAAGGTACTGCAGCTTTTCAAAGTAAACCAGGGGGCAAGTGTTGGACGTTCGAATCACATACCTAAATGCTGCGAAATAAGCATTTCAAAACGTGAGATTGCATGCAGCCCTCTTGTGGTGTATGCTTCTGAGCAAGGGAACAAGTGTGTTTTGCCATTGCCAGTCTGGTATAGAACGACAAACTTCTAACAATGTATTTAATGCTTTTACTTCTCAAACAAAAGGAGAAAAAAAATAAATCAGAATGGAGAGCTTTCACTGGTGGGTCTTTGAGGTTGATCTGCTATGCAAGAAGCTATGAAGGAATAAAGCAAGTTCTATAATATGCATTGTTCTCTGGGAGACTCTGAGAGGGGTAAACCGGAGGCAATGAACTGAGTTTCTTCCTAGGAAAAAGGTGGAATTTGGGGGTATCTGGTTATAATTTCAGAAGAGTTGCCTTCCTTTTCAAAAATTGTATAGTAGCTCTTCTACAGTTGTTATCTCAGCATTGTTTTCTCAAAATATTTTGCTATCCAGAAACTCATTCCTAAAATATTTTCATTATTTTAGTTGAAGAGTTGTGGTGCGTACGAAAGGATGGAAGTAGTGGAGGTGGCTGAAAGAAATGAGAGGCTGGAAGATGTATGCTCTGACAGCAGGCTCTCAAGTCCAAATCTTACCAATACAGTAATGGGGTTTGTTATGAGTAATCCAGGGTACGCTTTAGGAAATGGTGGCATATAAAATGGTTTATTTGAACATGTTACATAATAAGCATCTTCTAGCTCTCTGATCTTTTTTTTATAAAAAAAAAAAAAAGACAAAACTAAAAAATACCCGCAAAAGTTTTTATAATTTTCAAGTGATATGTTTCTTTGCTGACCTGCATTACTAAATTGTACTTCTGCTTTATGGAGCAGAAATGTAATGTTGCTTTTCTTCCCTGGAATTCATTGTGTGTATCTGGTGTGGACAAAAATCACAAATTATCTTGAAAAGGAGCACCAGCATGGTTTTCCCCCCGGAAGTATGACACTTCACAAAAATCTTTCCCTGGAAGAAAACCAAAACCCCATGCTAAGAAACCAATTATAAACAAATAGGAACATAAGCAATATGCTGGTCAGGCTTTTGTCACAAAATAAACAAAGACTATTGAGAACTGCATGTAAAACATATTTTGTCTGCTACTTAGCACACGCTGTAGCTAAAATGGAAAATTCTGTAGAGTTGAATGATAGCACTAAGTGAATTGGCATTTGCAATTAGTTTTCCAGTGGTTTGGCGGTATTAATAATGCAGCAGAAGGACAGGATATCCTTCAACTAAGTCGGTATGAAAAAAGGTTTTCATTAGCATTACAATGAACTCTGAGAACTAAGTATTCTTACTCACTGGAAAAAACGTTTGGGGAAGCAAATTTCATGTTTGAAAATGATTGGTAAATTTTGGAGAGTATCTAAATGTGACTATTACTAAAAAGTTTTTGATATAGTGTAGGGATAAAGTATCTTTCTCAGGCTGTTATTGTAATTCATAAGATGTTATTTTCAGCACAGTTTATTATACAAAAGAATGTTCAGAACCAGATAAATACACTAGGGAGCCTGGTTAAATAGGAATAAACCAAAGGAGTTACTTAAAGTTACAAGAGAAACAAAATGCTGACATAGATGAGAGAAATTATTCTTCCTGTTGTTTTTCCATAATAGTTTACTTTGGTCAAAACCAAAGAGCAGTAATACATTTGCATATCTGTGGGCAAATTTAGATGAAGATCACAAACGTTCAGATTTATCAACCAAGGTAAAATGAGATTGAAGCAATCCAGACCAGAGGGGCTGATGCTTATCAGTAGAACCTTGGAGCTGGGAGAGACTAGTTGGAAGCCATTGGATGGAAGCTGATAACAAGGAATGGAAGTAGTATGCCCTTTGATATTCGTTGTCACCGCAGACACAGGGCACTTGTATTTGTCAGAACGGCCACATTAGTCCAGCCTTCAAAACAGAGCGTGCAGTTCTGCTAAAATGTAGATGACCATCTGGCAGCCTACAGCAACTTTGGCATTTGCTGCCTTTGCCAGTGTACACCATCCTGAATTATGTGCTTAGATTTTAGCCTGATGCCCAGCTACATCTTTATTAGCCAGCAGTATCTTCTAGGTGAATTGCTGCGCATACTATTACACATAGCTCAGGCTCATCCAAATTCTTCGTCTGTTCCACATACTTGGTTAGAGCACTACCAGGATTTTTTTGAAGGATCTCTTCCTACACCTCCCTGCAGTAAACACTCCAAATCTACTTTCATGTAATCCTTCTTCGCTAGATTATTGTCGTTCTGTCCTCTGCGTGTCCTGATGCCCATGCCTTAGGTAAGCCTGAAAGAGTATCAAGTGGCCTCACCAGTTCTGCAGAAATTAATTCTTTAGTGTTCCTTTTGCCTTACGTCACTGCGTCCTCGCTTCCGTCTTTATCTGAGAGCAGAGGGAGGAAACAGTCAACTCTATCAGAGTTAAGTACCTAATTCAAGAGAAATAAGAAAATTCTAGCCTTCCTGATTTTGCTTTTGGATGTTTTTTCTTTCTACTCTCTGTGCACTTGCCACCACATTCTTGTGCTGGTGCTGACTACGGTGCAATTAATTACTAATCATTTCTGTGTCTTATACTCAGCTTGTACTCCTTTTGAAGGAAGCGATGATTTGGTTAAGTCCCTCCCTCAAGGATGAAAAACATGATGCTTTGCTAACTTCCCTCAACAAAGTCACTCCACATCAGGTACTTACCAGAAGGACCCTTCTGCGGCCTTGGTAGGACTTCTGCTCTGTCTGCCTCCAGTTGCCCAGTACAACAATGTGTAAATCTAGTGTACGATGGGTCGGATTTCTTACCACACAGCAGACACTTGTGATAGTAACTTTTGTTTTTTTGCATTTTTGCAACTCTGTGTTACTGAGATGTACTTGGTTCTTTTTTTTTTTTTTTTTGTACAGTACAAATAATGTACTCCATATATGACATTTTGACTGAAGTTCAATTAGCAGGAATCCAAGCAAGGCTGGTTGAGTTCCCTTTGTTTTCCAGCAGAGGCTGGTGGAGGTTACACGGTAGAGGCAACTTTGGGTTGCTGCTCTTCATTTTATAGTCGTGAGTAATAACGTCCCCCTTCCAAACTTGCGTTCTGGATGACAGCTGGCCAGCTGGTCGCTCTCAAAGGAATTTGCTTCGAGTGGGTTATGTGCTCGAATGGTCAGCTCTATCAGATTTGAAGGCAGATCCATGGCGAGTAAAGCTCCCAGAGGATGTGTGAGTACAACTCGGTGAGGGGCAGAAGGTCTGTGCCAGGACCTGGAATAGCGTGCTGAGCAGAGTGCAGGGACCTGGCGTAAGGTGTCCAGCTGTGGCTTTTCTGTGAATTTTTATCTGGCCTTGAAATAAATGACTGTAACACCGAGTCTGGAAAGGAAGAAGGATTAAGCCTCCACTAGCCAACAAACAGCAGGTAACATCTTGTTAACCAGAGATTAAACTTGGTCCAAAGTGTCTAGCCCAAGAGTAGCCAATGTAAGCGAAACTTAATCCCAGAACTGCAAACTGCTTTAAGTCCCTTAACAGGGAGGGAAATAGGGAAGATGTTTTTATCAAATCTGTGCCCCAGCTATTGCAATACCTGGTGTTGCTCAGTCTTGGTGTAGTGTGAGAACAGAAACATCTTACGGGTTTCTTTTGTTTTCAAGGTTCTGTTTTATCACCATGTAGAAGTTCCTTTGCAGGAATTTCAGTGGCCTTTAGCGCAAGGTTAGGTTAAGATAACCGTGTTCATTTTAGCCTTCAGATCTCTGGCAGAATCCCTCACTTGTTGAAGTTGGTAGAAAACTTCATACTAACCATACTGGAAAGGTAGTTGGATGTGGTGTTGCACAAAATAAAAAAAAATTATAATTTTTATATACAAGAATGTTTTAAATCCCGGTGTTTCAAATAGATATTGATGTGTTTATTCTAAATCTCAGTGAGGCTTCCTCTGAGTAACTGTCTCGTGTATCAGTATGTCGGGATAGGTAGTATGACTTTGGGAAAAGGCAATATAAAGGGGGCGAGAGAAAGTTAGCATTTAGCTGTCTGTGTTTGGATGCTCATTGAACTTAGACTGGATGTCTATGAGGTGTCTCTTCAGTAACTGAAATGTGCATCCCCTTTAAGTGTAAAACATCAGAAAAAAAGTATCAAAACACAGAAGAGGTGAAGATGAGTGGGAAATTGCTACTCATCTGTTGAATGGAAACTTGATGTTAAATAAGATCTTCTTATGTTTCACCGTTTGAAACACAGTAAGAGTTCCAGGAACTAATTATCTAGCAATAGATGATGACATGGAAATATATTAAATATACATAGAGAGCTAACCATGAATACTTGATGCATGCAAAAGAAGAGTCTAGTTAATTTTTATGTAAATGAAGCAACATTAAAAGCGGCAATATAATAAGCAACAACACTGTTTTGCATTTGAATCAAACAAAGCAGAAAATTCACACTTGAAATAGAGCCTTTCTTCTTAAATTGTCTTTTCTTGGGTAGATATTTTAATGTATGCTTTATTCACAGTAAAAACGTGGTCCTTATAGGTATCATCTTGTCCAGAAACAATCAGACAAGTTAGCCTTTTAAAAGCTAATTTAATTCTTTGGTGGGTGTCAAGTCTATGTTATCACTTTTAATGATTAAAGGGACTAGTGTTGAATCGGTGTGATAAGCAGGCATAGTTAATGCCGGGATTGTGTAAGAACTAGTTTACTTCCACAACTTGGTGGAAGTAACGGAAAGGGGTGCTCCCTACCCGGATGGATGGTAA
This sequence comes from Falco naumanni, assembly GCF_017639655.2. Taxonomy (NCBI): domain Eukaryota; kingdom Metazoa; phylum Chordata; class Aves; order Falconiformes; family Falconidae; genus Falco; species Falco naumanni. The sequence goes on along the minus strand of NC_054065.1, from coordinate 28,951,706 downwards.
GCGCATTGGGTGTAGACTTGCCTGGCAGAGGTGGGGATGCTCTAAGTGCAGGCTTATCAGCACCACGCTGCTTCCTCGGGAGAACAGCTGCAGCATGAATTCAGCCAGGAGGGAGGTAGTCTGTTATCTGAAAGATGGGAAGCTCACTTGTGGTGACTGAGTGTAGAAAAGAAACTGGGGAGGACTGAGGAGAAGGAAAAAGTTTAAAAAGAAGATGCATTGTTCTTTAGCCCCTTCTGCTGCAGATTGCTTGACGGAGGGCAATGCCTGTCCTGACTCTTCATGCATGGTTTATTTATGCTGCTCGTGTTACTTCATTTCAGAATTGTCTGTGAATATATAAAAAGGTCAGATGTATATTATATATACAGCTTTTAAAACTCTCTTGGAGCTCTTAGTCTTTGAGGGCGAGGGAGGGGAGGGCATTAAAACAATTATTAGATGTATATTAAGACACACTGGTAAACAAACTTCAAAAGCTGTTAAAGAACAGATGCCTTTGGCACGTTTCAATGGTAAGCATATGGCTATTCAATTCTGAAATACAAATCCCAAAGCATTTAGATCAGTGCCGGTCAAATAGTTTGTCATGACAGAGGGTTCAGCTTGGAGCTACAAATTCAGTCCTATTCCTCCTTTCTAATCTACTATTGAATTTGATTAGTTGAGCCACCACTCAGCTTGCGGTGAGACAGGAGTCCTTAATCTTCGGTAAATTCCTGCCAGAGGCATGCAGGGCGGCACAGTCCTTTACCTCTATGTTATACAGTGCTGTGTATTACAGAGGTTTGAATATCTTTGGAATGGCTGAGAACAAGTGTTTGTTAGGGATAATGTAAACAAATTAGAAGCATCAGCTGAGTTCATATTATAATGCCCAAAATAAGAATATACTCTTATTGCAAACAGTTTACATCTGCAAAGTTTGTAGATGGGGCTTTAACACTTCAGCTGCAAGTCAAAATGATAAAACCCCAATCTTTTTCCTTAACTCTTTTCCAAATCTACAACTTTCACATGGAGTTCAAGTCTAAAATCAAGGAATAATTTTGTTTTATAAAAGTCTGAGAAACAGAATCAGAAAAATCATAGTGAGTTAGCTTTACAGTTGCTAATGAGCAACATGCTTCTATAAATGGAAACCTCTAGGAGTTGGTCATTGACGTTACAGAATCTGAGTCTTCCATCACAGGCCGGGTCTGGGCTTTGAATTTAAAAGCAGGTGCAAAACTGAGTATTTGAAGGCCTAATGTGTTCTTTAAGGGTGAGACCAGATTTCTTTATCTCACCTTTCAGCATCCAACATCATTGAATCTTAAAGGACTGTTTTATTCTATTTGTTGGCGGACTGGAAATTTTATCTGGATGAAAGCAAAACCAAAAGCAAAATTAAAGAGAGAGAGGAAAAAACGTAATGCTTGGAAAATTTGACACTCAGAAGTCGGTGAACATCACAGAGCCATTTGTGGAATCTTAATTTGGCTTTCTTACATGTATGTATGAGATGATCTGGTCTTTAGCTAAATGATTGCATGCCATTCTCCCCACACACTTGTCCTCTGCCTCATTGAGCACTCGCTGAAGGAGCAATTTTTAAATATTTTGTTTTCTCCTCATCTTCGGTGTGTGGCCCCAGGGCTTACATGCTGCACTATTCAAGCTCTTCTCTGAAAACAGAATTTCCATATAAGCATCTCTGCTTCTTGCTGCTCTGGTACTGGAGTGCTTCCTGATCGTGAAAGATTTTATTTTCACTATGTCTGTATTTATCTCATGCATGTGGGATCGGGAAGTGCAGCAAGACTAAGGTCAGGTCTACTGCCTGATTTTGGACACCTATGGGCTTATTTTTCAGTGAGAGCGCTTTCCGTGCAGCTTGCAGCTGGGGATTCTCAGCAGCACCATAAAACTGACCCTAGAAACTTCGAGTCAGCCAAACCAGAAGATGAGAAATTAAGACCTGTTTATGAAATAGGCAGAAATAGCATGCAGTTCTCTTGGGTTTTATTTAGCATGAAGATTGGTTTGGGACTCAACTGCCTAAACTTGAACTTGTCCTGTTTCCTCCCCCTGACTCTGTTTTGTTTGTTGCAGACCTTTCTGGTCCTGCAGCCAGTGAAGCAAAGCTCCTGAACCCTGTTACACAACCCTGATTCACAGCAAGTTCAGGTCCCGGGGCAAAGCAGTATATCATCACAGAACTAAAGATAATATCCATTATATAGGCATAGGCAACCTTAGATCTGGCATTTTCCTACATCTGAGTACTGAACTTTACAACCGAATGTTCTTTACTACCGATGTATTTTATGTTATTCTGAATGTTTTTAAACACTAAATCAACAGCTGATCATGCAACAGATACTGCTGCCATCCCTCCCCAGGCTGGGTTTCTGCTTTGGTTGCCAAACTCCCTTCCAGAGCTGTTAAATAGTTGTATCCTTTGCATTTGAATCAGACAGTTTCCTTCCCCGTGCTGCATGGGTGGTCGCAGGCAGGAGGGGGGGGGACACACACAGGAGTGGTGAGGGGCATAGCATCATCTTTTACTCCCAGGGAACAGTGCATGAACTGAAGGCTAGAAGTCAGGAATACTCAAAAAGGACAGATTCTTCTTAAATTTCGGCTGTAAACTCTATAAAATGTTTGCTGAGCGTGTGCAAAATTAAGATTCTTCAAAGACTCGTCGTTGTTGGCCAAATTTGGGATGTTTTCTTGGAAGTTGGCAAAAGGCTTATTACTGACACAAATACCATCTCCTGCCAAACTGAAAGTCCCAGCTCCAAGGCTTGGGGATGTTAGTCCTTTCCAAAGACAAAACGATCTGAAATTTTGTGTGTGACTTTTTAAGTAACAAAAACATTTTTTCCGATGCTTCAGGCTTTGATATAGCTGAATTGCTTTAGCTGAGATTGTGGTGTCTCTTCTTCCCTTCAAAAAAATGAATCTGAAGCTGCTAGAGTCGGGAAATTTAAACCACTTCAGTCCAAGTGGTTTAAACTTGACGGTGTACATAGCAATTACAGTAGGTCTTGTAATGAAAGAGCTGGGAAATTGCAATGTGGAGGTACTAAGCCTGCTTTATAGTAAAAGAAATCGACCGTTGTCATGTGAGTTGTTTCATATGAGCATAAAATTGGTGTTCAGGAACTTTATTTTTAGCCCAAATAACCCAATCTGGATTGGACAACTTGTCCTACTTTGATTTTTGCTTGATCAGGAGAACATGTGCTATGTTGGCATTGCACTGTGCAGACTCAATCCAACCATCTAAGGCTAGTTTGTTAGGATATGGTCTTGCAATATGAAACATCTTTTCATGAAAAGAATGCTAAGAATTTTGTTACTAATAACGTCTTACCCTTTATGGGTAAAGTTATTTTGCTCCCTTCCAAGATGAATGTGGCTCTCATACCGACTTCAGTGAGGATCTGCTGCTCTTCTGCCTGCCTGTCTTGCCAGGCTGGATCCTTCGCTGGGGTAAATTAATTTAGCTTTGTTGAAATATGTACAGCTTTGCTGCTGTGCATCCAGTTGAGTATTTGCACTTCTTTTAACTAGAATGTTTGGGTTTGCGCTTGGAAGTTCAGGTTTTTATTTCCCAGCTGAACTTTAGTAAAAAAAATAAACCAGGAAGCAGTTCTGAAGTTGCTTAGCTTCTCAACAAGTTGCACAACTGGGGTGGAGGGGATGGGGGGATTATTAGTGCACCCAAAAGCTTTGTAACCAACCGTGTGGTTTTTCTGTGTATGTAAACCAGCAACTGCCACCAGGGAAAGATACAGGAAAAGGATTGTTTTTCAATGGGAGAATTTTTCTTACATGATTCACTATCTGGCCTGCAAATCCTTGTGTCATAGCAGTGGTTGTAGCAGGGAAGGAGCACGGCTGCGATGCCAGAGCCAGAGCGTGAGGTGGGTGGATGAAGCTGTTTTATTTTGATGGCAATGGACGGTGCCAGCTCAAGTGCTGCAGCTTAGCCTAAAGCAGCAGGGCAATGGACCGGTTGGTAAAAGAAAATAATTGATTGTTACAGATAGACTGAGTCAGGTGCCTATTTATAATACATCTGAAAAGACTACAGGGTATTGAACTTTCTGACTTTTGTGGGAGGTTGGGCAGCTGATGAGTACAGCGTCCCTGCAGAACCACCTCCTTGCACTCCTCATTCATTGGGCTACAGAATAAATAGGCAAAACTGGCACATTGACCATTTTCTGGGATAATGTTCTTTCTCCAGTTGACCGACATCTCCTGAAATTTGGTATTTGCTGTCTCCTTTTGTATGTGGGCAGAGGTTGCTGAGAATTTAATGGTTTAATTGTATTGATCAAGAAAAAAACCATGAATTCATTAGAGGTCAGCTTGAATATTAGGTGTTAGATATTGCTATTTTTAAATTGCTTGTGCCTTGTTGATAGAATTCATTATAAATATTTAACAAGAAACAGTTAAACAGTTTTCATTTGTGAAATATCTTTTAGGGTTTGGTTGGTTGGGGTTTTTTTTGGGGGGAAGGATGTTTTTTAAAGCTTAAAAAAAGCAGTACGCTTGGTATAAAATAAATTCAGTAAAATATTGGTAGTCTCCATTTCCAGATTAGTCTCTCTTTGAAAATGAATGTGTTAGTAATACTAAAACAGAAAAGATACTTACCAGCATTTACAGAGCTTCATCACTTGTTTTTGTTTTATGTATGCTCTTTCATATACAAATATTACAGATATTGTATGATTTAATCCCTGTTTTGCTGTTTAAACAACAGGAGTCAGAACAAAATAAGCTGGATGTTCCACTCAATGTGGCTGTTACCCTGTATTTAAAACTGCTTAACTAGAAATTAATAAGCCACCAACAGCTTGTGTGCTGTAAAAATAATGAAAAAACAGTTTTGATAAAATCATGACCTGGTTTATGGCCGGCTATGCTTCTTGCTAGACAGAATCATTCTAAAATGGTCAAATACCCTCCTCACCCCAGACAAACAAACAAAAACCCTTGGAAAGAAAATAACTTTTTATACTTTAATGACCTTGTTTGGTAGCCTTACCAGCAGTTGCAACTTCAGTGATGTTTATACAACAGATTGCAGTTTAACAGGTGGGCACTTCAAAAGGAGCTCTGCAAGCTGAGCCTCCATGTGCAGCCAAGTTCAGAGGAGCAAGGGAAGCCCACCTGCCCGCAGGTGTGCCCCAGGAGCAAGCACCTTTCTTCTCCAGCGTCCCGAGAGTTTAACTAAGCAGAAGTATTTTCGGAAAATTGGTTTTTTTTAAGATTTGAAGAGTCATTATTGGTATCTCTAGTACAAAAGCTTTCACCTGTGGGGGACTGGTGGTGTGGAAATTGAAGAAATGGGTTCATTTCGTGCTGACTGCTATGCTTCTCTGAGAACAGCTGATGAATTGAAACTCCTGAGGAAATATGCAGGCAGTTGTAATAAACGCATATAAAAACAAATATGTTTTTTAAAAGACAACAAGAGACAGACTAACTCATCCTTGTAAAACAGTGATAAACTTTCTTCTCCTCTGAATTTCCAAAAAAAAAAAAAGCCACTTTTTTTTTTGCCTTTCTTTGCTTCAGCTTGAGATTCAAATCCTCAGCCAGGGAAGGGTTCCCTTAAAACAATGTCTTTAAAGGTCTGTTAATCCATCAGAGGTTTTGATGCAGTTTCTTACTTGCAGATTTGTTTGGGAACCTGACTTTCTGCCAGTTTCAATTCTTTTTAGCCTCCCATCCTCTTTTTCTCTCTCTTGTTTTGCTGAAAAGGGAACATACAACTGTTTGGTTGAGTTAAAAGCTTCTATTTGGTGGTTTCTTGAATTAGGGCTCGCTTCCCCCACTCTCCCACTCCACCCAGCTTTTTCTTCATGACTCACGCTAATTTGTAGGTAGTAAAAGTATTGGGATCTACAGATTCTTCCTTTGCCACTGCTGACTCTTCCAGGAGCGATTTAAAACCATAATGGAGCGTATCTGTGAGGCCATCTGCAAATTGTGGCTGCGTCTCTACCTCTTAGTAACCCATGTGAAGTTTTATATAGGTTTTTTATATGGAAGAAGTAGTTCTTCCTCCATTCCACTGTAATTTTTTAAACGCTGAACCAAAGAGCTTACAGTCAAAATAAAAAGGCGAGGGGCACGAAGCAGAACAGCACGAAGGGATTAGCAGCAAGTCTCCCCTGCTCCCTTTGAAGACTTCAGGAAACAGGGCACCGTCCACTGAAATTGCAGTTTAGAGTTCATACTGAAATCCAAGCAAAGGATGGGATTTGAGAAACCCTGGCAGAGTAGCGTGAGGGTCTTTTAAAAGAAAATAACTAGTATCCAAACTCCCTCAGCCGCTCCTCCAGGGAGAGATGCATGAAACAAATAAATTGTGGAATAATCAGCCCAACTAGGAATCACCTAAAGAAGCAAATGGTCCGTGCCTGCTGCCTAGATCATTACTGGTTTGCTACAGCGAGGGACATAGATTTCTACATATTAGGACTGTGTGCCTAGCAAAATTGGCTTTGGTGAGCTGTGGCCGTGAGAACATGGGCAGACAGACCGGAGGGCCACATTCTGCAGCCCCGTGGCGCCAGGTACCGAGCATGTGGGGAAATGGCTCAGCTTTAACAATTGAAATTCTCAGTAAACTGGCTGCAAAACATTTATCAGAGGCTAAAAGAACTGTTCAGGAGGTCTTGATCCTTTAGCTGTTGGAGCCTTGTGAAATGTTGGTTCTCCCATCGCTAATTATAAACATGTAGCAAACGAACATATCTGCTTTTTTGTGTGTCTGGAGTTTTTACCCTATTCTTTTGTTACCTTAAATGGGACTTCAGTATTCATGTATTGTCTGTTTTTATTCAGTCTTAATTCCTTTGAGTTTAGTTTTTTGGAGGGTTCCCATTATTGATGCATTGAAGAGTATCATGGACAGAGGTTACCAAAAAAGGGTGTGACTTGGGAGTGGAGTAAATTTAGCACATCCACATTTTATTAAATTTATGACTCATAAAATGCTCAATATTTCACAGAATAGCCAACTGACCCTCATTCTGCTTGTGCTGATGGATGTCCTGAAGTTTTGCCAAATAGTTTTGGAACTGTATCCTCCAGAAAATGTTATTGCCTATTAAAAGCTTGAATGTGACCTTTTCTCCTTTCTCTTCTCTCTGACCTCTATCTCTGGACACATCCCATATTGAAATTCTTTTTCTCCTCTGTCCATTTGGCAAAAGGATTCCACCTCCTGCACACCCTCTATTGTGTGTTAGTAGATGGAAAAATGGTCCTTTTTGTGTGCAGCACCATCTTCAGAGTGACATCTGTCTTTCTATATTTGTTTCTTCATCTGGGCAGTCTGATACTTTTAGATATGGATATTTGTGACAAGCTTCAGCTCCTCGAGGAAAAACTGTTTAATTGTTAAGGGGTTTTTTTGAAATCTTGTTATGAAATGTCCCATTTTGCTCTGTGGTTTGTTTTGGGTTTTTTTTTTTTTTCCATACAGCTGTTGGTATGGTAAACTGCACGTTTGCAGGGCTGCATGTGTCTGCAGCATATGATGCTGTCGGCTTTTTTAGTAGTTTTTCCTGTTTATGGACTGGAGAACATTGCAGATGGAGAAGACCAGCTGGAGGGAGAGCAATGTCAGCATACCCTACTGGGATTTTGATCACGCTAAATTCTGTTAATAAAATGTAGGGTCTGTATATCAACATAGAATAGCTTGGAAATGTTATATAAACATTTTCTAGTGAGGACTAAGGGTCTGTGAGATGCATCTTAAATTTTTTGGTTTGTTTGGTTTTTTTGTTTGTTTAAATCTTCTTGTTTCAGAACTGTAAAAAAGCTAAGGTTTTCCTAGCATCGCTGGCGGATTTTTAAAACCAAAGCTTTAGGAGTCTTTTTTTGGTAAATGTTAGAAATAATACTTTTAATCATGAACTAAGCCAAATCTATCAAAATAACCTTTGGTGCTGGTTTTAAAAATTCTAGCAGTAAAGGTAGGTGGGGTGGCCGCAAACTCGGTAGGTCTGTGTACGCAGATGTAGTTTCCAACATGGCTTTATGTATATGTGCCCACCTGACCCGTGTCCTGTTTCAGCGACCGCGTGTGCAAACATCAGATCTGTATTCCTCATTCAATAATCGTGTGTCCAAGAAAATCAAATAATATGTATGAGGAGAGTGGGACATGTTCTATAACGCTCTGCTTTTCTTACTCACTTACTGCCTCAGCAATCATGTTTGGCCCCTTCATGGCTTCCTCTGCTTATGCAGAATATGGTTTGTGGATTGCAGGAAATAAGGAGAAATGAAAGATATAGCTGGCACAGGGGAAATTAATAAGCATACACAGAAGGGTTGTAAACTGTTTGAGGCACTGGTGGCTGTGCATATGAATAAATAGGTACAAGAGGTTAAAGGAGGTTCTCTAAAATTTAGATGCTAATCTAGCAATTTCATTTGTGGTTAAGGGACTGCACAGGGCAAGCGATACACACCTGATTTCAGGACTGTTAGTACATTAGGTTTCTAGAAATAAAAATAAAGCAATTTATATGAAACCCAAACCGCATTCTTTATGTAATATATCTTCTGCAAGCATCTTCTTTTTTTCAAGCATGTTGAAACACTATATACTTTTGTTAGTTACCCTGTCAACTAAGAAAGCGTGCTTGATTTTTGGTTTATTGTATTTTTTCCTCCAAACGTAATTTGCACATTTAATAGAATGCTGTCAGTAGTCACTTTGTGTCCAATTTGAATATCTTTTTACTCTACAACTACAGGAATAGAAAGCTTCAGCTTGCTTTTTTAAGACATGTAGATAAACAGATATAGTTACATATATATTTGTAGTTTTCCAGATCAGGAGTTGCTATTTTTGATAGCAAATTTTAAAAACTTAAGTTGTGTTCTATTTTAGGCTCATTTAGTAGATTTAGATATATGGAAAAAATATTTCCAGAATGCCGGAGTAGGTTATATTTGTCATTGCTTTTCTCTCTAAACCAACATCAGCCATCTTTTGCTGTAGTAGCTGGTTTGGGATCTTTTTCCACACACAGGACATTCAGTGCTGTGATGTGGTTAAGGAACGCTGACTTTGACCTAACCAAATACAACTCAGTCATCTTCATGTCAGAATTGGCTGCATTTTTTTTTTTTTCCAGATAGCCCCTTTCTTTTCTGTTTTGGAGTGGAATATAAAAATAACTTTTGTGAAACCTTGGTTGATTTCCTCTCTAAATGTATGAGGTTAACATCTAATTGTAATTCTGTGCATGAAACAAGAAGTGAACATATCATTTAGTTGTGTGATTGTGTTTCCACTTAAGAAATGTTAAAGTACAAACTCTAGTTCCATTTGAATAAGGCATCCTTAAACTGTTGATTAGTTAAGCAACAGAAAAAAAGGGGATCTGCTACATTGAGAAGCTAATTTTCAGAAGCAGGCAGTAAAACACCACAGAAACTATTTACAAATCTGAACCAAGCTTTTCAGTAACCAGCCTGGGTATTTTTAAAGATAAATCATGTCCTTTGTCCTAGTAAGAGCCTCCCTGGAACTCGCTGCCTTGTTTTGAGATTCATCTATAAAACTGAAAGTTGCTGTAACGAATTGCATTGTAATAGCCCTCTGCAGGTCCCAGCCAGGACCGAAACGCTTGATTTGTATCTGCCAAACATAACGAATACGTGATAAACATGCAAAAGGATACACATCCTTCCTAAAAGAAAATTGTTTTAATACAGAATTTTGCTCATTTTGCACGTGGTGGGAGTATTCCCAAATATGTAGCGTGAAACATCTTTGAGCTTTAACACTGTGGAGATTAGGGTGGTGGGTGGGAGAGGAGGGATTGAGGTAATTCATGTGCGATGTTGCCAGTAATGTGCCTGCCATGCAGTCGACTACGGTAAGCAGTTCTTGGCAGATCACTTTTACATGGGTGAGTCACATCATTTATAATAAAGAATCCTATGTGTAATTTAGGTTGGAAATTCTACATGGGTTTCATAAAGGGAGCAAAGATAATTAGACAGGCTTAAGCATGCACGTTTTTTTTGTGCACGTTGTGTACAGAAAAAATAGTCCTCCTGTCTCCTCAACAAATGTAAATTCCAGCTATTAAGCGCACAAAATACGGTTTTGTTTTGAGAAAATGCATTAACCGTAATTTAGAAATACCTTTGCATAGCTGTAACGAAAGTCACAGAAGAGAATGCCTGTGTCTAGTTCATGCGCCTTGGATTGTGAATCTCTCTTTTTATTCTTTGACTGCACCAGGTTCTTTGCAGGGACATTTACTCAGAGTTAGTACTGAACAGGTACATGCCTCACATGGTGTTTTATGAACAACCCTAGGTGGAATTCAAGAGTTACTACTTCTGTCTCTGCAGTTAATTCTTTGGTCAAGCACTTTGCCATTTGTAAAGCAGTATAAAGTCAGGGCAGCAAGAGTAAAGGACTAGGCAAAGGAGGGGGTGGTCTTAGGTGCAATATTTGATGTACTGTGGGTTATTTCTGTTTTTTTTTCAAAGATGCGTTTACTGGTTTTCAGCAGTGTTTTCTGTAACAGAAGTAATTATGTTGCATCAAGAATTAGCACTATTTGATCTGTCAGTTTACAAATGCATGTATTAAGCATTCAGTAGAAATTCTTATTTTGAAACTGAAAAGCACTGAAAGCCTGAAATGTGGTGTTTGGTAAAGACAGCGTCAGCTTAATAATCTCATGGAGGTAGCTTGAAGCATCTTACACTGTAATAAGGAAGATACATGTTTTTCCAATTCCCCATCAGTTAAGATCAGGGAACACCTTGTAGAAATTGCTGTACTGGAACACAGTTTGGGGAAAAAAAGAAACAAAGAACCCCCTCAAACTCAAAATTGTAAATTGGAGTCAGTATTGGCTTTTTTTCTATTGAGAGAAATGAAAACCCTAAGGAACTATTCCATTTGGAGGTTTGGGTTTGGTTTTATTTTTTGTTTGTTTGTTTTTAAAGATGGGCTTTGTAAGATTGGAATATCCAGGAGCTGCAGACATGTGGAGGCAGCAGCGTAGCCCAGCCTCCCTTCTGTTCTTCCCTGGAAGCACTGCTCCCTTTCTTGAGTATCTCCTGTTGGCAACAGGAGATGTGTCTCTGAGGGTGTCAGAGCTGAGTGCAGACTGGTGACATAGGGTGACAGTTGGTATGGTGTTCTTCTTCCCTGGAAGTTTTGAATTTCAGAAATCTGCTGAAGCTGTTGCTGCTCTAGATAAACGGATGCATAAGGATGCTGGGGGAGGGATGAAGAGGTGCTAGAACCAACAGTTTTGTCACAACTTGGTTGTGACATTGCTATTTTCTTCTAACCTAGCTTGGAGATGTTTGTGGTAAAGCACGTGAGGTGCGCACCTATTCTGTAATCAAAACACTTGTGTTTTGTCAGTGGTAAAGAAATGCGGGTCTGAATGGCAGTGACATCTCTAGCTGATGGGCTTTTGTCTGCAGGAGTGGAGTAAGTGCCTACACCTCTGGAGGGAGGCAGGAGGGTGTGCCGCTCACTTCTGTTGGAGTTTGTAGCTTGGAGGTCCTCTTGGGTCCTTCACCATTTCAGAAGAGGAACAGCTGTGGTTCCATGCCTTTGTTTTTTCCATCTGTTGCTAGCCAGGAATTTGTGAACATCCTTCTCGGATGTGGATCTTGCTGAGGTTATTCATGTCTCTGTCACCTCCCAGGCTGAAATACTGCAATCCATGCTTGGAGCAAATGTTCATAAGCCTCCAGAGCATTTAGCTGGTGTGTAGAAAGCAGTGGCATGCTTCCTGAGTGGGTTTAATCAGCATGGGCTTGATTTTGTCAGATAGCTTCGAGCCCTTTAACTCTGTAATGGATTTGCTGAAAGCTGCAGGTGTGTTGTATCTCTGCAAATCAGGTCTTGGGAACACACTGAGCTCATGTCTGTTACTCTCCTCTGGCTACCTAACTTGTTCCAGATGCTGTTCTAGGCAATAGCAACTAATAAAGGAAAACGCTACTCCAGGCAACGGTAGAATAATGAAGAAAAAATGTTCCAACCCTTGGCCCAGGATTCATATGAATTACAGGAGGACGCTGTGTTCTGTGTAATCTTGTTTTTGCATCTTACCAACACAACAGATGTGAGCTGCAGGATGGCTCTTCTGCCATGAGAAGACAAGCCTGCACCCACATCTCGGATGGGTGGGGGAAACGGAGCGCTCATCCTCTTTGGTGGATGAAGGAGGAGGTTTCTGGTGGGAAGGCCTACCCTGCCTACAGCATCCAGTCCAGCCTGACGAGCTCTCCTGACTGCGCCAGCTAGCAGCGGGAATACCTGTGTCCCGCTTCCATCGGTAGTCAGGCTTCAGCTCCACCAGCAGCCCCAGTACCCGCACGGCCCTTTGGCAGCGTGTGCTGCTGGCTCCGTGTGCTGACAAGGCTCAGGGACCCAAAGGGGGTGCCCAGTGTGGGGCAGGGGGAGAGCAACGCCGCTGCTTTCACAGGTGGGTTACAACTCAACCAAGCCAGTGATATCACCTGCATCTGAAGAATAAAGTGGCTTCAAACCTTCTTTTGGAGAGAGGGGGGGTTGCTGTCCCACTGAAGAGGCTGCATTTCTGTGCTGGTAGCATGCTGAGCAGCCACGTTCAGATCTAGCCCTCTGTCCAGGACAGTCGTCACAGCAGTGACAGCAGTGCAAGCACTGGATCCGATTCTAGGTAGTGCCAGGGGCCAGAGAGCAGTCCTGAGCTCCGGTGTGTTTATTTGCCCATGAGAGCATGGGTGGTTCTGCCGATGATGCGAGAGTATCTCTAATAGGTGTCTGCCAGCCGTTCCTCCTCCTCCGGGCAGTCACTTTGCTCATCTCTGAATTCCCATGGCAGCGCATGGCGCACGTATCATTAAGTCCTTCCAAGCAATCTCTCTGTGCCTCATACCTAGTAAGATCTCAAACAGGAAGAGATTTCTAGAAATCTCCACCTTGACAGCCAGGAAGGTTGCTTGACCGTGCTGTGGAGGGGCCAGGGGTAGCTTCAAGCGCGGTATGACCAGTTACCAGTGGGGACATCCTTTAAACCCAGTTACTGAATCCTCAGATGCAATCCATCTGCAACAGCCCTTGTTCCAAGGGGAGCAGAGAAAAAAAGAAGGAATGCAAATCCAGATATTGTATGCAGAGATGCATCTTGCCTGGAAAGCTGATGTCTGTAAAAGGCTTACAAGTAGTCTGCTAAAAGTAGTAAACATTAGGAGCTGCATCTTGCAGAGAAACAAGGGGATTTCCGTAGCAGTGGTGTCCTGTAAAGTTTTCAGATTTTTAAAACAGCAGAGAGCTGTTGATGTGCTACCTTTTTTCTTGTTATGAACCTAAAACTACGTATGTTATAATGGGCAAAATAGAGACTATCTGAAACAAATCCCCTCATTGCTGCTCTTTAGCTCTAAATTACGGAAATGTATATACAGAATATATATATCGGGAGAAAGCTGCGCCGGAGGGTCAGTTGTGTATTTTCTGTATTTCTCCAGCCCTGCTCCCATCTCTAGTGCTGATCAATTACGACAGCAGCAGCAGACTGCATGTCAGGGCATCTTACGAAGTGAGAAATCAGGGCCGTTGAAGACTAATTCACAGATGTGTGAACCCTGGAATGAAGTGAGAATTAGACTTAAATAATATGTATAGTGTTTTGAACTGAGCCTGGCTTTGGGTCTGTTTTTATTTTATTTTATTTTTTGTTATTGTAACAAGGGGTAGAAAGTGAAACAGTACTGAACTTACTCACAGGAATTCTGAGGGTATGTCCCCAGCACAATGGTTGTCTTGTTCTCTAGGTAGGAATGTGGTATTTAAAGCAAAACCAATATTGATTCATTCCTCTAATAAGAAGTAATGAAGAATATTTATATGTGTCTATTCACTAGGTTTAGTGAGGACAGAAAATGAAATGCAGCGTTCAGTGGCATTTAGGAACATGGAATTTATGATGTGCTGCAGTTCTTTGTTTACTGTGTATTGTGTTTCACAATACATGGTGGTCTCGGATTTCCATCACTGTACCTTCATGTCTGACGTGCCAAAACATCACTCTGTGGATTGTCCACAGGCTACGTTGGGTTTATGATTTCCTACTTCACCTTTGTAATCCAGAATGTTTTCTCTGTCTTGGTAGACAAACGAGCACATCTTGCAGTAAAAATTTTATATGGGATTCCTGGAGCAACCGGTACAAAAGCTGGGGCGTGCTATGTAATTAATGATAAGGCTTTGGCTTTGCATTTATGTTGCATTGTGAAAGAAAGACTGAAATCCTTTTTTTTTTTAATATAAAATATCTAAAATCAAGCATTTATTATTCCTAGATTTGATAAAGCTACTTACCAGCCTAGACATGTTTGCACACAGCAGTATCTTCTCATTTAAATTCAATCACAGTCACAAAACAAGCCTGGCTTAGACAAGCTGAAGATATAAACTTCATTTTCATCTCATTAGGCCACCTGGAAGCAACAATCAGTGAGTAGTCTTGACGTCAATGGTCTCTCTACTTCATTAAAATGTTAATTTCATGGCTTTAATTCCCTTTGTAAAACGTGCTGCTGCAGGACACTATATGCAGATTTGTTCTGAAGCTGACAAATCTGCATGACATATTCCTTTTTTAGTGCCTTAGGTTCCTTTGGATTTTTATTTTTAGCAATTCCTATTTTTATAAACTGCTGTGAAAAGATGATCACCACGGCAACCAAAAAGTAAATATTTTCTTAAAACAGCCCTTTGAGAATGTATATACTTAAGAATCAGGAATTCAGGGCATCATGCATTTAGTGGTATTTTGCTCTGCTGTTCCCTTTCTCAGTATTCAAAAATGAGACAGGTATTGTTGCTGGCTGATATTTTCAGACAGTAGATCATGAAGGGAAAACATCGTGGAGTAAATCAGAGGCAGCTATATAGATCATGTATAGCATCAACATTTTTACTTGAGGTCCTGTTCATGGACCAAAGTGATGGAGCTGTCATTAATTTTAGAATCCTTCCTTGATAATACATACTTCCTCAGCGTTTAGTCATCTTCATTTTGCTTTAGGGGGTACATTTCTGGTTTTACAGCATACTTCAAAATTGTATGTAATAGACTGAGTTCAACCATCGGTAGCAGAAGTTTGTCTTCAGTACAGGAAAACAAGACAACATAATTGTTCATCTCATCTCTTCCCCTTTTACTGCATACGATTCTTTTTTAAGAGTCTTGAGTGCTTTTGTATGTTTTTCAAAGTGCTATATAGACTCTAACTCTGTTTTATTATGCCTGTGCAATCTATAGATAGATGGAGCACGTACTTCTGTTGGGAAGGGTCAAACCAAAGTGTGGGGTCTGGACTCCTCAGGAGCCGTTGCTGATGGAGCCGCCTGGCTCAGGAGTGCTGTGTGTGGCCGGGTGGCTCTGACGGCCGGGTCTGGGCCAGTGACAAGGCTCAGCAACAGGCCCTCCTGCTCTGCCCGGGCAGAGACTGCCACTTCAGGCTCCGTGCAAATCCCACCCGAGCCCCCCCTGGCAGGTGATACCAAGGCCATTCTGTGAAGGACCTTGGATAATGCACATGCCCAGCCTGATGGTAACCTGCTTGGAGGTGACAAAGACCACAGTGGCCCAACCCAGCAAATAAAGGCGTTCTTTTCTCCTAAGCCCTGGACACATCTGAAGATTTCCCTCTGGGAATCCCAGCAGGAATTTCCTGCAGCTAGCCCCTGGCAATTGCTGCTGGTAACTAACTAACTAGGAACAGGTAGTTAATTTGGCCTCACGCCTGCCCTGGGGCTGCCCGCAGAACAGATGCCGCTGGATCAGTCTACAGCTGTGTATGTATCTGCTAGTCCTCGTGGAGGTGCATAGCTCACAGAGTGAGATAGAAATGTGCCCTATAATTGTCACTGAGAAGCAGCCAAAATAGCTTTAAAGATGTGAATACGCTAAAGCTAGCCAGCCTTCCAGCCCTCTGTCACTGCCCTGTTTCGGATTAGGGAAGATAATTTTCCAATGAGTCTAAAAACGTTGGTACCTATTTTGTCACTCTTAGTGTCGAAGGAGAAGTTTTTGGAAAGTCAGTGAAGACAGATGGACAGTAGCCAATTA
Organism: Falco naumanni; assembly: GCF_017639655.2. Classification (NCBI taxonomy): domain Eukaryota; kingdom Metazoa; phylum Chordata; class Aves; order Falconiformes; family Falconidae; genus Falco; species Falco naumanni. The sequence goes on along the minus strand of NC_054065.1, from coordinate 28,935,561 downwards.
ATTTCCATCTTGGGGCTCTTTATGCAACGTTATTTCATCACAGGCAGTGCCATAACTCAGTGTACTAGTCAATTTAAAATGCCAAAGTGTGCCAGGGTTTTACTCTATGGATAGAATTATTCATCCATGCCTGCAGTTGGTGAGAGGGGAGTGATACTATGACGACTTCCCAGATCACAGACTGATCTAGAAAAATATTCCATTCTGTAACCTGAGACATTAGCTGTTGTTGCAGCAGCATATTCACTCTTCTGTGCTTTGGTTCGACATCCAGTATTTCTTACAAACTAATCAAAGAATTTGTCACTTTGGTGTGCAGTCCACTTAAACATGAGTCACTACAGGTGTTTGAACAGAAGTTGCCGGTTTGCTGAATGTGTTTTGTTGTCAGCCTTGACATTTGAAAGGGCGTTTCTATGAGAGAGCAACACAGTTCAACTTGCTGTTGTCAGTTAATAAACTGGTGGCTGTAGGTTGACACGGTTTGGGAGAATAAAAATAAAGAGATCTTACTTTTTTGTTTTGCATTTCTTTTGCGTCAGGTAGTTCCAGTGATATTTGTGCTATGATTGCTTATTGTTTGGCTTATTTACTTGTTTTTAATGCTCTCAGAAGCGGGGCAGATGGAAGAGTTGGTGGGAGTTAGTTTGTGCCACCATTGCTTAGGGAGAAAATATACAGAGATGAGTGGTGGACTTTGGGTTTCAGCATTCATCATGCTTTCAATGTGTCAAAAAGTACGGCAAAGCTGCTGAACGTCTCCTTTGCTTGCGTTTGCCCACGGAGAGGAAGGTTTTTACCAGAACTATCTCTTAGAGCTAAACAGTCCTTGAACTCTGCCAGGCTACACTGCATTTTTCTTCACCCCATCATGTATTTGTGAAAGGCCAGCTGGCGTTGGTCTCCATCATCCTGCAGCTCTTGCAAAGTCTAACTGTAGCTGTTCCTCAGATGGGCGGTCATGCTCTGCAGATAAGCTGGAACTCTCTCACCACCTTTGTTGACCTGCCGTGTGAACCGGTGGCAACTTCTTTGTTGCCATGTGTAAGGACAGCCTTTTTCCTTCCTGCTGGGATGGAAAATGGGAGACATCCAATTGCTCCTAGCTGATGAAGACAATGTACTGTACCATGGCAAAGCCTTCCTGTGGGCAGTTCACATTTTTCCACCAGCCCTGGGCCAAGTCTCTTTCCTGACTCATTCCTCCAGAGCAGAGGTGTTGGTGCATTTACCGGTGGTTTAGGAAAGCCCTTTCCCTCCTGGGTGAAACCTCTCCACGGTTGTTTGTGTCCGTAGACCAGATATGTGTGAGAATATCAGTCTTCACCTGAAGCCTGTGCAGATGGTGCCTAGCTTGTTCATAGCCACGGAGGCAAAATGTTGGGACCAGCAAGGCTGGATGTTGACCGTGACGGGCCGTGTGATGTATGCAAGCACTTAAAGGAATATATCAAGGTGCTACCGAGCTTTCTGGGGTGTGGTACTGATGTGTGTGTTTCCAGTCTCTGTTTGCTGTTCCTGTACACCTTGGGATCTCCCAGTGGAGGAAGCTGTGGAGCGAGAACTACGCGGTGCCTTTTGTGCTCCGAGCATAGGCGTGGGGAGCAATGCGTGGAGACGTCGGTCAGGTGCTCTGGAGGGAGAGCGCTTCTGACCTCACGTGTGTCACATATAGCAACGTGCGTGTATGGAAAACATAGCTCAAAAGGATTTTCTGCTGTGACAAAGAGCTTCTCCCCTTAATTAAGCATTGTCCTCTCAACGCACTGTGTGAAATTTAGGGGGTTTCATTTTTCCCAAGTTAAAATACTTAAGGAAAACAATTGTGTGCTGACAACAATAGGCTTTTTAACTTGCAGGCCATTTCTTTCTATAATTCCCATGAAATAAATTGAGCTGCCTAAGCTGATTTTATTCGTTGTGGTTTAGTTACGTACATATTCATATTGGTGTCAAAAAGCAATGTTAAAAACATTAGGAATGACTGCTCTCAGAGCTGTCTAGCACACAGTGCCAACAGAGTTAAATATTCCGCCGGAGTTCAGAGATAGAAGTTTATAGCCAATATTTTCAGGAAACCAATTTTAGACTTCTGTTCAGAGGCCTGTACAGCAAGGATTTACATTTTTCTCATCTGTGACTTTAGCTGCCAGCATGGGATTGCCTTCTGAACTGTTTAAAGTCCACAGCAGCCCCCAGCTTTAACGTGAGGGCACAACGCATGGATTGTGAGCCTTGTCCTGGTCTTACTCACCTTGAGCAGAGCGACCCGTTCGGCTCGGTGTCGGACCAGCGTGTCCTGGGATAAGTGGTCTCTCTCAGCCTTGTTCTTGCAATACTGAGACCAGATCTGCAGATGAACCACTGGCCTGCAGCTGACTCTCTTGCTGTTCTTGAGGTAGAATTCGGTTTTTACCTCTCAGGCTGGCAGAACGACAGCATCGTACACGTGGAAGTACAAGATGGATGCCTGGAATTCAGCTTCCATCTGGGCACAGGAATGACAGTTCAGGCACTCTCAGCAGCCTTTGCTCATTTTCATTCAAAGGATTGACTTTACTATCATTTTCCTAAGCATCCCTTTGAACAGCAGTAGTTGGAACAAAACCATTAGCAAATCAGTTTATTTCCAGAGACAGATCTTTTTGCTGCTGCGCATGTAAAATTCCTGCAATCCCTCATTCATCTGCAGGGCCATGATGCTGTGTTTTCACAGATCCTATGGTATGTAGCATCCCTTTCTCTTTTCCATGGCACTGTCCTGACAGCTTCTGTTGGTACGGTCACTCCCACATCACCAATTAAACATAACTGAGCTGGAGCTAAGGGCATTGATGGGCGCTTCCAGCAGCCATCGTCGGAGGAAATTCATCTGCTCCTAAACCTCCTTGTGTCTGTTTTCTGCAGGACACTGCAGGGTGGAGAGGCAGCCCCTTACCATGCTTCACTTTTCCTAGCGCTTTCCCAGTGAAGGGAAGAAATGCTGATTGCATTGACGCCGCAGAAGTGTGGTGCAGGAAAAACAGTGCATGTCCTTCACCTTGGCTGGAGCGCATGAGGGGGGAGCAGCCAGCCCGCTTTGCTAGGCGCCGTCAGGATGCAGTCAGGAGGATGTTTGGGTTTATGGTAAGAACAGCTTGAGCAGCTTTTTGGGTTTTATTTAGGAAAAAATGAGGAGACACTCAGTTATGTGCCATGGGCCATACCTTCTTAAAGAAGTGCATCCTCACCAAGAGTGGGCAGTCATACCCGCAGTGGGAAGGGCTGGGGGGTTGTGCTGGTTGCTCTCCATGCCAGCCCTCCTTCCATAGCAGCTGCGAGGGTGCATGTGCTACATGAGGTTTCTCTGCATGAGGAGGATCCACACACCATCAGGCCCTTCAGCTTTATGGCTCCTTTCCACCGGAGGAGCTCCACCAAGTAGCTGCAGTAGGGTTTGGGTCTGATCCCATGTTGTTAGGGAGGAAAGGAACTATATCATCATTATCCTTTTTAGATATTTTAACCACAGCCTGTGGAGGGATGGCAGTGCTTTATCTGACAAATATGTCACTGTCTTTCATCAACTGATTATAATCATCTTGGAAGTTCCAGTGTGTCTGTTTTTCCCTCTTCTTTTTTACTATTGTGTTTTGTTTAACTTTCCCTAATGAGCCCAGTGAAAAGCAATTGTTCTAAATAAATCATGTGCGCTACAAAGCAGTATATCACAATTATGTTTCCATTATACTTTAATTAGGCATTGTATTATTAAATTGATGTCTTTGGCTTCTTCCAGGTCTCAGACTAATCCTGAAACAAATTCCTCTTTGTGGATAAATATTAGTCAGTTGTAATTAAAGAGTATTCACTGGAGTTGCAGCTTTTCATTAAATCCCTTTCTGATTAAGATGGTTTCCCCAAGTACTGGGCTGATTAAGTTTAATAAGATTTGTCCACTTGTGTGTATCATGGTCTGGTGGAAACTGTTTTAGCACCAAGGGGATTGGGAACAATAAGTTTGTATCTTGGTGCAGGCAGTCACGGGTCTCAATGCCCGTTATGCACAGCCCTGTACGCTCTTGTGTCAAGGGGCTCTATGGTTTGCATGGTCCGTCGGTGGAGGAAAAAACCCAAACCATGGAAATTGAATTAGTAGTGTTAGAGTTGAATATCAAAGGGCTGAGTTACATCTAGAGGGTTACAGTAAAAACCAGAAGATTAAAGTATGTTAGAAGCTCTGTTTTGTTGACTATTTCATGACTAGGGCTTTGCTCTTTAATTGAAACCCGAGTGCTTTTCTGATTTCAGACTGTAGATGTAAATATGACTGAGCTGCGAATTCAGATAATAAAACAGATGTTCCTGACAGAACCTCTAATGGCAGAGTATGAAATATTTTCAGAGCAAAATCCTTGCCCTGGGTTTAAAACAAGGTGGAGCAAAAGTATGATGTGGCTTTTTTAGTAATATATTTATCAGAGGGAAGCTATAAGCCTCACAATTTTCTGTATGCTGAAATCATGCCTCCTTGTCAGGCTGCTGGTGTGGTTCTGCATTCCTCTTGCTTTGTACACAGAATGAAAACAAACCGCTGTGACCAAGAATGGCAATAGCACAAATCAGCGAGGCATGAAACGCGAGAGATTGGCTCAGGGTGGCTGCGGAAGCACTCCATCCAAATATTTGAGGTGGTTGCTAGCAGGTGTTTTATCAACATCTAGTTCATGCTCTATTTTTGGTGCAGCGTACGTTTTCATCTGGTGTTTTGGTTTGGGCCCTATTTGGAATACCGAATCTCTCAAAAGTTTGACTGTGTTTGCAGTTTCTTCTCACGCATCCCACGTACGATGGTACTGGGTGCGTCATCTAGCCCATCTTTTTGTCCTGTGAGGAGTCCGAATTCCAGATTGCTCTTCCTGGAGCTGCTGAAGGCTGCGTTAAGCGGGAGTGATGCCTGGGACAGTTGGAAGAGGGCAGGGCTGTGAACAGAGTCAGGTCACTAAGCAGGTGAAGAGTACTCTCTAGCGGTTGACTTTGGGTAGTGATAAGGACAGATAGCAAAGTGCACTAAATTAACGTAAGGTTTACTCGTCTGTAGCCATTAACAAAAAAGAAGGAGAGGAGAGTAAGGTGAAGAAAGGAAGCTGAACTTTACACCTGAATTCTAGAAAGCAATAGATGTAATGCACTAGAAGCCAAGGATAAAATCTCTTTTCCCTAATAATAATAATTTATTTCCTTATTGCTACCGTTGCAATACAGTACTGGATGCTGTTATGCTATTCATAGCACCATCCTTCCATGGGCATGAAATAAGGGCTGGCAGAAAGTGAGAAGTCCACAGTGTTTCTGAGATGGTGCACCTTGATCTCTCGATTACCGAGCGAGAACTGCCACAACTGCTTCCTTTTGAATATCTGTGGTGAATTTTTTTTTTCTGCTCTTCACAGTGCCTCCCACTGGTTTTGTAGTGACTTCACAAAAGACGAAGACAAAGCAAGTTGCGTGATCAGTCTGCAGGTTGGCTGGGGTCTAATGTTTGTCTAAGACAATGAGAAAATGATTAAAAACCATGAGAAAATTATGAGAAGATTTCCTACCCTACATACTGGCAAATCCTAGAACTATTGAAAAAAAAAAGAGATTTATTTGAAAAGAGTATAAGCAATGGCTGTGGAAGAACTGGGGAAAATGGGTAACATTAATAGAATGAACAGGGAGATTAGGAAGGGTAATCCATTTAATGCTTGTATTTTAATTGGGATCCTGAAAGCTAGCACGTGCTTTTGTGCTATAGCATGGCAGTTCATGCAAAGTGCTTACTCCTTACATCTTTAAAAATGTAGCACTTTTCCAAAAATCCTAGGGTTTAAGCCACCTATGTTGTTTACCTAGCAGGAACATCCTGCAATGTGGAGCATCATTGCTGTGACAGTTGTGTGTGTAAACCGTTGCAAGGTGGTTTGCTTTACTGTTAACTCAGTAGGACCAGTCAGAAATGACAGTGGAAATTGCAGATGGAACAGCAGGACTGGCTTACCTCGAGCAGTGCGGGGTTTGCTGCTGTAGGGATTGATGCTTAATTCCATCTGCATTGGAGAGAGATTGTTCATCCAGGCAGAGGGCAAAGAAATGTACAGGGGTGAATTACTTCTCTTTCAAATTCCCAGTGATTTTAAATGCCCAACAAGTAGCACAGGAACTAGGTGGATACTCTGATATTAAAGATAAGAATAATCTCTGTGTGTCTGCATGTGTATGATTTAGTTTAAGGGTATTTGATGTCTTATTTTTTCTTAATTGTCATGATACTTAGCCTTCTAGCAATGCTTGGATGACTAGTTTAGCTTTCTTTTTAAAAATCATAATAAATCAGCCATTTCCTAAACTACGTACATGTGCCTGTCTAGCAAGACATCTTATCATGACAAGGTAGACTATGTGATGCTTTTTAAAATTATTTCACTCCAGTATAGTAAATTATCTTCATTTCAAGCATAATTGTGATTCTTGTCTGAGTTTGTTGACTGTTTGCCAGGAAATTCTTGTTGGGGCTTAGTGGAGTTGGAGGGTTGCATACTAGTGCATCTCTGTTACATGAAATAGGATTTTTCTGTAAGAAAAAAGTAGCGATGTACTATAAGCCTAGAAAAAACCTGTTTTCTCCTTCCTAACATGTAATATAGCTATGAAAACCAAATTCTATATGTGTGTGTAGAGTAGACTTGAAGTATGGGAGGCCAGGAGAGAGCAGATATGCTGGGGGGCGGGGGGGAATAAACATGGCATTTTTGTTATCTGGATTTGATAAATATAGTTTGGGAATGATAAAGTGGTGAGTCAGTTATGCCTGGTCATCCCTAGCAACTGAAAATAACTTGTTATTCCAACCCTTTTATCCCTTCGCTCCCTCCTCTCCACATATTTTTGTGTTTTATTTATAGCTCTGACCAGCTTTTGCTTTGCAATTTGTAAAATAACCCTTCGGAGCCAGGGAGGGAAGGCGGAAGGGCAGCAGCCTCTGGGCGGGCTTGTCGATGGAGCCACTGGGTTGACGTGTTCCCCGTCGGGAGGGGATGGGACCCCCTCTCCCCTGCACCCCCCTCCCTTGCCTACTCGGAGATTCCTCTTTTAGACGAGCAGACTGGGCTGCTGAAGGCGTTGGTCAGGTTGTGCTGACAGCAGTACCCGGCAGCCCGGTGCGGTGGTTCAGCCGAGCTGGCTGTGGCTTTGCCTGCAGCTGGGTCGGAGCAGCCGTGTCCTGGGAGGTGGCAAGGTAGAGCTGTGTCTGTAAAACCTTCGTGGAGGTTGTAAGCTGTTCTGAAACGCATGAAATCCAGCACCACAACCCATGTTTATCCCGTAAAGCATAGCTGTACAAACAGTGCCTGCAGTAATTATGAGCTAAATCTTCTGTACTTCACTTTGGTTCGACACGTGCCGAAGTATTTTTGTACAGTTTAATCCACAAAATAAGAATCAGTTTAGCACTCGGTGTATTTTAACTTGCAGACCAGGGTAATATATTTCTTGATCTGCTCTTAGCTTTCCCGGCTTTCCCACATTTTCATACCATAACTGAACTACGCCGTGTCTTCCTTCTTGTCTCAGCTCTGCTTTGGTTCGGAGAGGAGGAAGGGAGCTGGCAGGTGTTTCTGCTGAAGAAAAGAGCATCCCTTGCATGCCGATAGAAAAGAGGGGAGATCTGTCTCTGCTGTCCCAGTTGGATATATAAACCAATATAAACATTGGTTTATAGTCCTGCAAAGAATCGTTCGATCTGTAAGAGGCATTTAAGTTGACTAGATTTTATTGGCATTAAAAGGTCAGTGTAGTGATGCTGATTTGCAAAAAAAAAAATAAATAAATTTACAGGGGATAAATTATTGTTTGCTTAACTGCAGTCCTCATTTGTTGGCTTATGGAGAGGATGAGGGCAGAGATATGTTAAAGTAACAAAAGTGAAGCCAGTTAGCAAGCAGCCTGGGGTGGGAGAATCGCAGGCTCTGTCACAGGTGAAAGTGGAAAACTCTCCCACAGCTTGTTTGTGTGCCCTGACTCAACTGGGGATCAACAGCCTTTCGTGGATGTGGTGCCAGGCTCTGTTCCCCTCGCCTGGAAGAAAAGTCCCAGAAGCTGAGGAGCGGGACCTGCCGGCCACCCCGTCCCCTTTCAGCAGCGCCTGATCCCCATGGAGACGGCTGCCCACCTCGGTAGCGGAGGCTCCGTGGGCTTGGTGTTGGGGAACGGTGGGGTTTGCGTCTCAGCCCTGCTACGTGTCGCTTCAGATCCTACCCAAGTGTCCTCCTGGCATGCTCGCCGTGGCTTGTGGGCTCCGTTGCCTTCCAGGATATGGCAAAGGGCTTTATAATGATTAATAAACAGGGCTAAATACCAGCTCTGACAGCGGTGCTGTAGCTACAAGAAAGGACATAGTCTTTGGAGGCATAAAACAAAAAAAACAAGTGGGGATGTTAGTACTAAATGTCTATGTATTAACTTGATGAGGCTGTTTTGGAAAGTTCTACCTGGCTCCAGCACCCACACTTTGTAAAATATTTCTAAAAATATTAGAAGAGACTCAGAGCTACAAGAGGGATTTGAGCTTTTAAAAACACGCTTCGTATTGAGATTTCAGAAGCTTGGTAGGTTTTGCTCGTTCAGGAGCAACTTAGGATCAGACCGACACTTACCTGCATAACCACAGACAGCTCTTTAATTTATCTGAGTTATGTGGTCAGGAAGTAAAAGTATAAAAGTAATGTGTACACACACACCCCTGATTAATTAGAGGAATTGCCTATCTCACATTAAAAGCTTTAAGGCAAGGCAGGATATCTGTCTTAAAACATCCCATGGCAAAACTGAAAGCATTCTGCATAAGCTCCTGTGGCCTGTGTTATTCAGAAGATCAGATTAGATGATGATAACATTCCTGTCTGGTCTTAAAATAATTAAACGAGGTATTTGCAGAGATTTCAAAGCAAATCCTGCCCCCACAACAACTTCAGTTAGTTTTACACATTAATGAGATGTCATCAGGCTGCAAAACTGTGTGATTTAAACGTGTTTTAAAAAAGAATTAAGTACATGTAATAATTGCTGATAGCTACCAGGATGTCCTTGATCTTACTACCAACCGGGATGGAGGTACCTGGCGGGGGATCCCAGTATCCCTCTGCTCCTGTGTGCAGCACCCAGAGCACATTTCCTTCCTGCTGGGGAGCAGAAAGCAGCCAGGGCTGCCCCTTCCCCAGGCTCCAGCCCTCAAGGGCAAGAGGTGTAGTTTCTCTAACACCTTGGTGTGGACAGGTGGAAGGTCTTCCTCTCTCCTTGTGTCACAATGCCTGTGGAAAATCAGTATAGCTAGAGGAAGAATTGGTATGCAGGATTGCTCTTCTCTGTTAATCAAGGCCAGCATTATCATTCTGTCTTTTTTTGTTTGCTTATTTGATTGCTACACTTACCCAAAAAAGATTTCCAATAACTACTGAGTTGAAAGTGATTTAGATTAACCCTGGCTGACACCGCTGCTTTAAAGAGGGCTGCCTGAAGTTTTAAATCTTCACAAGGATGATACTTCCCAGGAGGGGCTTTAAATCCTTGAAGCTACTCCCTCTTGATACTGTGTTCTCAAAGAAAAACTACTCAAATCTCAGGAGCCAAGACAGTAATATTTCCCAGTGAGCAGTTTTAGGTGGCTTTTATTTTAATGTCCAAAACCGTGTCTTTGTTTCAAAACTAACGTACAATACTCAGATACTGTGAAGCATCACTAGTTTTGTCCTAGTGGTTTCCATCTCTGCTTCAGTTATGTTGCTGATTAGTTTATGGAAATGTGAAGCATCCTTCTGTTGAGTTTCCTAAGGGAATGCTTGCAAGGTTGAGGATACTAAGGGGTGGGGGTTGGGCGGAGCTACAGCCAGCGTTTTATGGAAGCCTGAAAACCGTGGAAGCATCTGGAGCTGTGTGATGAAGGGACAGGTCTGCTGCTTTGCAGGAGAAAGCAGTTATAGCTGTATTGTGGTGGGAGGTGGAATGGACAAGGGCCTCACATATTGGTCCCACTTTTCACAGAACAGCTTATTTTAAGGTGATCACAAATATTTTGTTACGAGAGCCTCTCAATATACCTCTTGCCATTCTGGCTCAATAACTCATTGGCACGTGGTTCTGTGATGTACTGTGGTTAAGAATAGCATCTTCTCTGCTGGATCAATGCAGGGGAAGAGGCTGTATAATCTCCTTGTAAGATTTAAAGTAGCGTCAATGATAACTAAAGTAGGACAAATTACAGCTGCTGAGATCCTTGCTAGGTATGGAAATGGGTAGTAGCCACCACTGTTAATGCCAAGGAGACTCGGCTGCCTGTCCCATTCCAGGCTGCTGAGAGTCGGAGCAGTTCATTACATGAATTTACCTGGGGACCATCCAATTTTTGGCTCACTGATGGTCATTTTGGCTTGAAGAGCTTCTGTTCTGAATCATCATTTTGGCCCTCAAGGCGCTGCTTATGTAGATCCTTTTGTCTTGCAGTGAGCTTGCTCAGCATTGCTCGGTCCCGGCTGTGAGCAAGTGTCCTTGTTACTGACGTGAATCATAACTGAGGAACAAGCAGTGCTTGAGCTCCCGAGTGATGCTTGTAGCAGAGGGGATGCATCCTTCCAGCTAGCCCTCTTATTTGGGGCTGTGCTGTGGGGCTGAGCATCACTTCTGGCAGTTTTCACCAATTGCAACTGTTCTCTTTGTGAATGTGTTTGAAAGAAGCTGCAAGTAGTTTAATCCTGCCTTTTGCATTCAGGTTGAGGTTTTTCCGCGTGGAATTAAAATACCGTGCTGACACGGTATCGTGGAACACACACACAATTGAAAGTAGTTTTCAGTTTACCTGTGACTTCATTATTTTGTACCTAGTAAGAGGCCCTTGGCTGTGAGGTTTTGTAATAGGTGAGATGAAAGGTAAGTCTGCGCACGTGCGAAGGACAGGCAGGGAAAACCCAGATGGAGAAGCAGACCCCTGCCCCAGCTGCTCCGAGGGTGTCACAGGGAAGCCATCGGCCTGTGGGCCAGGGGTGACACCCATCAGCAAGTCAGGGGGAGAGGCTGCCGTCCGTCCCCTCACTGCTGCTTGCAGGCCTCTGGGACTCGATACCAGGTGCCCAAGAGGAACGTTTGAGGATTGTACAAAATTTATGATGGGATATTTAGAGGAGGAACCAAAAGTGGGGAAAGGGATGGTTCAAGGTGGTTTGGGAAGAACAAGTTTGGGGAAGTAGAGGAATAAGGAGTAAAAAGGGCTGGTCCCATGTAATGGGGCTGGTCAGTGCTCTTACCTGGCTCCGTCTGCCCCATCTTCTCATTAATCCCCATTTCTAATTGTTTTCCTGGGTGAGAGGACCCTGTGGGTGTGCATATAGAGGTCCAGGTGCCAGAAACTGGAGACAGGAGGGTCCGTGTCCGTTGTGTGGGTGCATATGTCAGTGTGCAGTCACTAGCGGCTATCAAGCAGGACTAGTGGGCAAGTAGGGTAAAAGGCTTGGGAGCTGGGTGTCAAAGTGGCCATAAGGCTTGGTCAGATGGTCACAATTTGGCTGCTGGAGGGACTGCAAGGTCCAAGCTGGTGGCTGAGGAGCCTGTGAGGTCTGGGGTCAGCTGGGACCAGTTTGTATGTTTGTCTGTCTCTGCACGAGGCAGCTGGAGAAGAGGGGATCCGAAGGGCAGCTGCTGGGTGGCCTGGAGTGTCTAAGGCCAGTTGCTAGAGGGACTGACAGTGTGTGCAAGAGGTACGTACCAGCCGCAGCAGGGGGGCTGTGGCCCCAGGGACTCACGTGTCCAGGTGCCAGCGCCTGGAAGGACCAAGAACCCAGGACCAGCTGCAGCATAGGCTGTCTGCGCCAGTTGCTGGAGGGATCCGTAGCCTGTATGTAATATATATCGATATAATTCCCACTGACATCCTAATCAACCAGCGAGTGGGACATGATGAGGCCGTTCTGGTGGCTCAAGTGCCGTGGGGTTTGTGCACGTTGGCCCATGGCTGCCCATCTGTATCACACGTGTGTGTTGGAGCTGTGTGCTCAGGCTCACCCCTAGCTGGGGCGGGCTGCTGCAGCAAGCCCTCCTCTGCTGGGCTACCAGATGCTGCAACTTCTAACGTAGAATAAAAATTGTGATGGAACAGCTGGTGCAGTGAAGGAAGACATCTTCCTTTTTCCTTGGAGATGTTTGGTTTTTTTTAAGAAGGTATCTCTCTGATGCTGTTGTTTTGGTCCTGAGCCTGGTAAGTTCTTCCTCGGACAGCTCTTGAGCGCAGTGCCCAAAGCAACCAGCTCTGCATTGTAATGGCTTGAAGTAATGTCATGTGTCAACAGAGCCTGAAAGATAAATAACTTTGATTGGAGCACAGAAAGGTTAAAAAGAAGAACAACAGCGCTTTTGAGGCATTTTGTCATCCCAAAATGGAGGCTGCCACGTGGATTAATCATCTGCATGTTATGCAGTTTATAGCAGCTTAGCAATAATTACAAATAAACTTTATGTTCACTCCTGAGCACTGTAGTAAGCTTTCCTTTTCTGAGGTGCTTTTGTAAAGACAGGGTATTGTTCATGGGTATAAAGGATGCGTAGTTCTACTGCTGCGGGAGGAAGGTCATGTGGCTGTAAAGCTACTGAAACCCGTGTTGCTTCGTCCTGGAGAGCTGGGCTACCTGCCTGACATTTTAGGCTTAAGGACAGTTTCTTAAGTTAATTAGATCTCAGATGCATAGCTCTGATTATATTATTTGATTGCCTCTGTCCTTCATTCTTTCCCTAGTATGATGTGGATACGTGCAGGATAAAGATCCCTCAGATGTGGTTTGTCCACCATCAGTTCTCTGAACTATGAACAAATACGCTTGCTTGCTTCATTTTTTGACCCACTGGAGAAGTAGAACGATGCAGCTTCCCTTAGGGCAATTTCTTCTTAAAATGTGCAAAGCAGTTTTTTTAAGCAGATCTTTAAATTCAGGTGGAAAAAAAAACAACTCTAAAATCAGTGACTGCCCTGTGTCTTCACTTAGGATCGCTTTCTTTGCTGGTTGACTGGCACCTTGCTGTTGCTCTGAGACACGTGCTGTTAGGTGTTGATCTCTAGACGGCAGACAGCGCGCTGAACTTCAGAGGGAAACAGACAGTAAAGATGCTGGAGTCAAGAACGCAGGTTCAAAACTGCCTGGTTAGACCTAGGCTAAGTGAGTTCTGTCCCTGCTCATGAAAGTTCTACCTTCATCTGCTGCGGTAACTTTTCTTCTTTTCAGCAGATTAGCTTGTAGCATGTTTGGCAGTGATGCATCGACCCTGTCCATATTAAAAGATGCCGTTGATAAATCAGCGGAGAATACACGGAACCTTTTTGTTCAAGTGTGCAGGGTGGATCCCGCAGCTTTACTGCATGTAACGCTAGCAGGGCGTGCTTCTTTCAGCAGCTGTAGAAAACTGATTGAAGCTGGTCCTTTCCACAGGCTTGCCTTGCCGGGGAATTAAAGCTTCAGGCAGCCGTTTGAGGGAAGGTTTTGAATATGTATGACCCAAACAAGGGGCCTGTTGAGAAGGGCTCTAATCCTTTTGCATATGAAACCTGGTGTTCTGGTCTTCTCTCTTTCTGATGTTTCTGTGCTTTCAGATATGCTAAATCTACCTTTGAAGTTTCATTTCTTCTTGTGTAAAATATGCTTTAATAGATGAACCTTGCAGCTGGGAATTAGGAGATAGATACTGGTTCAAGTTGGACACGCTGAGCGGGTCAAGTAATCGTCCTTTGCCTCAGTTTCCCCATGTGTAACGCAGAAAGAATGATGTCCACCTCCTGTATGCAGCTCTTTGAGATTTGTTCTGGGTAACTAATTTAGAAGCCACAATGCAGCGTAGACTTTCTACAGTCTGGCATGAAGCCCTGCTGGTAGGTATCTGCCTGGGGGTGCTGCAAATCCATATGGACGGGAGTAGAGGCTACCCTGTTCCTGGTCAGGAATTCACAGGTAGAAATATATCTGCATGTTGAGATCAGACCAGCTGTGTGGGTGCAGGGAGTCCTGCCCAGTCCTGCCGTCCCACTTGCACGGTCAGAAAACCTGTGTCTTAGGCAAATCTGATGATTTATTGTCTGTCATCTGTATGCCAGTGGTCCTTATGTGTAAAGCCTTGATTTTCCAAGAATATTTGCATATAATGGCAGACTGACTGTTTAGCTGCAAAGACACAAATGAGTGTAGGATGGGTGAGAAACTCATGTAGCCCAAACCAGTTTTCATAGAAGGCTTTTTTCATACAAGGATCTCAGGGGACTGAACTTTTCTGGCCTCCTTCTTGAGGTGAAGTGTGTAGGTTTTATGTGCTGCTAGGACCTGGGGAGCTATGGAGGATCAGGAGGAAGACAGGCTGTAAGAGCCGGGTATCTCTTAGAGGCGTGTAGCAGCCCTTCCCCTGGCTGGGCCAGGAACTAGGGGATGTCTGGTCTGTAGGAGGACTGTAGTTCCTTTGATGGCAGAAGTATTTGGAGTAGGGGGTGGAAAAATGCGAGCTGTTCTCAAAATAAGAATGCTTTGTGCTAAGGTGCAGCGGGCTGGCCAGCCTTTCCCTTTGCAGGGGCTGGGTTTCTAGGACACGTTCAATTTTAGCATCCCTTGGAAGGAGATCCGAAAGGTTTTACCTGTGCAGAATAGAGTGATGCTCTGCTTAGATGGGATGTGATCCCATAGCTAGACAAAAGCTGGAGTACTGAGTTTTGCTCTGATCATCGCCTCTGAGGAGCCATATATAGCTCTTTAAAAACCCAAGTAACCTACCACGAAACTGTCCGAGAAAGAGCGTTGTAAGACAGCACAGTTATAAAAGACTCTGAAAAGCTGAATAGGGTTTTCCCCCCTCTTACGGTATTTGGAGTCGAACTTTAGATGCATCATTTTGAACGTGGCCTTTTAAAGTAGCTTTCTATTCTGTCCTTGTCATTTTTAGAGCTGTAAAGGAAAGCCAAAATGCCAGGGAAGGGAAGCAAATGAAAAGGGGCAGCAGGGCTAAAGACTAGGTTTTGATCATCTTTGCAAGAAGTGACATCAGCTGTGAGAACGAGGGGCTTCAGTCGCTGCGACTGGAGACAGCTTTTAGTCTCTGATTCTATTTTGCCCTGAGCCAGCCAGCCAAATAAAAACAGCGGGATAAATCACTGCTGGCAGAACTTAACAGTTATGCAACATCCAGTGCACCGTGTGCCTATTTTTAGATCGGTTTTACACTAGCAGAATTTACTTTATGAAATCGAAAAAGAATGTCTGGTCAGAGGCCGGGGGATAAAGAGGGTATTTGGGAAGTGCAAAATGTAAAAAACGCTTAGTACAAAGATGTGTTAGCAAACCCCACTTTGGCAGTATTGAAATCCTTTCGAGAGTGTTGGGTCAACCAGGCGTGGGAATGAAGAGTAGAGGGGGTTTCAGTATTCCCTTGAATTTCTAATCTGTGGTTGCTTTTTAAATGGTTAACTATACTCGCTTTACCCAAACGGCTAACTACATGTGGTTTACTTAAAGCTGGCCTTCTCCACCATTTGTGTTGTACTTTGTCTTCACCAGATGTGGAGCGCGGTAGGGAGCAGCTTCGCCTCCTGGCAGGACCGGCTGGTCAGGTTTGGGGGAATTGTGCTGACTGGAGTGCTCTGCAAAGCTGGCTGAGCTACAGAGGTGCTCCTCATCCTTTGTGAGATACCCTAGATTTAATGAGCCTCTGATATTTAGCTGCTGTATGTTTCACATATGTTTTCTCAATCTTCAGTGAGTTAGGATTGTGTGTGATTTCATTAGTTAAAAGCATCCAGCTTGCAGCACAGGTATGAATAACTGAAGATTAGTCTCAGGTACTGTGCTCTTTATCCAAGACAAGATGTGCATCTTCTCTCCTTTAAATTTTACTTAATCCTTTTACTCCCTGTTGTGATTCTAGGTTAGTTTGAACTGTGTATAATTCTGTTCCCAAAGTTTTTTTGCTCAGATTCAGAACAGATAATAATTGGGAAAAGTTTGACCTTTCACAGCCTTTAGAGATTTTAGGAGATAAACCATTTGCTGCATAGCTAACATGTCTTTGGGATCTCTGCCACAGGTTGGACGTTTTTTAATCACAGCTTGGAGCGAATTAGCATTCTGATGATTGCATGATCTGTATTGATCTTTTTTCCCCAAACTATTTGTTCTAGGTGACAATCTTGATGCTATCCATGACATAACTGTGGCATACCCCCAAAACATTCCTCAGACAGAGAAGCACCTTCTGAATGGCAACTTCCCTAAGGAGATTCACTTCCACGTCCAGAGATATCCCATAGAAACAGTGCCCACTTCTAAGGAGGAGCTGCAGCTTTGGTGCCGGCAGCGTTGGGAAGAGAAAGAGGAGAGACTCCGGCACTTCTACGAAGGTGGAAAATGCTTCAGTGCAACAGGGCAAAGCATTATTCCTCCGTGTAAATCCGAGCTCAGGGTCCTCACGGTTAAGTGCATCTCGCTCCTGTATTGGACAGTGTTCCCACTGGGTATGCTGGCGCTGCTGTACCTGTACAGCTTTGTGCAGTGGTATTTTGCAGCCATGATCATCTTTTTTGTCGTGCAGCAAAAGATATTTGGTGGGCTGGAACTAATTGAACTCGCTTGTCATCGATATTTTAAAAAGCAACAGAAATTTCATAACACGAAAATAAAAACCAATTAGTTCTGGGGTAAAGAAAGATGTAAAAATGGGTGATTTTGAGATGTCCTGCAAATTTTATGCACAGGGAAGAATTTTTGCATGAGAATTGTCTTTTATTATTGCCATTGTTAGACATTTGCACTCGATTCTGTGAAGAGAAAGAAAAATGTTAGTTATTGCTACACGTGAAAGTAGTAGTTTTTATCTCTGAATGTAATTTCAACATTGCCTCTGCAAGCAGCTAGCAACTGCATTCTGCTGTAATTAAGAAACAAATTGCTGGATTACCGAACAATCATAAGGATGATAATAATTGTGACATGCACTGAACTTTCATGCAGAAACCCAAACTGTCCAGCTAAAGGAGACAGAGGTATGATTTCTGTACAATCGCATTGTCATAAGGGAAGCACCGGATTTGGAAAGCTGGTAAGTTTAACGATGTTTTGATGGTAGGTAGAAGTTGGAGGAGAAGTTGTTCCGTTTTTTTTTTTTTCTATTTCAAATATTCAGACTTACATTTTTGCATAAGCTTTTCCAAACACTACTGAACCTACCACTATTCAATTGTTCTGACTTGGTCACTCAGAAGGATTTTAAGCCTTGCTGTCTTGTGTTGTAGTACAGAAAACAGTGCTGGCTCTTCCTCCAAATAATCTGAACTGATTATTCAATAGACCTATGCAGCTAAGTTTGGATTTTTCACTGTTTTCATACTGTTTTGCTGTCCCTCTTAGCTGTGGGAGACTTGTTCCTCCTGTAGTATACAGAGCTGCAGGATAGGGGAGCTAATTTTTTGTTGGTTTATTGGTGTTTTTTCTCCTAGAGTCAAAACCAAGTGTCTGTCCCTTGAGTAGCTGGCAAATGTTTTTCAAAACGTTTTCCTTGTAGACATTATTTGCTTGAAAACATTTAATTTTCAGAGTAGGCAAAATATCTTTTTTTTTTTTTTTTAAGCATGTATTTTGGTTTTCACTTTGCTTCCTAAGGCATTTAAAGTGTCCGTAGACTGCTTGTTCTGCACGTGTCAGCCAGACCTGCTGAAATGCCCCTGATGCAGTGGTTGTCTCCTTATAGGTGCAAGAGATGGGTTTCAGACTTCTCACAGCACAGGGAAACTGAGCTACATCTTCCCTTTGCAGTATTGTCTTTGATTGCCTGCTGGTATCATTACTTTTCCAACTTTTGGGGGTTCTTTGGGGTCCCATTATAATACTTCCCCTTATTTTCATGACATTCAGAAAATCTGAAGGTTTAAACTCAGACAAGGCACTTGCAAGTGCATTCCTTGTCATATATAACAAAAGTCACGTTCATGCTCACATGGTTAAAGACATAAACACTGGATCAACACTTCTGAGACACCAGGCTGGGTTTGGTTTTCAGCCTCAAAAAAACGTTAGGTCGCTTGATGAACTGTACTGCTGCAGACCCTTCATGACTTACTGAGTATTTGTTTATGGCACGAAGGTGTGTCTGAGCGGAACAGAGGTGGCCTGATGCCATACGTTGAGTGGCATTGCCATGAAATGGGAAGGTATAGAATGCAAAATTTATCTTGTACTGTGTTGAGTATCTCAAGCGTTGGGTCAGCATGGTAGACACATCTGTTTTCTTCTAAATTACAGTAGTAAACATGTTGTATCAAAGGCCATTTTTTGAATGAATCACCAGCTTCTAGTCAACCTTGCAAGGTGACAAGTATTTTTTAATCTGTGCTTATAACTAGTTGTTTATTACGTGGAAAGTACTTGAAGCCATCTGTTTTACTCTAATTTTTTTAAACCTCTTTTTTCTTAAAACTGAATAAAACTAGGTTTATATTTAGGGTTATGTTTCTTAATGATTTTTTCGTATTTATATTTGAGTACCTGATGTCTGACAGCTGGTGTTTCATTGTCCCGAGTGGAAGGATCCTTTCTGCCCTATGAGGACTTTTTAAAACGTGATTCTGTGATATCAAAGGCATGGCTGCACCTTAACTCGACATCGCCTGGTTTTTCTTTGCCTGATACTCCTTTGGTGCGATTCCCTGCACATCCCAGGTAGCTCATCACAAGGGAAAACCAAAAAACCTCCTTTATGGTTAATGCAGAGGAGAGCTAAAAGGCAGTTTCTAGTCTGTCCTGAGCCGTGGCTGTGCTTTCACACCAGGAGTAACCATGGCCAGCCCACTCCAATCGCCTTAATATAGAGTGTTCAGGAATCGCTTTGGAGGACAGGTTATCGATGTCGGTGACATAAATACCAGCTACGCTTTTCTCAGTCGCTCAGAGAACTTTGTGGTGCCCTCAGATGTATCAGAAACGTCAGTGTGAGTCTTGGTCGTGGAGCGGTGAGAGATTTAACATCTGCGTGATCAGAGTTGGGCTCTGAAAATCGTATGCAATCCATCGCTGACCCTTACGAGGGGTTTTCTCCCAGCTGGAGTCAAACACGTAACCTACTGTAATGTGGTAAACATCCTGCAAATCTGTAACTCAGCCTCCTCTCTCATGTATTTGGATCAAAGAGAAAGAATAATCTTGTCAGCTGCTCATGTCGCATTTGCAGTGCCTGGCTCCGTGGCGTGGGGCAGCACGTGGGAAGTGAAGAATCCTCCTCTCACCGGGAAGGGTCTCGGCTTTCTGACTGACGTAAATTTTCAGATTATGTGCAACATTTTCCAGCTCAATTAGCAATGCAAGGCGGGGGGTGGGGGGTGGATAAACTTTGAATAACAAGGAAAAGCTTTGTGGATGTAGAAGCTTCTGTTTAAAAAGTGGCTAAGGAACTGCAGGAAGATCTTTTTGTGAATGTGTTTTTTCTCTCTTTGGTCAAATTGTAGCCTTTTACTCAGAAGGTACTAATACACAGATTTTTTTGGTGACTGTTTTGTCCTCACCCTGTTTCCCTATTCAAAGTACACACCAAGATGGCATGTAGGAACATGGGTCGGTGGTGGACTTGGCAGTGGTAGGTTTACAGTTGGACTCTGTGATCTTAAAGGTCTTTTCCACCCTAAATGATTCTATGATTTTGTGCTGGGTAAATCACTTGGAAGGGTTTTCAGTGCTGTTAGGTTAAAGGTGCTAGTACTCCAGGAACCACGTACCCCTGTCTCATGGGATGCACATTGGCACGAGACTCAGCTCATTCGTTAGCACGTTTGCCATGGCTCCCCTTCCCTCGCGGTCCCAGCAGCCGCACTGCTCGGCAGCGACTGCTCCGTCTACGGGACCTGCAGGTCTTCCTAGGTCTGGCGTAAAGTTATTTGAGATCCGTGACGTGCTTTAAGGATCCTCCTCTCGTTTGCTCAGTGAAATGTTTCCTCATCAGCGTCAGGGTTTTCATTCTCTCTGCTCGGAACAGAAGGCTGAAATCCTGCCATCTGTGTTTGTCATCAAGGTCAGCTGGGTAGCAGGGTGTCAGCCCAAGACATATCTCTCTTGGCTTCAAAGCTGCAAGGCCCGAAGCTGGTCTGTAAGGTGTTGTCTTAATCATATGAAATGTAGTTCCTAGTTTTGTGCATTGCATCGGTCTGTTGTTTAAAAAAAAAGATCTGTGTTTTTATAACTTGGTTTTATATGTACACTGTGTGAAAGGAAACACCAGGATACTACAAACCTACAGAAAGCCTTAGTTTTCAGAGTTCACTGATTATCTTAGAACGTTTTAACCATTTACCAGTGACTTTACAGCAACAATAAAGACCTGAAGCATTGCATGTGTTCTATTTTGCCTTTTTTTTTTTTTTTTTTTCTCCTGGGCATGCATTCTGTGTGCTGCCCTAAGGAGCAAACCTTGAAACCTTGTTTTCGGTGCCCTGCTGCCTGCTTTGGGCAGCCCGGTGCCCGCTCAGGTGCCGGACCCTTGGTTCCGGGCTGTTGGGGTGATGCAGCTCCCTTCTTGCCGTGGGAGGCTGGAGGGGGGTGGCTGGTCGTACCCTCGCGTCTAGCCTCTTCATGTAGAGGGATGTGGAGACCTTTTGAACATGCAAGGGGTGCAGCTGAACCTTGGCCTTGCTTTGCTGCTTAACCTGTATTGCTTAAGAACCAGCTGTGGCTTGACAGTGAGGCAGTGCTGCCTTGGTAAGTCCTCCTCTCCTCTTTAGCTGTGTCCTGTTACCACCCATGTAATTATTTTTGCCGCTGTGCTCCTAGTTACCTGATGGGGAATAGCCTTGCCGTGACTGCAGCAGCCCTAGCGAAACCCCCGCGTTTCCAGCAGGCAGCACGTGTTGGGAAGACCACAAGAGATGGAGACCCTGGCAGCAGTTTCTGCAGCCGCAGGTGCTATTTGCCATGTCTACGTAGGCTTTCAAATCAGTGCCCAGAAGTCAAAATGAGCCATGCTCCGTATTGAGCGACTTGTCTCTCTGAAAAGATGGTTGTCGCTTCCTCTTTCTTTCCTCCAAGCTCAGATATGCCATGAAAAAATTGATTTCTCTATCTTACCTGCCATTACCGAAAATAATAGTCGTGGAGGTCAAAGCTTTCACCCTCCAGCTGCCCCAGGCGCCTCCTTTGCAGTTCAATACAGCGGGTGGAGGGTTGTCTTGTTTCCCGAGGACTGTCAATCAGACCACAAGTTATCTCAACCAGAAATGATTCCCGGGAGCAGGGAGCACGGTCTGTGCTCATAACATGCTTGAGCGCCTCTCATCCTAGAGAAGGTTTGTGCTGAGAGACGAGAGGCAGAGCGAGCTCACCTCTGTCCTTGCTGGGCATCTCAAAAGTCCCGGCATCTTTAGCAGGAGCTGGGCCCTGAATTTTTAAGCAGATGTTTTTGTTTTATTCTAGTCTGGCCTCCGTATGGTTTGTCATCCCTTTTCCTGGGCTGCTTCGTGTGGGGTGACACTTTCTCCCTGGTGGTGGGACATGCAGGAGACTGGCAGGAGGAGTTTGAGCAAAGCTCTGTGTTTTGCTGCTCTCGGGGGAAGGAGAAGCTGTTTGCTCCGCCTGAGATACTTCGTGCCGGGCTGCATGAGGGGGGCGGGCACATGGGCTGCTGTGGGTGTAATGGTTTTAGTGGTCAGCACACTCTTCCCTAAATTTCTCTTCCCATCTTGCCTGTCAGAGGGAGGAGGCGAGAGCCCCTTCACCCTCGTCTGCAGGGAGCGGAGAAGCACCTTCAGCCTTGCCGGAGGGACGAGTAAATGGGCTCAGGCGTTAGCCTTGCTTCTGTGTCCACGGG
Organism: Falco naumanni; assembly: GCF_017639655.2. NCBI lineage: Eukaryota > Metazoa > Chordata > Aves > Falconiformes > Falconidae > Falco > Falco naumanni. The sequence goes on along the minus strand of NC_054065.1, from coordinate 28,913,691 downwards.
ACAGCCCCGGGCAGAGGAAGATGAGCTGCTACAGGGTGCGAGAGCATGAGGAGATGCTGCAGGAGGAGTGGGAGGCAGCGCAGGGCACGGCTTTCTGCAGAGCCGTAAGCTGGCACTAACATCCCCGCCTGATGGCCCTCTGCGCTGTTTCTTTGCCCACCTTTGAGGCTCGCCCTCGCTGCTGGAGCTGCTGGGCGTCTGGGGAGCCAGAGGAATGGGTGTTGATTAACGCCGAACCTGAAGGGAGGGGAAACGTTAGGGGTAATGGGATAGAGGGGCTGGGGAAGGGGTTGGCTCCTGCTGGCGCTGGGTGCAGCTGCTCTGGAGCGTGTCATTTGGCTTCAGAGGCTGAAGGAAAAGGTCTGCATTGAGAGACTTGTTTACTTGGACATCTTGAAAGAAACATCCTCCATGGGGTGGTCGGCAGCAGGACCCATGGGAGGAGCCTCTGTACGTCCTTACCCTGCTGGTGCCCACCAATGCTGGCCTCTTTCCATCTCTTGTTCCATACTCAAGTTTCTCACTTGATGTCCTGTGTTTCAAGACATGGAAACAGCTCCTCCAGTTTGTTGTCCTGGCAGCTGTGCAAGGCCCCCAGTGCTTTAGGGGTAGAGTAATGCCTTGCTGTCAGTGAGATTCCCACCGGCAGGCTGGGAAGCTGCCCGGCTTTCCAGGGCAGCTTGCAAAACCTCCTGTAACACACGCTGCCTGGCACAATCCGTGCAGCGCCTGGCAGCGGGCTGCTCCCTCACCTCCTTGGCAAGGAGCTGCCTCGCCCCCCTCGCCCCCGCCGCAGTTGGAATTCCTTCCAGATGATCCACCGAAATGATTTAGGGGAGATGTTGCTCACCGGGGAGATCTTGCTCACACTGGTAGCTCCACAGGTTTGCTCCCTACAGCTCTGCACTCCCTGCCCGGGGCTGTTCGTTGCCCTTTCTATAGCTACGCAAGGCAGGTCCCCGCTTCCCAGAGGCGTTCCGCAGCGCCTTGGGGTGGGCACAGCACATCAGAGCCAGCAGGTCAGGGTCCTTGGCCACAGGGGCGGGAGGGGGTCCACTCCCAGCGCGCAGGGTCCGGTTGGGTCAGGCTCCATGCGCAGTCCTGGCTGGGGAGGGATCAGGAGCTGACCTCATGCAGCTTCTGGCAGGCCTTGACACCCATCGCTGGAGCAGAACCAGCCATTTAAAGGAAATGCTAAACCAACCTCTTTTGGCAGCAAATTACACTTTCCCGATTCCTTTCTTGCTCTAGGCCTGCCTTCTCCTCTCCCTCTCCCAGCAGCAAGAGAGGAGAAGGTTTTGGGACACCCTCTTCAGTTGCTTAAAACAGAACGTGTTCCTGGAGCCACTGTCCTACGTGGATCAAGTGGTGCTGGCCAGGCTCACGAGGCAGGAGGTGAGGATGGCTTGACACCACAGGTGCCTGCCCTGGAGACATGCACAGGGAGAGGGGCTGGACCCAGTTCCTCCCCCGCTGCCGGTCTCCTGAGTGGGCACGTGCCAGCTGGTGCTGGCATCTTCCTGGGATGCTGCGTTGAGCGCTGAGAGATCCTTGTGGCCATCAGAGGGACAACGGGACACGGAGCATCCTTCTGCAGGACCCCAATGCTTCAGGCGTCAGCTGGGAAACCGGAGAGGAGCGCTTGGGAATGGTGCGGCTGTGGGCAGACCTGCTGACAGACAGCCCTCAGGGGTCCTCGGCCATCTCAAACATGCTGTAGGTAATGTGGGGGCGGGGAGGACATTGCACTGACACCACTTACTGCAAGCCAGGGATGTGTCCAGCACTGGGCACTACCTGGGCACTAACGCTCACAGGCTTGAGGCTGCGCATCTGTCTGGGACAGCTGTTATTCTTGGTCCCCAAGTGGAGCGAGTCCCACCACTGCAGGCAGGACAGTGCAGATGACCCACAGCTGCCGGGATAATGGGCAGCAAATGTCACATTGCCAGCAGCAGCAAGGGCTAGGTGCTTTATTCCAGGTACCGTAACTCAGCTGCCTGCCTGTTCCCCTCCCTGGAACGTAGCCAACGTACACGCACACGTAAACGCACATGCACACACACCCCGTTCAACCTAATAATTTGGTGAGGTTTTGTCTGATGCCGGTGGGAGTGGGGCTGATGTTCAGCTGTGATCTTTGCTCTTCTCTCTCTGTTCCTGCTCCTGCACCAAGGGCCGGGACACCTGTGTGGTCCCAGAGCACAGGACCTACACGCCACATGCCCAGCCAGGCTTTACATGGAGATGCTGAAGCTCTAGGGGTAGCCTGGCTGCACAGAGCTCGTGTGGACCACGCTGCCCCACTCTCAAGAGGTAGATGAGCTTGTTCTGCGTCCCCTGCTGCCACAGCCAGGCTGCTCTCCCACACAGCAACATCTTAAAAGCACACGGGGGGATCTTGGCAAGCCTGTTCTGCAGCAGGAGGGCTGACAGAGCTCCCCTTCCCTTCCCAGCCACTGGTAAAGAGCAGTGATGGAAGCTGGAGTCCAGCTGGAAGCATGTGACCTCTGCTGCCTTCTCCATTCCCACACCAGGACGAGCTGCCAGGAGCAGGGTAGCCAGCCCAGGCCCCTGTGGTCCATCGCTTGAGCTCTTGCAGCTGTGCAAGGGCAAACCTGACCTTGTGGTCGCTCAGTGGTCAGGTGTCACACCCCCAGTGGGCACCTCCGACCTCCTCGCTGCAGATGCTGTGCTGCTCCAGATGTTTTGCTTTTCTGCTCTTGCTGGGGGAAGGGGTTGTATGTGTGTGTGTGTGTGTGTGCGCGCGCGTCTCTTTTCCAGGAGCACCTGAGAGCAAAGGCAAGGAGATGTTTTGTGCGAGATTACAGCAAGGTGTTCGGCATGTTCACAACATGTGAAGGTTAAAGGCAGGCTCTCAGCTTTCCAGGCTAATGACAGAAAGTGCTATGTAAGCGAGAGAGAGCCTAATTAGGCATTAATGAGAAAGGAGCCTGTGGTTTTGTTACCCATTGGACATGAGTGCCATGGATGAGCAAGAGAGGTTGCATTAGCTGCTTCCTGCTGAGTCCTACCAGCAGGAAAGTGCTTAGCAGACTTTCTGCATCATTTAAGGCCAGGAGGTAGAGGACGGTGCTGCGGACAAGGGGCGGTGGGGCTTGGTGTCCTCTGCTGCAGGCTGGGGCCGACCCCAGACCTGCGGCCCCACAGCTGGACTGCAGACCTTGGGGCAAAGACCTTGGGCTCTAGTGTTGGCTCTGCCACTGACCAGCGGCACGTCACGCACCTCCTGCCTCCCGGCCGGTTCAGCAGGGCTGGGGACATCTCCTGGGGATGCGCTGCTGCGGGGGACACAGACCCTTCCTGCAGGTGAGAAGGGGCTCCAGCCCCGTGAGAATCTGTTTGGTCACAGTTGTCCCTTTTCCTTCAGCCGGCTGGCAGGCACGTCAGGAGAGGGGAGGTCCAGAAGCAAACCCCAGAGCTATTTGCTTCTGTGAAGGCCAGAGCAGAGACCTCCGCTGTGGGACCAGCCCTCTGCCCTGCTTCAGCCTGAATCTGATAGCAAGGGGCACTGGAAGGGGTCAGGTTGTTGTTGGCTTTTAGCTAATGACCTGGAATAAAACCGGGGAGGTTAAATACCTAATCTGGAATTAGCTTCATCACTCCTGGCCGTTGCATAAAAGCTATTGAAGTTATTACAGGACACGCTGGCTGCATGAACAGCGGGAACAACAAATATAGGTAGAACAGTCCTTGTCATAAATATCACCCCAGCCTTCCCGACAGCCCTCTGCCGTCACGGTGCTGCTCGCAGCCAGCCTGGCTGGGCAGTGCCAAAGCGATGGCGAGCGCTGGGCGCGTGTGATGGAGGTGGCTGCTTCTCTCTCTAAGTAGTACGAGGCTGGCTGTGGGTTATGATTTAGCAGACGCCTGAACATTTCTTAAGGAGAGGAACCTTCTGATGTGGGGCAGACTTTGTTTCACTGGGTCGTCTCCATGGGGCTCTTACTGCAAGTGCCACAAGGAACCAGAGACCAGGGGTTCAAAATGACCGCGCAAAAGCCCCGCTTAGGCTTGTATTTGTCACGTTTATTAATATCGTGCTTCATACTGTACTTCGAACGCTCTCTTTAATGATAACAGTTTTGCCACTCAGCCATTGCAGTCACACCTAGGCCCTGAAGTTATCAGGCGTTCAGTTTGTAAGATCATCGCCCCACTCCAGTGATGTGTCGCTGTTTGATACCAAGGTGTCTTTATTACCCAGCACGTGGACTTCTCAGGCCTCCCGTACCGCCACAGCGGGCAGTAGGATGCTGCTGTTGCTCTGTTAACCAAACCAGGTGCCTTCTCCAGTGACAGACCGTTGCATCCCCAGGTGTAAAGTCCTTCGGTTACCCCGAGTCTGCCAAATGCTCTGACACATCCAGTTAGGAAATGAACCCAGCTCTTATCTAGGTCTCTCCGAATCCTAATCCTCCTATCCCGTCCTGCTCTGCCGTGTCTCCCCCACAAAGGGGAGGATTAGGCAGGAGGACCTTACCCCACACCTCGGCAGCGGTGGGCAGAGCGGCGAGGTCGCGCTGATCCTGGAGTACTTCCAGGGCCACTGAACCTCAATGAGTCATTCGTTAAGTCGATACAGCAGGAAGACATCGAAAATAGAAGACAGTGGAAATAAAATAAGTAGCGAGGCATCCATTCACACCCTTGGCAGAGAGGCGTTTTGGTTGCCGGTGCCCCGTGCCCGCCAGGAGAACAGCCGCTGCTTGTTAGGCAGGTTACGCAAGTGGAGTGGTCTATATTTATCAGGAGTGCATGGCGTACGCACCTCGAGGGTCAGATGCCCGGTGGTTTGGAGAACATTAGCTCCCCTAATGAATCAGCAGGGAGGAGGACCTAAAAATACAACTCTGCTGCAGAAGGGCATCGCGGAGCTGCTGAGGGAGTCAAGGTCAGGAGGCCCCGAGGTGCCTTTCCAGCTCTGCCTGGGTTGTGGTGCTGTGCTCAGGTGCTCGTTGCCTCCGAAAAGGCAGGATCCACAGGGCGCTAAGGCTCCTTCCAGACTTCTGTTGAGGTGTTGGATGTTGAGCCAGTGCCTAAAGGAGGAGAAAGACCCCCCCCGATCCATGCCACAGCCACCATGTGGTAAAGCCAACCTCCTTTTTGGCCACTCTCCCTCTGGACTCATGCTGACCTGGATTCTGTGGGCAAGGTGCTGGGCTCACCTGCCTGCTCTGGGTTTCGGCTTTATGACAGGGCATCCTACGTGGAAGGAGCGTGAAGGCTGGAGATGACCTTGGCTGCAGGCTTCTTGCTTCCCATGCGAGGGCATCAGCCATATGGAAGGCAAGCTATGACCATCTAAGCCTGTGTAGGTCCTACCAGCGCACGAGGCATGTTCCATCCTCCTTTCTGGGTGGCTAGGGCTGGAGAGAACCACACCATTGCTCCAGACAGGGTGGGGGGATCCACTGCCGCTGTGTAGGCTGGCACCCAGGAGAAGCCATCTCAGCAGCCAGTGGCTCTGCAGGCAGCAGGTCTTCCAAGCCCGTGTCCTCTTCCAGCCTAGCTGTGCCCGCTGCATCCCAGTGTCGTGCTGGTCCTCACTGGGAGAAACCTGTGCACAAGTGGGATGTATCTTCCTTTACGGGGTGTAGTCCCACTAAAAGTGGTTGATTTCATGCAGGATCAGGGCAGCCCTTGGCTGGTACCAAGCGTGGAGGCCGGTCTGCACCACCGGCGCTGAGCGCTGCTGTGGGTGCTGGTGGAACACATGCTTCATGCCTCCTCTGTGGCCTGGCTTGCCTTGATGCGTTGTGGATGTCTGCCTGTCGGCATGCTCAGCTGCCCAGATGTCCGCAGCCAGCTGGGGCTTGCTCACGCCAGGCAGAAGACACCTTGCAGAAGCCTCCTGAGGACAGGTTCGTTATGGGGATGTTGCTGAGGCTGTTATGAGGATGACTACGGCAGGTTCACCTTGGAGCTGAAAGCCAACACCTGTCCTTCTCCCTTTTGCTCAGACATCCCGCTCCACCCTCCTGCCAAGGGAACAGGAGGAGGCTTTGTCACTCCCCTTCAAACTGTGAGATCCGAGGAGGGCTCCTGGAGGCATTGCCCGTTTGCAGATGAGAGAAGCCGCTTCCAAAACTGGGGGAAGGTTTGTGTCTGTCACGCTTGGTGACTAGTCTGCAGGAGCAGCAGAGCCGTCCCACACCCCGCTGGCTGCTGGGGAAGCTCTGGGATGGAGCGGTGGCCCACCGTCACCCCGCGTCAGGCTGGAGACATGGAGGTGAGCAGCCAGCTGCTGGGGTGGTTCTGCTGTTTTGCATGACTGAAGCTGGTTAATGAGAGCTTTTTTTAGGAAACTGGAACAGATGGAAGGACATAACAGATAAGCTCCGTTTTCTTGGTTTCTACTACTATAAATGAATTTGTTTGCCCGCAGTGCCCAAGGGCACAGCACAGTACCCTGGTTTACCCAGAGCAGCGTAGGCAGTGGTCCTTACCCCATAGGCCCTATGCTGTGCTTGCCCCGTGTCCATACACACCATTTACCTTTTCAACATCTTAAATACTGTGCCCTGGACCAAATTCTGCCTCCCAGTAGACCTGATGGAGGACCTGCCCACCAGAGGCAGAGAGCAGAGTCTGTCCCACAAGGCTGGCGACCACCTCGATGGCTGTGCATCCCTGTCACATCCCCAGTAATGTCACTGGTCCTTGGCTTCATGCGATTCATCAGCCTCCCCCACGCAAGGGCCAGGCCACCATGCTGAAGGTGGCCCAGATGGGCACGTGCAGCTCTAAGACCTGCCCTCCACTTGAAATACAGCAGAACTGCAGGGGGGTAAATCGCACAGAGGCATTGAGTTGGTGCCCCAGCAGAGCCAAGGTAAAAGGTCCCTCTCGGTTTGCAGAGCGCTGGTGCCAGTTCATGTAACATAATCTCTGGGGCTCCCCCTGACCCCCTCGGAGCATCCACACTTTGTTGTGGTTGGAAAAGCTTGGTCAGACTGTGCTTTCTCGTTATTTTTGTGTGCTTCTGGAGAACAGCTCTCTCCCATGTGGAGGTTACCTGCAGGAGCAGTAGAGCCTCCTGACTGCTACAGCGAGTATTAATTAAGCCTTGAAAGGAGGATCCCACCGGGCTGAGGACCCACGGTGTCTTGGGGGGTACAGGCAGCGGGTAGAGAGAAGAGGGGTCCGGCAGTTCAGGGGCTGCCCCAGGACAGAGGAACGCAGGCGCCGTGTCAGTGCTCCACGTGGAGCTCTGCAGGTGTTGGGCACAAGCTGGGATGCTGCTCCCCGCCTGAACCACCTCTGGTGCCAGCCTGGAGATGCTGTCAGCCTTGATGGTGAGGACAGACCCCTGGAGAAGGACCGGGAGGTCAACACCAGTGGTCACGTCTGTGCTGTGGGCCCGGGGCACTGGGTAAGGCATTTGTCTGCGTTGCACTCGTGTGTAGTCTCAGTCCCACCTTCAGCGTAAACCTTGGAGGTTTTAACACGAGCTATAGGAGGATGTTCCTCCTATCACGCTTTTATTCCTGCTTGTCTGTGGGGTCTCTGTGGTCACCGAAAAGTCCACCCACGTCACTGGTCACACTGGATCAGTCCTTCTGGGCTCTCACTGGCCAAGCACCTGGGTGCCAGCTCCCCCCTACTCCCAGTGATGTCACCAGCTGAAGCTCAGAGACCCCGACCCAGCACCAGCACATGGATGCACGGGTCAGCCCCGGCCTCTCTAGGATGAGGTTCTGTCCCACAGCGACTGGGGGAAAAGGACAGATTCAAGTATAGCTGCGGGGCTGGTCTGCCCGCTGCGTATGTCCTGAGCAAGGTAATTTATTTGGAAGAGTTGGAGCTGGCAGAGACCTTCACTGCACATTTTTCTGCTCCCCTGAGTCCTCCCGGCAGATAACTCAGCTGCCACCGCAGCTCCTCCTTCCCTGACCCCACGTCCCCTGCACGGGCTCACGAAGCACATCCCTCCCCTGCAACAGCTGCCAAAATTGCTTTTTATTTTTAAACCCTGGGAAACAAAAGCCCTACCTTTATCACGCGCCTGCAGTCCCAGCAGCTCCATGTATCCTCATTAAGCAACCACTGATCATCAAATGAACCTGACAGGCACAAAAGGCAGGGGGGGATGCAGTAGCCGGGTGTGCCTGCAGCTGGTCCCAGCTCCCTGCAGCTGCAAAACATGGGGGGGCTTCTCCCTGCGGGGTGGGAGAAGGGCTGTCGGGGGCCCAGAGGCATGGTGGGCTTGTGCCTTCCCACTGCAAAGTGGTGCTGGGGCTGCAAAGACTGAGTTTACTCCAGCCCTGCCACGTTTTCTACTGACAAACAGCAATAATAATTCTTTAAAGGGGGTTAATGGGTAGAAAAATCGCAAACTGGATTATGGGCCATGCAATTTTATTTTCCTCTTTAGTGACACTACTTAAGTAAGCCCTTTTTTTATTATTTTTTATCTCTGTGGCCCACGACCTGAGGGAGGGTGTCTTCAGAGCACAAGAACCACCAGCCTTTGGTCAGCTGAGTGTGAGGAGACGTCCGTGGGCAATCAATTTGGGTGAAAACCTGCCCCACAGACAAGGGATGCTTCTAAAAATATCTGGGGAGAGGGATGGATCATGCAGAGGTATTGACTCAGCTCCCTGTCCAGAGCAAAACCCGCTCCAAATTCGCTTTTAATGCCTGGGCATTCAGAAGTGTTTGGACTTGATGTGTTGAGCTTGTGTTTTGGGCAGGACCAGCTCCCAGCTGGTTTCTCCAGCCACCAGCCTTGCTACAGAGTCTCCCAATGGAAAGGCAGCACTGCATCTTGGAAGAGAGAATGCAATGCAGCCCAGAACATGCAAAGAGAGAATCAAGATGGGAAATATTACGGTGGTCCCAGTGATAGAAGCGTGCTTGCAGGTAAGAATCATGCCTGTGCTGGGGTGACGGCAGAAAACGCAGTCACTGGTGGTTGTTTTGGGGCCAGGACCCTACTTTCTGGAATATACTAGAGCTGGACCTGCAGCAGAATTACAGCTTGACAAGGATGCTCAGGAGTCCCTGCTGAGGCACACTTCACCCTGAGACAGGCACCAGCTGATACGTAAATTAACTTTCCCCCGCCCCCCCAGCTTTCAGAAGAGTCTTATGCCAGGCTCTGTAATTGCACAAAGTTTTAGTACAGCTTCTGTCTCTGCTAAATTTCTTCAAGCATCACGAATTAAATTGAATTTACTGGGATGACAAGTGTCTTTCTTGTCTTGCCCACAGCTGTTGCAAGTGCTGCTTGGGCTCCAGCACTGCCTGCTCGGTCCTCAGGCTCTGGCTGTGACAGGCTCGACCTTGTGCAGGGACCTGCTGCTGGACCCCCGGGCTCCCCCAGGGCTGCTGCGACTCGGGATGCTGCCTGGGTGCCTCTCCTGGTGCGAGAACCAAGCGGCAGACCAGGGATCAGTCCAGCCTGGTTTTTATTTCTGCAAATAACTCAGGTGGCCACAGACCAGTCTCTAGGTCCCTCGTCATTCTCCTGTCCGTGCCTGGTGGGAAGAGTTAATAATAGATGTTGGATGTTGCAGGAAGATGCAGAATTTAAATGATTTCCCCTTCCTCCTCAGTAATGAAAATGTTTCTCCCCTAAGAGTCCCTTGATTAATTGATCCGGCAATCGACAAATCAAGGATGGGAACACATAAAATCCAATAGAAACAGATGAAAATAGCATTATGTACCATCTGATGCAGTCAGAGATGTCATGCAACAAAATGACTGCAGAGAAGTAGGGCCTTGAGCTGGAGGAGCCTTCATTAAGATGTGGCAAGGGTATTATTAAGTAAAAGAACATTGATTTTGTTTGAAAGATTTGGCCATCCATATTAAATATAATCTCAGTAATGTAATCTCAGTAGTTGCTTTAAATGTCAGCCTCACTTGGCTACATCTGCTTGCTGGGGTTGCTGCTCTGAAATGAAAATGAAAACCTCATTCTCCATCGCCCATTGTACTCCATTAGCAGCTTGATAGGCTGTGCCCGTACAGGGAAAAATTAGCATATGTGTTTCCTATAGGGAATAAGCGTATGCCAGAAAAGCCCATGTATATAAAACGTATGTGACGGTAACAAAACAAGTAATTTACAAAGACAGAAGCAGCCAGCACACGGGGTATTTCAAAGCCAGAAATCACTTTAAAGTCTGGGCTTTCATGTGAAACTTGAACGCCGGGCCAAATTCTCTGCCGCTATTAACGCGTGGAGCTCTGCTGGCTTCGGTTCAACGTCCTTGGAAGTTGCAGCCCCTATCCCAAGTCCAATCTGACAAATTCTGCTAAAGGATATTTCTTTTTTCTGGGTCCCAGGTGTCCAGACCCAGTGACAGCGATGCCTGCACAGGGCTGCCACGGGCGTGTGTCGGTTGGCTGGAGGGAGGTGGCACTTGGTGATGCCCGCCCATGCCTCAACGCAACGGATGCTTCAAAACCGGGGAAAAGCACCACTGGACTCACAACCTTACAGCACCGTTGATGCGAGGGTCCTCGCCTGGCTGGGTGTTCCCACAGCAAAACGGTACGTGACACCACGGGTCCCAACGGGGAGCATGGGCATGGTCCCAAAGAGGCATGAACTTTGTGTTCCCCAGACCTCAAAGGCGTTGGGGATAGCATCTCCCGGGAAGGAGAAGAGGAGGAGGATCTCTGTGGGAGACACAAAGCCAGACCCCAGCAATACGCGGTACCGGCATTCTGCTGCCTGCTGGCGAGGTGTGCCGGCAGAAATCCAGCACAGCAAATAAAAGAGGCGCTGTCATCCTCTGAGACAGGTGGAACTTTGGACCAAATCCTTGCCTGTGTTCATCTGAGCCTGAGGCACCTACTGTGCTCCTGTAGCAGATATCCAGCCCTGCGCTCTCCCCCACCAAGCCCTGGGGTGAGAGCAGCAGCCTGAGGGCAGCGATGGAGACAAGGGGTGCCACCAGACAGGAGAGACCACGGGCTCAGAAGTAGCTGGGAAAACATTGGCAGGACCCAGGGAAAATCGAGAGTTTCAAGGCAGTTATTCCTGGTCCCCCGGGTGCAGCAGGCGCGGGGAAGGCAGCGGTGCGGAGCGCAGGTGGCTGAGCACATCAGTTGCATAGCTCTGCTGAAGGAGCACAACAAAAGGCATCAAAACAATTTCCTTGCAAATCAGAAGTGTCCAGACACAGCTGAAGGCACCGAGCCACTTGACTGTAATGGAGTCAATTTTCTCCTTCAAAGTGCAGCATACAAACCTTTTTATAGCCATGCACCAGCAGAGCTATTTTTTCTCCCCGCCAGCTGTTGAAAGCCATTTCTGTGGCTCCCTCCCCAAGCCTTCGCCCGCTATCCTGCAGCTACCATTTCATTGCCCGCTCGAGCACTTGGGAGCTGAATAGCGAAGAAACAGAAGGCTCCCACGCCGCGCTGGCCTTGCCTTGGGGCCGGGCGGGAGTCCCGTGGGGCTGGGGGCTGGCTGGGAGACGGGGAGGGGGAGCAGCGGGGGCAGCTGTGTGTGGCAAGGGTCACCCCATGTCCCTCCGGCGTGAGGTCTGCTCCCGGCATTGCTTGGCTGTGGCGGGGCCACAGCAAGGAAGAGCTGTTTTTTTGCATGGTGAGCACAAGGGGAGGGGAGTGACTTGTTCCAGGGTGCTGAGGACACCAAAAGCCTCATATGGGTCCATGGGAAGAGCAGGCACGTTGGCAGAAGACAGCTTTTTGGAGGAGCGCTGAGCTCCCCAGCAACAGGAGATGTGGAGGGTTTGTGAGCAAGAACCCGGGTGTTATTGCCCTCGTTGTGTTCTCCTCCTCACACCTGCCTCCAGGCGAAGGGCTGCACAGACCTGTGCTCCGACCAGCTTCCACCTGGCCAGATGTGGAGACCTCACGCTCCTTCCTTAGCTCCACTGACCATTTTTCCGCCTCTGTTGCAACTGTGAAACAAGGAAAGAGAAAATCTCTGTAAAGATGGTCCTGCAGGCTGGGTAAATACCCTCATTGCCCTCATGTAACTGTGTCCAAGTGCTGGGCTCGAAGCAAGAGGGGCTTTTCCCCGCATCTCTCCTTGCAGGAGCAGCGTTGCCTTTCCTTATGGAAAAGGGCAGGGGTACCACAACCGTGGCTCCACGGAGTAAGTGCCCCTGGATCCCACACAGGGCTTGACAGTTGGGGCACGGGCGAGGCGCAAACACCTGCCTCCCCTCGCATCTCTCCTGGGGGTGTCTGATGGAAACACAAACACAACCTCCCTCCAGAAAGAAAGGAAGAAGAAAATGAAAAGAGATTTGTGTTGGTTGGGCGAGTCTGGTAGTTTTGAAAAGCCGCAGAGCACAAAGGGGAAAATACACATGGAAAGCAAAATACAGAAGCTTTTGTGTGGTGCCAGCAATTTTTTTCTTTCCTTCGCTGGGAAAGGAGCTGCATGAATGTGCAGTGTTATGATTTGCTCTTTCAAATGTCTGAGTCAAATACCAGCTAAATTACAAAGAGCCGTACGGAGACATGAAGGACACGTAATGACAATATTTTGTCATTCCTCCCTCAGACTAGATGGATGTGGAAAGCGGGAAGGAGGAAAAAAAAAACACCCCTGCATTAGGATTGAGATAGGATTTTGATAGCGGTTATTAAATGAAATGTAAAGGTTATTTTTAAACCCAAACCCTGAGTGCTGCTACAAGCATGAACAGACTGGCAAATGATCTGATTTTTTTTTCATTTTCTAAATATTGTTCATATGCATGTGTTTACCACATAGGCAGGCACTGCAATTTTAAATTTAAAAAAAAAAAAAAAAAAAAGAAAGAAAAAGGAAAGGCAAAAGAAGAAAAAGCATTTTGCTGGGTACGCAGGCAAAATACATACCAACAGAGCAACAGCTGGAATTGATATTTCATTGCTGGTACACCTCGCTCTCCAGGGTAAGAGCAGCGCTGAGCAGGACCAGGATTCGGAGTGTCACGTGCACTGGTTCAGCTCCTCAACCCCGAGTACAACCCTGGAGCAGGTACTAAGCATCCAGAGAAGGAAATGTGCCTGGTGGTGTCCAAACCTGGCCCAAGAGCCTCTGTAATGGTTCCTGCTGAGTTTGCCGAGTCGGTCCCAGGCACAGGCAGTGGGCTTGGGGGCAGGGGGGAGGCTGGCTGGGTTTCTGGAGAAACTGAGGCAGGCTTCACACCGGAGGCCATGGGAAGCTCCCGTGCATGTGCTGTTCTGGTTATTGGTCTTGCAGAGTTTAGGTGGGATTCAGCAGTGCCCAGACCTTGTCCTGTCTCGCTGAGGAGCTGTGGGTTTCATCTGAGAAGAGGGAAGGAAAGGGCTTGCTGCTGCTACCACCAGGTAAGTCAGATCAATGGAGATCAATGGGGATCCACCCACCACCCTCGGCGGGGTGATGGGCACTGCAGAGAGGAACCACCGGACTGTCCCAGCCCAACCACCGCAGCTGCAGGGCTGAGCTCCTCGCTCGCACGTATCCTTCATCGCATCCAACACCAGCCACCCCTTCTCCTGTCACGTCGGGCTGCAACTTTAGTTTTGATCAGCTCCTCAGAGTTACTGGTTCTAGATCCTTCTCTCCAGCTGTTTCTTCATCTAGGACTTCTCCCTCTCCCCCATTTTTTTTTTTTTTTGATTTGGCATGGCCAGTCCAATGTCAGCTGTGAATAACCCAGCTGATGACTTGGGATGACCTGCCATTTCATTTGCATCGTGGTCACAGACCGGTTGTGATCCCTGCAGTGTGTTTAGGGCCAGAACTAGCTGTCACACCTGCTTGGCAAGATTTTCTTCACTAAAAACTTGCCATAATTTGCAGTGCTTGAGACATTGGAAGCTGATGCTATTTTTTGCAGTAGTTCTTGTGGCAAAAGGTGAGTGTGGAGGAGGGTAGTAAGGGTGGGTGTTGGCCGCAGTGGTTATTTTCTGTAGGGAGGCAGAGATTGTGCTCACTAGCATCCCTGCCCGAGTCCTGCAATATGGTTGTGGGTTTGGGGGTTTGCTGACCACTGGGCTCGATAGTGAGGCCTGGTTAACAACATGCCCCCTTTCCAGTACGAGCCTTTTCTTCTCTTCCCATCCCTGAGTTGCTCGGCACTGCAGGATCCAGGCAGTGATGCCAAGCTAAGGGTACCTACACAAGCTCCAGCTTGCTCACCCATCCTGGGCTACTGTGGCATTATGTGACATTCCAGTTGGCTCAGTTATTGCTCTTTAATATAGTCACCTTGGTTTTTCTGGTGCTACTCATCATGAGCATCACACATAGTAGTCATACTACTGCTGTAAGTGCCTGTGAAGCAGCGTGCGTCGCCAGCGGACACACAAGCAGCTGCCGCTCTTCCCAGCCGCAGTATTTACTCTCCCTTGCAAACTTCCCCTGGCTGCTGCCATTCCCTGGGAGCGGCGAGGGAAGGAGGATGCTGCCACCTTACGCAGAATGGGTTGCCCATCTGTATGCTGCCCGTGGCTGTGATCATAGCTAGCAGACGTGGGCTCATTGGAGAAACACCAGGGGAACAATGCTGAACCACAAAAAGCATTAAGAGGAAAAGGTGAAAAGCCTCCCGGCGGCCCTGGGTGCTTTGCCTGAGCTGGTGGGAGCTGCGGCGGCGGCAGCCCCTGCCCGCGGCACGGTAATGCTCTCACTCGAGCCCACATTTTTCTGTCCTGGCATGTGCGCACAAACCACTTGCTGCACTCGTTTGAGCTGTGCACTGAATGATGATGAAGTGACATCGTCATGGCAACACGTGTGGATTTCCTGGTTGCATAGCAACGCGATGCAGGCTGATGTAAAATGCGTGCTTGTTTCCTCTGCTGGCTGCGCTCCTTCGATGTGTCTGTGAGATTTGGAGTTGGTTTAGTCGGGGTTTTTTTTCATGTGTTGGATGTGCCATGACATCAGAATGATGAGAATGTTGTTTTGTGTGTGCACTGAGGGGAAGAGACAGAGGTTATCTCCTCCGAGAGCCCTCACCCTAGCTGCTGTATTGCTTAGGGGCACTAATATGCATAGCTTGTTTTTAGAAGCTTGACCGTACTTGATCCTGTGTTTATTGTAACTGCATTGTGTAATATAAACTCAAGAAGATACCTTTAAGTGATTTTGTCTCAAGCTATCCCTCTTGATTTTTTCATTAGTCTTCTCGAAGGTACCACATTTTTGTGCGTGGGGCAGCTCTAGACAGGTCTGACTTTTTTCACAGCATCACAGCTCAGCGCTACAGGGACAGCTGCGGGCCTGAGTGTGGGGCAGCCCAGGTATCTGCAGGGCTGGCTGGCCCGCCAGCTGTTTCACAGGCCAGCTGCAGCATGGCAAGACTAAATCCTGGTTCACCATCACACCAAATCTCTGCACACAACAAGAAATGGTAAAAGTCTGCAGCTCAAGGGTGTGTTTGTTTGTACTGAAGCCAAAGGAGGTCTTTACAGCGATGGGTGTAGCTTCAGTCTTTGCTGATGGCCAGATGCTCAGGATCTACCGCTCTCAGAGCACATGTCTGTAAAAGGCATCTCAGCTCCTGGCAGCGAGGACCCAGGTGGGATGCCTGAGGCAGCCCAGAAGAAGCTCACCTTGCATCAGTCTTCTCCTCGGTATCTTGCTTTGGAAACTCTGGCCCTCGGGCTCAGGAAGAAAATTAGCACTTTAATAGCTAGTGACCTTAATGGAAGACATTAATCCGATTAGCATGAACATTTGCCTTTCAGACATCCCTGTCCAGCCCACCCTGGTGCAGGATGCACTGAGACAGCTCCTGTAAGCCACGGAGCAGCCATGGCAGCACATGAGCTTGGAGGAGGGTGGCCTGGGGCCCTGCTTTGGCCAGCACACGTGCAGATTAGGCAGAACAGGTCTCATGTAGAAAAAGCAAAGCTTGTCAGGGTCCTTCATGGGCTCGTTCCAGTAAAGGTGAGGAAGGCAATCCCAGACAGACATGGAGAGCTTTGCCTCTGGCCTCTCTTCTAAGGTCATGATGGGTCTTCAGTCATCTAGAGCCCTGTGGTGTACCTCAGCTGGAATATCATTGGGAATAAAGAACAACAATTCAGAGCAGAGGATGCTGCATTAGAGCTGGGGAATTAAAATCATTCAGCAAGTCCTTCCAAATCTCCTGGACTATCCCTTTCCCCCATTTGGCCCTTTCTTCTCTCATGTAGCCCAATGGAAGATGGTGAAACACCTCTGGTGACATATGATGTATGGCCTGAGGAGCAAAACAACAGTTTACAAGAAGCCTGGAAGAGGGGAGGGACAGACAGCCCTTAATGGAACAGAATCTGCATTACCAGGGGTAGCACAGAGCGACAGGGCATCCCTTGGGGGGGTGGGGGGCAGGACCACCTCAGTCAGTTGTCCTTGCTCAGAAGAGGATGGAGCTGGAAGGAAGGGCTTCCTACATATAGGCTTGCCCTGCTGTATGGGATGGGAAGACTGGGCACTTGGCAAATTATGCATCTATCCATGGCATCGTTCATGAATAGATGTTGCCTTAAGTGGTCTGGGAGAGGTGGAGGGACTATACATCCTGGCAGTATAATGTGTGTGTGTGGGGGGAAGTCTCCTGGCTCAGTCAAGAAAATCCACACATGTCCCAGTAATGCCAAAATCTGAGCCTTGCTGATCATAATAAATAAATAAAATAATAAATAAAAAATATTGCTGTCGGGTTTCATCAATATGGCATCGCTAACTCCGCAACGAAATGTTTGAAAAGAGCCAGAAGAGATTTGTATCCCAGGTTTCCCGTCATCAGGTCCAGGAGATGCAGATGAAGAAATCTGCGAGGAGATTGATCTGAAGGCTTTTATCATCCCAAAGACAGACTGAATGGCCACATACATCACTTCTCAAAGCCGGGTGTTATTTAGAGACAGCAGTCTCCAAACAGCTCTTCCACATGATTGATGGTAGCAAAAAAGGTATCTGTCACTGTTCGGCTTCAGGCTTTTCACACAAAACCATGTTTTATACTGTGTTTGCTTGAAGAAAAAAAAATTACTTCAACAAAGTGTTTACTTATTTGGCAATAAATTGTACAGAACCTGGAAAACAAGCACACCAAAGTGGTGGTGCTTTTCCCCAAGCCAGTCGGATGCAACTCCCGAGACCCGCTGCCAGAGGGGCGGTCAGCCCCCAGGGCCACTTGATGCTTGCCCTGAAGCAGAACCTTCTGGCATTCCCTGTTTCCCTATTTTTCAGGGATTATCATCACAGAGAAATTTCCTCCTGTGAAGCCTGCGTTCAGGGTTTACAGAGCAAAAAATCAGAAGAGCCCTTCTAGATGCCCACTTGTCAGGTGCTGTGAATAAATTATTGTTGTCTAAACTAAATAAAATTATTGTTGTCTCCTAAGACATGTGCCTAGGAGAGGCTGTGGCAGGCTCTTCCCTGTCATACGGTGACCACCGGGACAGCACAGCTAGTCTTCCTCTTGTCCCATGCCCATCACCTCATGATGGAGAGCCTCTCCCTTTCTCTGTTTTTGCTTTAGATCTGTTCTGTACCCTTTTGCATATTAACAAATTGTATTTATTATTTCCTTTCCATCCTGTCCTGCCCTGTTTGGTTAAATAATTTCTTTGAAGGAACATATCTGCAGCAGCACCTCTGCTCCATCACACACCTCCCCCAGACACAAGGCTGTACGGCTCAAGCAGGTGTAGCTTGACTGTTCCCTGACACACTATTTTTGGCTGAAAACTGACCTCTCAACAAACACGATTTTTTGCCAAAGTGGCATTTCTGTGGAAAAGGCACCTTCTCCATCAAAAACCTCAAACGACTGGAAAAAACTAATGTTGGCATTCCCAAAGGAAGTTGTGCTGATGGGTATGAACCCTTTGGAGGAGCAGCCGTGGTGCCTGAACCTCACTGCTCCAGCCAAACCCGCACACAGCAGGAGCGGCAGGTCCCCCCTCCTCCTGCAGGGCAGCGGGACCAAGGGCGGGCGCAGCCCTGGCCACCAGTGCTTGAGCAGGTCCCTGACACAAGGGACCAGGGTTTGCTCCTGGGGTTCTCCTGAGATGGGGCGAAGGTGGATTTTACCAGTTTCAGAGGCAACATGAGGAAGAACTCAGCCTCTGTCTTAGCAGTGTCGAGGTAGCCCAGGCACTGCACCAGCAAGGACTAGAAACCTACGGCGGTTTACAAACTGGCTTGACCCCAGCCACCAGCATCTGACCATCTTGCTAACTACAAGCACAAAAATTCTGTATGAAGCTTGGGGAATTTCATTAGTTTAATTTTTAATATTTTGCAAGCCCCCATGACTCGTTAGGTGGGCAAATGCCACCTCATTCTCATGCTTCTGAACGGGCACAAAGCCTGCCCCAGGGGTTCTGCCCTGGCGAGCAGGATGCGTGCCCCACATCCCACCGCTCACAGCTTTGCCACCTCGCACAAAACAGCTGAGTATTCGAAATGGCAAAGAGGTAAGAAAACTTGACTTGTTTACAACCGTTCTTCTGCTGGCTGTTGTGTTTGGATGAATGGTTTATTCTTTTCTGCCCGATTGCTTTGCTTCCCAGCTCATTCACAGAAAATCCGAGAGCAGCACCAGCCTGCTTCCCCACCGGGAGTGGAAATAACAGTGCTGGCAGATGACATTTGCTGCTATTTTTTGGGGAAGGTAATTGTTGCTTTTATTTATTTTTTTTTTTGCTTATGAAAGACTGAGAAAAATCTCTCTGTTTACAGATCGATCTGTTTGCTTTAGTTTTGTCCCTTTTGATTGATTTCCTGGATATAAGACACAACTAGCTTTGTGGAGGAGACCCCTTCCATGCTCTCAGCATCACACTAATCCAAGAAAAGAGGGAAACACAACCCTGGGGTAACAACAGGCAGCAACTTTGACCATAGATTGTTCTTACCTCTGGACTGCCCAGACCATTAGTCTTCACTGTCTGCAGTGGGCATGGCATCACCCACAGGAGTGACTACAGCTCCTTCAGCTCTTCTTCTTCCCTCTTTCCTCCTGGCCAGGGGGCAACACATCCTAGAGACAGCGATGCAGATGTTGCCTGACCCCTTTGTGGAGTGGCTGAGCTGAGGGGTAGCAGTGAGGATATCTGTGCCCGTTTCCAGCTATCTCATGGTTTGGGTTTAAGGAAGACATCCGACTACTTCAACTTTAATTTTTTTTCCTCATAAATACAGCCTGGGGATTTTTCTGGCATTTGGAAGGGCAGCATTGCTATTGCTACTATTACTTATTACTTGGTGAGTAAGAGGATGGGCCCTGCCCCGCTGCTTGCAGCCTGCAGGAGGGTGAGGGCAGAGCCTGGGATGATGCCCTGGGAGATGCAGCCAGGGCCAGAGGGGAGCTGCCAGAAATGAGCCAGGGCAGGAGCTGCAGCCTCCTGGCCAGAGCAAGTGATACAGAGATCTAAGACATGGATGCACCCACCTTGAGCGGAAAAGACTAGCCCAGCGGTTTCTTCTGCAGGTAACTTATTTCTGCATCTTCCCAGCCATGCCACCCTGCCCTGGGAGACTCACCTCTGCCCTGGGCCCACGTGGGGGAGCGAGCCGGAGTGCTGCCCTGTTTTGCTCAGTCCCAGGTCTGGTTGAAGAGCTGGCTCCAAGGCTTGGGAGCTGCTTCTATCAGTCCTAGAGGAGAACAGGGCAGGTTTTGGTTACTGCTGGCAATACAAGGCAGGATTTCCTCTTTGCACCCGAGCCTGGGTCTTCCTTCTCCTTCCCCAAAAACTACCATGTCCAGTCGCTCACCTCTGCATTTGGGTTTTTTCTGAGCAATTCCATGTTCCACTAGGAGGCTGACATTTTCAACGCTGCAAGCGAAACACAAGCAGGGGTGACCACAGGATGGGAGCCTTGCTCAGAAGCAGCTCCCGGGCGTTTGCTCTGCTGCTCTGCCCACGGTGCACTGGCGTGAGCTGCAGTTGGCACCGGCTGGGGGACAGCATGAGGCACAGGACCCCTCCATCCCCTCCGAGCTGGCTCCTGCGGAGGAGCCAACAGAGGACAAGCAGCCGTGAAGCCACTGAAGCAAAGCAGGTCCATGGGAGCTGCAGCCTGCAGGAAAACACAGCTGGGGCTGGGGGAACAGGAGGCAATAGGAACAGCTGAAGGCACTTGGCAGCCTTTTGACTCCAAGGAAAAATGTTCTGTAACATTCATAGTGAAAGAGAGAGAAATATCACAGGAATAGGGCAGCAAGAAAATCATCTAGTCTGGTGCTGAGCAGTAAGCCTGTCCAGGGAGTGAGTGCCTGTGCCTTTCTGGACAGATATTGCTGAACACATTGCTAAAGATACCCTGGGACAGGTAGCAGCAAGGTCTCCAAGGAACCTAGTACAGCATTTCCTTGCTGCTGGAAATACCTTTCTAATAGTCAACCCTAATGTCTTCTTTAACCTGCATAATCCTGGTTCAATCCATCTTTCCTCTCGGGTCCTTTTGTGAGGACCAGTGGTTGTTACCGTGGTTGCTGGCAGCTGCCCCCCCCGGGCAGCCCACTCTCCTCACCAGGCAGGGGCTCGCTCCGAGGTGGCTTTGTGGCAGCTGTTGGGGACAAGACAAAGGGAAAAGAGGAAATAAAAGTCAAAAAACAAGGGTAAGGACAAGTGGCAGCAATTTGCCTCCCAAGTTGCTCATTCCAAGCATGCTTGAACACTGCCTTTGCATAATGTGTAGGGCTATATTTGTCCATGAGACAGAAAGAGAGAGAAAATATTTTTCCATTGAGGTCATTCTTGCTCACTTTTTCCTCTAAGAAAATCAATGACCTCTCCAGTCCTTTCTGTTCCCTCACCCTCCACGCTGCAGACTCCTAGCCCTACCCCTGCCAAGCAGTGACGTGCTGGATGCCTCTCGCTAATGATGGTCAGGGTCTTTGGACCTCTAAATCTCACACCTCCTTGCAACTTCTTCTGTCTCTTCCCCCAGCAAGGATCATCTTCCCCTTCCCAGTTTCAAACCCCCCTGTTCCTCTACCCTCCCTCCCCTTGAAATGGGAATGGGGAATAGAAAGCCCTTTCTTGGGGCTGGTTCCCAAGGACTCCAGACCAGTGGCAAAGGAGGAGCCGTGGTGGGAATGATGGGCGATGGTGCCTCTGGAGGGGGTCCAGCACCCCAAGGCAGGTGCTGCTCTATGCTGGGCCACCATCTGTAGGACTTGGGATGATTTCAGAAGGTACATTTCCCAAGGGTGCTCATTAGCTTGTCTGAGGGCCACCAGAAAGCCAGAGCAGGTTTTTTTTGTTTGTCTCACACCAGACTAACAGGATGGCACTGAAACAGAAACCGGTATAAAGTACAAACTTAAAATGGATGTGTTTCAAACAGATCCTGGCTCCTGAGCCTGGGACACTCCCTCCTCCCTGGCTCAGGGAGATGTTCAGATCAAAGAATGCAAGTTTTTCTTTAACAAATCAATGTACTCAAAACATCTATCATCCTTCTAGTGTAGCCAGAGGATCTTTTCCTGTGAGAGGTGAAAAAGATCACAAAATTGTGATTAAACTCGATTCCTTTTTTGGCTTTAAATTAACCTGACAGCTGGAGGATTTTGATATTACCCAAGGAAAACTGTATGGTAATATTGACATTTCTCATTCCCTAGGTACTAAACCTTCAAAATGCAAAGCCACAGCTGTGCAATTCAAAAAGAGATGCAGTATCTTTCCCTGCCACCGTTAGCTCAGGTCCTGGCTGTTGGGAATGAAGATCAGCATAGGAGAAAAGGTAAGAACTCCATGAGAAAGAAAAGCCTTTAAGCTGCGCTTGAAACCAAGCAAGTAGCACCAACAGCCTGCAAATCCTGCTGTTTGCTTCCTGCGTTTCGGAAGGAGCCACACAAAGGAGGTGGGAGAACAGGCTCCCTGTGATCTTCTGTGCTGGAGAGGTCAGCTTGTGTGCAGAGATGACCCATCAGCCAGTTTTCCCACGTTTGCTGAGTGGAGCCAAACACGCAGCCGAAATCCTGCATCCTTATCCGAACCTTCCACACAGCTTCGTGCAGCCCTGTGTTAGGAAACTCATCACAGGTGGTCACGATGTTTCAGAAATGCTGTTCCAGCCCTGGCTGGAGGCCAGAAGAGCACAATATGCATAAAGAAAGGCTCGGCTTATGGTAGGGGCAGGTCTGAGTCGGTACCGGTTTGATTCAAACCAAGAGTTTTCCATCACTCCTTCTAGCTTCTCTGGAGCAAAAGGATGCCACTGCTTCCCTCGGCAAAGCCTTGGGGATGCAGAAGCAGAGGATGAGCAGGAAAGCAGGAAAGCCTGCAGGCTGGGCTCTGTCCTCGCCTGCTTCTCCTGGGCAGCGGCACACATCTCTGACCCAGGACCGGCAGGGTTTGGTGTCTTGGCAGAGCACGACTGGCAATTTTCTTCAGAATGTTAATGTTTTGATTTGGAAACAGGTGCCAAATAGGAATCTAGTCCCAGTCCAGCACACACCAACGTTAACATGAAGGTGTAATGCTAACTGGTCTGCCTTGCCAAGGGGCCCAAACTCCCAAGAGCTGAAGTCCAGCCCTGATGCTATGGCTGGCACCTCCCCACACACATCCCCAGCCCAGCTTTAATCGCTGCCCGGTGTGCCCCTTCCTGCAGGGACAAGCTGGAGCTGGACTTTGACCTCACCCCGATTTGATGCCCAAAAGCGTGGGTTTAGCGCGTGGTAACTGGTGCCTGTCTGTTAACCCACTGGAACCCCTGGGGAGTTTGGCACTGCGCTTCTGTTGAGATACCTTCCCTAAGACTGTAACCTCAGGTTTTGCATGTTAAAAGTGTCTCATGTTTATTAGATACTTCGCTTAACCTCTCTGCTATAGTACTTTGTTTTCAGGGAAGATAAATAAAGAAATTAAGCTGTCAGACTCTCCAGGCATTTGTAATACCTGATCTTCTACTGCCACGCTCAGAGAGTTTGTTATGCTGATCGAAAAACACTCCAGAATGTTTCAGGGCAAAGGTTGTTAGACCCTCTTCATCTAGTGGCAGCTGCTTAAAATACCCTCTACTATTTAGATTGCATTAGCAACCAAATCATGAGAGGGGAAGGAGACGTTTTTGCAATGGATGGGTGCATAATTCCGCTCCCTTTGCTAGCGAAGGGGTAACTCGTTGCTGCAGTGTGTTGCAACACATCTCGTGGCAGCCAAGTGGGGTTGAGAGCACGGCTACGAAGAACCGTATCCATCCTTTCTGCCTCCATATTGCAGGCCAGGAGGGAGCTGAAGCCAAAAGGGCTCAGGTGCCGCAGGAAAGCCAGCTGTGTGGGTGAGCTGCTCCCCTCTGACAGCCAGAAAGAGCATCCCCACAAAGCAGGACTATGAGATTTCCTCAGCACCTATCTGGCCCTCAGAGCCTGCAGCCTCTCACAACCATGCTTTGCTCTATTAGGATGATAATTTCATATTTTGGATGCCTGTGAGCTAGAAAAATCTCAGGACATGCCCAAACCCCTTTAAAAGGGGGCACTTCACCACCAGTTCCTTACAGCGACCACTCTGCACTCCATGTCTCTCTTCCTTCAAAAAGAGTTGAGCAAAGTATGGGAAGATGAGCCCCCAGAGAACTGCAGGCATCCAAAATTTGTCTGTTCCTCAATTAGCATATGAAAGTGTCCAAATTCCCCATCTAGAGAAACTCTGAAAACTTTACAGCATCATCCAATTTATTTTGCCTGGATTCAGACTTTGTTTTTCTACCGCAGTTAAAAATACAATTTAAGAAAGCACTCCGACTTCACTAAAGGAAACATCTATTTCTGAAAATGTTGGATTGTTTTTCCTGTGTTTGTTATTTTTTTCCCCCTAAACAAAATTTTTGATCGAATTCCTTGGTGTTGGCAGGTTGTTTATTGTAATACCTCTATCAAAATTTCTGCCGAGATCCCTTCCTCCCCTGTCATCTAGCCCCTCTGGTATTCTTTAAAAGCAAAAAATAACTGTAAGCCAAAAATTATATACTAGCACCTAGCCAAGGCCCCATCCCTGCAGGATATTGTTCTTGCAAGCGAGCTCGTATCAAGCTTTCTGGTGTGTTTGCTCTTGGACTGATGGGGCTGCAGATAGAGAGGAAGAGTAGGGGCAGGTCTCTTCGGGGTGGAAGAAACAGTCACTGTGGGAGGCACAGGGTGGGGAACCAGCAGAGCTCGGCAGTGATCTTTGCTCAACATCATCATAGTCCAAGGGAAACTGCCTGGTCAAGGGCCATGGGCTCTTGTGCAAAATATCTTTGGGGTTGCTCCAGGAATAGATGAGAGACCTCCCAGGAAAAAGAAACCCTGGGGAGCTTTCCTGGGCTGGCTTCCCTGCCTGCAGCGCTGCTAAACTGGGAGCAGGATGCTCACCAGCCTGGAGTGCCCACCCAGCTCCTGCAGCAGAGCATCCCTGGGCCCCGCAGGCAGGGCAGAGGCAGAAGGCTGTCGGACACATGGGCAGGGCAAGGGACAGAGATCCCCCAGCCATAGCTGGGCCTCATGGCTACAAGACCTCTGCGTTGCAAGTGCTGAAGCAAAATGGCTGTAGCCTTGCCTGGAGGTGCCGCAAGCTCCTGCGGGTGGGTCCTGCCAGCGCAGTTGTTGCTTCGCTGTGACAGAGCAGGACAGGACAGCCCAGGTCACAACCATCACCTGGCCTTGCTTTAACTCTTACCCTGTCAGTTACCCTCACCCTGGGAGCTAGATACAAACAAACAGAGGAGAAAGCTGTTTGCTCAGCTTCTTGTGAAGCAGAACAGACAACTCTGGCATGCCGCAGCTCCACGTAATTGCTTGGGACCGGAGCCGCTGGCAGGCGGAGGCACGGCTTAGCCCGTCAAGTGCCGGAGGCAGCTGGTGCCCAGGACTGGCCATGCTGACCGCTCTGCTTGCGCCCACAGGCATGCGGGCACGCAGACACGCACGCACGTGTGCCCGGCTGCCTCCACGGGCCCCCTCCCTGCTGCACATGGAGCCCTAAATGGATTCCAGCACGACCGTGCGAGATTTGGGGAAAGGCAGATTAGAGAGCCAACCGCAGGCAAATGCAATTATGGAAAAGTAGTTCAATAAATAGAATTACACTCCCCCACCCCAGCAAAGGATTACACCCAGGAACTGAGCAAATTTAGGATAAGCGGAAATCAGACACTGGACATGGAGATTACCAAGGATCTGGAGACGGGCCAGTGCGTGCTGCTGAAGGAAAAAACCCAGCATCCCTGCCTGCACCGATCAGTGTTCGCATGGATGCTGTACTGGATCGGGCTGACCCTTTTCCAGCATGGAAAGCCAAGGCCAGCATTCAGGTGGGTCCCCTTTCCTCTGTCATTGCCACAGCAGTGAGCCAGGGCACAGCATAAACAAAGATCAGACTTGCTCTGCTTTCTGGCTGGTCAGTAACAGGGTGACTTTTTCATTTAGCTACAAAATGTAAGGAACAGCTTATTCTGCCAGCATGACTACACCAAGCACAAGTGATCAGAAACACATATGGCTATTCTTTCCCCCCATATTTATTAACTAGCAAATGGTAGTTGTTTCCACCTTAATAGTCCCTTTCTTTGGCCAGTCAAAAAAACAAAAAAAAAAAACCCCAAGAAGGCATGCTCCAAGCAATCTTACAAATGATCTCACGTTAGCACATGCTCAGCTTCCCTTGCCACTAGACAGCACAGCATCCTTGCTGCATCTCCATCGCCCCCCCAGGTGGTGTGGATACACTGATAAAGGATGCAGAGACTGGGCCCACCTTCCCATTTCTCAAGATCTTCAGACTCATCCTTAGCTCAAAGTTGACACATTTAATTTCCAGTGAATGGACACCCACCTTGCCTCTGGCCAGAGGGGTCCCCATCACCAAGTGTCCTCACAAATAACAAGTACCCCCTCCAGGTGTTGCAGGTGATGAGCCATGCCCTGCTGCTAGCAGAAGGGCTGTGTAGACACATGATGATCAGATGTCATCTCCACACATGTTTTAGCTGAAACTTTAGACAATTCTTTACTCCTGTTTATGCCTGGCCAGTATTAAGGGATATCAGCCCTGGCAACCTTATAGCCCTGGGAATTTGTCTGCAGGCAGGAACACAAGCCCCCTTGTCAAACCAGATCAGCCATCAAGCTAAAAAACCTGAATATCAAGTCCACAAAAACAGTATAAAAGGTGGTTTGGCTGATGCCAAGAAGCCAACATACCTGAGCAATCATTGATCAGCATTTCATATTATCCAGTTGTTAACAGCAGGCCATCAGCATCCCCAGCCAGAGCACAACACCTTCTAGTCCTCCTCCACCAGCTTTAACAACCACTGCTGCCATCAACCCCACCACACTGAGAGCAGCAGAACTGACTATTTAAGCAGCTGCCAGGAAATGGCTACAAATTAGAGCTGTTCCCATATTACTAATTAAGCCTAATTAAGATGGGAAAGAGTTGTTTTTCCTTAAAGGGGAAAACAGGTTTTAAGAAAGGTGCCAACTTAGATGATGTAACTCCAGAGGCACCTGTGTGGTGATGCACATCACCAGGCTGGTCTGATTGCTCTTTTCCTCCTGCTCCCTCTCACCATCACCTAAATCCAGATCCACGAGCTCAAACCTCTTGGTAGGAAAGCCACACTGAAGCCAGGGTTTGCTTGCTCCAGCCTTGCTCTGCACTTAGAGGGCCCAGGGCAGCCCGGGCTCCCCGGCTGCTGGGGCTGTGCTGCAGGACACGGGCGCACACAGCATCCTCCCACCGAAAGCATTGCTTGCAGCAGAGAGCAGAGCAGCCTGCTCTTCCACAGGCTGTAGAAGAAAGGTAGCACCCAAGCCAGCAAGGGCCTGGCCTGTGCATGAGATGCATGTGAGAAACAGGCTCAAACTCTGCCTACCGAACGGTGATGCTCTAAATCATGGTGATGCTTGAAAGCACAGCAGTCCTGACACCAGGAGCTCACCTTGCCTTTCCCCACTGGCTCCAGTTGAGTGCAGAGAGGCTTAAAGGGACAGTGCAATGCTGCCATCCCATGCCTTTGGAAACCGGGACCCAGGAATCAGTCCCACCTTCTCTCCTTCAAATCCCACTTAGAGGTCAAGAGGTTATTATTTTTAATATGTTTTTGGATCTTCTAGCCTCAGATCTTGTGCAATGTAGCTGGGGTCACAGGCTCAAGTTTTCTCCTGGGAAAGTTCTTTTGGAAGTGAAAGCTGAGCATCTCACAGCATCCCCTGACTTTGGTCCCCAGGCCAAGGCCACAGAAAGCATTGGGCCAGGCCAGCTGAAGGGGCCATCCGCACAGCCAGCTGACTCCAACAGCAGCCACTTTGGGAAGGGTAAAATGGCAGGGACTGGATTCCTCATGAACTGGAGAGTTCCCCTTGATTGATTCCTTTCCTATGAAGTTGTCTGATAGCTTTTCAAAGCACCACAAGGGTTTGGCAGCCCCAATGTCCCGCGGAGATGAGCCTACCATTTCCAGGCCATGCAGAGCACTACCTCCTTCTGCCTGCTTGAACACACCAGCAAATGACTTATTTGATGCTCCTGGTTCTTGTATTACAGAGACAATAAGCGCTCGTTCTTAAGCACCTGCCCTCCACCACCGATGTAGGTGTCTCTTTTCCAGACTAAGATATCCTCACGTACTTAATGATTCCTCAAGCAGAAGCTGCCCCCCAAAACTTTATCTTCGATGCTTTTCTCTGTACATTTTTCTCTTCTGTGGGTGGAAGAAAGTGGGTGCAGCACTCTCAGAGCAACCCCAGCGCTAAAAACAGCAGCCGCGGGTGTTTGTGAAGGGAAAGAATCTCTTTTGCCAGAGGAGTGTACCATTCCCGAAGCGGCGCATCCCAGCCTCAGCCGGGAGATGCTGCTCGCCCCTCGGTGTCCGGGCTGGGGGCGCTCGGCGGGCTGGGAGAGCAAGGAGCGCCGGGCTGCGGACAGTCCGCAGTTCAGCCCTGCCATCTGCGGGTCGGCAGTTCAGCCCTGCCATCTGCGGGTCCGCAGTTCAGCCCTGCCATCTGCGGGTCCGCAGTTCAGCCCTGCCATCGGCGGGTCCGCAGTTCAGCCCTGCCATCTGCGGGTCCGCAGTTCAGCCCTGCCATCGGCGGGTCCGCAGTTCAGCCCTGCCATCTGCAGCTGGCGGCTGGCACTGCGGGATGCTCGGCTGCCCCACCCGCAGGTCCGGAGGTGGGCGAACCAACTCTTACTGAAATCATCTTTTCAGCTTGAAGTTGCTGCGGTCAGAATTTCCCCAAGGGAGAACAGGAAAAACAGGGCTTGAAAAGGAATGAATATACTGTAAATAAAATAAAGTCTTTTCCCTAATGATTAAGTCGTTAAAACACACACCTTAAAAAAAAATTAGGATGAGATTAGCCTCAGGGGAGTGTCTCCACATCAGCAGTACAGGGGGCTTATAGCCGTGCTCTTCCTCAGAAGTTCTCATCCAATCTGTCCATTTTACAGGGGAAACAAAAGTTTGTTCAAATACTTTCCCCCAGGAAACTCCAACTTGCCAAAGCTTCGCATGCCTTCATTTCTTTTTGCAAGAAGACAGTTTGGAGCTGGTTTATTTCTCCAAAGAGTGGGTGCAGGTGGATCACCAAAAGTAGCTGGTAAACATTTGTTTGGATTCATAGACCCCAGCAATCAAGCAGGCCTTAAACAGCTTGGTAAGAGGATGTCATGTCTTGGACCCTGTATGCCACCAAACCCATCCTTCTGCTGGTGTGTCCCTCTGAACCACCCCAGGGTGGATCCACTGCAACCCCAGAAGCTATCACCATCCCCACCCACACCTCACTGCTTCGGCTCCGCACGCCGGAGGAGAACATTGTGCTCCATCCATCTGAACTCCTGTATTATACATGACACGGCACATCCCTGGATTAATGAAGTTTTCATCTAATCACTGCCTATCCTGTCAAAAACCGAGAAACAATCTGTTCCCGACCTAAAAATTTCTACCGCTGGCTTTCTACCACTGGGTACACTTGAGCCTCAGGCCTTTCTAAAGGCTCTCCCATTGTTCAGAAAAAAGTAAAAAGGAGTTTTGGAAATCCTGTTCCCTTTTTTTGTCTTGCTTTCTCTGCTATTGTCTTACTGTGGGACTAGAGAAGGAAATAATTCTTCTATGCCTCAGTTTTCCCACCTGCACAACGGCACCAATTCATCCATAAAGTGCCTTGAAATCCATGAATATCTGTATAGAAGCCCAATGCCAGTTATTTTTTGTTAATGCTATGTTGGAAGTACATTATTATGTTGAAATACCCAAAGACTCTTGCTTAGCATCTCACACAAAATCACCATCTCAGTAACAGCAGTCTGTTCATTAGAGAAATGATTTTTTTTTTTTTTTTTTAATGTGTGACTCATGAATCCCTCTAATGTAGGTCAGTGGGAATGTGTGCCAATCCATCACCAGCCCGGCAGCACGGAGGGCACATCCCGGGGGCATGGCTGCGATGGCTTGGTGGGGATACCACATAATTTCCTGAACCTTTTGGCAGCTTTGCAAGCAGCTTCTGGCCATTGCCTTCCTCAATTTGGCACTTAGAGCTCGGCAAAGCAGAGCTCTGTTTGCTCAGCCTGTTGCCTCTTGGATGTGACTGTGTCCCAACATCATGATGTTCTCCCAGCCTCGGGGAGGAGGTGAGGAATAAGACCTCAATGCAAAATGGCAGTAAACGGTAAAATCCCAGAAAATATTTTTACAAATGAGGTTTAATGGAAACAGAATTGCTGTGTTCCATGTTCTGAATTTGGCTTTACAAACAGCCTGCTGTTTAGGAAGAAGTGCCTGCAATGTCATACCTTCACGTCTCAGCAGCAGAGATGAGTGATTACAGATGTCTGCTTTTTTCTAGGACTTGTTCCCGTTAAATGAACATTAAATAGGAGGGCTGGATCTCTTGCCTGCTTAAAGAACTGAGGCAAAAATGCTGTTTCCCAGTGTTTGTTAGCATAAAACTGACGGGTGTGTTGTCTGTTAATGCCTGGAGGGAGACAGAGTTTGTGAGCCCACCATAAGGTTAGCCCTGCCAGCACCGGGAGCAGAGTGAGAGCCTGCAGGAAACATTTTCCCATGGATAAGGTGACCCAGGTTGGCATGTGGGAGTACGCCGACATCTCTTAGCTCCCTCCTGCTTGTCTGGTGTGGAGTGCAACACAGACCTTCCCAAGTCCCCACGATTTTGTTTCAGGGCAGCAAGAGACAGAAACGTCCCCAGAGCATCCCTGCGGCCACCCTGGGTGCTGGCACTTGCTGGAGAACCGGCTGCTTGCAGCGGGCAGCCTCCCGCCGCGGCACAGAAAGTACTGCCCTCGCTGCTCCGCACACAGCCTCAGGCCTAGCCCACAGTTTCATACTCCTTGGGTCCCCTTTCTTTATCCCAGCCATTGCCATGGGGTGCCCTCCCGTCCCATCAAAGTTCAGGGAGAGTTTCTGATGCATCCTTTTGGGAAGGAGAAATGATGTCAAACCCTCCCCAGGCCGGAGCCAACACCCGAATGAGCACTTTGAAATGCTTAGTGTTACAAAGACCATTTAAAAGTCCAAAACGTCCCTGTGCCAGCTTTAATGAGAAATCAAATAATAGATGATACAGAAGCGACGATGCCTAGCATGAAATTGTGGCTGGCCTTTCCCTGGGGCTCACAGTGTTGTGCGAGCAGTCCTAATTTAATTTTCAAGCCCCTTCCTTTGCTACTTGCAAACACCAAAGTATTCATACTGTACCTGTTGCAGAGAAGAAGCTGCAATGAAAGGTCTGATGCAAAACTTGACCACTGCTGTTGGCTTAAGCTGGTATCACTAAGGCTTGGTGTTTCTGACAAACCTGGGTCTCAGCATGCTTTTCCTCAGGTCACGTACCCTGTGTGTAGCAGGCAGAGCCCAGAAGAGGACGTCCAAGTCCATCACGGCTCATTGCTCTCCCTCTGGCTTCCTAACATTTTCAGCCTGACGTGGCAGGCTTTGGCCAAAGGACCTCAGTGGAAACCAGTGACATCTGTGGCCTTTGGGTCACGTGTCCAATTCGCCTTTTAGATTTGATTTCTGAGGGCACAGCGGTGCAACATTGTGCTGGCCATTACTGATTACTTTTTGCCATAGAAGCTTGAAATCGTTTATTTTTTCCAACACGGGGAATAAAATCCCTTGGTTTCATCTGATGTAATAATGAAAAGGGAAGCTTTTATGCCAGTGCTTATGAGAAAAACAAAGTGTCTGAAAAAGAAAAATCTAGCACTCACAGCTGCTATTTTCTTTTAACCATTCTCCTTGCCATCCAGTAAAATTGAGACAACCTGACAACCTCAATTTCATTCTTCATCTCCTGTCACCTCTGAGCTCTAGAGGATGCAGGATGCTAGTTTGGGGGGAAAAAGAACCGCCACAAGACATGTTAGCCGTTCTATAGCTTAATGACTATGTTTAGATCTTGCAGGTCATACACACCACAAGTAAACAAAGCACCTTCCAGCTCCATGGACAGAGGTGTAACTCCTGTCCCTCAGAGACAAAGAGAAGGGGGTTTAGGCCATGAAATCCGAGGGTGATGGATGACGCTCACCCCACGGCTGTGCCTCCCACCTTGTCTCAGCATTTCTCCCTTCGGTTGCGCCTCCCACCTTGTCTCAGCGTTTCTCCCTGAGCTATCATTGCAGCCCAACTCCTCTGCGTCAGGCAGACAAAACAAGTGAGCAGAGGTGAGGGGGATGGATAGAAGACAGAGCAGCAGCAGGGAGGAGGCTGTGCCAGCCCCACTACCCAGGGCTTGCTGACAGGGATGGCTCTCCTCCTCCTGCCTTTGCCCTGGAGTCCCTTGGCTCTGCTTGGACTTCAGTGCCTGGAGAAGCTGCCATCCACCACCCCACGCCCAAGGGCAGCCTGCCAATGCCTCTGGCACGGGCATAAGGCAGCAGGCAGATGCCTGCCATCCCACAAAGGCTGTGGCTCTTCTTGCCACACCTGCTGCATCTGTTTCAGTCCAGATATGGATTTAGGATCCATGAGAGGAACCACTGCACAGCACAGCCCTGGAGACGGTAACAAATACTGACACCTCCAGGCCTACAGAAAGCACAGAGTGCACCGAGGGAGGAGGTGGTGGTGTGGTACAGGAGCAAGATTTCTGTGCCCCCTGCTCTTAATCCCTCCAAAGCCAATTTCACAGGGGCTTGTCCTCCTCCTCACCCCATGAGAGTGCTGCTAAATAAGGGAAGCTATTTGGGAACGTTCATACTTTTGGAGGCTGTGTGCGTACACTTTGCTGTACGTTCATTAGGTGGACTTGGCTTGAGAGCCGCTAATCTCAATCTTAATATCCACTTGGATATGCTCAGCCTCTCCCAGGCACCATGAGGGATCACGCATGGCAGGAGGATGGAGGTGGCAGGAGTTTGCATCACAGTCCCTTGACGCTGTTCCTGCCTCACCTGTCTGTCTGTCTGTCTGTCTGCTACTCTCATCCTCTTAAGACTTTCCATTTTTTCATCCAGAGACTTTTGACCTCAGGAACAGCCTGACCTCACCCTTCTCTTGAATGTTTCAAAGTATGACATGGCCCATGGGCTGGGCAAGGGCCATTCCTCACACTTTTCAGCACAATCTTCCCATAGATTTTGTATTGTGGGAGAGCTCTGCTCCAGTAGGCTGCTCGTTCCTGATTTCAGGCTACGAGATCATTTGCAGTCTGCTCTGCTGACTCGCAACGTCTATGCAATATCGCCCTAGTGAATACATATTCTATTGAATACCAAATACCTTTCACATGGGCAATAATAGTCCCTCTCTCTCCACGGTAGGCATTTCAGCTGAGACTTGGGGAATGCTTCAGGAGATGCATTCATCAACTAGTTGAATAATTCAGCCTATGGAGATGATATATTTACCCCACCTCTCTTGAATGAATTGCTTTTAAATACATAATACTGTTCGCACAATAATCTTTCATCTTGCACAGCCAGCCTCGATACAGCTGTGTTTCTGTGGCAGCTTTGCATTTGACACTGGATGGCATATAAAGCAAAGAAATAATATTTCCTGGAGTGGGAAGACGTATGTATTAAACATCACCAGCCTCATGTGGACCAGTTTATTTCTTAGAGAAGGAATATGGGTTGGCTCCCCCAAACCTTTGTGATCCCAGGAGCAATATTAAATTCCCTTGAGGTGCTACAACAAAGATCCTTCCTGTGGTGGTTTGGAGAAGGAGGGTGAGAGAAGGACTTGGATTTAAGTCTTGCAGTACTTCACCCTTAGGAGCAGGTTTCTGCCTGTCGAGTGCTGCCAGCAGCATAAGAGCTGTGCGAGGCAGGAGCTCAGGCAGGAGCTCAGGCCAGGGAGCCTCTAGATGTCACTGCCATGCAGCAGAAATGGACCCCAGTGCCACAGCAGGCTGGGAACACCTGGCTCAGGCGTAACTGGTGGCACAGCTGGCAGCACAGCTGGCAGCAGGGACCCAGGGCAGCAATGGCTGGTATTGAGAAACCTGCTCTGAAAAGGCTGGTGTGCCCTCAGTCTGCCTGGGCATCCCACTTCCCAGGGCTGAAAAGGTGCAGCTATCGCAGGGTGGGACCGGGTGCAAGGAGCGTAGCCTGGAATTGCAGGATAAGGTATTTCAGGTAAGGAATTGCCAGGTAATAGTAAAATGTTTCAGCTTCAGCCCTGCAGCAGAGAGATCCTAAAGGCAAGTGCTAAGGCTAAGCATGATAATGCCAAATACAGCTGGTACACACACACCTGTACCCCCACACACACACCCCACACCCACACACACACACACCCCCCCCCACACCAATAAAAGGTCCCAGCATTTGCCTGTGCTCCTGCTGAGCTACCGAAACACAGGGTGGGAGGGAAGAACATCAGGCCACTCTTGACAGCTTTCCATCTGCCTCCCTGAATCTGGGGTACTGGGAGAAGGACAGGTACCTCTTTTGAGAAAGGGTCACCATCTCACTGAAGGCAGCAGCAAGAGTGGAGTGTTCCCAGGCTTGCAGGCATCCCTCCAGGCTGCGCACCAGAATCCCAGTCCCTTACTGTCGCACCCTTGGTTAAGAGACGCCTGTGGCTCTGCAGCCTATGGGCAGAGCATTTGCTGTGGCATGGTTGGTTGGTCCCTGCTTCAAGAACTGTATTGCATTAAGAAAAAAAAAAAAAAAAAAAAAAGAAAAGAATCATTACTGCACACCATAAAGTGCATGGGCCTGTGGGCTGCTCACAGTCAGGGCCAAACCCAGCCTTCCCCCTTCAGCCATGCACAAGGTTATGGAATAATGTGCTTTCCCTCCCCGCCACCCCCCACCACCCCCCACCTCCTTGAAAAGGCTTTTAATCATTCTGTATAAATTGCAGCAGTTTCTCTGTGAGAGACCTGAGGCATAGCCAAAGGCAGAGAGGGGGGTTCAGTTACTTCAAAACTGGCCACAACATCCCCAGTCTCCCATATCACAGCGGCAGGATGGGTTCATTGAGGCGAGGGCACCAAAACCACAGCCTCTAGGCTTCTAGGAAAGCCTTAATCCAGGCTGCGTGCTCCGGGAACGTCTGCGGGACCAGGCCCTGTAGGCAAGATGTGTGAGACCTTCCTCCTCCACCCTGAGATGACTTGGGCACATCCTTTGCTAGGCAGGTGCCAGATGTGGGGTCTCTGGGTCTCAGAAGGTCAGTTAACAGCTGCTCCAAAGTCCTTCTAATGCTAATAGTCGTATTGGATTCTGCCTCATTTCATCAGATCTTTACCCCGTCTTCAATGCTAGGGAGTTCAGCATCACTAATCTCATCTGCTTCAACTTCTGCTTCTTCACATTGCCTGTTTTTTACCTCTTGAGGGTTTTAGCGTCATGAAGATTTAAAGATAAAGCATTTGTTTGAGGTCCTTCTTTTCAATTTCTAATAGCAGATCCTCCTAGGGCTTTTCAGACTTGTGTCCCTGAAGACTAGAAACCTATTTCCATCAAAAAAATTAGAGATGATATTATCATAATTGCATGAATCTCAGAGCTTTCACAAATGCCAGAAACCTCATGGGAATTGCACTAATGTTTCAGAGCTGCCAAACACAGATGAAGGTGCACAGAAGATTTTAATGGGGGCACCATCCCCTTAGAGCTGGCCTTCACAGCGTAACCACACAATGAGAAGATGCAAAAGTTTTCCTTCTTTATCTAACACCCCACTGATCTGAGCTGCCTTTGTTATTACTGTTGGCCCCTGTGTCTGTGAAATATATTAAGCTCCTTGTTGCTTTTGGAAATAATAGTCACTGCTGTATTATGGCCAAATCATTGTATTTCTCCCTATTGACCTGATTATTTTTTTTCAAGCTATCAAACACCCTTGACTTTGCTTGTGGGACGGTTAATCAACAAGTCTGTCACAATGATGGATTCCTCCTGAATTGTTGCTTAATTAGCTTGGTTGGAAGTATAAATCAAGTGGAATACCAATTCTTCCAACACTACAGACAGGCAGCCACGCTCAGCTTGACAGCGGTGAGTTATTACTTTCTGCCCCGGTGCAGGATCAGCATGCAGGCACCAGCCCAGGAACCTGAAAGGGCTGTAGGTTCATCCCCAAGACTGCTGGCATGCACAGACCACCCGCACCGCCAGAGAGAAGGGTTGGCATGATGGGCTGGAGGTGGCCTCCAGCCAGCAGCGTCTGCAGCGTGACGGGCTGCAAGGACTCTGCGCATGGGTGTACGTGCACCCTTTGGGTGCAAAGGGCCGGCATCCCCAGCACCTGTCAGCACGAGGATAACATCCATCAGTGATGCTTCTCACCTGAGATGTCTAGCACCTGCCACTAGCTTTTTAATGAACAAACATTTTAGTCTGTGGGTCAGACTCAGTTATGAGAGACAAGGATCTTTACCTCACAACAAGCAGAGCTGCCTTCCACAGAAAGGCAATTATGCATTGTAACAGAAGGAAAAGGAATACAATGTCTGCAAATTAATATTTTTGAGACTGATCTGAATGTGCTGATCTTAACAGCCTGGTATTTTTATAGATGGGAATTCCACACAACAAGAATGTATTTAAACCCATTGACTTGAACTGAATTTCACA
This sequence comes from Falco naumanni, assembly GCF_017639655.2. Lineage (NCBI taxonomy): Eukaryota > Metazoa > Chordata > Aves > Falconiformes > Falconidae > Falco > Falco naumanni. Next base: position 28,877,694 of record NC_054065.1, on the reverse strand, counting down.
ATTTTACCACTGGTGACCTCTGTGTCACTACAAAAAGCTTATTCCCAGCAGGTCCGAGCCACCTTCAGCATCCCTGAACTGTGATGGACATCATACAGAAGTACTGCCAGATTTCTACTTACCCTTTGTGAATTCCCAGGCTAAATTAAACAAGCATACTTCTCCGAAACAGATCTACCAATGCGCCTTTTTAGCAAAGCCTATTTATTTTTCTATGGCCATCTTTTTGATTTATCTTCTCTCTTTGCCAACATTTTCAGAGAGCTTAATTAATGATTAATGATTTCAGATGGGATGTGTAAGTCACACTTTGGAGAAGGAATCAGTTAGTTTAAAATGAGTGAAAAATATTAGAATAGTTTAATTTTACAGGTTCCCTTTCCCCTCATTATCAGGGAAAGGGCAGGTTCAGTGCCCCCACTTGCATAAGGCGTACCTACACGAGTAATGCTCTCCAAGCTGCGGAATGAGATGCAGACCAACCTCATGATAACAAAAACACGGGTCCCTCCTTAACCTTGTGAGGTAGTTGTTGCTCCAGCGGGTAACATCTCACTACCAAATGAGTAAATCTGTTGCTACTGTGTGGACTCCTCAATGAAAACTTGTGTGGAAGGTCTGGGTGAGGCACGGTGTGATTTATATTGCCATGGCAACCCTGAATTGCTTTCAGCCATTGACATTTACATCCTTCTTTTTTGGCATTTTCACAGATAGAGCCTTCAGAGATTATTTATTTTCAATAGCTGAGTAGAACAGATCACTAGATTTGCTGTTATCACTGATAAAAAAGTATGAAAGTGGAATTTGTGTGTGGGCTACAGAAAGGTTACAGTTATTTCGCAGATTTAAGTTAAACTTTTGAGTGGGAATTATATCTGAAGAAGCCCTGTATTTTTAAAGACATCAGGGCAGAGAAAGTGAATGAGTTCAGATAAATTTGTCACTTCCCAGTGACAGAATCATAGGACCATAGAGTGGTTTGGGTTGGAAGGGACCTCGAAGATACCTAGTTCCAACCCCCCTGCCACGGGCAGGGACACCTCCCGCCAGAAGCACACACCACGCAGCACAGCTCCTGGGGCTCGCGGCAGGCACAGTGAGCACACACACCTTTTCTGAAACACAGAACTAAAACATAAGAAGACTGAAGACCAGCAAAACCAGACATTTCTGTTTCAGGAAACCTGATATAGATGTTGGAAAGCAGAAAAAACCCACTCATCAGTTTGTTCTACATCTCTAATGTCTCTTTGTTGCTATAGCATGTAAAATGGGATCCCTACAGTTGACAAGCACAAATATGCACAAGATTTTTATTTATTAATAAAAAGAAGAAAAAAATAAAGCTTCTGGTGTTATTTATGAATTATGACTGACTAATTTCTTTTTCTGGCATTTAGAAATGGCACGCAAACAAATTAAGAAAAAAATCAAATAAAACTGTCTTAATTGTTTTTGTAGACACTCCTTCCACACAACAGCCCTAATTCTATTCTTATTTGCAATGGAGTTAATGGAGCTGTTCCTGACTTCTGTGCATTAACCAGGAGAACCACCCATACTATTTACAGGAAGACGACAGAAGATTATGGTCAGCATTTCCAGCTTGCAGAGACTATGAAGTGCTACCAGCTTGCCCACGGATCTCTCTCATTATCTCCTCTTCTGTCTCCAAAGCAACTCCAGTTTGCCTGAAAAGGATTCTGCATCCCGACATCTGAGTACCATCAAGCGTAAGCAGATGTCCACAGGAAACCTGGCTTCACTCCTCCACAGTTTTTCAAGTTTTTCAAGAACCCCATGGACGGCGGCTCTCATGTGGGATGGCCTTGGGCTGTGCCCTGCTGAGGAGCAGAAAAGCCACCTAAAACAGAGGTAGAGAGACTCACTCAAAACACAGACAGCCAGAGGTCACTCTTTAGCAATCACTAAAGAGAATATTTTTTCCAACAGAATTTTTTCAACAAACGCCAAGTGTGTTTTCCCACATCGTTCATAGTTAGGCTCTAGTTTAAAGAGTTTCAGCCCTCTGAGGGGCCCATGCTATGATCTCCCAGGCTTGGCTGCAAGTGGCTGCCAAATTGCTGAAGTGAACTGCTTATGAACAGCTTACAGGCAGAATTTCATTCAAAACAGGTAAGTGAAAATTATGATTAATTATATATTCTCAGAAGTTATGATCAGTTTATGAATGATTCATGAAAGGAAATAAAAAGAAGACTAAATAGACTATGAATATCATTTGCAAGCAATAATTTAGGCAACTTCATCCCCCAAAGTGAAGTCCTTCTAGTCTCATATTTACCTAATGATAGTCTGCAGTGCAAGCGGTGGGTGCTGCGCTGTGAATAATCTGTTCCTACACATCAGCACTTCAAAATACAGTTTTGCTGTGACAAGGGGAAGAGGCATTGTCCAAAGCTTTCCGAATGCAAAGGACAGACTTTCAAACAAATTAACTGTGTGTAAACAGAACTCAGAGGGGTGAAGGTATCACAGTGCTGAGTGGTGAAGCCCAGCTCCTGCTGCAGATGGACACACTGGATGCAATTAGGAGCCAAGATAGAAGAGCAGCTGGGCTTGTGTGCCGTCCTGAAGCCAAGGGTGAAAGACAGAGCGGTCCCTGCCTTGAGCCTGAATCTATCACACTTTTTCCCTGGGGGACCGGAATCTACACTTTGATTATACATTTCCCCTTTTAACTTCTCACCAAAGCTGGCATCCAATGCCAACTGCCTCCAGAAACAGGATGTGAGATACCAGAGATGGTGTTCATGTATTATTTATTATTGTAATTCCTGTCTATAGGAAGGCTCATCTGGATGCAGTCCCTGGATTTCAATGAAGGTTCTGGGTTTTTAGGGTTTTTTTCACTCCATTTTTGAACTGGGTCGATAAGGGAAGCATGTGATTTTGTCCAAGGGTGCTCCGTGAGTTCCTGGGGTCAACTGCAGCACAATGGCAGGACGCTGCTGGCTCTCCACTGCACATTTTCTCTAAGAATGGGTTTTCCTCCCTGTTTTCTCATCAGTGCCAAGTGACTGGGACCAGCACTAAAATTTTACCATTGCAACTGGGAACGACTGCCTCCCAGTGGGTTAGTAGAAGCATGACGGCCAAGATGGTTTATGGATGTATAACCAGGACAAGTTTTGTAGGAAAAGGCAGAGTCCTTCAAGAGAACCAAGTAGCAAAATCAGAAAGTCCAGGTAAAATTTAGGACACACACACACACACCCCAGGCCTGAAGTGGAGGGAGCAAGCATCAAAAGAAGCACAAGGGAGGGACTGTTGTTTGAAGGTAAGCTAAATCACATAATTCAGTTAAAAATGTGAAGTTGGGCTGACAAAGAAATCTAAGTGACCTCACATCCTCACCTTCTACTTGACTTTACATTTGCTGCAGCTATGTAAGACATGCAGGAGTAATTGTGTCCATCAGAAGAAGACAAAACAGACAAGTTCTGCTAGGTGATCTATTGAAAATGTATTATCTCAGGTGGGAACAGAGGGCAAGTAGTAACTGAACTGTTGGTCATCTGAGCAACTGATAAGGCCATCAGCAATTCTCCAGAAAAAACATCCCAAAATCCAATTCCCTTTGCAGCCCTGCTCCAGCCCACTCATGCTGCAGCTCTCACCTTTCTCCTTCTCTCAAAACCCACCCTAACCCCAGAGTGATCTTTCTGTAAGGCCCCCACTCATATTCACTGTGGCCACTCCAAGGGCATCCACCTGTTTCTTCGCAGTATGTATAGTACTAAGGAGATTTCTTACCAGCCACACAGAGCTCTGACATCTCTTTAAGTGTACATGACAAGAGTCAGCCACTGGAAAAAGGAGAAGAAAAGATGTTTTTAGACAGTGATGTTGCACTAAGTCTTCAGACGTGTCTCAGCACCTTCAAGCTGTGACCTAATGACTATGGTCCTTTTGTCCTGCACAGGACAGTAAAGGGGGTTTGGAATTGCCTTTTCGCCTTATTACAATTCAGACCCAGAAACACTTTCCATATGTTGCTTTCCATGATAAATTATTGCAGCAGCTGCAGCAGAAGCAACTGTTAGGAAGGGATAGCACCTGCGTGATTGCAAGTGGAAGGGCTGGCAGGCTCTGGGAATGTGATTATCCTACAGACTACCCTGTAAAACAGATTCAGGGCCTTTGCTTGGAAGCTCTGGTCAGCTCTTGGTGAAAAATAGATTTAATGAACTATGAGCCACTAAACTAACCACAGAGTGTAAACAGGAGGCAGCAAGATGTAAAAGGTTTTTTTTAAAAAATATTTTTAAACACTGTGTTGTCAAATAACAGTACCCAGTCTGATAAAACGCAGCACTCAGGCATATCACTATGGAGCACAGCAAGATTTTCATTTCAGACTAACTGATAAAAAGCTTGATGTATCCCCATCCAGCTAGCTAACCTTCAGGCTGTGCTTTTAGGACAAAGAGCAGCCAGGCAAAATCCTCACCACTGCTGGTGTCACAGGCAAACCCCCTAAGAACATACATCACACATCATCTTTAACTTCACCCTCCTTGTAACATACTCAGTGGTCCCACCTTGGGCCTGGAGAGAAGGAAGGAGCGTTCTTACCTCCATTGCTGTCACCAAAATTTGTGATCTGCCCTCCGCTAAGTTTTGAAATGCATCTAGGGGTAGAACAAGGAACACCTTATTTCATGAGGGAGAAGCAAGAATGCAACACAGCCATACGGTGTGGCAGCTGAGGAGCAGAGCTGCAATCCCTGTGCCGGGATGCTCTGCTGGCTCAGGTGTCCACCTGCACCATCCTGCCCAGACACAGCTCATTTCTGTGCCGGGTACCCCTCTGCCTTGGCCCTCGGATCACAGCCTGGGAAGGCATCCCAATTGCAGGGCCAGAATCTGGTAGAAGTGTAGGGGTAGGGAATGCTCAAGGTGACTGCTTTCATCGCCTCTCATAGTTTGTTTCAGTTGTACCTCCTGCCTGAAGCTAGACAGGAGACTGGTGAACTACTGCAGGACATCTCGCACCAGGACAACTTGCTGTTGGTCTCCTTTTCCATCCTCCCTGGCAGTGAGTGATCACAGCAGGCTGTAAAGAAAGCGATTCTCTTCAAGGCATTAGTATGCCTTGCAAGCTTTCTCCAGGGAATATAAATGCAGATGCTGCTGTTATTCAGCTAGAGTTTGAAATTAACATTGCTGAAAGTTTTCTGACAGAACACTTTGCCATCAGAAAATTTAAATCCATTCAAATATTTATATTCTATGTGAACATTTCTATTGCAGTTTGTCTAGGAGAGATGTTCAAACCCAAGTGTTTGGATAGAGTCAAAACACAGTATTTTGAGTTATTTTTATTTATCTTGAAATTCTTTTCTCCTAGAAATGGGCTGTTATAAACAGTAATAAAAAGTTGAAACAAATTTAAGTCTATCTATCCTTGAATGACATATTGCTTTGAGAGCCTGTTTCCCCCCCCAAACGGAAAAGACATTGTAAGATCATGAATGTTTCGAAACCAGCCCAGCTTTAGCCAGAAGTTCAAGGCTGCTGGGCGTGTAGGAACAGGGCACAAAGGCGCATTGCTCATCGGCAGCCAGAGCCACCTGTATGATCCAGAGCAGAGGGAAAGCAGAGGAAAACACCATGAAGCACATCCAGCCTATACTGCTTTGGAGAAAGGCATGGAACAAGGAAAACCTTGTGCTGTGCCCAGCCCCTTGCCAAGGTTGCATTTGCAGAGCTGGGCCTGAGCCCAGCAGCCTTTTTGGGAACAAATGACATTGTGCAAATCGCCTCCTCTGGGCAGGGGTAAGTGCCCCTTCACTGCTGTGTTAACTGCAGTTAAATACAGTTTGCAAAGAAGCTGCTGCTTTTGGTTTGAGTCTCATCTCTGGCTATCTTGAAAGGATGAGTAATGATTTAATGGTACAGATTTGATCTTCCCAGTTGCATTCACATCACCATAAAGGTGAACTGCCTTTTATTCCCACTTGGCACCCTTATCCTATGCTGTAACAATCTTATTCACAATGATTTGAAAAATTTGAGAAATGCCTTCCACATGAAAAGCTCTGTAAAGTGATAACTGAAAGACTTGAGAGCGTTTTAAGACACTCATTACAGACAGCAATGAAACTTTTAGAGATTCCTTTCCACATGTATGTAAAGGAGTTACCTTTATGCTGGCACTTAAAAACCAAGATCTTTTTTAGGATGGAAAAAAAAAATGCTATGGTACTAATTTCGGCGTAAGGGTTTTCATCTATAGCAAGTAACATGTATAATCACAGAAAATGGGCATTTACAAGTTGTCTGTTTTTTAATAAAAGCATTAAAATCAGGACACACTGACTTTCTGAGCTGCTTCTGCTGTACTCTTTGAAATAGGATTTTAGGCAGTGTCAGCCAGGTAGATCCGCTGACCATTATTTGCCCATAAAACATCAGTGGTAAAAACACATGGGGAAAAAATGAGCACTCATTTCAATGCGCTCTTGAAACCCAGCTCATTCCAATGATGAACTAAATTGCTGTAGCAAGGTTTTAGCACGTGGGTTGCAATTGATGGGTTTGTTTAACTACCAGTATTTCCAGTCAAAATGCTTATTATTAGAGTAGCAAAAATTATGCTTTTGTAAAACAGAATTCCATTTACTTTCAGGCAAAGGCTTGGATGCAACACAGGGTGGGGTTTGTTGATCCACTGGGAGAGATCTCAGACCTTCTCCTTACCAGAAAAACTGAGAGAACTTTACTGAAGCTGGTGGGGAAAGGGAAGGGAGGCGGAAAGGGAAGGGAGGCGGAAAGGGAGCACCTCCCTTGCTGTGGTACAGATCTCTCTGATTTTTAACCCGAAGAGAAAGCCTTCCACGTGACATGTGTTGCCTCATTCCTCTTTGCTGGGCATGAATGCATGTAGTCTGCAGTCTCCCCTCAGTGCTACTGGCCATGTTCCACACCACCCTGGAGGAAGCTCTGCTGCGGACCAGGATGCTCAAGGCTGAGTGGAAGGGCACCAGCACAAGCATACAGCTTGTTTTCAGAAAATGAGTCTTAGTGCATAGGGGCTCTAAGGACAAGCCTGCAGAGGCCAGGCTAAATTCATGCAGCAAGAAAGGATCGGCAGCTGAAGAAGCTCTGGATATACATCACTATCGCTCCTCAGCAGGTACAAACAGAGGGCAGCGTGGTGCCACTGCAGCCCACAGGCACCCTGATGAGCTCTGACGGGAAGCTGGGGCCGACCTTCCTTCTGGCCCCTTTCAGCAAGGGCATCACTGTATTCCCAGCTGCTGCTTTCTCTCAGCACTGAAATGTTCTCTAGCAGCCAGTTGCTTTTGTGGGCAGGAGACAAATCTGGCTTCTGGCAAACAGGCTGCCACAAGGGATGCCTGGACCATGTCTGGACATTGGGCAGCTTTCTTATTTCCAAGCTACACTGTTAGACACGTATTATCATGCCTAGGATCATGTCCCTTGCCTTCTGCCACTGTCCTCAGCCTGGCTTTGCAAGCTCCCCCACCGCCACGTTCCCTGCCCTACCCCAGCCCTGGGTGCTGGCACTCACGGGTCATGGTTTCAAGGCGCAGCATGCAGCACGCGAAGTCAGAAAAGCCAATTCTCCTGGCAGCATCACCATACCGTAAGGCCAACAGGCGCAGGAGCTGCTCGTCAGTGACCAGACCTGCGGAGGGAAGAGGAACAGCAGCACTGTGGGGACACACTGCAGAATGATGGCTCTGATGGCCTTCTGCACCCTGCAGAGAACCTGGGGCCCTTCCTTAGCCCCCCACCCTGTCATGCCAGGTCTCTGCATCCCTGGACGGCAGCTTGCTGTTCCACCGGTTTGCATGTAAGAGTCAGGATAGAGTGATGGAAAATCAATGTCCTTCTAGTCACTTACTCAAACTGTGACTTAGGTCAGCCAGCAGCACAAAATGAGCTAACTAATCGAGTGTTATCTTGCTTTGCATTTTATCTTTTGTTTTCTATAAGAAAGGGTGATTTTCCTTGGCTCATAACTGTTAAAGTCCGAGTGTAGCATTCACAATATCACTGGCGCTTTCTGCTAAACAGGGTGATGCCACATGCTCATGCTATTATGCAGTATAACATGCCTAAGATTCTTAATTTTTACAATTTCTTTTCTATTAGAAGATGGTGAAGGGTACGTTCCTTTTTTTATTAGCTGATTATTCAGTATTGTGTCACAGTCTGTTTAGATGGAAATTGGTATTCAATTGAATGAACAAAAATTGCCTTTTAGAATGAATCTTTTATTAGTTAAATAAAACTACCCTTAATGCGCTCGCTATATAAGAGGAATGATTAAAATATGTTTTGCACTAAAAGCTGATTTGCTAAACAAAAGGGAAATTTTATGCAGAGAGTTGGACTGATAGCTTCAGTTTAATGCATTCTCTGAGTCTTCAGAAAAGTCTCATTTTCTCTCCCCTAGTTTTTAGTGGCTCAGCTGGAAGAAAAGTAACTTTCCTGCTTTTTCAACCAGCTCTAAACTTTTCAGTTTTAAATGAACTCATCATGGAGCCGAATTAGTTGAACGGGCAGAAAAGAAGGAAATGGTTTCTCCACACCTGTGTAGGGGGAGACCCTGCTGATGGAGATGCATTAGTACATCGACAAACTTCGGTTGCATGAGCCTAGTGGAAAAGGTCTCCAGCAGGAAGCAGACATGCAATGCTGAATATTTAAATAATGGAAATACAGTCAGGCTTCAGATACATTTCAAATTAAGATAAGCCTGATTTAATTTTTTTTTCCTAGGAGGAAATGTTAGCAATTAAAAAAAAATCTAATTAATTAAATTTATTCTTTGATTCTGGTTTTAAACCACTGCCAAGAACCACTGTAGTAGTGAGCAATGAATTCTCTCTCATTTTTAACCTTTTGAAGGCAGTGGGGATGCAATCAAGCTCTATCTGGAGAGCAGATTCCAGCGACCACTGCAGTGCTGCTTATGAGATACTATAATCATGTCTTACACCAATAAAACCCTGACAATTTGGCATGGTCATTCTGGGACATACTTGCTCTGAAATCTGTTCACCTGGCAATGCTTCCCAGTTAACCTCATCAACAAGACTGAAGTGTCAGTCCTCTCTGTTCCCAAGATGTTTCAGTTATGTGTTTTTGCTTACTCACAAGGTTACTCCCCACACCTTTTGTATGCTGGATCCCTCACTCTGGTTTTAGTCAAGCTTTAAAATACAGACTTCATGTTTCCATGTTTTTTTTTTAAATTATTTTGATACATTTAATGTTGCCAGTGAGGAGTTTGTAAATACACCAGGCCAATGCTCCTGCATTTCAGGGCAGTACTGCTGTTAACGCAGCTAGCCTGCTTTACTCTGGCAGAAAATTTGACCCATCATTATGCTTTGAAGCATTAGGACAACAGTGAAAATTAAGCACACACTTAAGTGTTTTGCTGGGGAGAGCACTGAACACTTGAGGGAACTGCTGGCTAGGAGCTGTATTTAGATACTTTAGTGCCATTCCCTGTGGTAGCACCCACCTCCCAAACACTTTCTGGGGCTGTCCACTCCTTCCTGCTTAAAAGCCAGGCATCATCCTAATGCAAAGCCAAATTCAAATGCAGATTTCTGGCTCAGAAGGTGGCAAGAACGAGCTTATAATTTTCTTTTTTCCCTCTACACAGAACTGCTTATAGCCTAACATGTATTGAATTGGCCATTTCACAGTGCCTTTCTATCTTTCCAAATAACTGCACTGTTTCTGTTGCCAGGACTTCTCAATGAACAGTTTTCCTTCCAGTTTTACACTTTAGCACCTTTCTTACAGAATGGACCTGGCAGCTTCTCCTTTGACATTTATCTCATTAGTGCTGTGCTCCTCAGGCAGATGCTAAGGCTTTGCCCACCTCTCAGCAATAAAAAAATTATACCTACATTCCCTGAGCTGATGGCTTCCATGGATAGCAATTCTGCACCAGGTTCCTCCTGGGAACAACACCCCTCCAAGCACCAGGTAGCCAAATGGGAGCTTCTGTACCGTACAGTTGTAAGAGGATTGCTGTCTCAGAGCTGTATTTCATGCACAAAGTCTCTGGACAGATGACCCAGCTAAAATACTTCACTCGCATGAAGGCGTGCCATGCACTCACTGCAAGTTTCAGCATCCGCGTAGCCAACAGAGGTCAGTGCAAACTAAATAAATGTCTGTCACTGTGGCTTTCCCTTATAGACTTAATTACTGCCCTGGAGAGAAACTGCAAGAACTGGGGGTAAGTGCAAAGCATCGACTGTTCCTTGCTCCTTTCTTCTGCTGGGTGTTTCACCCATGACCTAGAGTGACCATGGATAAGCTAAGCTGCAGGCTCTGGCCAGTACTGGGCTTCTCTGCATCTCTGCCGGCTCCCCAGCCACAGTGCAAAAGGTTTCTCCCTGAAATGAGCTCTGTCTCAATGCCCTTAACCAATGCAGACCTCTGGGCAGAGCTGCGATCTAATTGGCACCTCTGTGCAATCCAAACCACTTTCTCCCTGAAGCTTTTTTTTCCTTTCCTCTTTCTTTTTTATCCTTTCCTTCACTGCTGCAGGGACAAGGAAGTACTCGGCACCTGTGGACGTACCTGCTGCCTCTATCGCACTTTTCAGTTCATACACATCAAGAAATCCAGAATGATTTCTGTCTGCTCTGCTGAAGATATCCTAAAAAACAGTGTAAAGACAGATTTCAAACCTGTATCAGCATTCCTCAAATTTACTACTACATCCAATTATGCAGCGTGCTTTCCCTCCTTAATAAAAAAAGTAAATAAGAAAGAGATTAGGTGACCATGACAAGGGAGACCCATTTCCAGAAGGCTCAGACAGTATGCTACCATGTAAGAAATCCCACAATTTTGGGTCAGTGGAAGCCTTTTTGTTTGTTCTCCCTGTTTTATGCATGCAGGCAGCAATATGAATACTTACACCCCCACTGACAAAAAGACATTGTTTATAACAGGTGAAATAAGCCAGGAGTCCCCGAGTTCCCAGAATGGTCTTTCCCACCACGCCACTGAAACCCCACAAGCCACACTTGAGGTGCCATCAGTGGGAAGCACACCACTGCTACACGGGGAGCTGGCACCCCATATCCTGGGTAACCTCAGACTACTCCTAGAGGGATGAAACAAAGTAAAGCCCACCCAACCCCGAGGCTTCAGAAAACCTTCCCACCCTGCACCAAGTCTGAGGGAGAAGGACCCAACACAAGCTGCCATGCATGCCCTGATTCTGAATTTAGCTGGGACCCTAAATACCAAGCTACTGTCCTCACTGCTTCCAGACCTAATGCTAATCCTGGAGCAGAGACATTTCTCCCAGATAAACTTTCATTGGAACCTACACATTTCCACTACAAACTGCAGCAATGTGCAAATGAAATTTCTCTGTTCAAGAACTCATTTCGGCTTAGAAAGCTTTTTAAAAACTGCCAGTGGTGGCCCACAAACAGACATTTCCATCAAATTCTGAGCCTAATTGGCCTTCCTAGCTTTCCCCACTTTTTCCTCAATATTCTCTGCATTAGAAAAGCCTCGGTTGCTTATTTGGAGCACTTTATACACACCACTGCTTCCCTGAGCTCTCAACCTTTGCATGAGAGGATGGGAATCTGACCAACTAAGCAAGCAACCTTTGCAACGTTTTCCCCCCAAGTGCTTTGCTATCACAGAGCATCTGCGCCCTGCTGATGAAAAGCCCTAGAGTACAGTATCAGCAGAGAAGAGAGAGCATCCCCTGTGTACCATGTACTTAGTGAGACTTCGCCAGAGGCTCCTGAACTCCTGCAGTGTGAGTTGTCCATTTGAGCTGAACTGCACATTTAGTTAAGAACTGAACAGTTAATGAGAACTAAACATGGCTGTCTTCATTCCTGAGAACGCTGCCTTCACATAAAGAAAGACATGAGATGCAGTCTCTTCTGTCTGTTACTTTGTGTTGAGAAAGCCAAAAGCTTTTCTGCTCTCAGCTATGTTTAAATTCACCTTCTTTGGCACACGGTCCCGCTGCCCATACCTGTGCTCACAAACAACAAAAGGTTTCTATTTTTATGGTCCCTTTAACCACAAGGGAACCTGCAGTGATGGCTTCAGTTGACATTTAGCCACTGATCAGGGAGGCCTCTGTGGATGAACATGACCCCGTGGCTTTAGGCCACGCATGCACGTCGCCTTGCCTCTGTGCCTGAGGCAGCACAGTATTAGCTCTGGCTGGATCCTCCTGGAGGAACAGGCACTGGAGGAGCCAAGAGCGTGAGGAGCCAGTCCTGATGCCTGCTGTCAGAAGGGAGCAGCAGCCGTTGAGCTATGCATATGCCACATGCAAGAAAACACTCCCCCACCATGAGCTGCAGGAGCCCGGGGTGTCAGCAGACGTCCCCCAGAGGTGCTTGAAGAACTAAGTCAGCAGACCTGCTCCCCTTCATACATCATCTAGGAGTCCTGGGCAGACATGCAACAACTCACCTAATGCAGCTAGCATGGTGAAATCTCCCTGAAAGCAAAATTCATCACCAGTGAAACACAAGCAGACAAGTGCCACTGCCATGAAACCCAAGTGAAAAAAGCTGATCCTGTCTTTGCAGAACAGGAAAGGTCACAATGTACATGGGTTGTATGAAGCTCAGAGCATGAAAAACACATTCTGAATTAAAGCAGAGCGGTGGCTTTGTTGATTCTTTGTATGTGTCATTCATTCACAATGTCCACTTAGCCCAAGAGGAGCTTTGGGAAGGCGGAGAAGTCTCTTTCACCAGCTAGACAAAGAAAACTGGAAAGAAAGAGGGACTTCTGGCCATTTTTTGTGCATTCCCTGGCAGTTTGTAAAGGTCTGAAAATGTCTCAAAGTTATTTCAAGGCATAGAAGAACACAGACAGTGAGCAAGCACAGGGAGAATTTGTGTTTTCATCAAGGAGCCCTCTTGTTCTACAGCAGCCAGCAATGTATTTCCAGTGTTGTCTTGTTAACAGTAGAAAAACTGCATGATCCATCTAAATAGGGAAGGTACACTGGCAAGGATGAATGGCCTGCCAGGCAAGTGTCTGTGATTCAGCAGTGACAATTCTTCTCCCCTTCACACCAGCCTGGCTGGCCTCTAGCTGCCATCCCAGGCCAGCGTGGCTGCAGCCACAGTAGCAGAGCTGAGCTGTGCCTGAGCTCTGTGCTGTGTCCTCGCCTCAGGCTCTGCCTGGGACCTGCACCCAAGGGTGAAGCTTAGCCAAGCCCTGGGCCCTGCAGAGGGGAAAATGAGAGCAAAGAGTTAGCTGGTAGCAGAAGGCTGACCCTCAGCCTTCACATTAAAGCCAGGGAATGCATAGCAAAGTCCTGCATAGACTCTGGGACAGTTATTTATTGAGGACTGTGGCTGATATTTACTTGCAGATTCTCACACTGGGATGCTCAGCAAAGCCATAACTCAAGGCAAGGATGGGAAGCACCAGGGAAGTTTAGTGCTTCTGCTGAAAGGATACATCCATCAGAGCTAAAATGCCTCTGCATGAATCGAAGCTGAACCCTCCTCCCAGGCTGGTTGTTTCATCTGCAAGGAATGGCAAAATAGAAGGAATTAGTGACAGCAAGGGGAGTGGGTAACAGAGGCATCAGGTCACCATTCAGAGGGAATGAGGACACCAGTCTGAACCTTCACATAATGAAAAAGCCAAGGATCTAGCTCCAGTTCTCAAACAGCATGAGCTACCTGCCAGGCTGAGGTCCACTGAGGGACTCTGACGTGCCTCAGACATCTCTACTGCTCCCTTCCCCAAGGACAGGTGCCCTGTTTGGGCTCACAGGTAACTACTCAGCACAATCTCTGCCCATCTGCCTGCTCTGATGGAAACTCTTCCCTCTTGATGTAAGGATAAGGGAAATGACAGTGACAGGAAAGGCTGTTTATGCCACATTAGTGAGTCCTAAAAGCACTCTGAGCTTTGTGCATGGTGGAGTTGGTTCGAGCCTTCCCGCTGTCCCTGTCTCATGCTACTTTTGAGGTGAGCAGGTTAAGGCTGGGAAATACTAAAAACCAGCCTGAGGCATCTACAGAGGAGCAATGCAGGCCAGGGCTGAACTGGGAGAAATGGGGTGACAGTGAGGAGAGCAGGAGGCACAGTTCCCTGGGGCGCTCACTGCTGCAGCCCAGCAGGGACTGAGCTCCTGCTGCAATTGGTGGGGCACAGGGCAGAAGGGGTGCTCATGGGGGCTACAGGCACATCCAGGAGAAGGACAGTGTGGGGTAGGATAGGTCTGTGAAGCAGAGGCTATATCCCTAGGCAGAACTGGGAGGGGGAGGGGAGGGTGAAATCTGGCTGTCAAGCAGATGCACAGCTTTGCTGAGGGCCATGCATTAAAGAGTCTGTTAGCAGCTGGTCTGGGTAGCATTGCCTTCTCCTTGTGATTATTATTTTTATTTTCTTTGAAATATAAAGCCAAACTGTTGTGCATATAAAGGAACCCTGGTGGAGGCAATTCTCATTCGTCAAGATCCAACAGTGCAGTAAACCATGCTAAGTATTTTTTGAGGACCATCAGGACACCCCTAAATCCTCTGTCTAATTTACACTACACTAAGGATAGGGAAGCACCAAAGGCTTTAGCTGTGTTGTAAAAGCTTTACCTTGCAGGATCACTTCATTAAGGAGTTGTTGCAGCTGCAAGGCATCAATAGTTGAGCCCTAATGCAGAATAAAATGCAAGTAGATATGTGAGCATAAAGTTTTCTCTTGTGTCACTTTTGCCTAAAACGTCTTTCCTCATGCACTGTGATAACCAAGAAGGACCTCTGCTTATATCAGCGGAGCAGCAGCACCCTCTCCAGATCACAAGAAAGCCCTCTGTGCTGCTGTGCCACTCTTTGCCCTTCCCTACAGGAGTTCACAGGGGAGCTACAGGCACTCCTGTCACCAAGAGGTATTTTCAGCAGTGACAGGAACACTTGCTGACCTCACCAAGCCCTAGCTGGGGAGCTGCCAATGGGCCGGCACAGCAGGCAGCTGGGTGAGTGGACTGGGAGCATGGGTGCTGCTGCCTGCTTCCCTCTGGGCTACCCATGGGTGACCCTGCCTGCCTCCCTCCTGAGACACCCCCAGGGCGTTCAGCATGGCAGCCCCTGTTCATTTTCACCTTCATGCATTGATAAAACTATTAACTGCAAGAAGCCCGCTGTGCAAAGGCTTTTGGCAGTGATTTTTTTCCCCCTCTTGACTAAGTCGAGGAGTTCTTTATAACAGTTTATTAAACCATTAAAAGCATCTCCTGTGAACATGCAGACTTTGGCTCTGAAAGAGCAGGAATCAATTACTGAAATGCTGACTGATGTCTGGCTTCCAAATTCCACAAAGGCAAATGGAAAACGATGCTGATGAGAGAGGGGAATACTCAAGGCTTTCTAATTGCTTTCAGTAAACAAACCAAAGCAAAAAAAAAAAAAAAAAAAGTATACATGCAAGCCCATCACCAGTATAACCACTAATCTCCAATCCTCTGTTGATATATGGGGCTAGCCAGGCTATCCCAGTGGAATGTCCCATTTTTCTAGGGGTTTTGGTAGGTCAGTTAACACTGTTTTCAGAGTATCCCTTGAGGATGGAGCTACATTTCCAGAAAACATTTTTCTAAATGGATTTGTTTCAACATCATAGATCAGTTTTCCTTTTTGCAAGATGTTTTAGATAGGATACCTGCTTCGCGTGTCTTAGGAAGACAGCCTTGTAGGAACTATCCTGGTTCTGTCTTGGTACATCCTGGATCAAAGACAAAGTATGCACATAAATAATTCTGTTGTAAACCAACGGGAGGCAAAAGTCTGCAGATCCAAACAGCACTTTAGAGAGGACAGGCAACGTACAGTACAGGTTGGAATTTTAACACCCCAGAGGTGAAGTGGTTTAGGAGTCAGGAACAGCTACTGCAATGAAGGAAGAAGCATCATCTGGATGTTATCACTCAGTACAAGCAGGAAGGAGCAGCTCAGGGCCTAAGGAAGACAGCAGAGCACATCCAGGGTGGAGTTCAGCGAGTCAGTACATGGTATAGAGATACAAAGCTTGATCCTTACTGATGGCCCTCAGCTGAAACCACTGGTTTAGGGCATGTGAAGATTCATGCGAACCAAGCAGAGAGCAGCAGCTTACTTTTATTTTCTCTTGCACCTTCTCAACGCCAAAGCAGGCTTGACTGTACCTGGGCAGTTGCAATTCAATGGTTAAGTCATTTTTTTCAACCCTCCGGTGAGGACATCCACCAGGCACTAAGAGGAACTATCCTTAACATTATAAAGTTTCCCAAAATAACTAAGCCTAAGCCCCAATGTCTTCAGCTCAGTGCGAGATAATTCACACCACTGAAGCCCAAATACCTGAACAAGAGAAAAAAGTGTGGGTACCATAATTCATCAAAGTCAAAACATTGGCTAATGACAACAGCTGAGTAAACTGACAGCTTGTCAGTGGAAAGAGATAATAAACCACCATTTACACTACCCCTCTAATGGGGCTTAATTGCGGGCTGTAAAATGAATCACAAGGAAAGGGCTCTGTTTTCTGTTCTCCTGAAGCAGCTTTACACCTTTGGCTTCAGAGACCTGCACTGAGTTTGCACTGCTATAAATAACAGCCTCGCAGCAGCAGGGTTTTGCAAGCAACCAGTGAGACAGCAGCATGGACTGGAGCAGCTCTGGCAAGAACAATTTGCACTCTTTACAGCAAGGAAGTCCAGCAGCAGGTAGTAGCTGGGCTAGACAGGCTGAAATGGGGGTTGAACTAGAGGCACAACCAGTTCTGAAGTGTAATTTCCCTTACATCTGTGAAGATATCCTGATAAAAATGAGAAGTAACCTGCTTTGGGCCTCACATCTATGGACTCCTGCGCTTTAGAGGGTGCAAGCGCTTAAACGAAGCCATTCCCATGGGCAAGGCATGTACGACCCTGCTTTTAGGTGTGAGGTCTTTTTAAAAGGGGTCAAACTCAAGCTGTGACTTCTTCATCAGTTTCCCCCCACTCTCCTCCTTAGATACATACCCATTTTACAGGCATTGCAAGAATTTAGTGTCTTTTAAATGCTCCCCTCCCCCGCTATATCTGGTTGCTCAGTGTTAAAGGTGGCAGACAGACAGGCCGACAGAGGGACTGTGTAAGATCTGTTTCCTTCAAAAATCAGGCTCTGAAAGACACACGCGTGAAGAGGAATAGCTTCAATGTCACTCCTGTCTCTAGAAGGGAACCCAGGCTGGTCACCTGCTCTCCCAGCAAGGTCCCAGAGTGCCAGATTCAAACTCTGGGCAAGGTACTGGGTGATGAAAGGAGAAGAGCAGAGTGGTGTCAGGTATGTAGGGAAGGAAGGGGTCAGCTCTCTGCAAACCATTCACCACCACCACCAGTATCTACATCAGTTTTCACAGACTCTTACCATAGGCAACGCTGGGCTGGGCAGGGAGTTTGTGATCCTAGAAAAAAAGTTACAAGAGTCAAACTGGAAGAGAACGGGCATTTTCAGAGCATTGATCTGCAGATGTGGCAGAAAGCAGGCATCACCCAGCCTGTTCCAGTTCATTCAAGACTGTTGCACCAGCCCTGGGTCTCTCTGCACAGGCAGACACGAGCATGCCTGAGTCTCTGGCTACTCTGGGTCTACTGCCCTCCCCAGGCCAGCCCTGCTGGCACCAGCAGCAGAGAAAGGGTAACTTGTCTCACTCTGAGCATGCCAGGACTAACCTCACCACACAGAAGACAGGACTGCCCTGCCCTGAGCCACACAAAATTTTCACCTGCTTTCTCTTTGCCTAGTTTAATAGTCAGGAATAAAAATAGCATCTGGGCTATTAAAATGTCTGCAGACTGCCTGAAATTGAGCTGAGGTCACCATTCCTTCTAAGACTCATTTAGTAGCAACATTCAATGCTCGATTTTTGCTTTTGGTAGATAAATTAGGCAAGCCAGATGCTATTTTTATAGCATCTACACTATTATATAGGCGAGTGCTGCAGAGACCCACAGGAAGGGGACCCCCAAGGTTGGCCTAGCTTAGGAAGCTCTGTGAGGGTCAGAGGCTCTTCTGGAAAGTGTTGCCTCCAAAGGCTGAGCCATCTTGTGCCTGACTCATCATGCTGAAGGCAGTCCAGCCCAGAGTACAGACCTCTCATGTTTGTTTTCCATAACTAGGGAGTTGCCTCAGTTGATTCTGGGCTGTTTTTGGCAGGGGCCAAAGCCTAGAAAGTAATCTCGCTGTTGAGATAGGGGCCTATGAAGTAAGAGCTGCAGTCACCTACGCTATAAAGCTAGCTGAAGGAAAACCACGACATGTGCTGAATGCTGGGGCTTGCTCTTTACATAAAGTACACCCAGATAGTTATGTGAAAATGTGGTAATAGCTGCCTTTGCAGCTTCAAGGCCCCTCTCATACCCACTCGGAGCCCTAGCAGCCTGTCTATGAGCTGGCTGGGTGAAAGGATCAAGATCCTTCGCTGCCCTTTGCTTCTCTAGGTCCAGCTCTGAGCAGAATGGGACCTGATCCATCTGCTGTCCAGCTGGCATAACACAAGAAACTACATAGCAGCTATTAAGCCAAACAAGCTCTTGGTTCTCCTTTCTGGGAAGAGAGACTTCCCCACAGCTGGGGGCAGGGCACCTCTCTCAATTATTGCTCACCTGTGTGGCACTTTGTTCCTCGGCTGAGACCCTCGGTAGCTGCAGGGGAGCTACTGCCCTGTTCTGCAGTGGCCACCCCTGTGCATCTGACTATACGTCTGATCCCCCCCAACATGGTGCTTAACACTCGGCTGTGTCTTGCCAACACGCTTCTAGAGTACATTAAAAGCAAATTGCCACATTAGTTATCTTGACGTTAAATTGTTAAATTCTGGCACACTGTAAGTCTGGGGCCTTTAAGGAGTACTTATCATCTTACTCATTGTCGCCTTGGTTCTTCATGAAAATTCGTAAGAGAAATTCAAATTCTTGGTCCTCTGTTGTAGAAGGAACAACAGCATAGGTTCCTGGGCTCAAGATAAAGCAGCTGGTCACATCTCGAGTCAGGGAAAAATTCTGTTTCAGGACTCTGGAGTTCTCCTGAAAGAAAAATACAGTTGGCTATCTCCCCTCCATGTCAGGAACCAAAGTAAATCAGCAGATGCACCCAACAGCAGCCTTACATTCCCACAGCTCTCTCAATACACGCTGCATCTAACACCCCTTGACCGTCCCCAGTGGCATGAAAAGCCCATCCAGGTGACAGACTTTGTTCAAGGACACATCAAAAATGCACAAGGGTGGAAGAACTTAAAGAAACAGAAGGCAAAATGAATGTAAGTGGATTTGAAGAGAACTTCAATTAACATTACAGAGTCTGGAGTTCATGAAGGAATCAAGGATGAATGTTTGTACTAAAACCTCCCTGAGATGTCCCTAGTGTGACTCAGAGTGGTCAGAGAGCTCACTGAGCATCTCACCCAGATGACTGCTTCAAGAATCACAACCCAAACTTTCCAGCATGTGTCACAAGAAAATAGAATATTTGGATCTTTCTCCTGTTATCCTAGTATTTTTGCTGAGACGAAACAAATGTAATGCAACAGCTATTACTATGATGACATGTAAAGATAGCATAATAAAAAACCCTTCTTAAATATATTCCCCCAAAATACGTCAGCATGTATAAATTCCATTTAGAATGGTTATATGGCGTGGCAGAGTTATTTATGAGCCATGCCTTTGGGAGACAATAACATAAAACTGCTATTTTGGGAGGAAAAAAAAAGATGACTACTGTTACAGACGGCTGGGAGGTATGTAGACTGCGAAGTATTATGGGTCATATCTTAAGCAGATAGAAATGGGCAGTGTTGCAAAGAAATAAGTGGTGTAATCCTTTTTTGACTTTTTGGGTCTCATTCCACATTCCTTCTGGTAAAAAGCAGAAGCAGATTAATTTCTCAACAGAGTCAAACCCGGTGTGAGGTAAGAATCAGCCTCTATAGGTTGCTCAGCAGTATCACACAACATTAAGCTTCCCTCACAGCCATGTATTAGTGTTCCTTGTCTGTATTTAATCAAAGGCTTCCTAGAGCTATCAGGTATGGCCATTCTGGTTTGCATCCCTACCTGCGCTGCATCCCCCTCTCATCCTGCCAAGGAATACACTCTTTTACACAGCAACAATTTGATGTAGCTCAAAAGGTACTGAATAATGCTGCTAATGAATAATGGCAGTGAAAGCAGTTTGGGAAGAGTGAAGCCACATGAATTGTAGCAATTGCACTCTTTTTGCACAAAGAAAACACCTTGTAAACTTTCACATAAAGATGCCACTTCTGACCGCCCTCAGGCACTGAGACTAGACACTGGGAAATAAACTGAGGGAATAGCACTGCACACCTACCCTGGTTTTAGCTCCTGGACTTGACTTTTGCTGCTACCAGGGCAGGACGCTGGGCTGGCTGTGAGGAGCTGGTAGACCAGCTCTCATGTTGAAATACTTGGGCTGTGTCCATGGGGGAATATTTTCTGTGTAATATGCTGTATGGATCTGTACCAGTCTCATTATGTTACTAAAAGCTATGGCGTGACGGAGCAGCATAACTGTCCCCTTTTTGCTCATTGACCAGGTGCTCCAAAGTAGTCCTCTCGCCTCTAGTAGTGGTCTGTCCTGGGCTTGCTTTTCAGCTCCGTGTGGGAAATCACCTAAGATCAGAAGCCCAGACTGGGTTTGGAGGTGAGCTATGGGCTGACAGCCCACAGAACCCATGTCATCCAGATTTGACATACTCCTCAAATCCTTGGGAACATAGCAAGAAAGAGAAAAACTAAATGAACACACCTAAGCATCAACTGGAAGGGAAGAAAGAAATTTCAAATATAAAGCAAGAATAGAGAAAATCTGCTTCCTAGTCTACTACTTGATTAAACAACCTCTTTTCAAGGGACCCAGGATCTATGCCATCACCTCCCAGTGAGGGTCACTTCTGTTATAACAGGCAACAAATCAAGGTGGACATGCATCATGTAAGAGCATGCAGGGACCACCATGTCTTGTGACTGTTGAGGGACAGCTGATGAGGATACTGGAAGGAGCAAGTTCCCCATCTACCAGGAGCAGCAGCTCTTTCCGAGTGGCACAATTGGCCCCACAGAGTCCTACAGCTCTTATATACCTGTGCCTGGCAGGGGATCTCCTTGCATAGGCATAGTGAATTCCACTTGCTGGGTGGATGCTCTTTTTATGACATCTTTTGTTTCTCAGACACTGTTTTTTATGAGCTACAAAGCCATGCTCTTCCTTTACAAGGAGCTGTTATACTTACGGCGTCAATTACTCAAAGTCTGGGACTAGGGCAAACCTCTCCAGTGATCAGGAGAATGTGAAGTTAGGATCATAGCAATCTCTGCTTCCTTTTACTCTTCAGGTTAAGAACAATCCTCTCCCACCCTCCTCAGCCAACAACAAAAACACTTTGGAAAAGGCCAGCATCCATTTGCACTAGCAATTGTGCCTTCAGTAAGCTTGGTAATGCTCTGACAACAACTGCCCTTGAAATGGCATCTCCCTGGACAGTCACCAAGAAAAAATCCCAGGGAAATAGTATTGCAGGTCCCAGGTATCTGGGATGGATTACCTCCGCGCTGGTCTTGAGCAAAGCCTTCCATGTATTTGGTAAATGGGTTTTGCATGGCATATCTGTGTTAGAAAAGAGGGGATGAGTAAGACAGGCCCATTTCGTGGAAAAAGGGGCCATTTGCTTCCCCACTAGACCTGGAGTACAGCTCAAGTACCATGGTTAGTGCTGGCTGTCATGCCTCTGCCAGGCCAGCAAGGCACAGCACCAGTACCGCTGGGCACAGAGGATATTGCCCTGGCACATCTTGTAACACAGGGACTCCCTGAATTTCCCAGGGCTGTTTTGGGATGCTACAGAACTAAAAGTTCAACCTTTCCTCTCTTCAGACATGAATAAGGGGAACTAAGCCTGGTTAACTCTACTTTCCCTGCAATGTTCTATGATAGAAGGCATCCAGAAATTCACTCGAAATACTGACTGCTCTCTTTTCACAGCCCAAAAGGCAACTGAGTCTTTCACTTCCATGTACAGGAACAATACACCACACAGAAAAACAACAGTGCCTACATGATACCTGATTGTGCTTACCGTGGTGATAAAAAAGCCAATCTTCAGGATTTTTGCACCCTTCATATCCTTGGCATGTTTTTGCATAAGCGAAATGACTACATTATAGGATTTTGGGTCATCATCTGGTACTTTGAAAAAATACTGAGGGTTCGTTGAAACTGCACCTGCTGAGAAAGTGTTAATAGATTAATAGCAGCCACATAGATGTCCCAGTAGTAGTCTATTGCGTAAGATCTTTCTTATACGGACCCAGAGCAATAGGTAGTTACTGGTCCAAGATCCTTTCAATACAACAGAGGACTATAGTCTCTACATTACCAGCTGGAGTTGAGGTATCTGGAGTTAAACTAATTGCACATGAATCATTCTAGAAATCTCTGGAAAAGTCATAAAAGTCGTGTAAATTTCTCAACCCCCCTTACGTCTGCTTCACCTACACGGCACACTTCCCCTGAGGTAGAAAAGCAGCGATTCTTAGCCACCTGACCCAGTGGCTGAGCTGAAAAAGACCGTGGCTTGGAGGTCATAAACACATAAAAGAAAAACACAAAATGGTCCAAAGATATCCTCTCCTTCCTTCCTGTTAGTGTTTGTGATGGGCAAGACAGGGTGTTGGGCACCAGAGAGAAAAGGCTTCTTCTTGGCCAAAGTTTTGGTTGACAGGAAGCATCCCCAATAAGAAAGCAGCAAAATGCCGAAACTGGGGAAAAAAGGACTGAGATGGCAGCAACTGCTTAAACTAGTCTAGACATTAAGCCATGCAGGTGTGTTGGGTGGCCTTCAAAGCGGCAATTTAGCCTCAGTTCAGCCCCTGCACCTCTTTGCTTAGCCCCAGTGCCCATGGTGTGCAGCAGCACAGTCATTGCTTTGTTGTCACCCCTCAAGACATGGTGACCAAGTCATGAGGAGGGGGCTGAAACCCGTAAGCTGAAATCTGCTAAGTCAGGGATCAGCGTTGCAGAAAAAAAGAAGCTCCTTCACTAACCGCATGCTACCATCTTAGATTAAAAACAGAGCTCAAATAGCGATGCAACTGTAAAATAAGTAGGATAAGACAATATAATATAAAAATAAAAAAATCAAACTACTAATAATCAGTTTGCAATGCCAGAAGAGGCCTTGCACAGGCAGTAAAACCAATGATCTTTATCTGCTCTAAGGCCTTTCTATCTTTGAAAATAGCTTTGTAGCACAATTATTTAATTTCATAACCATTTAATTTCAGAGTATTTCTCGCTCCATAAAATCAGCTACATATTTGCCAGACCTCTGATGAGGTCCCCAGTAACACCTACTGCAACTGGCTGAAAGAAGGTAGACAAGCACATTTTGTTTGAAAGAGTTCAGGGTTTCTAAATCACAAGCCTCTTGTTTTAACTCAGCAGCCAGTGCTGCTGCTTTGTTTCTGCCTCTTTAGCTGGTAGGTCATATAACGGGAAAGGGCATGAACAACTGGCAATCAATATTTCTGCCATTCGATGCTCAGAGTGATTGTTTTACTGTAAGCACCAGTGGAGAGGAAGAGAGGGCCGGGTGATTGCAGTGAGAGTTCATTACCTGGGGAATAGTTGTTCCTGCCGGTGACAAGGACCGGGCTCCACAGGCTGATGTGCCTCTCCACAGACCATGTTGTGCAGTGCTGATCTCCAAAGTCCAAAAACGTTGGGGTGCTGTTACATATATACAGCCAGGAAAACTGCTCCTGGAAGTTTTCACAGGACATCCTGCAGAGAACAAAATCTCACTTTTCAGTTTGAAAGTCATGTTTGAGACTTAGGTACTCACGTTCACTCCCCATATCTTTATAAGGGGATTATGGAGAGCACTTGCAGGCTGTAGCCGAGCTGGCTGGTACCTTGCAGAAGAGGTCAGCTCTCAGTGCATTTGGGCTGCCCTAACCACACCTAAAGCCCCTGTGAAATTACAGGGCATGTGCAGTAGTACCTAAGTGGAGCCCTGCTATCTCCAATACATCTCTCATACTGCATCTTGCTTTGTCCCTCTGCAGCGTCCTGCCCACATTCATGTGTTGCTCAAGTCTGTAGCATCTATCTCAGACCAGCCTGCTGTTCCCCTGCTCTCAGAGCTTCATGGGGCAAGTATGCACTTTCTGAATACCAATAGCTTTTCTAAAGGATGGCTGGTAGAGAATGGACTGAGAGCAGGCCTGAGGAGAAAGACTTGGGGGTGTTGGTTGACAAGAAGCTCAACATGACCCGACAATGTGCTCTTGCAGCCCAGAAAGACAACCATATCCGGGGCTGCATCGAAAAAAGCATGCCAGCAGGGTGAGGGAGGTGATTCTTCCCCTCTACTTCGCTCTCCCAAGACCCCATCTGCAGTGCTGCATTCATCTTTGGGTCCTCCAACATAAGAAGGACTTGGGCCTGTTGGAGTAAGTCCAGAGGAGGGCCATGAAGATGATGAGAGGGCTGGAGCACTTCTCCTATGGAGACAGGCTGAAATAATTGGGGTTGTTCAGCCTGGAGAAGAGAAGGCTCCAGGGAGACCTTATAGTGGCCTTTCAGTACCTAAAGGAGCCCTACAGGAAAGCTGGAGAGGGACTTTTTACAGGGGCATGTAGCGATAGGACAAGGGGGAATAGTTTTAAACTGAAAGAGGGTAGACTTAAGATTAGATATAAGGAAGAAATTCTTCATTATGAGCGGTAAGGCACTGGAACAGGTTGCCCAGAGAAGCTGTGGGTGCCCCATCCCTGGCAGTGTTCAAGGCCAGGCTGGACGGGGCTTTGGGCAACCTGGTCTAGTGGGAGGTGTCCGTGCCTATGGCAGGGGGGTTGGAACTAGGTGACCTTTAAGGTTGCTTCCGTCCCAAACCATTCTATGATGCCTCACACATGGCTAAACTGGATCTGAGAGTAATCAGAGGCAGGGAAGAACCACAAGAACCTACAAAGCAGTCAAGTGCACAAGTTGTATGACCTGCTCAGCCACCTGTCCCTTCCAAGCACCAGCCAGTCCAAGATTCAAGCTAGGCGTTTTATGGGGAAGGGCAGTGTGGCAAAATGACTAGGTCTCAGGGAGCTGGATTTTTAGTTCTCTCACTGTTTATTTTTTTCAGCAGTGTGTCACTTAACCTTGGCCAACTCCATTTCTCCAGGCCTTGTTTCCTCTGAAACCATGGGGTCAGGACAACCTCCACTTTGCTGTTTGCGCACAGCTAACACAGGGTACCTTGAGCCATCACTAAGAGCAGAGAACTGCCTAAATGTCTCTTTTCATAATCAACACAAACAAAAAAACCCTGATAAACAGAAAGATTGATAGGGAAATACCAGAATTCTCCATCGTCCTTATTTCTGAGGAGAGCTTCTCTGCATTGAGGCTCAACATGGTCCCACTGAGGAGAGCTGCAAACAGGAACAAATCAACAAGCAGATGTGAGGCATAATTTTCCATATCTTTGGTGAGCCCATTCCTCTAAGCAGCCTGTCATGTCATGAGGGATCAGGACAAGTGAGCAAACTGCAGGTTTGGAACAGAACTGTGCTCAATACCTTCAAAGCCAAGACCAGAAAACAGAGCTCTGCGCCTTTGCTGTGCCTGAGTTGCCCACCCTGGGATGGGGAATCCTGCCTCTGACCTCCAAGCCCTGGTCAGCTGTCCCCCTGCTGCAGAGGTTAGTGAGGTACCAAGGCATAGCACTCTGAAGTGCTGATATTACATTGGCATGTAGAGGGCACATTAGCCAGTCAAATGTGTTGTTTCCAAGCAGCATGTTTATAATTAAGTGATAATTGTACTTTCTGCAGAGTTTAAGATAAATAAACAGAGCATGAATCAATAATTTATTGATTTATGCAGCTTACCTGTGAACGCACTCTACTGACATTTCAATTACAGTTAGGATTATAGTTCACCCTTCCAAAAAATGGGAGGATGCTGCCTGAGCAGATAGCTGTTATCCCAGCCTTGAACATGTCTCCACCACCCGCCAACCCATTGAGATGCAACACGCCTGACTTTTCTCAGCGGAGAGGTTATGAGTGATCCCAGCAACAGGGACAGGTGGGATGCTATTAAAGCACCGAAGAGTGATACGTGTACATCTCTCTAGTCAGGAAAACGCTGATGCAATTCCATCAGGAAAACTAACGTCTATTTATTTACAAAACACTATTGCACTCTTCCTCTGTACCATTCTTTTCCTCAGGAAAGTGAAGTTAGCTTATACGCACAGAAGCAAAGTCGTCCTTGCATCTCCAAAGCTGCATGTAGGCTCCAAAAGGTCAGTTCAAGCCATCCAGCAGCACTTTGCTTTTGCTATAACCAAGGACCCTTTTTGTCTCTCTGTGTTCAATACTGCATAAAAATACTGCCCTACTCTCACAGACGCTGCTAACCATCCTCTTCCTAGATCCCCCCCTTATGGGAGGGGAAGAAGGAGCAGGAAGGTGGATGCATGACCACTGCAGGACAATTCAGTAGAAGAAGTCAGCCAGCATCTAGGGGAACGGCCAGAGCTTACTGCAGGTAATAACAACCCTTTCATCTTTATTTATCTGGAATTACCCACTGGGAAAAATGTACACATAGACAAAAAGGGATAGCTGAGCTAGAGCTAATGAGGAACACATATAAAACCAATGCTGCATTAGTTTTCCCTGGGCTGGATTTCTGCGGGCAGTTGCTTTGCAGATGGAAGTAACACTTATAATGAATTGATTTAGAAATGTCTGCTTCATTATAAGGGGTGCAAGGCAGAGGTCCTTTACAATAAGCCTATAAAAGGGTGATTCTCCTTAAAGCTTTAAGACCATACCCATCACTCCAGGGCCCCTTCCACTCCCCATGGCCCCATGGATTCCAGATTCTGATGATATGTTTCCAGCCATTCTTGTAGCGTATCTGTAAAGAGGAAAGCAAAACATACTTCGTCACAGCTTTTCACAATTGTGATATTCAGTGAAGAGATGATGGATCTTCTTCTATACACCGGAGACCTGGTTTAACTTCTGATCTCACTTGAGTGCAGCTAAAAATCAGTGCTTTTTCCTACATTGTAAAGGCGAGTGGGAGAAAACTAGTCCATTTTGCTTTCCTGAGACAGTGAATAGCTGACACAGAGGGAAGACGCAGCGTTCCTGCTACACAGAATGACTTCAACAGCCTTGGGAAATTCTAGTGCCTAACTCTGCACATCTGATGCTGTGAGTCAGCAAAGGCAGAGACTTTGAGGAATGAGGTCACCAGACTGCCTGGAGTGAGTATCAACAGCACGGAGAGATGATGATAAACAGAATCTGTAGCTATCTACAGTACTGTGGTTTCCAATAGCTGGAGTTTCTGTGCTTTTCTCCTCTTGCTGTCACTGGTTTAAGCGAGAAGCAACCCACTTGTGCCAGTGAATCCAAAATGGTGTAAGTGGAAAGGAGAAGCAAACCTGTTGTTTCTGGCTTTGCTTACACTCACAGGCAGTATTGGAAACAAATGCCATGGCAGTTTCTTCCCATACAAAGGCCCAATCCCTGGCCATCCTCAAATAATTTCCCCATCGGACACCCCCCTGGATGCCTTGGCGCTCCTGTAAGGCGAGGCAAGACTGTTTCTGCTCTCTGCAGACATCATGAGCAGCAGGAAGCTCAAACAGCCTGCTTCCTCTCCAACAGGATTTGGGATCCTTCCACCCCTGTCTTGAGGAGAGCCAGCTGGAGACTCCTCTGGAGCCTGTCAAACCCCATCCTTCCATTTTGGAGCCTCTTGGCTATGAGAAAGTGTCCTCCAAGAGGAAGCACGCTGACAATAATGATGGCACCAAGCATGCCACGGCATGAGGGGCTATGAACCAAGGCCAAGGTCAGACAGGAAACCATTAAAGAGAGGGGGACAAGGGAGAAAATTGCTTACAGAAAACAATGTCCCCTTTCCAAAGTACTGTAGGTTCTGAGATTTAAAATGTGTTGTAGCGATTTTGCTTTCTAGCATAGCCATTGTTTGGTTTCCACCTCGGCCTTGCTCACTATTAACTCTCCCTGTGTGCACTGCAGCTTACTGGAGTAAGGCATGTTCTGACTTCTGGTTGTAAAAAATCCGTCATTTCTTTGGATTTGTATGATAAATTGGTCCTGTTTTCAGATCAGCTATATTAATATCTTGCCAGGAAAAGTTCTGCATGAATAGAACAGCTTTAAAAGATGAAGAAATGCTGTTCTTGAACCAGCAAGTTATTTATTTATCACACCCTGAATTTTGGCAGCTTGTGGTTGAGCTGAACAAATGTAGATTTGCATCACGCGACAAAACCCACAATTTCAGCCAGTGCTTCTATTCCCATTAGAAATAGAAAAATGAATTTTTTAAGAGTCAGCACGGAATGAAAATCCCCAGAAATTCTATATTTGCTTTAAAGTGTCACAAACCAAAAGTGCATTTAAGTTGCATTTTTCCATTAGAAAAAAATTATAGGATTCGGATATCCTCTGTCTTCCCATTGAGCCAGAACCCTTCCATCTCCTGGAATTTGCACTATGAGCTTTCAACAATCCCTCCTAATTGTGAAGCTAATTAAAGTTACTCTGAATGGAACAGCAGTGTGACTGCACTGTAGTAGATCACCAGTACAAGACCACCAGGCAGGAACGAGTCCTCGATCTTACCTTTGCAGCTCCTGTGACAGTGTAAGCATGACCCTGTACAATCCCATTCCTCAGCTCTATGTTCCTCCTCAGCTGCAGAAGGGAGAAAGCACAGCTTTTAGCTCTCTGCCACACTGGCAAAGGTATGGCCATCAGCTCCCAGAACTGTCATTTGGCATGGCAGAAAAAAAGTTTGGTTTTGACTACGGCAGTATCTCAGATACACTGGCTCCAGAGGGCTGTGACTGTTCCCACTGCAGCCATAAGCAGGCCAGTACATTTAACAAAACTAAAGATCTTCACATATTTCCAAGGCCTTCAATGTTCCAGGGCTGCCGCAACTGCAGAACGACCTAGACTGGATCACTGTCAGAACTTCCCTGCCACCCACAGCTCAGTGCCAGCCATCTGAGCTGAGGGGCTAGTCCTTGGCTTGTTTGCAACAGCTGAGCTTTGTGTCCCAACAAACCAGGCACTACAGCAGCTATGTCACACACTTTGCAGTCTCCCCTGACATGCTGTAAGGGAAGCTTTAGCAAACTTTTAGCAAGATACTTTCTGACATCACAAAGCCTTTTGCAAGTTCCCAGCATTAACACCAGTAGCCTGCGAATCACAATGCGATAATAGCATCCTCTCACAGAAGAGAGGTGCCTTTTGGTCTTGCTAGAGTCAATCACAAAGCTGTAAGGCCAAAATCAGCCCTGCTGTGAGAGGATACCACTCTATAGCTGTGGAATCATCCAGGAGAGAAGCCACAGACCCGTCTCTGACAGACCAATCCATCTACCTGAAAGCCTTTACATTCCTGACTGCATAACGTTAACTACTTTCTGCTGCCAAATCTCTTCAGGCATCCATGAACTATAACTATTGCACAGAGAGATTACAGACTTCCTTTTTCACTCAGAACAACCTTATTGCAAACACAGTAAGCCAAGAAAGGCAGGCTACTGGCCCTATGACTCACCTGGCCTGAGGTGCTACACCCCATCAGGCACTGAGATTTGTCAGCTGCTTTCAATATCTCCTCCAGATCAGGAGGGGGATCCTTCAATGAAAACTGCATTTGGACTCCACCTGTGAGGTCTACTAAAGCATCAGAAATGTAGCCTCCATGCAAGTTCTGGTAGGAGCCCTGCAATCTGGGGGAAAAAAAAAAAAAAAGAAAAAAAAAAGTTAATTATTCCTTGCACTATGTTTTAATAAAGAACGTACAATGATGGCTTCCAAAATGGACATGGGGGGACCCTGGGGTGTGCAGACACTGGGGAGAGGCAATGAAAGGAAACATGATTGAAACACATGGCCAGACACAACACATGCCCTGCGGAATGATGAGGCAAAGAGGTACTTTTCCTACATATCCACCCACATCAGAGGCAGCTGTCTAGAGTCATTTACAGACAATGGAAAATAATAAGGTGTATCTCAGGCCAACGCAGACATTTTAGGGAGCTGTGCTGCATCTCATCTTGAAGTATCCAGTTTCCTTCTTCTGAACAGGAAGGGAGCCAAGGGTGCCTAGTTCAAATGGATATTTCAGATCAAATGGAGCTGAACTGTTATTCTCTCCATCAGATTTTGTCACGACTCTTCACAAAAATGTTCGGTATCCCTTTTGTAGATGAGAAATAGGAAGAAAAAGAGAGGTGAAAGTATCTGCCCATGCTCCCGAGGCAAGACAGCACTGTTCCCAGTTCACTCTGCTAGACTGCAATAATAGGATAATAATATAATATTGCCAACACAGTCCTTGTTGTTTTTATCATGTGCTTTTTATTGGGACAGCAAATAAGCTGGAACATGGTGTACTTACAACAGGTAGAGCATGCTGTTAAACCCCACCATACACACTGTATTTAATGAATGTAATCAAATGAAGTCTGCAGCTAATTATATTTTGAAGGGTTGTCCTTGTCCTACACTGATGAAAAGAATTTGTCATGGGCACTGGGGAAAAACTTCTCAAATTGGAATCTCATAAACAGCATCGCTTGCAACTTTAATTTAATAGAGGTTTGGTTTGCTTTGTAATTAAAATCTTATGCAGCAAATTGATACTGAATCCTGAGTCAACTTTTCTGAGATAACTCAGGGCAAAATGCATCTTATTCCTGAGTCACTCAGATGCTGCTTTAACATTTGCTTATTCCTGACCAAATGTGCCAAAATAATGAGCTCTCTTCTTCGGTTCCTCTCTCTCTACTGCATTGCAAATGTTATCCAGCTTGATGTAGGGTATGTGTACCAAGTTCCAGCCCTTTGTATTACCCCTAGCACAGGAATTTCTCTTCAGTGTATTTAATAATGGGCTATGTTACAGATGCTAGAGGACCGCACTCTGATCCCTTTGCTCCTCAGAGTATCTTTTTAAAATTATTATCTCTTTATTAAATGTTATTAACCCTGCGGTGCACTGGGGAACTCAGCCAAGTGGCAGAGCTCTCTGTGTGAATTGAGAGGAGCTGACCAGCAACTCACAGTGCGCATGTGTTGTGCTTGCTGGGCATGCTCTTCAGTTACGCTTCCTTTCATTGCCCTCTCCAAATATCTGCACGATCTCTCATCGGTAACTGTAAACAGAGGTAATCCCTGCTTAGAGTCTGCAGTTTTAAACAGAGGCAAATACAGAAAGGAAAACAAGGAAGTTTGCTTAAAGCAAGGAGATGCCCAGCTCCTTTCGTGTCACCAGCCATCGCCCTGTTCATTTTACTTCTCTCGGGCGTCACATCCCAGAGTAGGACTGGGTACATTTAGGTCTTCAGCCTGAGACCAACATCTCCAGGTTTTGCTGGCCCTGTGGTCACACAGTTCCTTGCATAAGCACAGTACAACATATATAGCTGTTAGCCTGAACTCCTCCTGGTATGCTTTGGGCTGAGGGTGAAACCACTCGTAGAAAGCAATCAGCGCTGGGTAGAAGAATAGACCAGGTGTATTTACTTGGCATATGCTTTTTCCAGCAAGGATGGCCAGAATTCATTTGATGTTCGAGGGTGTACAGACAGGTATCTTCCGTTTAGGAATGGCAACCGGTCATCTATCACTACATCCACCCAGTCTCCATATTGCCAGAACTGGAAATAAAAAATAAAATAAAATAAAAATATTTTTTTTAAAAAAAAGGAAGAGAAAAGAATGAACTTCTTTTAAGAGCTAATATTCATGCCAAGCAACAGCTTCCTGAAATAGCGCAGGAATTAGTCTAAAGCATGGATACGTGCAAGTTCTCCCCTGAACTGCTCCAGGCTAATGGTCCATCCACATTGTTAAAAAAACTACCAAGTGGCTGGATTTCCCGGTGTCAGGGGGAGTCATCTGGGAATATAAATAGTCCTGCTATCAGTGGGAGGAGAGACTCAACATGAGAAATATGCTAATATTCTTAGGCAATAGCAAGCATTCAAGATGATAAAGAACAATCACGCAGATGGTTCAGTAAGCCTCACTCCTCAGCTGCACTTGGATTTTCCCCTGCAGCACAGCTCTTGGCCAGAGAGCCTCTGTCAAGATCCAGTCTCTAGATTTTCTTTCCTCTTTGTTTCAATTAAGAATCTGATGTGCTGTCATGGACAGGAACAGTGTAGTGACTAAAGACTGTTTTGAGGTGTTATCTATCTCCCTGATAGATGAGGAGATCACAGGCAGTCTCTCCAGCGTGTGGACAGAGCAGGTGTTTCTCCAGCTGATGAAACCTTTCAAGGGAGAAGATAGGGGAAGAGAACTGTGGGGATGAACTAAAGGAGCCATTTCCAGAGTCATTAGCAGATTAATGTAGCTTAGCATGATTCGCAATCATAAGAGGCCAAGCTCTTATTTGCAGTAATGCTAAGGACTCCAGTGGAAGTATGCCAGCAATAGATTTAGTCTAGCATGATTTTATTTCAACAGCTTTGGTCAATGAAAAAAAAAAAACAAAACCAAACCAAATGAGCTGTTCTGTTAGAAAAGCAGAAGACCAGATCTGCCCAGCAGCAAAGCAGCTTACGGCCTGCTAAGCTGAAAGCAGGCTTGATCCTACTTACTTTCTGCCTCACCCCAGCCTCTCACTTCCTACATTAGTGGCAGCAGGAGGTGGCAGGGTTGGACTTTCCAAACTTAAGCTGCAGGAGTGGTTTGAGTCTTCCTGCTTGATTTTGGCAGGATGGAGTTTGAGGAAAAGCCTGCCACTGGCTGTCTCTGCCTGAAAGGGAGACAGACAAGAAGACAGTCCAAAGGGAACTGTCTTTTTGGTCACCTAATGTGCCCTCCTGTCACCCGTCAACACCTGGCAGCAGAATTCCATAGAGAAATGGTGTGACATCCAACACACTTCCCCACGGTGCTTCATGTGCAAACACAACAGGTAAACAAGGAGATTAATGAAATCCAAACCCACTGAGTGACATTTTTCCAAAAGCCAAGTTCCTTGGCCATCTTTGGTAGGGAGCTCAAGCTTAGAGACCTTCTGAATGCAGCACTGTATTTTTCTTCAGCTGGTTAAAGAGAACTGCTTTGTCCTGACTGCCTCAGACTTCCAGGTCGTGGTCTCATCTGAGCTCCACAAAGAGAGGAAAAGTCACAATGGGAATAAGAAACTTCATGAAAGCCCTAGAATGCTCTGGAAGTGCAAGTGGTAAAGGAGAAACCCCTGTCTCCCATATGCCTTCAGAGAGGGCCAATTCCTTTGCTTTTTGGTTTGAAAATCTGGCTTCGTGAAATTTCTTTATACCCCCAGGACTTAAAGTACTGCAGCTGGGAACATGACAGTAAATGAAAGAAAATATCCCTATTTAGGCAGGCTGCAAAGAGGGAAGTTCTTTGCTCCCACGTTTGTGGTGAGCCTTTTAAATCAAGACTTCAATTTCCTGGGCTTATAAGAGGAGGAAAAAGTAATGGGCAGCTGCAAGATGACAACAACATGCCTAGAGTGCTGCTGCTCAGAGGAGGAATACTGTGTGGTTATTTTGCCTTCTTCTCCCCATCTTGACAGGGATCTTCGTGAAATCCAGTTCTGGAACTGAGCAAGGTAAAAATCCCACGCCTTTCAACCACTCTCTTCTGCGTGGTGTTAGAAGGCACCTTTGGGATGTGTCCTGAAATGGAGGCCTTGACTTCAGCTGGCCTTTAAAGATTTAAGCAGTTTCTTCCTGAGAGAGGGACTTTAACACTCAGGGCAGATCCATCCTGCTTTGAGCTGATGCGCTGTGCCAAGCCCCCCTATATTCCCTGCAGAATATTTCCGTTCGTTTCCCAGCTGAGCTGCTGCTGTTCATTATCACAAAGCATAGCACACCCTGCCTCACAGGCATCAGTTTCTGTGGCAGAGAAAGTGATTCCTGTACAAACACAGGACTAACTTAATGCCTAGTGAAATAACATCATTGTAATTATTCCCTAGATAAAAATGTCACCCATCTCAACTACAGCTGATGAAGTGCATAACACCCTTAACTCTTGCAGCTGAACAGCCAGTGTTGTGTAGGAAGGCTGGAGCAGCCCTTTGTATTCCTGAGAGGTAATATGCTCCAGATCCAAAAAGGTGAAAAAAAGTTATAAACTAAAATTTTTGTATTAGTATGTGATATGCCTTGTTTGTGATTCTTCACTGAACTGAGGACTGGTGACTTAGCCTGTGGATGGCAGTAAAATATTTTTGATGGAATAATTGAAAGGCACTGCCGAGAAGCATTTCCATTCAGAGAAGCTTTCTCAGGGGTTTACTGCTCAAGGAAAGCCAGAAACAGTTGCATTGATTTGCAGATGAGATGACAGGGAAAACATTTTCAAATACCGTAAGGTATTTATACTGCTTAAGATTTAAGGATTGCTCCTAACTAATCTTTTCAAAGCTCTCATGAAAGACAATCTAGCTTGCATCCTTTCAAAGTGTTTTAAGCAGACTGGTGTCCTTTCAGCTGATTTATCTCATACAGTGCACCTCTGCATGCTGGAAATGGGCCAAGACAGAAACATCTGGTATTCCAAAGAGCAAAGGAACAGAGCAAAATTTAGACTGCCTGCAAGATAATCCTCCTGGTGCTGCTCCACGAGAGCTCCAGGAGGTCAAAGAAGTCTCATTGCCAGAGCTCTTTGCTTGATATTGAACCGCATATAACAAAACAGATATGTGAAAAAAAAAGAGATGATGAATGGCCGAGTATATACTGATTCCCTCTATATCCAATTTAGCTTCTGGAGCTTAATGGTACTGCAAGTGCTTCTAATCCCACAAGATATGCGGTCGACTCAGACACAAGGAAGCAGGGCATGCCAGTCACTATCCCAGTCACCTTCTTGTGAGATTCAGAGAATTTCAAGAGTTGGTAGAAAGTGAGATTTACTAAAAACACTTGCTCCTCTTCCCAAAACAAATCTCTTTTCAAAATATCAAAAGCCTGTTCCTCTGATCTGCCTCAAGGATTTGTAATTTCAAGCCATTTCCATGAGCTAAAAGGGCAAGGTGAAGTATATCAGGAAACAGAAAATTAATCCAAACAGATAAAGAACACAAGTGTGCTGACAGCCATAACAAACTGTCCAAATCAAAGCAGACACCAGAATGCCATCTAAAACACACATGTACACAAATCTGTCTAACAGCTGGTATATGTGTACCTCTGGAGTCTCAGAACTTTCAGAAACTTTCAGAAAAGGGCTTCATATTCCCTGGAGTGTGATTGCACCAACTGGAGCATAAGGAATCACTTGAAAATTTGGGATTTTCTGCAAAATTCCAAACTGAGAGTCAACATTGAAGAGCCAAAGCATTCCATAATGTCGAGATCTGGGACTGCAGTTTGAAACGCTGTGTAACCCAGTCAAGCCCAAGCAGAACCAAGACATCAGGGAATACATACCCGGAAGTGAAAAATCCCAGCATAACCTTCCTGGAATCCTTGGTCCCTTGGTAAAACGTTTTCCACAAATTGCTTCCGCAGTGTCAGGGAGCCCAGGGCAGCCAGCATCCAGCAGTCACCTTGAAGGAAGGGAGAATCCAATGTATTCAGTCACTCACTGTTGTGGATCATAACTAACTCTTTAAAAGAGTGGACTTCCACATCTAAGAACCAGCTTGTTTAAAGAAACAAATATTCTTCTCTCTCCCTTTCCTCCCCCGAAACACTGAACCACTACCCAGTATTCACCAGCAATGTCCTTTGTCAACCCTGATGCCACCCAGCCATCCTTTTCTACTTTCATACTCCTATCATTTGTGGTTATGGAGAGACTTGCAGTCTAGAACATGGTTTAGGAAATCTCAGTGGGGTGAGAAATGGGAAGACCTATGGCCTGGAGAAGACTGAGAGGGGATCTTAGTAATGCATACAAATATTTTAAAGGCGAGTGTCAGGAGGATGGGGCCAGGCTCTTTTCAGTGATGCCCAGCAACAGGACAAGGAGCAATGGGCACAAACCGCAACACAGGAATTTCCATCTGAGTACAAGGAAGAACTTCTTTACTGTGAGGATGACAGAAAGAGCACTGGGACAGGCTGCCTGGAGAGGCTGTGGACTTTCCTTTTCTGGAGACATTTAAAACTTGCCTGGACATGATTCTGTGCAACCTGCTCTAGAGGAACCTGCTTTAGCAGGGGGTCGTACTAGATGGTCTCCAGAGGTCTTTTCCAACCCTGACCATTCTGTGACTTGTATGAGTCTGGATTGATCTGCACTAATTGTTTACTGCAGCTACCACAGTCCACATCTTCCTCCAAGAACACAGCAAAGCAATCACAGGTTATTGCTTTGTGCCAATCTTTTCCAAAACAGGAACGTGACCTTACCTATTTCTCCTTGCATGATATCAAATCTGCTAACTCCATCCATGATCAAACAAGGATTTCTCAGAAGTTCCTGGAGGGAAGAAATCGCAAAGAGCAGTGTGAGTACCCAGCCTTTGCCAGCAGTGTGTTCCTGCTCCTTGAAGACCCTTGCTTGCCTACCTTTTCCACAGCTTAAAACTATTTCTTTTGAGCCCTGAAGTTTTGTTACCTGATGCCAAAATAACAGAGGAGATACTTGGGTATCTCTTCTTCACTGTACTGAGCTATTCCTAGGGATGGAAACTTCTGGCTGGATGCTTACTGAGTTTTCATTTGGCTTCCTCTAATGCTACCAACACCTTTCAGAGAGGGCTTTAAGCCTGGCTGCAAAATCATGCAGGCACCTGGGGGACAGCAGGACAGAGACACAGAGGTTTCCAAGCAAAGTGGAGCAGGGCCTGTATTTCAGCTCAGCACTGGGTCTAGGAATGTTTTACTCTGAGCCTTTTCTGTTTCCATGCAGGACTAATGCAGATCAGCCTGGGCTGCTTTTCATCACTCCAGTGAGGAAGCTGTAGAAAGAGAGCTTAGTCTCTGGCTGCAAAATCCCATAGGTCTGGCTGACTTTTTTTAATTCAGGGAGAATTTTCCTGGCATTCCTGGAATGTCTTGCTTGGGCAGTGAAGGGGGAAACACTTCAGAGCTTGGCTTTGCACACAGAAACGTGAATCATTCTCCCACCTGTTTCTGCTATTGGTTTGGGATATCTGAGCACTAAGGTAGGAATGGCCTGAGCATCCCCTGTGAGTAACCCTTGGCACACACCAACTGGGTAAGGCTCTGTTTTGAAAGAGCAATCAGCCTTAAATAGGAGAGTCACTGCACACCTAAGAAAATGAAGAGATGAAAGCGAAAAAAACATTTGAC
The DNA here is from genome assembly GCF_017639655.2 of Falco naumanni. Taxonomy (NCBI): domain Eukaryota; kingdom Metazoa; phylum Chordata; class Aves; order Falconiformes; family Falconidae; genus Falco; species Falco naumanni. The sequence goes on along the minus strand of NC_054065.1, from coordinate 28,840,284 downwards.
TAAGCAAAACAATACAGCAGCTCTTCCTTAAGCAGGCCCTGGCATTTTTTCTCCCCAATTGATTTGACATGCTGCGCAAAAATGAGACCGGCACACAAAGTGACTCGTGACTCACACAGTTGCATGAGCTAAGCGTTAGCAAATGCTGTCAGTTTTCTGGAGTGGCTTCACAACGATCAAACCCCTCTAAGAATTTCCCTGTCAAGAGAAGATGCAATGCAACGTTGCTGCTCCAGGCTGGCGGACAGATCATGCTCCCACAGCACCACTGACACAGGGGAAAGCAGCCTGGGTACGCATCTTCCTTGACAGATGCTTTCATGCAGCCGTCTACACCTATGCCAGGACTTCAGGGATTTGCCGTAAGGAATTACCCATAGCATGGGAGCAGGCTTAAGAAGTCGTGGTCACCAGCAGCAGCAGTTGGTCATCATACAGGGAAGCGGCAGTGTTCAGCCCTTCTCCCTTTCCCTCTACATCTGCCTATCTTCTCCCTGCCTCTATTTCCCTGAATTCAAAACATTAAACAGTAACTTGCATGACAAGGGTCTGAACTTGGCCTTTTCCTTTGTGTGTCTGACTTGCCAGTAGTCATCAAAAAAACCCAACGGCATAAAGGAATGGCTACTTTTGTTCCCCCAACATTTCTGAGGCTGTTGAAGTGTTAGCTGCCCCAGACAGGGTGATTGGGCTCTGATGAGTGTGCTATAGTGCATAGCTGCCATGGGGGTAACCGCCGTATAGAAACAAAAGCCTGAAACTAATGGGAAGGCAGTCGTGTCTCTTATGAGGTTTCCAAGGAAAAGACTGATGCTCTACTCTGTGCTGGGACAATAAAGCTCTTAAGTGCACTGTGGATCCTGCTAGCCTGTTACAGAGACTGGCTGAAAAGTCAGCCCATTAGATGCTGCAGCAGATACCCTGTTGCCCACCAAGACGTTTGACTCCTCAGTAAGCAAACAGGGATGACCCGAGTCGTTAAACAGGTTCCTTGCTGAGGGGAACCAGTAATTTTGTCTAAAACCAGAAGAGACATGATCTGAAGTCAGCCTCAACCAACATGTGTTGACTGCGGATACAGACCATTTTGTGGCTGTCAGAGAGAACAAAAGCTGAAGTCAAATCTCTCCCTGTAATCCCCACCCACAACACATTAAACTCTGCTTCCAGGGGGGTGTACTCCCCACAGATTTAGGGGGCAATAACTGGAAAGCAACAGAGTGTGTGACTAGCCATGGAAAAGGGGCCACCCAGCAGCTGTCCCTCTGCAGAAACTGAATGCAGTGGCGAATGCAAGGTGAATTCCCACTGAGCTGACACCAGTGCCACTGGCTGAAAAGGCAGCAGTCCCCCCTGCTGCACGCACTGCTGTCAGAAATGGAGGGGCTGGTTTTAATGAAAGGTTTGTGCTTCCGAGTGTAGCCACCTCTTTGCAGGCTTGAGAAAACCAGGCAGCATGGGCACACTTCAAAAGGATGCACTGCACAGAGCACAGGCTCTTTGTGGAGCGTTTGGGTGTGAGCCAAGGAAGGGCAGGGGACAAACAGAAGCTGGAGCAAAGGCAAGAGGCAGCAGAAGTGGGGAACTGCAAGATCAGATACTTAGAAGAACTCTGGAAGACCACAGCCCCTGAAGTCAGTAGTGGAATAGCTGTTCCCTTGAATGATGCAGTGGGGAGCCTGAACTAAGTGCAGAGGGTTTCTGAAAGAGTTTAGAGGGCATAATTGTGATGGCTGCAGTGCTTTGGAAATACGGGCCTTCTCAACCAGAAGGAAAGCAATTCTCCAACTAGCTCCTCTTCCTTCAGAGGCAAGAATACAGCAGTCATAAACCACCAGAAACTATCACCTATTATTGCAAAATACAGCTAAGCACATAGTTACTGCTACACAAAACGTGCAAGCCTCACTATTCACTAGTGCTCAAATTGCATGGCAAACAGAGAAACCACAGATTTAACTTTAAGTCTGTCCAGCAGCAGTGCCCTGTTTCACTGAGAAATCATGATCAGGCTTTGTGGCATTTCCCCCAAGACTTTTCAGGTTTAGCTGGAGGGGGAAAGAAGACTGAGCTCAACAAGGCACGTGGTCTCTTCTCAGAGTGTCTATGAGTTCAGCAGTGAAGGCAACCATATGGGCTGCAAGTCAAGCGCTCTGCCTGAACTCATCCCCCTCAGGACAAAGCTATCATCACTCGCTTTCCCTGGCCTGCTGAAGATTCATTATGTATTCAAAATAAAAGGGAAGTTCAAGTTCAAACCAGTTCATCCTAGATAGAATGGTCTTACCACAGAAGACGTGTCTATCCAAAGGGCGAGATGGAGAATTAATTTGAGAGGTGGAAGGACAGTGCCCTGTACATGCATTTGTCTCTAAATTCCTTTTTATATTTGCTTGGAATTTTAAAGGAAAAACAAGTTCCCAGAGTAAGCTGGAGGTAAGTAGTCTAGACGTAGACCACATGCAGACATGCAAAAGACACAAACAGACATTTCTGTGGAAAATTGGAAGCCTGAGGTGGGATTTCATAGGCAGCGTAAGCCAGTCTGACTGCAGGCTGCTGCTCAGTATGGTGGGTCTGCCCGTGGCCACTTTCCCACAAACTTCCCACCCGCCCAGCATCATCCTGAGTGCAGGCGTAAAGCCACAGAGGGTTAAGAGACAGAAGATAACTCTTTGCAGAGCCACCTCCTGATGAGTTCACCTTAACCCCACAGTAAATCCCAGCTCCACTTCTGTTCCTGCCACACCATGACATCTTTCCCTTTGGTTGCACTTGTGTTGCTCCCCCTGTTCCAGCTACACCTTGACATTTCCTGCCACCATGAGTCATGGTGTTCCCTGTTCAACACACACCAATTAAGAAAAATAAAAAGGCTGCTATTGATTGAAAGCCAAACTCTGTTCTCAGCTGGACAAACCTTAATTCAGCATCACTGCTGTGCTCATAGTGTTGCTCTGAATTAGGAACTTGCAAACACTGTATTGCAGTTCCCTGGACTGAGGGCACTGCCCAGCTGTGCACTGAGGAGGGATCAGGCACACCACTGTCATACATCCCATAACCCAGGAAACCTCCACAGAACTAACACAGAAATAAACCAGTTGGAGTAAGAAGGGAGGGCAGAACAAAGGGTAAACTGTGCTTGGTCACACCGCAGGTCTGCCTTTTGCAATGACTTGTCTTCGACAGCTTGGAGAGGGAGAGGATAACCAAGCAACCTGAAATTAATGCTCCTCCTGCACACCTCCTCCCACTCTCCATCACTTGGGGACTAAAAGTTTTCCCAGGCTGGAGTCCCTATCCACAGTTTTGTATTTATTAAACCTCGAGGGAATCAGGAATCTGTTTTCTTGAATTTGCCTAATTTTTTTTTTTAAACTCATATTCTGTTTTTCTTTGACATTCTCTTAGATGGGAAAAAACCAGGCTAATCTCAAGGGGTTTGCTTGTACCACCAGAACTCAATTCCCTGCTTTACAGCAGAATAACTCAATTCCTAATTGCCTGTTTTCAATACAAACACCTCAGTTGCTTAAAAAAAAAACCCTGCTCTGCTTCAGCTCTCTCTCACAATGGAGGAATGAGTTCCACAGACTCCACACAAGCAGGAAGCCCACAAATGTGAGAGCAAAGTCCTGTTGGAAGACAGACTGGTGTCCTACAACCAGCAGAAACAGAAACCAGCTCAGATTTTACCTGCAACCCGTTTGTGTGGCTCAGTGTAATTGTAAACAGAGGAGGTAAATACAAAGGAGGTAAAGAAGGGAGGTAGCCCTGTCTACCCCAAGCCTTTGACAGACGTTTCCTTACAGGTCTGGAAACCTCCTGCTTGGACCATACAGCACAAGCTGATGTTTTCCAAGTGGCAGGGTGTCACCAGGTATTCCCCTGTGCCCACCACAGCCATATAATCTTGCTAGCTAACTCCCCAACCTGAGAAACAGGGAAGCTGGTGAGTAAGTGGACCACCATAGGAACACTGCCTTCCCCTCAACCCGGGATGCATGCATCCCCCCTCCCCCAACCAGCCATTCCCAAAAATCAACAGAGCTGGGAGATACTATGCAAATAAACCCTCCTCATCTAAAGCCAGTGCAGAAAGACAGACGTAATAAATGGTGACACGCTACAGCTTCCTCAGCCCAAAGATACGAACTCCGAAGTCAAGGTCAGATGCAATCAGCTGAGTAGGCAAGAGCTGAGACATTGGCAGCCTGGAAATGCTGTTCCTGTTCAATTACACTGATTGCACGCGCACACTCAAAAATAAGTGAATTGATTTTGATTTTCATTAGGGAGAAATACTGAACATGATCCAAGGGCCTTGTGGCCCCTGGGAAATGCTGAAGTTGTGAACTCCATCATGAACAGCTGGCAAGCAGCGTTGGGTCATGCCAGAAAATGGCCCTAAGGTGACAGACCTGCAGGTAGTGCAGGACAGCACTATCCCTCATCACCACGCACTTGCTTTATTAAAGCAGCTCATGCGACAATCCACATTTATTTTTCCTCTTTTTTTTTTTTTTTTCTTTTCTTTCGGGGGGGGTGGTGGGGGGTGTAGGTTTTTCTTCATTTGCCTCTGTGGTAGCAGAGCTAAGATTTTAGGTTAACTTCAAACTGTTGTCTGATTTCTTGCCTGAACAAAATCTGTCTTTTTCTCCCCTCCGGCTACAGACAGGCCAAGGCTGATGCAATAGGAACTCCAGCTCAGCTTATCTGTTTGGAAAGATTTTAACTTCAAAACTATTTTTTTAAAGGGTCCATTTTGATTTAGTCAGTTCCTAGGTTCAAACCCCCTTAATGTTGATGTTCATTCCTGGAAATTTCTGGGAATTAAATATAATCCAAATAAAAAAACAGTATCCAAACAGCAGTGCAGAATCATGATAGGTACTCTGCTCCTGAAAGATAGTTAAATTTGCTTTTGGAAGGGATGAAAAAATGTGAGCAAGCCTTTTTGCAAAGTTACTGAATCAAATGACAAATCACTATTCACAGCAAACAAGCATTGGCTCAAAGCGTACCATTTTCCCCAATGCTTTTTAGGTAAGTGCAGTAGCATGGCTCTGGGTCTCTGCTAAGGGAACCCGGTATATCCCTTGCTCAAGTTCACACTAAAGCAGCCTCTTTTGGTGGCTTCTATCCAAGGAGTTCTTTTAGACTCTACTCTTCCCTTCCCCTGACACGTGAGACAAATACCCAAGCAGTCCATGCCCTGACGCTCCAAACAGACTGTGATGATGCAGAGGAAACCCATGATGGCTATTATTTCAGACAGTCCTTTCGCCACACACCCTCCTACAAGTCACGTCAGAGGCACTCAGGGATTTCTCTCATGCTGATCCTCAAACCTCTGCTAGCCACTTTGCAGCTTTTCCCTGTCTTCTGGTTTTCCCATGCAGATGTCTGTCTACGTTAAACTCTCGCTCAGCAACCCCTCACTCTATAAGGGAGCTACAGGGTCTCCAAGAGACAAAAGGTGAGCAGTGCAAGAGCAGTCGTCTGTGACCTTGAAGCCCCTTCAGAAAAATCTTCAGTGACATCACCCTCTGCCCATTTTAGCCTTTTTTTTAAAGCACAAGCGCTGAAGATCAGAGATTGTCCTTAACATGTGTAATGGGCACCACACTGTGCACAATGGTGGGCTACCCCTGGTGCACAGCTGAGGCACTGCTGCGTACGTGGTAATCTCTCTCCTCTCATACATGCCATGTTTGAAAAAAACCAAATGTTAACAAAAATAAAGCATTCTGCATTCAGCACTACCACAACTCACATCATCTGGATCATCCTAATTCGGTTTCTTTTTGCATCTGTATAGCACTATGCATCATGATCAGAACAGAGTGAAATCTTTAGTCTAAACATTAATTGATTATAAATGCGTATTCAGCAACAGCAAATCATTTAATGACTTCCTCTATTCCACTTAATTGCTTTCTTGAATGAAAAGCACTAAACAATGAAAAAAATAGTTCTGAACATTTTTAAAGGAGTATCTCATATTTTTAAATGTTCAGAACTCTTCAAGGAGAATTTCCCTTTGACTGATCTTTAGAAAAGCCCAGCTATAAAAATTCCTTTGTTGGCTCTGAAGTACAACTTCTCTTCCATTTCTCAAAACGGTGGGTGAACTGACAAGTTAATTGCAGAGCTCCTGCTGTATCTGGTACCTCCAGCCCTACTTCTAATAATGCTTGAAATACCACATGCAAAACCTCTGTTACAAACTGTGCATGTTTCAATGGATGTAGACCAAGGGCCTGGGGATGAAAACACAGCCTGGAGCAGTCCCAGCTCCTGGGAACAGCAACCACTACAGTTAGAAAATGTGACATTTTGAATGTTGTCTTGGCGCTGCTGATCCACCTCCACCTTTAGGGACTCCCATGTTAAATCAGCTCACTTTACAAATCAAAATAAGTTGTTTCTGACTGTCATCACTGCTATTGCTGCCTGAAAAAAATCAAGCTGTTTTCTCTCTACTTTATACATCACCCCAGATATGAGGACTCCAAACTCTGAATGTTATCTGGCAATTCTCTTGACAATGTACAAGGTAAAATAGAAGCAGCATGTTGCTCAGCTGCTCAATTGGATCTGGAACAATGACTGCAGTTATAATTGCTGTCTACCACTTAAATAACCAGATACTATATGACTCAGAAAATGAAGGCTAAGAGACTATCAGGACCAAGATGCCGCTTTTGTTACAAGTATATTTCCAGCCAAATTTTTTTAAAGTCAGAGGGAGCTAATGGAGGCTAAGAAAAATATAGACATAGATTAAATTGGCTATTCTGCCCCTGCTTCACTCCACCAGGAGACAGAGGCCAAGGTCTGACATCACTGTGACAGCCTAGGTATTGTGATATTTGAGAACTTCTGATTGGGCTCTTCAGGCAGTTGATGCCATTGCCCTTTGTCTTGCATCTTGTCTAGCAAGACAAAAGTCTGGCTGGTCAGGACATGGCTACAGGTGGAAAATTCAGTCAAACTAAGAAAAAAAAAATTAAATGGAGCCTTCTTCAGCACTGACATCTTGGGTTTCTGTTGAAGGTGAGTCAGTTGAGTCAGCAGTCTCAACTTCTGTCCCTTGAGTATGTTGTAGAAGAGCAACTGGTGATGCTGCCTTAACCTTTATAATAGAAGAAAAGGCTTTTCAATGTTCACATCATAAACCCTGGACCATGAACATATGGATTAATTTTTTAGAGGAGAGGTCTGGCAAAGAAAATGACTTTTCATCCTGCTCCTTCCTGAAAAAAATCTGAAAAATTATTGGAAGCAATTGGTTCCAGTCAATTCGGCAGGGTGTTGCTGGAAACTGTGTAGCGATTGCTGAAGAAAATCTTCAGAAGGGAAGTGCTGGGAAGGAGAGGACCTCTGCAAATTTTTGAAACTGATTCCACAAAAACTTTCATTCATCAACTTAATCTTCATGGATTCAGCAAAAAGGAAGGAGATTTTCTAACACCTGCCTCATCTGACAAGCACTAGCAGCAGCAGGTTCTGCTTTTGGCAAGTTATGTCTGTTCCTTTATATTTATATTCAAGCAGGATAGATATTCATCCCATACTGTGGTGCTTCAAAATTAGTGGTATTTGGGTTTCTAAGTCAGTTTGTGTGCTTTTGAAATCCTACATTTCTCTGCTGCTCCCAAATGGCGAAAACACCAGGGTGGTTAGTACTTAACAGAACTGTATCATAACATTTTATTCCAGTTTATTCATCTTTAAAATGCCCCTGAGAGTCCTTTCTAATACTCATATTTGTCTTTTGTGAGTTCGGTGCTTAGTTATTATATCTTTGTCTTTCTCAGTCTGGAAGTGGTGGCAACTAACTTCTTCCCTTTGCATTTTTTAGTTATTCTTCTACTTTAACCCCTATTTCAAAAGGGATTATCCCCACCTGCTATAAATCTGGAAGCAGAGCACTGGTGTAAAAAACACAGCACCAGCTGCATTCTCACTGGACCCAGTTTTGAGGAAAGGCTGCCTGAGGAGAAGCCTGTATGTTCAGCCAGCAGTAGGAGCTGCTTCTGCAGGGGAGCACGATCCGTTCATAGCAGCTTCACAGAGGACAGGACACCCAGACATCTGCACCCAGTACCTCCACACCTACCAAGCCATGTGATAAAGCGTCAACCCAGATGGGAAATACCTGTACCTCTGCACCCACAATTTGCCTGACACTTTCAGGCCCTGCTGCAGCAGTGGGTAGTGAGAAGTTTAAGCCTCTGGCCCCATCCCTATCGCCACAACACTGCAGCTACAGCCCTGCTGGCATCCAGACTGCAGCTGCTGCTCCCTCTGATACTTCACCACCTCATATTCCTTTTACACCAGGGCTGGGACTTCCCACCTCTCGATCCGGGCATCCACATTCAGCAGCTATGCAGGCTCCCTGGGCTTCCCCTCTGTGAACCATGGCTCTCAACGTCCATGCTAGCAGCAGCCTCTGCTGCTGCTATGCCAAGGCCACTGCATTGCCAAGCTCCAGCGTACCCTCATTGCCCTACTTGCATCTTCTGTCCAAACCATTCTTTTTTAGTTGTCTTGCCCTGCATCTTCAGCCTCACAGTTGCTGTCTCTACACCCTGAGGGGCTGTCTTCAGTGAGATGAACTGATTTGCTCCAGGCCAAGGAAGCCAAAGGCCCCAGGCACTAGCAGTGTGCACTCAGCAAAACCCAGCAGAAGGCCAGTGAGTGGCTAATCCAGTAGCTGCACCAGCGGCAAATGGCACACAGCAGTGCTATACAATGCAGCCTGACCATGGAAAGATTCCCTACATTAGGTCCTAGGATAAACGAGCTGAGTATGTGATTCCA